>NC_136237.1:30932500-31642500 GCF_053564925.1 Oryzias latipes | reverse complement strand
GACCTCAAAATCCAGACCAGTGGATAGTCCTGCACTATCTGTGAGGGGTTAGAGTGTCGTGAGGGAATTCGGACACATCCTTAATCTTGTGCTGAATGTATACATATCTTCTGTGCTAGAATAAAGTGTTGTGTTTATTTTTTTACTTTGCTTGGATCCGTCAGGAACTGGGCTCCCCTCAGACAGAGGCGCCACTTACTGACAACATCCTTCCTCCTCCTCAGAGTCCCCGCAAAAGGCTTCGATCTCTGGATACTTTCAGAGGGTAAGGCCTCTTCTTTAACTGTCAGCCCGCCAGGAAAATTATTTTTCTAATTTTGTCAAATTTGTTGGTATTTTTTTTTACATAATACAATCGTGTCACATAAACCAGCTGATAATGAAACTGGGACTTTTCCCCCACATTAAGATTCATTGTTCTTTAAAAAAAAAAGTTGTTTTAGCCATATTTTCCTAAAAATAATGTTTTTTTTCAGCATCGCTTTAGTGATTATGGTGTTTGTAAACTATGGAGGAGGAAGATACTGGTTCTTCAGACATGAAAGCTGGAATGGTGAGTCTCACGTGGATCAGAACATGTTTGTTGGTTCCATCTTTTCTGTTATTCAGCTTTTTTTC
Organism: Oryzias latipes; assembly: GCF_053564925.1. Taxonomy (NCBI): domain Eukaryota; kingdom Metazoa; phylum Chordata; class Actinopteri; order Beloniformes; family Adrianichthyidae; genus Oryzias; species Oryzias latipes. The sequence continues at coordinate 31,641,882 of NC_136237.1, read as the reverse complement.
CCCTTCTCTTTCACTTTTTAGGTCTTACAGTGGCGGATCTTGTGTTTCCATGGTAAGTTTAGTTTATACATTTAAAAAAAAAAAGTCCATAAAAGATATGTTTTCTGTCTAAATAGCGAGAAGAACCATAATTAGAGCCAGTAACTAATTTCTAGAGTGGAATATCACTTTTAATTTTCTGAAATAATTCCATTTAAACTCATAAGATTTTAATTACATTAAGTTTTCAGTTAAATCCCATTTTAATCAGTGCTCGTTTAAAATCACACTTAGGAAAAAAGCAAATTTCACAGAAGTGTTTTGAAAAAAACAAAACAAATGATGAAAGATCATTTAAAAAATTGATTGAATTCCAAAATAAGTCGTTTTTTTTTAAACCTTGACTTTTTTTTTACTTTCATTTTATTTTATAAAGAAAAGTATCACTGAAGAATAGAATATTATGTTTTACAGTGTCTATGAAGGCATTTATGCTAATTTCTGGACATAGAAAAAGATAGAAAATAAACTTTTTAAGTAAAGTGTAAGTAATGGTATTTCTGGCTGGGAAAACTCGGTATAGAGTGGCTGTTGTTGATGCTCCAAACGTATTTTCGTTGTTCCACTGACGATGACAAATAAATATCTTGAATCTTGAATCTAGAGCAGTATTTGTTGTGCCTCATTTTTCTCTGTATTCTTGTTGTCCAGGTTCGTGTTCGTCATGGGGACGTCCATCGCGCTGTCCATCAACTCCCTGTTGCGTGCGGGCCTGACCCGAGGCTCTCTGCTCAGGAAAATAGTGTGGAGGAGCATCCAGCTTTTCCTCATCGGTGTCTTCATTATCAACCCAAACTACTGCCAGGGCGGACGTAAGGATGGTTGATGGCTTTTTTTTAAATAAATGTGGAAGATATTAGGTCAAATGAATTCTTTAATGTGCTCCAAAAGTAATTATATTCTATTGCTTTCTTTTTTTTTCTAAAAACTGCTTGCTTGAATGTTCTAGTGTCTTGGGAGAACTTACGGATACCTGGCGTGCTGCAGCGACTTGCCTTCTCATACTTGGTTGTTGCCAGTCTGGACTTAATGGTGGCGAGAGGTCATCTGGACGTCCTCCAAACAGTGAGCTGAGAGTTGGGCCATTTGTGACCGAACAGAAACACAGTTTGACGACTAGTGGTTTCAAAAATAAAAAAGAAACTGCACAATCTTTTTTGTTTTTGTTTGCCCACTGCAGAAACATTTAATTCCACAGAATTAACTCAGGCAACATATGAAGAAATTCATCTCTTGCCCTCCTTTTTTTTATATGGATGCTACTCCCCTATGACCAAAGAAAGATCTAAAGCCAAAAAAAGAAATAAATCTGATCCAAAAATTAGAAATAGTTCAACTGACAAGCAGTTTTCTAAAGCTAAAAAGGTTATATATGAATTGAAGATTTAAACTTGAAATAACAAATCTCCAAATAAAAAAATAAGTACTCTGTTTTCTGGACAATAAGCTGCCATTTTTTCTTCGGTTTTGAACCATGGGGCTTATACAAAGGTGCGGCCATTCTGTGGATTTTTCTACCACCACTAGGGGCGCTCTAACCGGAATTAGAATCAGAAATAGGAGAGACGAAAAGTCAATGCAAAAAAAAATATACAACACTACCTTTTCTTTAGCAGATAGAACAAGCATGACCAACTTCTATCTGGTAAAGATTTTAAAAATCCGTGCCCCTTCATCATTTAAACCACATGAAGAAGTTCATGTAATGCAAGTTTTAAGTCGAAGGCCACCGAGCTTGCTATTCAGGAAGTACATGCAGTAAATATCGAATTTTTCAACATAGATGCACCGCATCTGCGGCTTATAGCCCAGAGCGGCTTGTATATCTTTTTTTTTTCTTAAAAAATAGAGCGGATGCAGCTTATATACAGGTGCGATATCTATAGTCCATAAAATACGGTAAATAAAATACTAAAGTACAATAAAGATCAATCTTTTTAATGTACAAACCTTTGGATCATCTTTTAGATTTTGTCTATTTTAAAGTTTAAACTTTTGGACTACAGAAGAACTCAGTCTTAACCTGTAACCCATCTGTCTATCATTTCTAAGCTCCACAGAATAAACATTAGAGAAACAAATGTTTACCCAATAACTGGAACAAATGTTCAATCATAAAAAATGTTTTATTTTAGTTTCCAGGTATTTAAATTGTGGTTTTTATTTTTTTTATTTGGAGGTACCATCAAATCTGTTGATTTTTGCATCCTATTATCATTTGAAGTGAAAGTTGAGCTACATGTCAAGACTTAAGCAGCATAAATGTTGTGTTAAGGAGAGTTTTTGTTTCCTAGGATGCTTGGTGGTCTCCATTCCTGGATGTGTTGCTGTACTGGCCAGCCTGGGTGGTTGTGCTTCTTCTGGAAGTTCTCTGGTTGTCCCTGACTTTCCTTCTTCCTGTGCCCGACTGTCCAACGTGAGTCTATGTGTCTTTAATTATGAAGAAACAGTCCTAGCAATGAGCAAGTGTTCGTCCAACAAAAATCCTCCTTTCTCTACCGAGAGAATTGACTTGATCTGGTTTGTGGTGCAGAGGATATCTGGGTCCAGGCGGGATCGGGGACATGGGCCTGTACGCCAACTGTACTGGCGGAGCTGCTGGTTTTCTCGACCGTTGGCTGCTGGGAGAAAAACACATCTACCAGACTCCCTCATCACGGGTTTGAAACATCTCTATTGCTTTTAAGCTGACATCACTAGTTTGTTTCATCAGTTGCTTTTGCAGCCAGAATATGTTTATGAATATGTTAAATGTTTATGTACGTTTTTTTATGTGGTTCCCTTTGATTTAGGTCCTTTATTTAACTCAAATCCCATATGACCCAGAGGGAGTTCTTGGAAGCATCAACTCTGTCCTCATGGCTTTTCTTGGATTACAGGTTTGTCGTTTATTTTATGATTATTTTGATGTGAAAATGTGACCATCAAAGTCATGTAATGATCAAAAGTGCTTGTTTTCAGGCTGGGAAAATAATTTTACACTACCGGGATCTCCCTACGAGTATCATGTCAAGATTCCTCATATGGGGGCTCTTCATGGTGAGAAAGATGTCTAGTGTTTGCCAAATGTCGATAATAGGATAAAAGAAATAGGATGTAGATGTGACAGCGTGGCAGCTAATGTATAGCACAGACATGAGGGTTGATAATGACACCGAAAGCCCAGAGGTGTTTTTATCCTGGTATGAAGGTAATGTCGCTTACTCCTGTAGCTGATTCAGAGCAGAAATAGGTTCCCTAGAAATAAGTAAAACATTCTTACATTTTTTCTTTTAACTAAGCAAAAACTTCTGCCAATGGGGTAAGAAAATGTGTCTTATCCTTATTTTAAGAAAAAAAATTCTAGTCACTGGAGTTTGAGTAGAGATTCATTATCATACGCACAGCTTACACTGACATACGAAATGCGTTACAGTCCAACCCCAACAAGATCCGACATACAACAGAAATATACACATACAGCTCAAATCTGACTTGAATGTTAGGCGCGTTTACGTCATCTTATTAAACTAACATTATTTTGTTATAATGTTGTAAATTTACGATACTTATGGTAATAAATTTACAACTTTAAATCGGGGACATTTACGAGAAAAAAGTCGGAGCTGTTAAGTTACGAGAATAATGTATATTAAAGACTTTGAAAGTCATAGATTTAAATGTACGACTTTTTCTCAAGTTAAATGTATGATGTTAAATGTGGTAAATTTACGACTTTAAAACACAGAAATATATGAGCAAAAAGGTAATCAATCCACAAGAAAAAAATACCCTAAGTTGTCTGAGTATCAGAGCCGTGGTAGAAGGTGAAAGACGTGGTGTTCACTAGCTGGACTGTATGTTCACTTTACTTTAATCTCGTAATATTACCCTTCTTTTGGTGGTCCTGATCTCGTAAATTTACGAGAAAAAGTCTCATAAATTTATGACTTTAATCTTTTATTACTTTTTTTTTTTTTGGTGGCCGGAATACTTTTTCCTACTTGCAAGACTGTAAAAGAGACAGTTTTTCTTAAAACGAGGGTCTTTGTCAGTTTAATGTCCTAACATTCACCGGTGTTAAACCTTTTTGACTAATTAAAATCATTAATTTGATTTTATTTTTTTGCACAGGGAGTCATCTCAGCAGTTCTGACCAGGTGTTCCACAGACCAGGGTTTCATCCCTGTCAACAAGAACCTTTGGTAAGTTTTTTGTCAGTTCCGCATAAATCAACTTGTTAAAAATGTATATCTAAACTAGTTTGATTAATTTGCATTAATGAAAGCTTTTTTAACGGAAAGGCTATAAAATGCAGCTATGGAGTTTAGCATATATAGAAAGATATGTATATTATCTGGTGTTGGGGACTGGCGTAGACTGTCGAAAACATCAAGAACTTGTTTTATTGTGGAGTTTAGATGCAAACCACACGCTAGCATTAAAAGAATTGAGTGAACAAAAGATATTTTCGCTCACAAATGAATGACACTGTCTTCGCCAAGTCAAATGCGAGGTAATTGCTTAATTTGTTATGGTTTTAAAAAAAGTCACAAGATCAATTCCTCAGTTCCATCAGTCAGTTCACAATTGTATTAGAAACGGAAAAGCTCTTTAAAGGGAAAAAAATAATCCTGTTTGTCACTCAGACACAGCAAAACAGGCTCGTTTGCAGACTTGTCATGGTGCTGTCTGTCACTAAACTACTGCCTGTCAAAAAAAATCCATTGTTACTGTATTTTTATGAAAAAAGAAAAAAGACAACTTGCAATTTGAGATTTTAAATAAAGCAATGTTTTCTTAGAGACATTATTAGAACTTTGCAATTACACTAATTAGTTTTTTTTTATCTAAAGCATAAAGTGAAACAATGTTTTGTTCATAAAAGTTGAGAAATGTACTCTTAGGTGCGATTACTTAGCCATTGAAGCCTTTAAACCCAAGGATTTATGTTGTTTTAATAAAAGGTTCACATAAGATCCATATGAATAGGCAGTTATGTAAAAAAATAAGTAAGTTATGTAAAAAAAAATTCACTTTGAGATTAAGGTTGGCTTGATTTTCAAAAAGTTACAATTTGTTTAATAATCTATTCCTGACAGTTTTTTTCAAGGTGACGTAAATGTAGGTACATATTAATAATGTTTTGGTATGTTTCCCATCTAGGTCACTGTCTTATGTGACAACATTGGCTTGCTTTGCTTTTGTGCTGCTGGTGCTGGTCTACTACACAGTGGATGTAAAGAAATGGTGGTCTGGCTCCCCTTTCTACTATCCCGGTAAGCCCTTTAGTCAGGATGAAGGTGTTTAAAGACCCACTCCGATAAAAGTAGTGTTTTGGATATATTTTTTTTACATGTTATTGTGCCATTTTTCTCATTATATGCAAAGAAAAGTATGCATTTCTGAGTATTTCTGTATTCAAATCACTGTGAATCAGGAGCAGACAAAGAAAATGCAGTTTAAAAAATCTTGTAGCTGTGACTGAGTAGCTACAATCAGCATGCCGCAAGCTCCCTGTTCCGCTTCATTCTGATGCATTTACTTGTAGACGACTAGATCCATATACGTCTTTGTTTTCCTTATCCAAACTGGCATGTGGCTCGATAATGTACGGCTGGATAGCACCGCTATTACGCACCATTTTTTGTTGCACAGGTAAGGATGGTTGGGGTTGTGAGGGGCTTTAAGCTACCGGGAGAGCGTGTAAATAAATGGATGATGGGAAGAGCGAGTTGGCTTACTCTGCACCAATAGTCCCGCCCACAACTCGGAGTTGAATTTCGAACAAACTCCTGCCGCTCTGCAGAAACTATGTCCTAAAAAACGACACTGTTTTTGTTGCCTAAAATCATAATTACAAGAGACTTTTTCAAAAGATGATCGGAGTGGGACTTTACTAAGTCGATAACTTAAAAGTGAATGTTTTTTTTTTGCCTTTTAGATTCAGTTTGTAATTATGAAGTCAGAATTTCATAGTTGAACCGTTGTGATCTGTTGCATACCTTTTCGGGGGGATTTCAGGTATGAACTCCATCCTTGTCTACGTCGGTCACGAGGTGTTTGAAGACTACTTCCCCTTCCGCTGGCGCATGGTTGACAGCCAATCCCACACTGAACACCTCATCCAAAACCTTTTTGCAACTTGCTGTTGGATTTTTATCTCCTACATACTCTACAGAAAGAAGATTTTCTGGAAGATTTAGTGAAGGACCAGAAGGAGCAAAGAAAACAGAGGACATTGTTAACTGAGAGTATTTTGATCTTTTTTTTTTGGAAAAAGCAATGACCCACTGGTTCAGGTCTTTTATTGGTGGTTATTATCTTTTCTTTCTAGTACCATCTGTTTTTTTTTCTCTACCTCTGTCTTTTAAACACTTAAAAAATGCAGAACCATGAATGTTTTACTCTGAATGGCCTCCTTCTTTGGAAAAGTAAGTCACTTTTAAAGCATTACGCTGAGCTTTGCCAAAAACTGACTGAGGAACACTGATTTTGTTCATTTGTTTTCTAACTTCAGGCTACAATCTTTGTCAAAAGCATATTGCTGGAGTTCTTTAACCCAATTTCTTCACACAACAAGCAATGTGACACATTCTGCTGTCTTACCACCCGCTGTACTAGTGAAAGTGGAGAATGTCAAATAAAGATGGAAACTTGTTTTGGAAAACTTGTTTGACATCATTAGAAATGCTGAAATAGTATTTTTTCTGTTTAAATGGATGAAAAAAATACACTGTTTTTTTAGCTTTTGCCAAGAGCTATGTAGCTAAAGAGCTCCTCATTGTTTTTCCTCCACACACAATGTATGTATGGGTCTACTTTTTGAGACTGTCAGTTCATAAAAACTTAACTTTTAACAAACCTATAAAAAATAATTTCTTTAAGATGTGTATTTTATCTAAATGCTGTCAAACATTTGTGTGTGTCTAGTACTGTTAAAGTTGATTCCAACATTTTGTAAAACTTTTATAAATATAATGATTACAAATTCTGACTTTGGAAATGATATGTAATAAAGGTTAGTAGAAATTTTTACTATGGTTTTGATAAGTAATTCCTTATGGTTTCATCTTGTCGCTTTATTTTAGCTATGTGTCCTTTTTTGTGCATCGGTGTGGGTAAACATACAACCGTGGGAATTCTATGCTAGTAGGGAGGTGGGCGAGAAGCCACCAGTGACGCTACCTTTTCAAAGTCTCGCGATGGTGGCGTCCAACTTTGAAGACCCTGAGTCAGAGTTGTTCCTCCATTCTCGCGAGACGTTAAAACTTTCCCACGCCTGTCCTGGCGTGTGCCCTCTACCGGTTGCCCCTCCTCCCCCCTCCACACTTCTCAACCCTTTGCCCCGTCCGTCACACCTCCTTCGTGGCCCGCTCCAATCTTCCATGCACTGTGGTTCTGCTGTTTTGCGGTGAAAGAGGAAATGTCTCATAAATAACTCCGCGCTTGTTAGACTTTTCTTCTCTTTTTTCCTCCCGCCCTCTTGTTTTCGTTGCATGTACTCGTGTTTACGTGTGTAGAGAGGTGGGTGGCGGGGGTTGCTATTCGAAAGATGGCGCCCGTTGTTACGGGGTAAGTACAAACATTTAAAGCAAAAAGTAGAATTACGTGTAAAAATAGTAGTTTCCTCTTACGTATTGCTGTAGTAGACTATGGGGTAGCTTTAAGTGAAGTAATTTTCGTAGTTTTGTTCAGTTTTTTCTGTGTTTGTAGATATTTACACCCGGGTTACTTTCACTCTGTTTATAACTTAAAAAACACGCTTACTTGTGTCAATAATCTTTTGTTAGGTTTTTTTTTGCCATAACACGTTTTTATATTTTCATAAAATGAACTAAAAATAAATAAATACTTTTAAACATAAAAAATGGTGGTTAAATGTTGTTAAAAAGGAAAAAAAAACTCTGTTTTCAGAGACGGTACTTCCTTCTGAAACCAGGTTTAAAGACCCACTCTGATGTAATAGTGTTTTTAACGTGTTCTTCTCATGATAGAGGACATACAGTATATTTTTTTTAAATGGCATTTCTGAGTATTTCTTTATTCGAATCGTTGTGAATCACGAGCAGACGAAAAAATGTTGGAAGAAGCTTGTAATTTGGATGTTGAATGTACATATGGAGTGATTTTTGTGCCATTACTCCAAGCACCACACTCACTTCTGTTTGGGCGTCAAAGAGAAAAATGCGCTTAAAAATTAAAAATACGTGCAAACAAAACAAAACAAAACACTACTGCACCTTGAAACAGAGCAGAACACCACGTTACAAATACGCCACAAAAGCCAGCCAATCGCAGACATGGTCATGAAAGTTGATGCTGATTGGTCAGAAATTCTTCCAGTTGTGCACAAGGCCGACCCAGCCTAGGAGCTGATGGGAAAAATCTCTGACCAATCAGTCGTCATGGCTGTGTTCAAATTGGAGGGCTGCCTCCTTCAATGGCCGTGGCCTTCCCGGGCGACGATGACCGGGTCCTTCATCGAGCGGGTTGGCCGGATGTGAACGGCTGTGAATTTGGACGAGCCTAGCCTTAAGATAATTCCAGCCATTAGATCGGCGCATGTCCTGTCGCTTAGCAACCATGAGTCCCGAACAGAGAGGAGTAGTGAACCAGGCATGGAGCTCGGAATTTTCCTGGGTTATTTGATCCAACCTTTAATCTTGGAGGCTGCGTCCCGCTTCACAGTCCGCCATTGTTCTCAGAAAATCTCTGGGTTCCGCCGCAATGCATCTTGGGATATGGACAGTATAGAAGGATACACCAGACCAATTCTTGAAATAAGGAAGAAAAGAAGGCTGTATTGATTGCACGTTTATTTCAGTTTATTTCAGTTTCAAGTGCAAACTTTTACCCTCAAAATGGTGAGAATTGCACTTGGAATAATAATCCCTCTATAAATTCAAGCTACATGCTCTGCTGCATCCACCTGTTATGACTAGGTTCATGTGCCTTCATTTTTCTTATTTGAGCTGTTGTCTGGCTATGGTTATGTTAGGTTTGGGGTGTGAGGAGCTGTTAGCTACCGGGAGAGAGTGCAAACAAAAGGGATGATGGGAAATGAGGCAGGGCTTACTCTGCCATAATGATCCCACCCATAACTCTAAGGGAAATTTCTAATACCCCTCTGCAGACTCTGTCATAGAAAACAACACAGGTGTATATGTTTTTGCTTAAGAACAGCAGAATTTGCTTTGAAAAGAAATCAAAAGACGATTGGAGTGGGACTTTAACTAGCATGATGTTTTGCTTTGGCAGGAAGTTCGATGAGCCAAACCCACCTCAGCATCTAACAAGGTACAGAAGGAACTCACCTTCAAACATTCAGAGTTTTTCAATCAGTTGGAAAAGTTTCTGACGAGTTTTTCCTGACGTTCCAGGGAAGCTATGAGGAGTTATCTGAAGGAAAAAGAAGATCAGACGGTGCTCATACTGCATGCAAAAGTGGCGCAGAAATCATACGGAAATGAAAAAAGGTTCATTTGGAACAATGATGAGGGATACGTGGTGAATTGTGTGTTGTTTTTTCATGCACACATGTATTTGTGTCATACAGGTTTTTCTGTCCTCCACCGTGTGTGTATCTGATGGGGGCTGGCTGGAAGAAAAAGTTGGAAAAAATGGCAAACGACGGTTGCACGGAGCAGGAAGCGCAACCTTTTGCATTTATTGGGATTGGCAACAGCGTTCTAGACATGCAACAACTTCACCTAGAGGGAAAGGTAAATAATAACTGACTGTATGAATATTTTTTTATAAGCAAACCAATAAAAAAGAATGAAAACACTTTTGTTGTGGTCATTGCAGCACTTCTGCATGGCTAAGACTCTGTACATCAGCGACTCCGACAAAAGGAAACACTTCATGCTGTCGGTTAAGATGCTGTATGGAACCAGTTCAAACATCGGCGTTTTCCTCAGTAAACGGATCAAAGTCATCTCCAAGCCCTCCAAGAAGAAACAGTCTTTAAAAAACACAGACTGTGAGTTATTGCAGGCATAAAACAGAGAAAGTTTGGCCTCTTTTTGATGCCTCACAGCCTTGCTTTTCGTCTTTTCTCAGTGTGTATAGCATCTGGAACCAAGGTGGCCCTGTTTAACCGCCTACGCTCACAGACTGTAAGCACCAGATACCTCCATGTGGAAGGGGGGAACTTCTGTGCCAGCTCCCAGCAGTGGGGGGCGTTCTACATACACCTCTGTGAGTCCCAGCTGTTTTGCTCTTTCACTGGAATGACCTTTCTAACAGTTCGTCGTTGTGTTTAGTGGAGGACGATGAGTCAGAAGGGGAGGAGTTTGCTGTGAGGGATGGATACATTCACTACGGCAAGACGGTGAAACTGGTGTGTTCAATAACTGGCATGGCGCTGCCCAGACTGGTGAGTAAGATGCAGTTATAGTCAGTGAGTGCCCACTCCCATCATCTTTTGATCTGTTTGAAGTGTTCCCAGTGTTTTTTTTTAATTATAATTATGTAATTTAAAAGAAAAACTGTGTCGTTTTGTAGGAAAGTTTCTGCAGAGCAGCAGGAGTTCAGTAGAAATTTGCCCCTGATTTGTGGGCAGAGCAAGCCCATCCCCCCTTTCCCATCACCTACCTGTTTACACTCTCTCCTGCTAGCTTACAGCCCCAACTTAACATTACAGGTGAAAACAAAAACGGTGAAGAATATTGGAGCTATCCAGCCGTACAGTTTTGGGCCAGATGTCAGCTCAGACGTTCATGGATGGAGTCGTTTACTAGTGGATGCATCAGAACAGAGCAGGGAGCTTGTAGTCCGCCCTTTGTCTTTGCTACATAACAAACACATTCTTTTTAAAAACATCATTTTTCCATCTGCTACTGGCTTCACAGCGATTTGTTTTAAGAAAACTCAGAAATACAATTTAGGCTTCATTTTTATTTACATAAATGTCAAGAATGTGTTAAAAACAGCAAAAACATGATTTTCATGGGAGTGGGTCTGCAACAATATCTTAATATTGTTTGCTTTTACCTCTTCTCAGGTCATTCGTAAGGTGGACAAGCAAGCAGCCTTGTTGAATGCGGATGACCCGGTGTCCCAGCTTCACAAGTGCGCCTTCTACCTAAAAGACACAGACAGAATGTATCTGTGTCTTTCACAGGAGCGGATCATCCAATTCCAGGTAAACTAAACATTTCTATTTGTAAATACAGTGTTTCGCTGCACGGTGGCGCAGTGGTTAGCGCTCTTGTTTAGGGATGGGTACCGAGCCCCGGTATTGAACGGAGCCCCGGGGTAACATTCTTCAAGACCGCAGTTATCGGTAAGATCTGACCTCAACGGTTCTGCTATCGGTACTGGAGAAGTCACTTTTTTTTGTGTCCCACAAAATCTAAACGTTATTTGCCATATTTAACCAACCAACTCAGTCAATTGTCCGTTGATTAATGATGATATTCATTTAACTATTCTCGGTTAAATGAATTTCACTATTCTCGGTGAAATGAATTTCACTATTCTCGGTGAAATAAATGTCTGGCAATTTGTGTGCAGGGGGGCGGGGCTGTTGTTCCGACAGTATGCGGCGCGTGCGTAAATTTAAATAAATCTGCGCTGGAGCGCCCCGACTATCGTCGTGTCAACCTGCTGCTATGATGACCGCATTTTGCGCTCTCTGTGTAGAAGACAGTGGAGGGGCGCGAGAACATTTGACTCGCTGCTGCAGAGGATGTGAACAATGGAACAAGTAGAGAGGAAAAGCAGGTAGAAAGGTGGGGGAGGGGCTTTGGCTTCAAACTCTGTCAGAGAGATGGAAACACGGGCGTCAGATTTAGACTCAGCTTTCACTGCTGGAGTTGAAGCAGAGACTTTCTCTGGGATGAACTCAAAAATTGATTTAATTTGTTTTATATTTACATCAAGACAGCAATATGTCAAAACATTGCTGTTTATTTTTCTTTAAATAACGTCTTTCTACATGTATTTTACTTTTTAAGTTAGAAAAATGTATAAAAAAATCATTATTGCATCATGAGGAAATAAAACACTTTATGTTCTTAATTTGTTGTTTATTTATTTTTTGTCCTTAAAAAGTATCAATAAGAGTATGGTTAAAATAGCGGATCGATAAGCAGTATCAATAAGAGTAGTAGTACCGTTAAAACCTTAACGGTACCCATTCCTACTCTTGCCTCACAGCAAGAAGTCCCAGCTGGGGGACCTGAAACCAAACATCAATGGGGGACCTTTCTGCATGGAGTTTGCATGCGTGGGTTCTTTCCGGGGACTCCGGCTTCCTCCCACGTCCAAAAACATGCTTCATAGGTTTACTGGTTAATCTAAATTGTCCCTTGGTGTGAGTGTAAATGTGAATGGGTGTGTGATTGTGGCCCCGGCGACACACTGCCGACCTGTCCAGGGTGCCCCCTGTCTTCGCCCAAAGTGGCCGGGATAGGCTCCGGCACCCCTGTGACCCCGAAAGGGATAAAACGGAAGAAGATGAATGAATGAACATAAAGTTTTTCCTCAGATCAATGAGACCTCCTGAACCCTGTTTCATCTTTTTTTTATGGATTTAGACTTTAGGACACCAGGAGTTTGAAAAGTCACTTGGCAAAAGCAACAGTTGTTGTAAACTGTCCAAAAATGACATTTATCTCTTTTTTCAGCAGCTAAAATTGTGATTATGTCCTAGTTTTGTATAAATGAAAAGGAATCATTTGGCTTGGAGCACATGCGGACTTTCATCTTCATCTTGGGATCTTTCTAACAGACTCTTCAGCAGCATCGAACCGTTTGTTTGTTTGTTTTTAAGACATTTGTTGCTTCTCTGTATTAAATAAAGGGCACTGCAGTGATTTCAAATGACAAAAGAACTTCTTTCGTTACTCTGCAGCAGCTAAAAACTGTAAAAGTATTAATTGTATAATAACAGCAGCACACACATCTGTAATATTTCTTATTATGACCAGATTTCTACCAGAGGGAGCAGCTGCTCTAGACTCATTTGGTTGGGTGTAGGACACTCACACAGGAAATCTGGGTTCAATTCACAGGGCAAGGAGCTAAAAATGAAGGGTCTCTCTGGGTCTCTCTGGTCCTTTAAGATCCAGGGTTGTGTCAGGAAGGGCATCCGGCAGAAAAAATCTCTGCCAAATTCAAACCGCATGAATTAGTTGGGGCTGCTTTGCTGTGGCGAAGGTGAAAAGAAAGCATGTGTAGCAGCATTAGCAGCACATTAGCATGTGGGCGTTAGTTTGATTGAACCAGGAAGTATTTCCCAGGGGTCAACAGGTCAAACAATTATTGACCACAGGAAATTGTCAATAAAGTTTTTTAGTATTCCATGAATTGCTGTAATGCTTAAAGGATGACATCCAATTCTGTACTTTTTTTTATTTTAATAAATTCACAAAAATACAAAACGTCTTACTCATCCAATCTAATCAAACGTAATTTATATGGTAATCTTCATGCCACAGTAATGCAAAGAAATTTACAGACTTAAAACAAATATAAATAAAAGGATAGAACAGAGAGAATGTGCTCCAGCCTCCCAACATAATGAAACCTAACATGACAGGACTAAAACCACAAACAGAGGGAATATGATCTTCCTTTAGGGTTTATCTGATGGTTTTTGTGTCATTCGTATTGTTTAGCTGCTTTACAGTCATGGGACTTGAAGTGAAAAGGCTTTTTTTTCTGATTAGAGTTTAGTTTAAAACTTTTTCCTGTTTTTTTTTTTTTTGGGTCAGGCGGCACCGTGTTCCAAAGAAGCTAACAAGGAGCTGGTCAGCGACGGGGCTTCCTGGACCATCATTAGCACCGACAAGGCGGAATACACCTTCTGTGAGGGCATGGGGCCTGTGCAAACACCCGTCACACCCGTCCCTGTGGTAGAAACTTTGCAGGTAGGCGTACAGGCTTTTGTTTTCTCCACACCAGAGGCTCTTATGGGGCAGTAAAAAGCCTTCCCCTCTTTGAAGTTGAATGGTGGAGGAGACGTGGCCATGCTGGAGCTGACGGGACACAACTTCACACCGACTCTCAGAGTGTGGTTTGGAGATGTAGAGGCCGACACCATGTACAGGTGCAGGAGTCCGCTCGACTTCACGTTTCAGCTGCTTTAGTGGAACGATAAGCAGTCTTTTCTCTTCCGTCCATCCCCTCAGGTGTGGAGAAAGCATCCTGTGCGTGGTGCCGGACATCTCTTCTTTCAGGGAAGGCTGGCGCTGGGTGCGACAGCCCGTCCAGGTCCCGGTCACGTTGGTCCGCAATGATGGGATCATCTATTCCACAGCCCTGACCTTCACCTACACGCCTGAGCCCGGACCCCAGCCTCACTGCAGCGCTGCGGGGGCTATTCTCCGCTCACACAGCACCTCTTCATCATCGCCTTCATCTCTGCTGCGTTGGCCTCAGGGATGCTCGCGGGCCCTGAAGCAGTAAAGACTGAAATAAGCTGTCATCATTTCCTCCAAAGGGGCTGACGGACCTGTGATTTTAAGAGCTCTTTTTTTCAGAGCAACTCCAATCAGGACCAGCGCTGAGGAGCAGAGACACGTGAAAGCTGACGCTGTGTTGTAGCGCCCTCTGGTGGGGTGTGCTATACATTTTATAAGAGGATTTTTTTCTTCTGTTTTTCAAAGGTAAATGTACAGTTTTAGCTGTTACAACAGAAAAGTACCTACAGTTTTGCTGACTTTTGTTAATTTTGCTAAAAATTTACTTCACTTTTGTGGACAATAGAAATGATCCAGTTAAAACAGTGTTGAGAGAGAGAGGGAGCATTTTTATTTCATTCATATTTGATCTGAAAGGATTTTGCTGAAGTAGCCAAATCTATTCTCACTAAATAGTTTTTCCTTATTAAGTGCCACATTTGAACCACTTTTTTTATCAGATTATGTGTAACCTGTGGTCTTCAGTTAAATTCTTGGTGTGGCAATAAAAAACAACAGGATTTATGGGCCACTTCATGAAATGAACACATTTGTTTTTGTATAGTTAACAAGTTTGATCTGTGGGAACACCTACTCGTCTGTACCTTTTTCTATGTGTTTAGTTTAAACCACCGGGAAACATGAGAATAGAGTTGCAAAATTAAAAAAGTCTAAATTGAGTGCCTATGGAATCCTAAAATATGAGAAAAAAGTGAGTCCTACGAGAATAGTCGTACAATCATTGTACACTTTTGCCTTATAGCATCTCCTATCCTATTACTCCTTAAAGCAATGTTTTATAATTATAAAATTATTATTTTTTTATGTCTAAAGGTTGTGTTTGTGGACCATCTGTGACCAATGCAAATCCTAAAGGTGGAACTAGCTTGGAAATGTAAACAAACCTTGTTTTCTAGATCTGCCAGGACTAGTTGTTGTCATTTTCCTGTCGTTGTACAGCACAGCTGATATTTTCAGTAATGCAAATGGGTTGTTTTCATATTTGATCATTTGACATTTAACGCTCCCTTTCAGCAGTTGAAGGTCCAAAATGCTAAGCTATATTCCAACACATGGCTTAATGTTTTGTAGTTATATATAAGTATTCTTTTTATTGCATGAGCCATCTTCAAAAAGCTTTTCTACACTGCACCCCAGTGGTCAGCCCATGAAACTGCAGCCTTGTTTTTCTCCCCTCACATTCTCAAGCGGGCCAAGCTTTGATGTTGTGCTCATCAGTGTGTCCCTGAAAGGTATGATGGGAGTTTGTGCCGGCCTGAGGTCAACTGTGAGCAGGAATGAGCCCACCGTGCCATCACTCTGGCAGCTTAACAGCTCTCATGTTTATGGGTCAAATGCCCTTCCTCCTCTGGTGTAGTTTGTCTGTTGGTGCTCTCTCCAGAAATAGCATTCGTAAAGAAAGATTATGTTTCCTTGGGGGGTCTGTGGAAACATTTTTCCAGATTTTTAGTGGGAGAACAACATTTTTTTAATAATTTTTTTTATACATGCTCATTTGGGAAACAGTTACATTGCAGCTTTGACCTTCCAAGAAACTGTTGCTCTTTGATTAACTGAAGAGAAACAGCAGAGGTGTATCAAAAGCTGACACTGTGAGAAACAGATGCTCTAACACCAGGTCTTTGTGCTTCTTATCTTTTCCTGGACTCCTACCTACAAACAATAACCTTCACTTTTATGACCAAATGTTTTTAGCAGAATGTGAACAAGTTATATAAAGTTGTACAATTAAAAGCATAAACATTTCAACACTTGGATGTCTTCTGCTTTGATCATTTAACAAAAAGCTTTAGAAACAAATTCAAATGTAACAGTTATAGATTACTCAGTAAAAAAGGATTTGTTTCCTGAGTGGGTGAACACGTTCCACAGGATGGAAGATCAAATCTATTTTTAACTTGATGGCAGCAGTGAAATTTGTCGCCAATGTTGAAAGTAAGTATAATTGTATGATCTGCTTCCTCCATTACCTGTTTGGGCTTTATTACACCAGGGTTCACTCAGGGAACCTTAAGGTTTCTGCAGCAGCTTTTAGCGTGCAATAAGAGACACGCAAAGCTGTGGAGTTTGCCCTATTTTACAGAACAAGTGCAGATGATATGGAGGCAGGACAAATTCAACTAAAAATAGCACTAATTATGTAGGCAAAAATAAAATACTTGAGAGACTTGTAGAATTAACTAAGACATTTTTAAATGTCAGTTTAAATAAAGGTTGGACTTTAGGTTTGTAACTTAAACACCCCCTCCTATCATCTTTAAAAAAATTATTATTATTCCGTTTTTAGCCAAAATCTAAAAATCTGTCCTTCCGTTGGGACATAGTTTCTGCAGAGCAGCAGAAATTCACTTGCCGCCGCACAGCAACCCCCCCACCCCTCTGCCCCTCCCCACTGCTGAAAGCTCTCTGTTTAAGCAAACGTAACATTAGTGGTGTTACAGGGGCGGAGCTAGGACATTTATTTGGGTGGAGTAGGGAGGGGTCAGAAGACCTTGGAAGGGTGGCAAAAAACCATCTATTACAAATGAAAGGTTAAAAAAAGTATTTTGAACAGTATTGTTAATATTATTGTTTTTTTTTTCCTTTAAAAATATTGCTTTGGGTATTTTTGCAATGCTTAAACGAGCTTAATATTTCCCATTCATGATACTAACATTGACTCAAAAATTAGGAGGGGGGCAAGTGTGGGGAAAAGCTTCACCTTTTCTGTTTGTCTGCAAGTTGATGCGTCAGAACGGACGGAGCAGTGAGCTTGTAGCCCCGCCCAGTGTGTTTTCTACGTCACAAATACTGCTTTTTAAACAGGTTTTTTTTTTCACCTGCTCCAAATTTACAACAAATTTAAAAAACAAATCCAAGATAAACATTTAAGCTTAAATTTTTCAGTATATGTTCTTGATCAGCAGAAAAAGTGACAAGAACATGCTAAAAACCCTTAAAAGATTCTTCAGAGTGGGCCTGTACAAACGGGGCGTGTTTGTTGTAGTGAAAGGGGCGGGGCAGCAGTTCTACTTCCGCTTACGTAAGGGATGGGAAATGAGAAACAAAATTGGATTGTGTGGACAAATGACAAGTTAGAACAACTTGTGTTATAAGAACACACCCCCCTTCAGCTTTTCCTATGAGCTTTACTTTTTTTAAATGACAAATCAAGAATTCCAATTTGTACTTTTCTTTAACTAAAACATCGACTTTCCTAAGATGTAAAATTCATGTGTTTTTTTTCCCCTTTGGAAGTTACATTTTTTTAACATAACGTTTGTTTTTTGTCTTTATTAAACCCATGAGGTGTTTTCTTCGCTTGTCAGGTTTAAATTAAAGCAGACCTCAGTATCACGTCTCGTCCATAATAGCAACACGGATCCGCTTTCGCGGACTGGATCTGTAAACAGCTCGGTCCTTTCGACGGTTCCTCTCCGCCTACTTGAGGAGCTTAAAGACTTCTTGTTATAGACATAGACCTATACATATTTTTATTTAAATATCTAGTATGCTTCCTGTGTCTTTTTTACTGGTCATTTTCCCTCTTGCCGGCTTCTGGGCGGCTGCGCAAAGCGCCGCCGAACTCCAGAGCTTTTCCTCTCCCGGAGGCAGCGCCGGATTCGAACCACCAGGTAAGCAGTTCTCTGTAGTAACAAACACCAATAAATACATTAAAAAAGAAAAAACCTAGGGATTTTAAGATATATTGACGCTTAAAAAAAAATTATATATATAATATATATTATAATATGTATATTAATATACATTAGGATTTCTTACAGAACTCAGGCTTGCTTTCCTCTAATGTTGTATGCTTAGAAGTAACTGCAAAAATAAATGTTTAAATCTTTTTTCCCCCGCGAAATTTACTGCTGGTCATCTTGTATTAACGGGAAAAAAGACATTAGGATAAAAATGAATTATTTCCTCCTTCTAAAAAAAACTTTTATTGACATTTTGACATATCTTGTAAAATTTAATGTCTTTTAAGGAAATAACAATTGCATTTACTCTATAATGCCTTATAGTTGGATGTGAAATTGTAACTTCTCGGATGGATCATATCTATCTATCTATCTATCTATCTATCTATCTATCTATCTATCTATCTATCTATCTATCTATCTATCTATCTATCTATCTATCTATCTATCTATCTATCTATCTATCTATCTATCTATCTATCTATCTATCTATCTATCTATCTATCTATCTATCTATCTATCACACATTAACTATAGTTAATAAATGGGAAAATGTAATTGTTGAAGCTACTTCACCTAAGTGCTCTTTTTAAGTGTTAAATGAGAAGAAAATCTCTCTTACTTGATTGGAAGAAAAAAAGTAAAAGATGATACATATAAATCATATATAGCAGTGTAGAGTATAATTAATCTTAATTACAAATACAAATATGTGTATTTATAGGCTACATACACTTTATAACAGATTGATCTGTTTAATGTAAAGTTTGTCAAAAAGCATTACATTCTCTGCTTGTAAAGGCTTGGAAGGTACTTTATAGAGGACAAGTTGACTGAAAGACCTGCATCATATATCATTGAAACCTTAGACCGAATCTTTGCACTGAAATCTAACGATTTATACTTATAAGTGGATTAATGGTTGTGATGTGACGAAGTAAACAAAGTTCTGTCCTGGCAACATGAAGCAGGCAGCACAAACAGATGCAAGCCCTGGCTGTTCTGCACAACTCAGACACTCTCAAAGTCCAACTGAGAGCTTTTTCCCATGAAAACTGCAAATTTCATGAACAACTGAGAGCTGCAGGAAGGAAACCTAAAAAAATTTGCGCATGATTATTTTTTCTTTTCATAAACCAGAGAGGAACTGTTCACCTGTTGTAACTGATGCATACGGAAGCTGAAAATACTAAATCATTGCTAAATCACTTCATTCTTGACGTTTTTTTATTTGTTTTCAGAGCTTACCTGTGGAAAGAAATTATACATTGTACGTATGTGGTTAACCCCTGTGCTATCTTAGATGACCCCACCCTTACTTTGACGTGTTCTCCCTACCACGACAAAGGTGGATAAAGGTGGAAAGATTCCATAAAAATCCATTGAGACCAGTGAAGATCACAAATCATTGAAAAAAAAGGTTTAGCACACTGTCTAGTGGGTCTAGATCAGTGTTTTTCAACCTTTTTTGAGCCACGGCACACTTTAACCTTGCCAAAATCCCGCGGCACACCAGCATCCAAAGAAAAAAAAAAAGCAGAAATTCATGGTCTTTGTTGATCGAGCCCCCCGCGCCCCCCGCAATCTAACGTGCATTTTTGTGATAGTTGTGGTGGAAAAAGCAGGAAGTTGCGGCAGTTTTTTTCTAAGATGAAATAAAAGTTACGTTAGAAAATTTAGAAACTGTTTGTTGTGGTTTCAAGACGTTAAACAAGGAGGACTCATTGTGCGTTGAGACACTGTCCCTTTAAGCCAGTGCATCATGGGAGATGTAGTGTGAAAACTACCGAAAGAGGGAAGAAAGACTCGCGTCTCTGAGCTTCATTGTTTTGTTCATTTGGCCCACGGTCTGACACCAGACTCTGTGGAAAGCTACACCGCTAAAGACGAGCTTTAGCTGGTATTTTTGTTAGAACTGAGCGACTTTTTGAGCTAATTTGGAACAAGGAAGTGAAGACTTGAACCACTTCTGATTGGTCAGACTGATGACATGTGATTTAGCCTTAAAGAATGATTGGCGGAGACAGTTAAAGGGGCGGGACTTTTCCGCAAACACTTATAGCTGCAGGTAAATCGCGGTAACGTCATTCTTATCAAAATGTATTTAATAGAATTAAATAAACACAAAGAAAATTTAATTGTATGATCTTTTATATTCCTAACTACTCAGTGTTTTATCAGGGCCTGTTTGGATGAACAAAGAGCTGATTTCCTGGAGATGGGAAATGTTTTTAGATCAGTTAATGAGGGCAATTTCCCACGGCACACTTGACCATCTCTCACGGCACACTAGTGTGCCGCGGCACACTGGTTGAAAAACACTGGTCTAGATGACCCAACTCCCAATGTTAAAGTGCCTAGGATAGCACAAGGGTTAAAGGAAACATACAATTGTTAAGAATACAAAATGCTGCTTTTTCCAATAGCATACTGTATTTTTCGCACTATGAGAAATGATTGGTCTATTTTAAACTTTTGTCATATAGTTCGATAATACTGATGCAGCTAAAATAAAACAATTGTAACTATTGCAACTCCCAACATTTTTAGTGACATAAAACAAAACAGTCCAACATCACTACACATTAGCCACGCTAGTGTATTTACAATACCTGTAACTCCCACTGCAACACATAAAAAAACAACCGATACGGCTAAAACAAACATTACTGTGATTATGCTAAATCTCAACTTTGTTAGTAACACAAAAGAAAAAAAAAAACGTCCAACACCACCATACATTAGCCTAATTTACAACACCTGTAGACCCCAACCACTCTGGCAACATAAAAAAGAAAAAACTGACTGCGCTAACTCCCAATCTTGTCAGCAACACGTTAAAAAACAGTGTGACACCACTACACGTTAGCCGCATTAGAGTATTCACCATACCTGTACTTCCTAACCTTTCATGCAACACGTAAAAAAAACAGACGCTGTGTCCAAATTCCTTCCCTACTCACCATATAGTGCGTTCGCCGTTTTTTAGTGCTGTACAAACCTACAATTCCAAAATCGACTGTCCTAGAAATTTCTCAAAAGTCTGTGCTATAAACCATTGTGCATCGATCCTCACTAGATTGGTGAATATAGGCCACAATAGATTACATCAGAACAAGTTTTGGAAAGAAAATGTATTTCAATGAATTTTTGAAATAAATCATTAATGTTTTTATCCTCGGAAGACAGTAGATTCATAAATGGTTGTTGCAAAATGCTCATATCAATTAGATTTTAACTTCGTGAAATCAATGAAGTCATATTCGCCGTTCAAAAAAAAAGAGTGGGCATGGTGTCTGAATTGCTTTTAAAATCCAGGGTACTACATAGTCCCGCACTATGTAGTTTTTTAGTAGTTGGAGGTTAGGGTGGGAATTCGGACCCAGTCAAAGTGTTATTAATACGTCAACTACTAGCCTTAGTACTAACACGTAAAGAAAAAAAAACTCAGACACCGCTGCATGTTAGCTGCATTCTTGTATTTACAATAGCTGTAACTCCCAACATTGTTTGCAACACGTAAAAAAAAAACAGATGGATAACATTAAAACTAACATTACTGTGACTACTCTAATTCTCAACCTTGTTAGTTATACGTAAAAAACAATACAGTCTGACGCCGCTACACATGAGCTGCGTTAGCGTATTTGTAATAACACCCAACTTTGTTTGCAACTTATAAGGTAAACATGCAGACATTGTGAAAGAACACTGTAAAATGGTTTCAACATTTTTAAGCACAGCCAGAATTAATCCATATTTCCCTTGTGCTATCCAAGGCACTTTAAGGTTGGGAGTGGGGTCAACTGAACCTTTTTTCTTCAATGATTTGTGATCTTCACTGGTGTCCATGGATTACATGAAATCCTCTTTACCTTTATCTACCTTTGTCATGGTAGGAATAACACGTCAGTGTAAGGGTGGGGTCATAGGATAGCACAAGGGATATACCTTCGTGTGCTCAGAGAGGGCCACCAAGTTTTTTTTTAAGGCTTTTAAATGCGCCTTATAGTCTGTAAAATATTGTAATTGTGACAGGGCATTTGGAGCTTTACGGATTGTAAGAGGGCTGGTATGAGAGTTGGTATAGACCTTTGACCCTTGCTCTCTTGAGAAGTCCGACTCTTTAGTCACAGATGCAAAAATGGGCTCTGACTCAGTAGACGAAGGGACCCTGTGCGTCATCATCTCATGTGTTCCCTCTGCGTGCTCAAGCTCGGGGTACACAGTCTGATACTTAGCTTAACAGTGGTAGATTGAGACATTATGGCTTCTATGAGACTCCCACAGGAGCCATCGAGAAAATACTGAACATTCTTTCCTAAAGTGTTAGTAAAGTATTCTGGATGTATGCATTTTTGTCTTCCTAGTGCGCTAATAGAAATGATAAAAAAGTAACAAAATATGTAGGATTTGTGTGAAACTATATATAAAACTATTTTTATACCTGAACATTGAGCTATGACAGCAAAATCAATAAAACCAAAGTATTAGTAACATGCTACAACCTATTGTTATTTTATTTTCTAGATTTTTTCCCCTCAAATATGATCAATAGTAAAAAAGCAAATTGTTTGTATTGAATATATATTTATAATAACAAACATAATATTAAAACATTTTGACAGCATTCTTTATGAAAATATTTGAACTTTTTTGTAGGAAAAGGTTAAAATATAGAGAAAAAATCATGCAAGATCAATGAGGCTTTTATTTGTGTTATCTTGCAATGGTTTAAATGAATGACTTGGTTGAAGAAATTCACTGGGATAATCTCTCTTTCTCTCACACTCATGCAGACCCATGCATGTTAGTGAATCCACCATGTTTGAGCGAGGCCGATCGCTATAGCCTGGAGGCCCTACGAAACATCCACCAGATGATGGACGATGACCAAGATGGTGGGATTGAGGTGGAGGAAAGCGTGGAGGTACAAACTTCACTCCATAATGAAGTCATTTTCTAGGTCAAATTCACTTTGCTTCGTTTGTAAAGACACAGATCCCAACAGCAGAGGAACAGGTGGTGCGGCTGCTGGAGTCAAATGCTCCTTCAGGGATAGTAACGGTGTAACTTTGCTTTTGGCTCTGTGACAAAGCTGGTTTGCACTAATAGACAAGTGCAGCTTCGGTGACCTTTGTGATCTTATTTTGAAAATACGCCCACGCTCGAGTGTGTCTTACTTGAACTTTAGCTGTTCAAGACAACTAAATTGAAACGGAACTGAAAAAACAAAACTTCGTTACATGCTTGTCTATGAAAATATGATAAAATGTGCAGTATGCATTTGAGTTCCACTTTTACCAAATAAAATGTTAAATGCAAAATAAGAGAGAAATGATAAAAACTTTTCTCCTCATCCATTTTAACATTTTGTCCATGCATGTGTGCAACAACTGAAGATTTAACAATTCATCTTCTGCACCCTGCTGTTACATTTTACTGTAACATTTTCAAATGTTTCAGTACAACTGTAACATTTGAAAATGTTGCAATTTTATAATCATTCTTTCCTTTCCTGGAATCTGCAAGTCTGTTCTTGTGTGTGACATTCATAGTAAACCTGGAATTCCAGTTGGCCCTTGCATTTCGAAACTGGGTTCATGGACACACTATCCAGAGTCTCAGGTTCCGGTTGCCATGGAGACATCAGTGGAAGGGTTCAGGTCCATAAAAGTCCGCAGATTCCATCAGACATCATACGAGGCCGCTGTTTACGACCAAAAATACATTTTAGGATAACAAACACTCACCCTGCCACCAACATCGACCATGCACACTGAGGATGCTGATTCTAATGAAATGAATGCCGTTTATTATATTATATTATATGGTGATTTGTTTTTGTATTTAATGTGTTCTTGTGGCATTTTTCTCCTGATGGAGGACATATATAATAAAAAATAAGCTACATGACTTTCTGAGTATTTCTTTATTCAAATTGTTGTGAATCAGGAACAGATAAAAAAATGCAAAACCGTACGTCCAGATAGCTCCAACATTTATCACCTTTTTTTTTTTTTGTTGCCCCTTTATTGTATCGCTGGGGTTGTGAGGGTCAGTAAGCTAGCTGGAGAGAGTGTAAAGAATGGATGATGGGAAATGAGGGCAGGCTTACTCCCTGCACAACTCAGAGGCAAATTTCTAATGAACTCCTGCAGCCCTGCAGAAACTGTTATAGAAAACGAGGTTTTTATTTTTTATTTTGTCTAAAAGTGGCATAACTATAAATAAAAGACTGCAATTTTTTTGAAAATAGATCAAAATATGATGGGAGTGGCACTTTATATATTTTTAAATGCAAATCTAGGATTGTCACATTTTTCAAGATGGTACACTTTTAATTAGAGCTGGACACTATGAAGAAATCTTGTGATGTGCGATATTAGTCATCAATAATGCGATCAGGATTTGACTTGTGTTTTGTCAACAAATAGCAAAAAAACAAAACTACAAATAATACATCATTTCCATCCCACTACAACTATTTACATAAAAGTCAACAAACGTTATACTGCAAGTAACCTCAATAGGAGACAGGTAAGAACTTTTATGTGGTGGAAACACAATGTTGAACAATGATCTACTTTTCTGCTAGGATTAGTCAAAACTAATATGGATGTAGTAAAATATGATGCTTTCTCTGTTTATGCATGTGTATAAACTTTTAAAGGGGCTAAATCATGCTTTTCTTAAGCCTTTCTCTGTAAACTACATCCATATATCTGATCATATATTACCTTTGGCTCACTAAAGAATAATTTTTTAATGAAATATGAGTTATTTTCACAGCTTAACTTCTTACAAGGAAGTAAGACGACTCAATGTCAGAGGCGCCGCCTCTCACTCCTTATGGGCGCCATTTTGTGATATCAACCTAGAGTCGGCCACACCAGCGTATCTGCATTTCACCCACAAAAACAAACTTTTGCAAAGATGGATGTGCATATTGTGGAGCTTTCCAAAAACAAAGCGCTTTGCCGATCACTGCTTGTTACAACGTGAGGACCCAGTTGTTTTTGTGGATTGGGAGGGGCTGGTGCTCAGAGAGCAGGGCTTTAAAAGAAGGCTTAAAAATGTGTGAATGGATTAAAATACCGCTTTGGAGTTGTTTTTGTGAGAATTAAAAATCATAATACACCTAAAAGCTCAAAAAAGTTAATTTTGCATGATACAGGCCCTTTAAGAGCTCAGCTGTCCACATCACATTTTTGGATATATTTTCGCAGTAATACATTTTCCTAAACTTGAGCCCTGTTACTATGTGTTTAGAGGGTTAGCTCAAATATTAGCTTGGGCCTCAAGAGGTTAAGGTAGCCATTTATGGCGATTTACGCCATCTTTGGCGATCTGCGTATCGCGGCATCAAGACTTTTTCGATTTATTGTGGAGACCTGCTTTTAATGCATGAATGTTCTGGTTTCCTCTTTTGCTGCAGTTCATCATTGAAGACATGAAACAGCAGCAGACTCACAAACACAGCAAGCTCCACAGAGAAGACCAGCACATCACAGTGGAGGAGCTCTGGAAGGGCTGGAAGTCATCCGAAGGTGAGAAATAAAACATTTTTTTACATTTTTATCTAAATTTACAACGTGCGTATTTGACTGTAAAGAACACGTGTCCTTATCTTACGTTGTTAGTTCATAACTGGACCCAGGAAGATGTGCTGCGCTGGTTGAAAGAGTTTGTTGAGTTGCCACAGTATGAGAGGAATTTCAAAGACTTTAAGGTCAATGGAAACACACTGCCGAGGTGAGGGCGGTCAAGGAATACCGGGAGCAAAGGGCACACGCAAGGTACTTTTTTAATGAGCTGCATCCACACTCATTCTTTCTTGTTTTCTGTTTGTAGGATTGCAGCCAATGAACCTTTATTCCTGAGTTTTCATTTGAAAGTTCAAGACCAGAGAGATAAACAGAAGCTCACCATCAAAGCTCTGGATGTGGTTCTGTTTGGACCGCCTACACGTAACCCTGAATCATGTTTTTTTTTTTAACTTTGACTTCTCGTCCAGTTTTTATCTTTATGCTAACGTACCAGATTAATTTGAACCTCGAGCTTCAAAGTCTCCATATTCCTGATATGTCATCTCCTCACAGGTCCTCCTCATAACTACATGAAGGACCTGCTGCTCATCGTCTCCGTTGTGATGGGAGTCGGCGGGTGCTGGTTTGCTCAGGCTCAGAGCAAAGCCAGCAAGATTCACATCTCCAAGATGATGAAGGACTTGGAGAGCCTCCAGAGGGCTGAACAAAGTCTCATGGATCTGCAAGAGCAGTAAATATTTCTTTGAATTGTTCACCTGCAATTCCAAGCTAAACGAAGAAATGTTTAGCTTATCCAATCATTCATGAATTCAGATTGGAGCAAGCCCAGGAGGAGAAGCGTAATGTGGCTGAGGAGAAACAGAACCTGGAGGAGAAGATGAGAGACGAAATAATGGGGGCGCAGGAGGAAGCCCACCGGCTGCACAGGCTGAGGCAGGGAGCAGTCAGTGAGCTCAGCCGCCTTCGGTATGCAGAGGAGGAGCTGGAACAGGTGGGCAAGAGCACCATAGGAAACGCATATTTTTACTCCCATCCAGTCTAAATTTAATCCCGCAATAGCTACAAAGTGGAGGTAAAGGAAAATCTTTTTAAATTTACAGCAACTGTCAACATGGTGTAACATGTTAGATAGTGATGCTCTTTCGCTGCAAACTTGTGGCATATCTAAAAAAGGCTTCTGCTGCATGATGGGAAACTAAAAGGAATACTGTGAAAAAGGGGAAGGGGCAGAAAAGGGCTAAAAAGTTGCTTGGGGTGGAGCAAGAAATAGCGGGGATCAGTAAAAATGAAGCGAGGAAGACGGGGAATAGGATGAAGAGTGGAAAATACCTGTTGAGTAACAAGACTGAAGGTAGATCTTTTGAAGACATGCTAATGCTACGGTCGCACTAGGCGTGTAACGAGGGTTCAAGAACGGTGCAAATTTGACTTCAGCTCTTTTGCGATTTATGAAGAACTTGGTGTCGTAATTCACATCACAAATGGCAACTATTAATTTATTCTTAATGATCATGTTCAAACAGTTGGGGCTTTCGTATAATAAAAGGCACGCCATGCATATCCCTTGTGCTTTATTGTGGGGTCAAAATGACCCCACCCTTACATTGACGTGTTATCCCTACCAGGATAAAGGTGGAGAGGATTTCATGTAATCCATGGAAACCAGTGAAGATTACAAATCATTGAAGAAAAAGGCTCCACGCACTGTCTTGTAGGGTCCAGATGACCCCACTCCCAATGTTAACGTGCCTTGGAGGCACGTTAACATTGGAAGTGGGGTCATCTGGACCCCACAAGATAGCACAAGGGATATGTCATTACCAGATTAGTCAAAGTTCAACCCAGTTTAAATTTCAATGTGTGTTCAGTGGATGTGCTTGTTGTACGTAGAGCCCAAAAACATTCTTGGAAACATTCGTAGCGACGCACAAACGCTAGAGTTTTGAACACGAAAGCCCGAAACGCGCGGTATGCACGTTAACCTTTAATCGAAAGTGGCCGCTTGAACGCGTGTTGTCGAGGGTATTGTGAATGTAGCTTCAGATGTTTTGCAGACAAAGTCATGGCATCCAGATTTGGACATGAGCGGAGGAGAATAGTTGATAATTCAGCAGTAGAATGTTGCTGAAGTTAGAGCTACCAGGCAGGTAGCCTAGAAAAAGACAAAGTATTTTGATGATGAACCGAATTTCATAGATGTTGGTATTCAATTCAGTTAAATGTTATTTATATAGTCCAAATTCACAACAGTCGTCTCGATGGGCTTTGTATTGGTAATTGTAAGGTAAACATACAAGTAGAGAGGAGTACGCAGAAGACATCAATAAATAAAAGCAAATGTATAACTGTGAGAATTCCTTGAATGAAGATGACATGATTACACTAAAACTTTGGAACTGTGCATCCATGTCTGACTTGATGCCTCTCTTTAGGTCCGGGGAGCACTGATGCAGGCGGAACAGGACATGTGGGCAAGCTGGTCTGTTTCAGAGGCCCTCCAGCAGTGGCTGCAGCTGACACACGAGGTGGAGGTTCAGTACTACAACGTGAAGAAGCAGAGCGCCGAACAGCAACTTGCGACAGCTAAAGATGAGGTCATACTACACGCATGTAACAGAGAAGTAGCTAACAAGATAAAAAAATGTCAAGGCATAAAAATAAAGTTGAACTTTTCTCCTGCTTTCTATTCTGCAGGCAGAAAGAATTAAGAAAAAAAGGAGCACAGTCCTTGGTACACTCCATGTGGCTCACAGCTCATCTCTGGACCAAGTCGATCATAAGATCCTGGAAGCTAAGTGAGTTTAAAATGGCTTGAGCGGTTTTTATTTTGTCACGGCAAATATGCCAGATTCCTCTCGTGTTTTGCAGGAATGCATTTTCGGAGGTAACGGCCTGTCTGCGGGAGCGTCTCCATCGCTGGCAGCAGATTGAACTTCTCTGCGGCTTCCCCATCATCAGGAATCCTGGCATAGGAAACCTCACTGCTCAGCTGTACTCGGACGCCGTCAGCCAGGGCCTGCCTCGAGTGCTGCAGTCGGCTTGTTCATGCCACAGCTCTGTCCACGGATCTGTCGAGAACCTCATAGATGACCCTGGGTCTCCCATGTTACCACAAATCCCAGGTGTGTTCCGGGGAGGAACCTGTGTATTTTTAAAGCTCCAGGCTGTTATGTACGTTAGGGACTTACCCAAGGGGAAGACAAAGGTTTTTCTAAAATTTGAGTACTCATTAAACCATATTGAAGAATTGTTATTCTTTTTTATGTTTCTATTTAAAGCCTGTCTGTAGCTCTTAAATTAAACTGCTTATTTAAAGTTGAAAAAATTCATAAAATTCTTTATTACTGAGAAAAAAAGTAGTTTGCAAAAAAGCCAAAAAAACAAAACAGAAAATCTACTGAATTATAGGAATCAATGTGGCACCCAAAGCTATTTTGGAAATATTTTACTCTGAAAGGCTTAAGAAAAGCAGGATATAGGCCCTTTAAGTTCACTGTATCGTGGGTGAAATAGGACAAATTAAAAAAAAGTAAAATAAATTTGCTGTACATGATGACCCTTCCGCTTAAACCTGTAATGCTGGTTTATCTCATCTATTAGACAAAGGCCTCAGAGCATGTGCAGCTTCTGTTTTAAGTAGCTTTTCCATACAGTCATAAAGCAAGCACTCCGCAGGCCTGGTTAGCTGTGAGCCAGCCTCGATAAATTTAACAGCACACCCCACTGCAAGCTGCAGACGCTAGCGGGACTGAGCCCCCGAACAGCTGTTGCTGCACATGACCGAGCTGCTTGCATGATTCAGTTTGTATTCAACAGGACTGAAGTTACCAAAACATTTCAACAGAGTGCTAATATGACCTTTAGCTTTGTCCCTTCAATCCAAAATGTAATCTCTCTTAATATGTTTCCCCAAATCACTTTTATCAGCCATTTTTCAATAATTGCATACGTTGTTACATTTTTTTTTAATCCACAGTTTCAGTTTCACCAGTCAAGTGTTCTCCTCGACGACATGGATCCACTGTTTGTAGGCCACGTCGTCCTGGCATGATCAACCATCCCTCAACTGCTTTGATTTCTCCTGACCCCGACCTTCTGATCCCCATCCGACCTACTTATCCGTGCTATGATGATGGAGAGGAGATCCTCTTGAAAACACTTAAAAAGCAGTATGTCTTCTAATCTTTTGTTTAATGCCCTATTAAAAGGTGCTGTGTTTTTTTTTATGACCCATGAAGGGATGTAGACAGGTTTGGTCGCATTTTAAAGGGAGCGCAGGTGTGTCTTGCAGTTCTGTTGAGGCCCTTTAAGGGACGTCATAAAAATGGAACATACGATTGTCCATCGTTTAGTTCCAGGGGAGTCAAACTCCAGGCCTCGAAGGCCGCCCTCCTGCTGGTTTTCCTTCAAAACTCAAACAAAAACACAAATAGAATGCAAATAAAAAGAAAGAGTCCAGTTATGTGGCAACCGTTGGTTGGAAAATATGTTGGACACCGGCCCTCAAGGCCTGGATTCTGACACCCCTGGTTTAGTAAGTGTTTATAATGATGATGTAAGTTACAGGCCTTTGTGGTGTACACCGCCCTTGCTCCACTCTCTAGTCATTAGTAAGGTGCACATATTAGCTTTTTACTGACTGCATGGGGCATGCAGCATTATACAAGTGTCTGCAAGATGCCTTGACAAACTACGCTTTGATTGTTAAATTTCCTAATTTTGAATAGTCAGGCTACAAGCACGGGCTTATCATTTGTACAGCACTAATAACCCCTTTGCAAAGTCTGCGTGTTTTAGGGTGTATGAAAAAGGAAAAATCTGTATGACGTGCCTTCATCTGACCTACTTCACCCTGACATGCCATTATGCGTTGTTTAAGTGTTTACTACGACCTGCAGCAAGCCCGTAGTAAAAAGTACATGAAAACTTTTGCTCACCCCCAGAGCAGTCTACGATCTTAAAACTTTGTCAGGGCCACCTTCATGCCCCATACAGGTTTGCCCATTTTTCACCCGCAAATAGCCAATAAGGAACAGTTGTGACTAAAACACAAGGTGTTACTCTTTATGACACACTGGAAATGTAAGGTTCTTTGACAGCTGTTATTCTTCTCCCTTTTGCACTAATCCATCCCTCTCTGTCTGTCATTAACAGAGATTCCCAAGAGAAATTCTTAGACTGCGACTGCACGGCTTCTGCTCCTTTTGCAAAAAAGTACACATGCTCCACAGCTGAGCCTTCCCCTCGAAGGTTTTATCAGGACGAGGCAGAGCTGCTTGCAGACATCTCAACTGGGAAACCTTTGAGGGAAGAGGCAGAATCAGCCGTTGAACCTCCAGTGCACAAACATTTTGCAGAGGAACTTGAAGCTACCACAGATCCGGAAGGCTCCAGCTGGAAAATGGCAAAAGCCAAGGGCTTGGAGTCCTCTTTGGGAACTTTTTCTACAGATGAGCCTGCTGTAAACCCATCAAGAATGATCTTCAGAGACAGGAGTGACGCTTCCAGAGAAGCAGAGTTTTTATTAAGAAAAGGAGACAAAGATACAACAAGGGATTTGATGGATGTCCCCTCACAGCATGTCTACAGAGAGCGGTGTAATTTACCACTTGATGCAAGAAGGATGTTGGTAGAAGCTCCAACAAATGCTCCAAGAATGTTATCAAGAGATATGATGGGGATTTCGGTAGACAGCATCCCTAAAAAGATGCAGAGAGATCAGTCTGAGCCTTTGTTTGAATCCAGAAGAATCACAAGAGACTTGATGGGTATGTCCCATGATACAGGTTCTTGGAAGCTTGCTCGAAATAAAGGAGAATTTCTTCCTGAATCTACTTTAAGGTTACTATCAAAAGACAAAATGGCTGAAACTATTGGTGCACCACCAAGGAACATGTCCAGAGATGAGCTGGAGTATGACGATACCACATCCCTGAAGATGCCTTCCAGAGATGTATTAGAATCGCCTGTAGATGAGCAAGAATCGGCCTCGGAGCCAATAACTTATAGAGGAATACTAAGATATGAGCAGGATGGCTCTGATGAGTCCCTCAGAAGGAGAACACCAAGAGTGCCAGTAGATGAGACCAACATTACAGCAGAAGTTGCCACTGGAAATGTTGCCAGGGACAATGTAGATGTTGCCGGAGCAACGCCCAAGCATTTACTTTGGAGGGAAGAGCAATTGACATTTGAGTCAAGTTCTTTGCCATGTGGAACCGGCCAACCAGACCTTATGCTGACCTCTCAGGTGCCATGGAGATCCTCCTCCGACCTGTACGCTGCGGGCCCGTTGAGTCAGCTTGTGTACGACGGGATCCTTGAAAAGTCGTGCAGCTCAGCAGCTTCTACCCCAATGATCACCTCTGCCTCAACCCCCAACCTGCACGCCAAGGTGGAGTCACCAGCGCCGCTGCAAAAGCCTACCTTCACGTCCGGGGAATCGTCACCCAAAGAAGACAAACACAAAGAGAAGGAGAAAAGCAAGAAATCCTTGAAGCTTAAAAATCTTTTCAAAAAGAAAAGCGACTCACCTCCGGAGAAGTTTGAAAGCGGGCTTCAGAAACTCTGACGATCCACCTTCAAAGATGGTCTTTCTTAAGATGCGTTCACAACAAACGCGATTCACGTGGCAGGGTAGCCAGTTTCAATGTCAAGTTGCTATCAGAGGTCCTGCAGTGCGATTTGAGCGATGAGACGGCGTGTTTTGAGGGGGGGGCGCAACAATGCAGCACAGCGAAAATTGTGACGCATGATGAAAATTAAGCCAAGCAAGTTTAAATATCTGAAGTTTGACCATGGATTTGCATCTCTTCAACCAATAAGGGACTTGGCTTTGACATTTGACGTGTGGAGCCCAAAACCAACATAAAGGAGAATCTGATCATTCTCCTCCCAGTCTTATTTTATCTATTTTTCTTATTTAAATTTAAAAAATAATAAAAAAGGTCCCCTAACTGTATTCTATTGTGGGACAAGAAGTTGTCAAAGATCCTCAAACCAAAAACGTTTGCAAATCATAAAAACCCGCTATAAAACCTAAGGTCTTTGGAACGCCATCCCTTTGTCCGCACGACAGATTGACCCTGTTGTTGAGTGTTTTAAACAAGTCAATAATTTTATATTCAGAAGAGTTTTTAGTTGATCTAATTTAGCCTTTTACTGTGATTTATTTTGTTTTTATTGTCTCTACTTAGTTTAGTCGGTGGCGTGTGTCTGATGACTGGTTGTAGTTTTCTGTGTTTGTACCATTGTAGGCACTTTGTGATTTTGCTCCAGAAAAGGTGCCATAGAAATAAACATTTACTCACTTAATGCGGATCAGCAAGTCGTCAAACTGGGTCACAAAGACAGAAGTACCTCTGAGAGCGACCATCATTCAGACGCAGCTCCTGCAGTAAATGGTGACTCTCATCGTAGCGGGAGAGTCTCTGAATTATCCCAGACATGGTGCCAGGTTGACCTTTTGTAGCTCTCTTACAAATCATTCATGTCTTCCAAGAATTGTTAATGAGATACACACAGACACTGCTCCATGTAGCGATGAGGCTAAAAAACATTTGCCGGTAGCTCCTCCCACACACAGTGGGAGCATTAGGTATATGACTGCACTTGTGGACAAGAGTCCAGCCAAGAATTCATTGTGCATCTAAACAGAGGCAGAGGCGAATTCAGTGCAAACGTGAGAAAACAATGAATTAAAATGGCTATATCAGGAAATCCTAGGGAATTCCGGGGTTCTCACAAATCAATGGATTGACTCTTTTGTAGGTGAGCACATTCAAATGCAGCTTCAGTTCCACAGAGAAGCTGTAGAACTCAATCAATAAAACAACGTTGTGTCCACCTGAAGGTCACCCGGTGAGGTTAAGGGGTGTTTTCTTTCTTCTGGCGCTACATCTTTGTGATAGATGCTTTCACACCAGAAAGCAGGAGGATTGAAATCTCTGCTAGGACATTTTAGTGTTGAGTTTGTGTGTTTTCCTTAAGCTTGTGTAGATTTTCTGGAAGTATCTCATCGTTGTTTGACATCGCAAAATCAACAATGTTCAGATAATTGAAAATTCAAAATTGTCTGTAGAAGTTATCTTGTTTGTTTTTTTAACAAAGAGAACAAGAAAGGGAGGATAAAGGTCTTATAGTTGTTTGTGGTTTGTGCAATGGAAAAATGAACGATAAAACACTTATCTTGTTTTGTATTATGAAGTCTTACATTTTCTGTTTTTTATGCTTTGCCTGAAGCTGAAGTGTAACCTGAAGTTTTAAGTTTCTGTATAACAGAGTAAACACTGTACATAATAAAAAAAATTACAAAATTAAATCTCTTGCACATAATGGTTACGTACGTTTTTAAATAAACACCAAAAAATCTAAGAAATGTTAAGCTTTTTTTGTTAGATGATTGAGTTTGTTGAAACTTTGGCTGTACAGGGGTGGAATGGGTTAAGTGATGTTTAATTTTTTTTTTTTTAATTTAACCTTTATTTAACCAGATAAAACCCACTGAGATCACGTGTGTTTACGTTTACAGTATTACATTTTGCAATAAGATTGGAATTTTACAGTAAGAAATTCAAAGTTAAAATACAGTAAAGTGACCTAGTGTTACAAACTTTAATAAATATGGGGAAACATTTGTAAGTACTGTGAGAATCTTAAAGTGCAAAGATACGAGCTGCACAAACTGGCAATAACATTAAAGACACAAGCACTGACAGCTGGACTTTCTTTCTCTGATACAAAGGAAGCAACGAAAAAAATCAAATAAACCCAAGTTTGG
This sequence comes from Oryzias latipes, assembly GCF_053564925.1. Taxonomy (NCBI): domain Eukaryota; kingdom Metazoa; phylum Chordata; class Actinopteri; order Beloniformes; family Adrianichthyidae; genus Oryzias; species Oryzias latipes. The sequence continues at coordinate 31,607,417 of NC_136237.1, read as the reverse complement.
AAAAATGTATTTCACTTTGGAGATTATTCCAAGCAGATGCAGCAGAAAAACTGAAGGCTTGTTTCCCAAATTCAGTCAGATCACGAGGTCCATGACGATGAATAACCCTTGTGCTATCTTAGATGACCCCACCCTTACATTGACGTGTTCTCCCTACCCTGACAAAGGTGGATAAAGGTGGAAAGATTTCATGTAATCCACGGACACCAGTGAAGATCACAAATCATTGAAGAAAAAAGGTTCAACACACTGTCTAGTGGGTCTAGATGACCCAACTCCCAACTGCTTAGGAAAGCACAAGGGATAATGTCATTAGAGAGCAAGGAATAGTGACAGGTGGTTCTTTGAAGAAGAGAACAGAGGTACAAAGGAACCAAACGCAGCGGCTTATAGATCTATGTCATCCAATTCATGTACCTTTGTGTGCTCAGAGAGGGCCACTCAGTTCTGGCATACAGTAATGAGTAAGGCGACTACAACCGGCCACAAACCGTTAAGGCACAGTGGCAGACTGTATTCAGGTTCACTGAAGCAGCAGTGCCTCCGGTGTGTGGATGTAAAAATGAGTAGAAGCACTTTGAGTACCACTGTGGACCATTTAGCATGTTTATCACAGAGGTCAGGTCAGTGATTTGCATTAACCATGCTATATTTTACATATAAGTTAACCAAGTTTGCTGGTGTCCACGTGAAGTGGCTTTGTGTTAGACAGAAGGTATCAGCAGACGTTTTATACGAGTTCACCTTTTTGCATATCCAAATACACATTGAAAGCATTCATTCATTGTGAATTCAAATACTGGTGTAACAGGCTTGTTGTAACAAAATCTTGCACACCTGTCAACACATGCCTCAATATGTGACCCATAGCAAAACTTTTAGGATTGGCTTGACCCTTTATCCATGAACTTCATCTTCACCTGTCTCATGTGTCTGTTCAAGTCTCCACACAGACATACCCTGGATCCTCTCATCCATCTTCATCCAGAGTTTCTCTTTCTCCTCAAGCGTGAGGTCATAACTTCTGACAACATTCAGCATCACTCCTTCAACTTCCAGCAACTCCCCATCTGACACCCTTTTCACATCCAGAACCTTTTTTAACAAGTCCCTACATTCAGAGCTCCTACTCCAAGTCCTGCCTTTCTTTCTTTTCTCTGCCTATGATTATGCCTTTCTTATCTCCTTCCAGTATTAGTTGTCCAATTTCCAGCAGCACCCTCTAGTATGAAGGTTCTGATTGTGATTGGCATGACTGATGTGGCTGTAGTTTCACCTCCTACCCTCTGGATTTAGCTGGACTGGCACACACAAGCACTACTTTGTGCCCCCTTGTGGTTGCAGTGTTGAACATTTACTCAAAAGGCATCACATTATTATCAAATTACTCCACTTCTGCCAATACTGTCGATTTAAAGAATGCAATAAATAATGAAAATGGGTTAATTTTTAAAACACCTGCAAGACCCTTGTATCTAATAAACGTTCCTTGATTTTTTTTTGTTACAATTTTTTAAATTGATGTTCCTTTTCTTATTTTATTAATTTCTTGTATCCTTGTGCAGCATTAACTCCACACCAGGATGTGTCCTGATGCTGCTGCTGCAAAAATAAATAAAAAATAAATAAACGGGAATTCTGAAAGGAATTTTGTCTTCCTTTATCAGTCACAGAGGGTTTTTTCCGGGCTTTGTTTTTTAAACACATCTTACAAGTTTGAATGTGACAGACAGGTACAGTTCGGACTCATCCTAAAATCTGGGTCATTACTTGGGGTTTCAGGATGTAAACGTGTAAGTCATCATTAAAGGAAAAAAAAGAAGCCTTTTCTTTTCGGTCGTTGACCATGCCCCACCCACACACACACACAGAAATGAATCTTAAACACAAATCAATGAGTCACAAAGAGCAAGAGGAAGTTATGGAGGAGCTGTTTGCAAACTGTGCTGTAGCTGATGACACGTGCTGGTTTTTATTGATGCCCGGGAGCTGTCCAGTGCTGAAAATCAATGCAGAGCCTGCAGTGATCATCAGAGCTGCACACAGGTTTTGAAAATGAAACTGCCTGTTATGATTTGTTATTCACCCCTCAGTCCAGCAGTTTTGATAGAGTTGGCTATTCCATAAATTTGACTAAACACAGATCGATTTGCATGGTAGTTTGGCAATTCATCATCCTTATTTAGGCAGTTGCCTCATTTAACGTATGATTGCAGCTGGATTAGGAACTAAAAGTAGAATTAAGCTGGGAAATGATGCTTAAAGACCTACTCTGATGAAAATCAATTTTTGTGTGTGTTTTTAATGTTTTTGCGGCCTTTTTATGATGATGGAGGAAAAATATAATATAACGTTAAGCTTAAAACTGAATTTCTGGTTATTTTTTATTCATATAATTGTGAGTCAGGAGCAGATTGGGTGGTTCACTGCTCCAAGCTCTCAGCAATGGGGAGGGGAAAGGGGGAGGGATTGCTAATGAAGTTCTACCCCGCTGGAAAAAATATAGAAAACGATGCAGGTTTTTTGATTTAGTTTAAAACTTCATAATCATAATTACCGTAAAAGACCACAGGGAACGCTTTTACAAATGATCAAAAGAGGATTTCTTCCTTTTAAGAAAAGCATAATTTTTCAGACATCTTTTGTGAGCCAGTTCATCCTTCCAGCTGGACAGTTCTACACCTAAATTTGCCATTGTGCTTGAAGGTGCATGTGTGTGTGTGTGTGCACAAACACAGAATAAAGGAGATGAAAGAGTTCTCATTGTCATCGTTACCCCCAAAAAGCGAGGAAGCAGAGAATTTGGAGAATATTGGATTTGGTAGTGACTTGTGGATGGTGTCCCTTGTAACCCTTGTGCTTACTAGGCACTTTAACGTTGGGAATGGGTCATCTAGACCCACTAGACAGTGCTCTGAACCTTTTTTCTTCAATGATTTGTGATCTTCACTGGTGTCCATGGATTAAATGAAATCTTTCCACCTTTATCCACCTTTGTCATGGTAGGGACAACACGTCAAAGTAAGGGCGGGGTCATCTAAGAGCACAAGGGTTAATTAATGGAAGTGTCAACCGTTTAAACATTGATCTCGGAGAAGAAAATAATAATTGTGGTTTGTCGGGCTTCCTTCAAACCAAGGCTTTCATATTTTGGAATAGAGCTGTGAAAGAAAAAGCCTGCATCAAGATCTGCACCACTTTTCGCAACAAGCCTCTTCCACCTGTAGGTGGCAGTCATGCCCTAGTATACAGTAGAAAAAGTAGGAGAAGAAGCCCCTTCCTGCCTGCTCAGTGTGAACACCATGGGCTAAAAGCACATTCAAGAACACAAGTTACATCCCCCACTTAACAATCCACCTGCTGACAGCTGTGATAAAGCACCTCTCCAGGAAACAGCAGAAACAGAACGTCTTCATGGACCAGATGCTGCATTCAAGCAACCTCTGACTAAAATCAAGCCACTTTTTTAGCAGAAAACCCCCCACAAATAATAAAACCCAAAACACACTTGTGGCCCAGCTTCAGGAAGCAAACAAGTTTCTATGGGAAAATAGCTCCAGCGTGTGTCAAAGTGAAACTGGTACGGCGTTCAGAGCTAAACCACTGGGGTTACTTGTCAAAAGTACAACTGCTGATACAAGCAGAGTTTGTGCAGAGTTTAAACTGCCATTTAGACACTCCATTTGTATTTGTACAATAATAGCTTACTGTGTGGTGTAAATGAAGTCTTAGTTATAAACATTGTCCTGACGAAACAACATTACACTTTACTGGAGTCTGTGTTTTTTGTAGCTGTTGAATCTGTGAACTTATCTACACTCTCCATCTGTCTGCATGATTCAATCTGTTGTTGTTGTGGGTTTCCTGTGAGCTTTACATGCCAAAAGACATCAGTTCGTTTTGATTTTGTAGTTTTTTGTAACAGAGACTTTACATTTTTTTAAAAATCTAGTTTAGCATTTTTCTTTAAAGTTTTGTTTTCTTTACAACAGTAAGTATCAAGAGAACACTTTAAAGAGTCAGATGGAAGAGCTGAAAGATGTTTTTTTAAAAAAAAAAAAGACATTTGAGGAGTAATAAACAATTAATTAGATGAAGTTCATGTTTTTAGGTTTTCGTTTTGACTTTTCATTTCGTCCATGTTTTAATAAACATGAAAAGTGATGCTTGTTCCCTTTCGCAACCAAACTGAGAGCCAACATGGAGAATCTTTTAATTACCCAACAAAGTCTAAATCAGTTCAAGAAAATCTCATTTTTTTTCTCATTTCTTATAGCCTTGGAGGAGGAGTACACGCAATCAATGTTGTTTTTTCAACATAGTCGAGATGAATCATTGTAGCCCTCATCTGGAAGAAGTAGATGTGAGAATAAGTCAGACTACCAGCTGCTACACAGACCACACATGCTCAGTGATGGCAGCATCGCCACAGAGATCTTCATCATCATCACATGACAAAAACAATCAATGCTTTTAGTAATCTAATGATTGGTTAAGATGATAACATGATAAGGGTAAAGAAGGAAACAAAACCTTTTTAAAGTATTTGAAACCTTTATTTTAGGAGTTTCCCAAAATCTGTTGACATTTTGGACACATTTTATATCTTAATGTAAATATAACATAGGTACACCCTGTAATTCCTTCCTTTGTTAAACGTTGGATCTTTCATTATAACAGGTAGAACTCACAGTGACTTTGCTCTTATCTGTGTGTTGAATCAGCTCACATGTGAAACTGTTACCACTGGGTAAGGGGCTGCATAAGTTCATTTAGACCAGTTTAACCATCATTTATTTATACTAAATTTACATTCTGAAACAAAAACATTGATGATTATGTTTTTTTTTTAACTTGAAACTATTTTTCTATTTTAAATAATAAGAAATCTTTTCATTGAGAAAAATGTCTGCGACATTAGGTCTTTTTGTGGCTCATAGCTTTTCAGTGTGGGTTTCCTGTTAATTCTCACATTTAGACTGTGGCTGAGCCTGATTTACGGTCGGTGTGAGTTTCTCTAACTTCCTGGAAGGGGCCTTGTTGAATAAATAGTACTTAAAATAATGATCAACAACGTTTTTTGCCGTTTCCTGAAACAAATGTTTCCTTTTAGAGCTATTGTCTCATGTTCTGTTCAGAGACTGAACCAAACATGCAAACATGACAAAAGAAACACTGCTGCTGTTCAACTTGATTCTTAACAGTAACAGTCTGCTGTTATCACACAGAACTGGGCACAAACACAGATGTGACGCATGGAAATCTGTTTTATCAACAAATTTGTCCTTCATAAAGTCAAAAAATAAAAATTTAACAATCAATTTTAACAATTTTTGTGTATTTGAAAAATCTAGGGTGTCCACTACTTTCTGGTATCAAGGCTTTTTAACTTTGCCCCTTTTGTATAGTCAATAACACAATTACTCACTCCTAGGTGACGTTAAAAGTGGTTTAGTCCTGCTGTAATGCCTCATTGTGATAAAAAAAAACAGTTGGGCAGAAGTTTAGCAATTGTTGCAACACTTGACCCTAAAGCTACTTTCACGCCAGGCATTCGACACGTGTTCAAGAACACGCTGATTATGGATTCTTGAACGCTCTTTTAGCACACAGTGTTCACCCTGGACTGTCGCTTTCCAAGATAAGCTCATGTCCGCCACCGACAGTTGGAAGAGGCTTCATGCAAAATATCAAATTGGTGCAAATCACGAAAGACTTTATACAGTATAATTTTGGCCGGGAACAAACTTCCCTTATGAATTTCTCCTCCATGATCAACTTTGACTCTGACCCGTCACTATCAAATCTGAGTCCCTGATTGTTCAAAGTTCTACTAGTTTAACTTTCAACTTGCGTTCAGTACGGAGATCCCGAAAACAGTCTTAAGAATGTCCAAATGAACATGAAAATGCAAATATTTGAACACAAATGTACTTTTACACATTTTTACATGAACTTTTTATTGAAATTGGTCCCTTTAACTCATTGCTGAGGCCGGTGTGAACCTAGTTTAACAGCAAAATATTTGGCTTAAAAACACAAAAACTTTTACGATAAGTTTTCGTGAAATGCTGGTCTTTCATATCAATATTTTCTGGAAAAAAAAGAACGTTTTCAAAAAAATGTTCACTTGACTTCATCAGTTTCCTTGTTTCCTTTATGACAGATGATCCACATGTGAGGTGTATTGGACAGCAGAATATGTGCTAAAGGTTGAAGGATGAGCTGCGTTCTTCCTCTTCGGTCCCACAGATGGTTGGTAGATTTCCAGTGCAGCATCCTGAAATGCAAAAGTTTAATTTTTTACCTTCATTGTGAGAAAATGTGATGAAAACACTTTTCATACATGTGGCTTCAGTTCTACAGCTGATGTCCCTCAAACTCTCTAATGCCTCAAATATCTCCATGTGGTTGCAGTAATTTACAAAACCTGGTAGTCCAAAGCATTTTCCTATTCAAGAATGATTTAATCCCAATGGTTCTGAGTTTTTGAGATTAGGGAATATCCACTGGGTGAAAAACTCTTGCGTAATAAACTACTCAACGTTAAACATCATCCATAATTCCAAACTCTTTAGGCTGCTGCAAATAAAAAGAAGTGATGTAGGAAATCAAAGAAACACAAAAAAAAGGAACGCTGCTGCAAATAAAAAAGCCGACTTCACATTCATCCAATTGTTACCCACACCCTAGATTATTGTTGGTATGATTATTAATGATAAAAACAACAGATGTATTTTGGTTCCAGGCTCTCAGTACCTGTTCATGGTTGTGTTTGTGGTAGAGACTGTTCTGGATTAGAGCGGGCGGTGGAACATAGAACTGTGTTTCTGCTGCATGTTGGAGTAAAGCTACAAAATTCAATTCTTCTCTTCTCAAGGGTCTTTCTGCACAATGAATTTCTTCCTGTTAGCAAAACCTAACAATAAACCAGCATCCTCCAATTTACTTTCAAAGCTGGGGCTAGATGGTCTAGAAACAAATAATACATTAAAGCGTACACATAGTGACATTAAACACTGACATGTTCATCTACTTTCTTGTACCTTTTCCAATCTGTACTCCTGTTCCTTCTTTCTCTTTCTTATCACAGCTGTGCACGGGCAAAGTCAACCCCTGATAATTCACTACAATTGGGGATTTTTTCTTTGCAGCATCATTTATTTTTAAATGCAATGTTTCTTTTTTTGTTTGCATTGTTCCTTTGCATGGTCTTGGCCATCATATTTTTTCATTTTAGTCAGTCTTTTTATTTTTATGGCCCGCAGCACTCACAGAGTGCAAGGACCATATTGTAACTGGTACGAGGGTCGAACACTCAAAAAGTCCAAAACGTCAAAAAAACGCGTTAAAACGCCAAAAAATGGGGTCAAAAGTCGCCCAAAGCACAAAACGACACGACAATTGTGTAACGCAACAAAAATACACACACACACGCACAACACCATCGCACAAACGTTAAAATTGTAGTCGCAAAAATGACGACAAAAACACAAAAAAGCCCCAAAAAGCGCTCAAAAGAGGGGTTTAAAGCCAAACAGACATGCCCAGCCTATAGTAAAAGACAGGCCGCATTGAAATACATAGGCCACCTGACTGCAAAAACTTCTATATTGTTTCTGCTTTGTTTCATTATTATGGCCCGCAGCAGCAGTCACTGACTGCAAGGACCATATTGTTTTCGCAGTTGGAACGACGACTTCGCCGCCTTTCAGCGAGAATTTGACCCCCGCCGCATGCTCGAAAAGTCACCAAAATGTGCACACACCTGGGATAAATTGCAAATGAATTTTCCACAAAGTCAACGTCACCCCCCCGAAGACGATGACATCACGGCCAGCGATCCCGTCAAAAAAATGAATGGGCCGAAAATCGCGTATGGGGCCGAACAAAATGTACTTCAAAATACAGTCGCCAAACCAATACACACGTGTCGGGGATATCCCAAAGATGTTTTGAACTCATTATGGGACGGCCACACGACCTACGGCTTGGCGGCCATTTTGTGGCGAACTCTGAGAATTGGCGATTTTCGTGTTTTCCCACAATATGGGGAAAAGACACTTTTGTTTGAACGATTTTCAAGCAATTGCACACACTTGCTGCCAGCTCCAGTCTACAAACACCCTAGAAGTGTCGTTGACCTTTGACCTTGGGAAAAGGCCGCCATCTGGAATTTTCTCAAAAAAGCACCTTTAGCACCAGATACAAACGAAAACTCGTCGTTGGAATTTTCATCAATCGTCTCGTAACTTTTCGGGCACCAACGGCCAGCTACTCTGGAAAAAATGTTGGAATTAGAAGTTGTAGATTTTGAATGACGTGCGCGTGGCGAGCTAGCAACCGTTGCCATCTTGGCTAGCTCGCACATTTTTCATTGGAACGTCGTGAAGAGGAAATATGCGATTCCTTGGCCCGCGCTGAACAAAACGATGCTACGCACGACAAGATCGATAAAGGAATGTGGGCGTGGTAAGCAAAAAACCGTCGCAAAAAAAAGTGCTGACTCGGCAAAAAAAAAAAATTTTCGGATTTTTTTTTTAAGAATCGGCTAGCCAAACCCAGATAACTTTGTCGGGTATATCCAAACAAAGTTTTGAAATCATTACGTGATGGCGACACGACCTACGGTTTGGCGGCCATTTTGTGCCAAAATCTGCCATTTTGAGTTTTTCGCGTTTTTACACAATATGGAAAAATGAACTTTTTTTCGAGCGATTTTCACGAAATTTGACTCGCATGTCCGTAGCATAAGTCTACAATTACCTCTGGAGTTTCATCGACCTTTGACCTCGGGAAAAGGCGGCCATCTTAAATTTCCTATAAAAAACACCTTTGCCACCGGATTCAAACGTAAACTTGTCGTTGGAATTTTTATCGATCGTCGCGAAACTTTTTGGGCATCAATGGTAAGCTACTGTGGAAGAAATGTTGGAATTAGAAGTTGTAGATTTTGAACGGCGTGCGGGTGGCAAGCTAGCAAAAACGGCGCACTGTTATAACTCCCATGCATTTCAATACAATACAGTGAAAATTGAATGCATGCATTCATGCCTGAAACTGAATACATTGAAAAACACTGGATATGGACATATAAGGAATGTGGGCGTGGTTAGCATAAAACCCCTGTTGCTAAGGACAACAAAAAGTTTACTTTTACCGATTTGTCCGAAACTGACGTCAATCTGTTCGTCTTCTCGAGGGGACCAAAACATAAAATGGTTGCTATGGAGATAAAATCAACAGAAAAGCCGCCATTTTGGAAAAAGTGGTTTTTTTATGAACTCATGACATATAGCTCTCACCAATGGAGGAATGTGTTTTTCTGAATAAGTTGATGATGCTGATTGCTATGCTAGCACTTTTAGCTATGTTAGCATAACTAGCATAGTTAGCATAATTAGCATTTTAGGTAATGTGTTTTTCTGAGTCAGTTGATGATGCTGATCGCTATGCTAGCACTTTTAGCCACATTAGCATAGCTAGCATAGTTAGCATAATTAGCATTTTAGGTAATGTGTTTTTCTGAGTCAGTTGATGATGCTGATCGCTATGCTAGCACTTTTAGCCACATAAGCATAGTTAGCATTGTTAGCATAATTAGCATTTTGATCAATGTGTTTTTCTGAGAGGGTTGATGATGCTGATCGCTATGCTAGCACTTTAAGCGACATTAGCATTGTTAGCATAGTTAACATAATAAGCAAATGCAGCCTCGACTAGCTTTTAATTTTTGAGCGGTGAGGGTGGTGAGGGCGGTGAGGGCGTTGAGGGCGGTGGTGCGTAGAGTTGGGCGTGGAAGGCGGGTTGCGTCTGCGGGCCATACAACGCCGCTTGCGGCTTTAATTTTTTTTTTTTTTTTTTACGTTTCTTCTTTCTTACGGATCCGTTGAGCTCAAATTTGACCCCCGCCACATACCCGAAAACTCACCAAAATTGGCACACATCTGGGATAAATTGAAAATGAATTTTCGGCAAAGAGAATGTCACCCCCCCCACGACGATGACATCACGGCGAGCGTTCCCGTAAATCAAATGAATGGGCCGAAAATCGCTTATGGGGCCAAAAAAAAAATATTTCAAATTAGAGCAACGAAACCAAAACACGCGTGTTGGAGATATCCCAAAGAAGTTATGAAATCATTATGGGATGGCCACACGACCTACGGCTTGGCGGCCATCTTGTGGCGAACTCAGAGAAATGGCGATTTTCGTGTTTTTTCACAATATGGGAAAACGACACTTTTGTTCAAGCGATTTTCACAAAATTGCATACACATGCCAAAAACACGATTCTACAACTGCCAAAGAAGTTTCGTTGACCTTTGACCTTGGCAAGGGGCGGCCATCTTGGATTTAAAAAAAAAAGCACCTTTAGTAACGGATACAAACGAAAACTCGTCCTAGGGATTTTTATCGATTTTTTTGAAACTTCTCGGGCATCAATGGCAAGCAACTGTGGAAAAAATGTTGGAATTAGAAGTTGTAGAATTTTAAACGCGTGCGCGTGGCGAATTCGCAACCGTCGCCATTTTGGCTAGCTCGCACATATTTTATCGGAATAGCCTGAAACTGAAATATGCGATTCCCTGACCCACTCTGAACAAAACGATGTCATATACGACAAAATCGATAAAGGAATGTGGCCGTGGTAAACAAAAAACGATCGCAAAAAAAAATGCTGACTCGGCAAAAAAAAAAATTTTCTGATTTTTTTTTAAAGAATCGGCTAACGAAACCCAGATAACTTTGTCGGGTATATCCAAAGAAAGTTTTGAAATCATTACGTGATGGTGACACAACCTACGGTTTGGCGGCCATTTTGTGCCAAAATCTGCCATTTTGAGTTTTTCGCGTTTTTACACAATATAGAAAAATGAACTTTTTTTCGAGCGATTTTCACGAAATTTGACGTGCATGTCCATAGCGTAAGTCTTCAATCACCTCTGGAGTTTCGTTGACCTTTGACCTCGGGAAAAGGCGGCCATCTTGAATTTTCTATAAAAAACACCTTTACCACCAGATTCAAACGTAAACTTGTCGTTGGAATTTTCATCGATTGTCTCGAAACTTTTTTGACATCAATGGCAAGCTACTGTGGAAAAAATGTTGGAATTAGAAGTTGTAGATTTTGAACGGCGTGCGCGTGGCGAGCTAGCAAAGTGGCGCAGTATTATAACTCCCATGTATTTCAATACAATACAATGAAAATTGAATGCATGCATTAATGCCTGAAACTGAATACATTGAAAAACACTGGATATGGACATATAAGGAATGTGGGCGTGGTTAGCATAAAACCACTGTTGCTAAGGACAACAAAAAGTTTACTTTTACCGATTTGTCCGAAACTGACGTCAATCTGTTCGTCCTCCCGAGGGTACCAAAACATAAAATGGTTGCTATGGAGATAAAATCAACAGAAAAGCCGCCATTTTGGAAAAAGTGGTTTTTTTCTACTAACTTATGAGCTTATGGAGGAATGTGTTTTTCTAAGTCAGTTGATGATGCTGACCGCTATGCTAGCACCTTTAGCTATGTTAGCATAACTAGCATAGTTAGCATAATTAGCATTTTAGGTCATGTGTTCTTCTGAGTCAGTTGATGATGCTGATCGCAATGCTAGCACTTTTAGCCACATTAGCATAGTTAGCATTGTTAGCATAATTAGCATATCCAGCCTTGACTAGCTTTTAATTTGCGGGCTGTGAGGGCGGTGAGGTCAGCGGTGGTGCGTAGAGTTGGGCGTGGAAGGCGGGTTGCGTCTGCGGGCCATACAACGCCGCTTGCGGCTTTATTATGGCCCGCAGCAGTCATAGACTGCAAGGACCATATTGTAACTGGTACGAGGGTCGAACACTCAAAAAGTCCAAAACGTCAAAAAAACGCGTCAAAACGCCAAAAAATGGGGTCAAAAGTCGCCCAAAGCACAAAACGACACGACAATTGTGTAACACAACAAAAATACACACACACACGCACAACACCAACGCACAAACGTCAAAATTGTAGTCGCAAAAATGACGACAAAAAAACAAAAAAGCCCCAAAAAGCCCTCAAAGAATGGGTTTAAAGCCAAAAAGACATGCCCAGCCTATAGTAAAAGACAGGCCGCATTGAAATACATAGGCCACCTGACTGCAAAAACTTCTATATTGTTTCTGCTTCGTTTCATTATTATGGCCCGCAGCACTCACAGAGTGCAAGGACCATATTGTAACTGGTACGAGGGTCGAACACTCAAAAAGGTCCAAAACGTCAAAAAAACGCGTCAAAACGCCAAAAAATGGGGTCAAAAGTCGCCCAAAGCACACGACACGACAATTGTGTAACGCAACAAAAATACACACACACACGCACAACACCAACGCAAAAACGTAAAAATTGTAGTCGCAAAAATGACGACAAAAGCACAAAAAAGCCCCAAAAAGCCCTCAAAGAACGGGTTTAAAGCCAAAAAGACATGCCCAGCCTATAGTAAAAGACAGGCCGCATTGAAATACATAGGAAATCCTAACCACAAAAACTTCTATATTGTTTCGGCTTTGTTTCATTATTATTATGGCCCGCAGCAGCAGTCACTGACTGCAAGGACCATATTGTTTTCGCAGTTGGAACGACGACTTCGCCGCCTTTCAGCGAGAATTTGACCCCCGCCGCATGCTCGAAAAGTCACCAAAACGTGCACACACCTGGGATAAATTGCAAATGAATTTTCCACAAAGTCAACGTCACCCCCCCCGAAGACGATGACATCACGGCCAGCGATCCCGTCAAAAAAATGAATGGGCCGAAAATCGCGTATGGGGCCGAACAAAATGTACTTCAAAATACAGCCGCGAAACCAAGACACACGTGTCGGGGATATCCCAAAGATGTTTTGAAATCATTATGGGACGGCCACACGACCTACGGCTTGGCGGCCATTTTGTGGCGAACTCTGAGAATTGGCGATTTTCGTGTTTTCCCACAATATGGGGAAAAGACACTTTTGTTTGAACGATTTTCACGCAATTGCACACACTTGCTGCCAGCTCCAGTCTACAAAAGCCCCAGAAGTGTCGTTGACCTTTGACCTTGGGAAAAGGCCGCCATCTGGAATTTTCTCAAAAAAGCACCTTTAGCACCAGATACAAACGAAAACTCATCGTTGGAATTTTCATCAATCGTCTCGTAACTTTTCGGGCACCAACGGCCAGCTACTCTGGACAAAATGTTGGAATTAGAAGTTGTAGATTTTGAACGGCGTGCGCGTGGCGAGCTAGCAACCGTTGCCATCTTGGCTAGCTCGCACATTTTTCATCGGAATGTCGTGAAGAGGAAATATGCGATTCCTTGGCCCGCGCTGAACAAAACGATGCTACGCACGACAAGATCGATAAAGGAATGTGGGCGTGGTAAGCAAAAAACCGTCGCAAAAAAATGTGCCGACTCGGCAAAAACGAAAAAAATCGGAACTTTTTTTTTGAGAATCGACTAACGAAACCAATATACCCTTGTCCGCGATATCCAAAGGACGTTTTGAAATCATTACGGGATGGTGACACGACCTACGGTTTGGCGGCCATTTTGTGCCAAAATCTGCCATTTTGCGTTTTTCGCGTTTTTACACAATATGGAACAATGAACCTTTTTTCGAGCGATTTTCACGAAATTTGACGCACATGTTGCTAGAGCCAGTCCACAACTACCTCTGGAGTTTCGTCCACCTTTGACCTCGGGAAAAGGCGGCCATCTTGAATTTTCTATAAAAAACACCTTTACCACCAGATTCAAAAGTAAACTTGTCGTTGGAATTTTCCGCGATCGTCTCGAAACTTTTTGGGCATCAATGGCAAGCTACTGTGAAAAAAATGTTGGAATTAGAAGATGTAGATTTTGAACGGCGTGCGCGTGGCAAGCTAGCAAATTGGCGCACTGTTATAACTCCCATGCATTTCAATACAATACAGTGAAAATTGAATGCATGCATTAATGCCTGAAACTGAATACATTGAAAACCACTGGATATGGACATATAAGGAATGTGGGCGTGGTTAGCATAAAACCACTGTTGCTAAGGACAACAAAAAGTTTACTTTTACCGATTTGTCTGAAACTGACGTCAATCTGTTCGTCCTCCCGAGGGGACCAAAACATAAAATGGTTGCTATGGAGATAAAATCAACAGAAAAGCCGTCCATTTTGGAAAAAGTGGGTTTTTTATCAACTTATGACATGTAACTCTCACCAATGGAGGAATGTGTTTTTCTGAGTCAGTTGATGATGCAGATCGCTATGCTAGCACTTTTAGCTATGTTAGCATTACTAGCATAGTTAGCAAAATAAGCATTTTAGGTAATGTGTTTTTCTGAATCAGTTGATGATGCAGATCGCTATGCTAGCAATTTTAGCTATGTTAGCATTACTAGCAAAGTTAGCATAATTAGCATTTAGGTAATGTGTTTTTCTGAGTCAGTTGATGATGCTGATCGCTATGCTAGCACTTTTAGCCACATTAGCATAGCTAGCATAGTTAGCATAATTAGCATTTTAGGTAATGTGTTTTTCTGAGAGAGTTGATTATGCTAATCGCTATGCTAGGACTTTTAGTCACATTAGCATAGTTAGCATAGTTAGCATTATTAGCAAATCCAGCCTTGACTAGCTTTTAATTAGTGGGCGGTGAGGGCGGAGAGGGCCGCGGTGTTGCGTAGAATTGGGCGTGGAAGGCGGGTTGCGTCTGCGGGCCATACAACGCCGCTTGCGGCTTTAATTATTATTATTCTTGCACACTAACGGCGTCTTTGAGCTTAAATTTGACCCCCGCCACATACCCGAAAACTCACCAAAATTGGCACACATCTGGGATAAATTGAAAATGAATTTTCGGCAAAGAGAACGTCACCCCCCCGAAGTCGATGACATCACAGCGAGCGTTCCCGTAAAAAAAATGAATGGGCCGAAAATCGCTTATGGGGCCAAAAAATTTTTTTTTGAAATACAGTTACGAAGCCAAAACACGTGTGTTGGAGATATCCCAAAGAAGTTTTGAAATCATTATGGGATGGCCACACGACCTACGGCTTGGCGGCCATTTTGTGGCGAACTCAGAGAAATGGCGATTTTCGTGTTTTTTCACAATATGGGAAAACGACACTTTTGTTCAAGCGATTTTCACGAAATTGCATACACATGCCAAAAACACAATTCTACAACTGCCAAAGAAGTTTCGTTGACCTTTGACCTTGGCAAGGGGCGGCCATCTTGGATTTTCAAAAAAAAGCACCTTTAGTAACAGATACAAACGAAAACTCGTCCTAGGGATTTTTATCGATCTTTTTGAAACTTCTCGGGCATCAATGGCAAGCTACTGTGGACAAAATGTTGGAATTAGAAGTTGTAGAACTTGAAACGCGTGCGCGTGGCGAATTCGCAACCGTCGCCATTTTAGCTAGCTCGCACATATTTTATCGGAATAGCCTGAAACTGAAATATGCGATTCCCTGACCCACTCTGAACAAAACGATGTCATCTACGACAAAATCGATAGAGGAATGTGGACGTGGTAAAAAAAAAACTTTCGCAAAAAAAAGTGCTGACTCGGCAAAAAAAAAAATTTTCGGATTTTTTTTTAAAGAATCGGCTAACGAAACCCAGATAACTTTGTCGGGTATATCCAAAGAAAGTTTTGAAGTCATTACGTGATGGCGACACGACCTACGGTTTGGCGGCCATTTTGTGCCAAAATCTGCCATTTTGAGTTTTTCGCGTTTTTACACAATATGGAAAAATAAACTTTTTTTCGAGCGATTTTCACGAAATTTGACGCGCATGTCCCTAGCGTAAGTCTACAATCACCTCTGGAGTTTCGTCGACTTTTGACCTCGGGAAAAGGCGGCCATCTTGAATTTTCTATAAAAAACACCTTTACCACCAGATTCAAACGTAAACTTGTCGTTGGAATTTTCATCGATTGTCTCGAAACTTTTTGGGCATCAATGGCAAGCTACTGTGGAAAAAATGTTGGAATTGAAAGTTGTAGATCTTAAACGGCGTGCGCGTGGCGAGCTAGCAAAGTGGCGCACTGTTATAACTCCTATGTTTTTCAAAGGACTACTGTGAAATTTGAATGCCTGCAATAATACCTGAAACTGCATACATTGAAAAACACTGGGTATGGACATATAAGGAATGTGGGCGCGGTTAGCATAAAACCACTGTTGCTAAGGACAACAAAAAGTTTACTTTTACCGATTTGTCCGAAACTGACGTCAATCTGTTTGTCCTCCCGAGGGGACCAAAACATAAAATGGTTGCTATGGAGATAAAATCAACAGAAAAGCCGCCATTTTGGAAAAAGTGGTTTTTTTTATCAACTTATGACATATAGCTCTCACCAATGGAGGAATGTGTTTTTCTGAGTCAGTTGATGACGCTGATCGCTATGCTAGCACTTTTAGCTATGTTAGCATAACTAGCATAGTTAGCATAATTAGCATTTTAGGTAATGTGTTTTTCTGAGTCAGTTGATGATGCTGATCGCTATGCTAGCACTTTTAGCCACATTAGCATAGCTAGCATAGTTAGCATAATTAGCATTTTAGGTAATGTATTTTTCTGAGTCAGTTGATGATGCTGATCGCAATGCTAGCACTTTAAGCCACATTAGCGTAGCTAGCATAGTTAGCATAATTAGCATTTTAGATAATGTGTTTTTCTGAGTCAGTTGATGATGCTGATCGCAATGCAGGCACTTTTAGCCACATTAGCATAGTTAGCATTGTTAGCATAATTAGCAAATCCAGCCTTGACTAGCTTTTAATTTGTGGGCTGTGAGGGCGGTGAGGTCAGCGGTGGTGCGTAGAGTTGGGCATGGAGCGGGTTGCGTCTGCGGGCCATACAACGCCGCTTGCGGCTTTAATTTTTATTTTTATTTAAGTGAGACAACACAACAACTAAACAAAACAAGACAAAACGAAACACTTGAAAAACTTTATAAAAGAATCATATAGATAGACAGGAAAGGTTCAAGACATATATAATTATGCATTCATTGTATTCTTGATACTGGAAAAAAAAAAAAAAAAAAAAAAAAAACGATAGCGGTCTCCCTCCTGAAACCCACTCTATAAATAATGATCTTGTCATTGTTTCAAAAATAAATAGATAAAACAAATAAACAAAAAACGAAGTTGAGAGTAATTACACATAACCATCAGCCAGACGCCTGCAAATGAAGTGAATAGGACCTTATAGAGAGAAAAAGGTGAAAAGCTGCAACGCTAGGTTGTAGCTAAAGGTAAGGACACACAACAGTCACATACTTGATTCTCAGATGAGACTTACTGTTCGTCTAGGAACTCCATGAAGGCTGACCATACTGATAGTGGTGTGATTGTGTCGGGGAGAGAAGGTAATAAACTGGCTAAAGAAATATATTCAAGAAATAAATATTTCCATAAAGATAGGTTTATGGTGTTCTTTGATTTCCAGCTCATGAAAATTGTTTTCTTAGCTATTGTTATTACTAAAAGAATGAATTTAATCTTGGATGGGTCAATATTCAAATGTGTTAATTCTGATAGGTCTCCTAGAAGACACAATGAGGGTGATAAAGGGATGAGGCAGGCCAAGAAGGTAGATAAGGTTTGGGTGATTTCTTCCCAAAATTCTTTAACGGGTGAGCAGTCCCAAGTTGCATGAATATATGTGTCTGGGGTATTTTGAGTGCAAAATGAGCAGATCTCTGAATCATATCCCATTCTTGACATTTTATCTCTTGTGTAGTGAATTCTATGGAGGGTTTTGTATTGTATTAGTTGTAAGTTAGTGTTTTTTGTCATAGTATAGATGTTTTTACATATTTGAAGCCAGAACTCAGTGTTACCAGAAATAGAAAGATCGTTTTCCCACTTTGTTTTGGGAAGTGATAAAGATTCATCTGAGAATATGATTATTTTATATATTTTACAGAGAAGTTTCCTTCTTGAGTTTATTTTTATTAAATCTGTTACTGCAGGTGGAAGATCTAGATTTATTGTAGTTACAGATATTTTGGCTTCTATTGAAGATTTAAGTTGTAGGTATTCTAAAAATTGACTATTCCTGATGCCAAATACTTGGATAAGATAAGAAAATTGTACTAGATCACTGGAATTAAAAATACTAAGAGATGTGTAATACCCTTTGTTGCCCAGAATTGAAGATTGATTGGTTTTTATTGCTTAAAAAATCTGGATTTTTCCAAATAAGGTGTAGAATAAGATATAGATAGACTTGAGTTTGTAATTTTATGAAGTTTCCACCAGGCATTGAGAGTGGAGGCTATTGTCATTACTTTATAACATGGATGACTCTTGATAGATTGACTTAAAAATGGGATGTCTGAGATTTGGAGTTCTTTGCACATTTCTTTTTCACTATCTAACCAGATGGTGTCTGACTGACTTGGATGAATCCACTCATAGACATATTGCAGTTGGTTAGCAAGTGAGTAATAGTAAATGTTGGGAGCGTCCAAACCTCCCTGAGATTTGGGTTTTTGCAAGGTGGTTAATTTTATTTGTGGTGTTTTATTTTTCCAATAGAATTTTGTAATGATTGAGTCTAAAGATTTGAACCAGCCCCGAGGGGGCTGCACTGGAATCATTGAAAGTAAATAATTTATTTTAGGAAGAATTGTCATTTTAATTAGTGCTATTCTGCCCATGATGGAGATAGGTAAATTTACCCAGCATTGCAGGTCATCCCTTACTGTTTTCAACAGAGGTGTAAGGTTGAGGCTAATCAGCTCTGACGCCACTGGGGAAATTTTAATACCCAGGTAGGTGATGTGATTTATGCGTACTGGAATAGCTGAGGTAAAGGCTGTACTTTCCCATTCAGTTTTATTCAGCGGAAGGACAGCTGATTTGTTTCAGTTAACCGAGTAGTCTACAATTTTTGAGAATTGATTAATTAATTGTATAACTTCTTGTAATGATGATTGAGGATTTTGTAGAAACAATAAAACATCATCAGCATATAAACTAATTTTATGGTGGACTAGAGACGTCTGAATTTCAATTATGTTGAGGTTCTGTCGTATAGCTGCTGCTAAAGGTTCAGTAAATATAATAAATAAGGAAGGAGAAAGTGGGCATCCTTGTCTAGTTCCTCTATACAGCGTAAAGCTCTGTGATGTAATACCATTGGTGGTTATTGTGGCTGAAGGTGCATTATAGAGAGTCTTGATCCAGTTATTGAATGACTCCCCAAAACCGAATTTTTCCATGACACTAAAGAGAAAGGTCCAATTGACTTTCTCAAAGGCCTTTTCTGCATCTAAGGTAGCTAAGATGGTGTCTTTTTGCTGTAGAGTCGAATAATGTATTAAATTAAACAGTCTTCGCGTGTTGAGAGAGGAGAGTCTTCCTTTAATAAAGCCAGTTTGATCTGGGTGAATTATTTGGGGGGTTACCTTTTCAATCCTGTAAGCTAAAGCTCTGCTGATGATTTTTAAGTCTACATTAATAAGAGAGATTGGGCGATAATTTGATGGGAAAGTTAGGTCTTTATCAGGTTTTGGCAGCAGAGAGGTGACTGCTGTATTCATGTGTTTTGGAAGTATTGAGGTTTGCTTTATTTCTGTAATTGCTCTGATGAATAATGGAGATATAATATTCCAAGAATGCTTATAGAATTCAGCAACACCAATAATTTTTTTTTACACTTTTAAAAAACATTTGATCAAATATATATATATATACACTTGATATACAGGTTTTAATTAATGAAGTAACCATAAAAACTGTTTTGTTTTTTGTTGCTCCTGCTGCTCAACCACCATTTTTTAACTCCTCCCTTGAACTGTTCTCTCTGTCTGTCTAAGATCTCAACTTCCATGTTTTTTGCCTTAAGATAGAAAGGTTAAAAAAAAAACAACATTTGCCTGGGTTCATTACCTGATGCTGCATTTGTCTTGATGGATGATTCTTTTTGGTATTTTGAGATTTTACTGCAGAAAGTAATGAAAAATTTTTGTTAAAAGTAAAAATTGAAAAATGTAAAAGTCCGAATTTTTCTTTTGGGGGAAGATTAAACTTTGAAAAACCCTTAAAATGAAATAAAGATCTGTGAAAATCCGTTGGTACTGACCTGTGTGTTTACAAAGTTTGTAAACAGAGAAAACCAGAAAAACAGAAACAGCTGGACACAGATAGAGGGGCAGCTTCCACCAAACATCTGGATTCCATGGTACCTCACCTTCGCAATGATGGAGTTCACTGGATTCTACAGGAAAAAATGTAGTTGGTTGATTTTAAATAGATTCATAGAAATCCAACATTTGATAAGAAAGTTCAAAAATCAAACCATAATGCTAATAGTTCAGAGATTTCATAAAACTTATAATTTCATATTCAGTTACATTTTCATCTAAGTTCATAAAAACTGTTCATTGTTGCATAACTGAATCCTCCAATGGTTATGAAAGTTTCAACATTTGTTAAAGGAGTTCAAATATTTTACTTCTAGATAATTTGGGGCTTTTTTTCAGATATATAGAATTAAATTAGGAGATCCAATTGAACTACAGTAAAAACACATGTATTATGTAAAATCCTAAACCATGAGACAGTTGGCCTTATATTTCTACATCCAAACATAAAGTTTTTCAAAAACGTTCACAAATGATAATTTATACAAAAATTCAAGGTTCTGACCATAACGAGAGAGATACAGCAGAAATTATTAATTCCTTTATAAATTGACCAAATTCTTATTTTTTCCTAACAATTGCATTTGTAGATTAAACAGAATAAAAAAGAATACACTTTTGTAAAATACTTACTGATGGAGAGTTTTCTGATGATGTTGCTGTAATTAAACCACGTCTTTTGATCAATTTTTTCCTTGTCTTCCACCTTCTTTCCTTCAGTTGCACAGTAGTAAAATCCTTCATCAGAATAAGTGACATTGATGATCGTCAGATCGTAGGAATCAGAGGAAACGTTCTTAGTCCATATAAACTGTGTTTTCCCTAAATTTGAATAGAGGTACGCTCTATCTAGAACTAGAACAGGATGGTTCTCATTGAAACAGTTTCTGAACCACACAGTCATTCCTTCATCTCCCATTTTGCAGTCACAATAGAGAGTGATGTTGTCTCCATGTCTGACTGTCACCTCAGACACTGATGCAGAAGTCCAGTTAAAACTGCAGGAAACTGCTCCTGGAAGACAGATGTCATTTAAAAAGCCTCTCTTTTGCAATTTTAAATTGAAATTCTAATACAATGAATCATAAGACCAAATTTGAATGAAAGTAAAAGAATAGGTTACCCCATAGTAAAGGCAGAATGATGTGCAGAGGATCCATGAGTGATGTAATCATGCGTTTCAAAGAACACAAATGTTCCTCTTTGCAGATGCAGTTACAGCTTTAACTTGTAGATGTTGTGAGATACGCAGATGTACCTCTGAAGGGGATGCAGATTTTGATTGGTGTGCTGAGAGGAACTTTTTTTTTCTGAGGTTTCTTTGTTGGCTTGAATTCACAAATACAAATACAAGGAATTTGGGTCTAAAAACAGAGCGCTGAACTGCAGAATTGAGGGTGATAAACCTTTTTCTACCAAAACAGAGATTTGAACTGCTGGCCAACCTGGTCAAAATCAATTAAAACTATTTTTTCTTTTTTCTTATTGTCTTGGGGGAGTAATACACACAATTGATGTTTAAAAATGTGTTGTTTTTTTTTTCCGAGAAAGTTCAGACTATCTATTTAACCCGACAAAACTAATCAGCTCCTCTGGAGGATGTCTACGTGAGAATAAGTCAGACTACCAGCTGCTACACAGACCACACATGCTCAGTGATGGCAGCATCACCGTAGAGATCCTCAGCAGCCTCCTTTGACGGGACTTTTGACATGTTGAGATGTTTAAGCCGTGTCTGGGAACACTGGATCCTGAGGGTGCCGTGGTTCTGTTGGACTATAGCAGAACTGACTGAACACCAGCCGTATCTGCTTTTGGCCGGACTTGAAAGCCTGATCCTCCTCATTCACAGGAGTGAAGAAAAGATCCCCCTCATCATCACATGAAAAAATCAATCAATTCTTTTAACAGTCTATTAATTAGTTAAGATGATCACATCATAAAGGATAAGAAGAAAGAAAATGTTTTATAAGTCTTTTTAACCTTTTTATTTTTTTTATTTTCCCAAATCATTACAAATTAGCAATATTATTATATACATTGAATCTTTTAACATATTTAATATCTTCTTTCAATGGATCATTTTTATGATAAAGAATGTAAATTTAACATAGGTGAACCCTGTAAATCCCTCCTTTTTACTCTTTTGTTAACCTGATCTTTCATCCTAACAGGTAGAACTCACAGAGACTTTGCTCTTATCTGTGTGTTGAATCAGCTCACATGTGAAACTGTTACCGCTGGGTAAGGGGCTGCATGTCTGTGGACTTCCTGTCTACTTCAGTGAAGTTCATTTAGGCCAGTTTTACCATCATTTATTTACACTATATTTACATTCTGAAACAAAAACGTTGATGATTATGGTTTTATTTTTTAACTTAAAACTATTGTTCTATTTTAAATAATAAGAAATCTTTTCATTGAGAACAATGTCTGCGTAATCAGGTCTTTTTGAGGCTCATAGCTTATCAGTGTGGGTTTCCTGTTAATTCTCACATTTATACTGTGGCTGAGCCTGATTTACGGTCACTGTAAGTTTCTCTCACTTCCTGGAAGTGGTCTGGTTGAAGTAAATAATGCTTAAAATACTGATCAAGGACAAGTTTTTTATTTCCATTTCCTGAAACAAATCTGGAATAACAGCTCTTTGGTATCGAGACTTTTCTCTGTTCAGAAATTGAGCCCAACATGCAAAACACGACTAAAGAAACACTGCTGCTGTTCAACTTGACTCTAAACAGTAACAGTGTGCTGTTATCACACAGAATGGGCACGCAAAACATCACAGAGATGTGATGCATGGAGTCCTGCTGTACTGCCTCATTGTGAACGGAAGATTTTAAAGGGTTTACTCTATATCAATATTTTCTTAAAACTTTCAGTGAAATCATATATGATTTCACCTTTGGCACACTAATAAACAATGTTTTGACTAAATAGGTGTTATTTTCACAGTTCATTTTTTTTACCTCGAAGTAAGAAGACTCGATCTCCGAGGCACCGACTTTCACTCCTTGTGGATTAAGACGGGCTGGTGCTCAGAGTGCAGGTTTTTACAGGAATGCTGAGAGATGCGCAAATGGATCAAAATCCCAGTTTTGGATTGTTTGGAATAAACATTACAATACAGTGAAAAGCTCAAAAAGTTGATTGCATGATATAAGTCCTTTAATATTAGGCTTATCACAACTTTTTAATGATCAGAAGTATTGAAAATAAAAATAAAAAATTAAAAAAATAAAAACGGTCATGACAATTGTGTTACAAAACCCAGCACCATTTCTAGCTCCTCACTCAAACTGTCCTCTCTGTCTAAGATTTCAACTTTCATGTTTTTGGCCTTTAGATAGAGAGGTTAAAAAAACATATTTACTTGGGTTCATCACCTGGTGATGCTTTTGTCTTCATGGCTAATTCTTTTCAGTATTTTGAGATATTAGTAGAGATAGAAAGTAAACAAAAAATACTGTTAAAAGTAAAAATAAAAATAAAAAATTGGAATTTTTCTTTTAGTGGGAAATTTAGCATTGAAAAATACTTCAATTGAAATAAGGATCTGTGAGCATCCTTTAGTACATACCTGCATTTTGACATAGTTTGTATACGGAGAAAACCAAAAGAACAGAAACAGCCGGACACAGATAGAGGGGCAGCTTTTATACCCGAAGTTTTCTTTGGAGATATTGTTTTATTGTATCTGAATGGAGCCTTATGCCAAACTAAAAGAAAATATGGAAAATAAATAATTCTCTACTGCATGAGTTATCTGACTGAAATTTATTTTTTGAAAGTGGACCTAATGTATTTATTTGAAAAAAGACTGAGTGACAGCAGTGTTTCAGCTACGCTTTAGCTTCAGTCCTTTCTGAGTCAACCTTTGTTTACTTGGACTTTAACTTCCTGTGATAATATTTAAGAAACAGAATCAGAAATACTTTATTGATCCCACACGTGGGAAATTCTTTGTCACCATAGCAACTGACAGCAGAGGGGAAAAAAAAGACTTAGAATGATATAAAAAAAAAACAAGAACAAAAAAAATGTAGCATAAATGCAAACTTCAAGGTAGAATAATTTAAAAAGCTATTCACAGAACAGTGCAGGTAAAAAGATGTGCAAAAGACGTGCAAAATAGAAAAAAAAAACCTATACAAATAGATAATAAAAATTGTAAAGGTTATCTTTTGCAGTGTGTGTTGTTGTACAGGCTTATTGCATTGGGTATGAAGGATTTCTGGTACCGGGTAGTTTTGGAGCGGAGCTGTCTGAGCCTCCTAGAGAAGGAGCTCCACTGTTTGTCCAGAACAGGGTGGAGAGGATGCTCTGGGTTGTCCATGATTGAAAGGAGTCTGTTCAGGGACCTCCTCTCCATCACTGTTTCAAATGTGTCCTGTTTGCAGCCAATGACAGAACCCGCCTTCCTGATCAGCTTGTTCAGTCTGTTGGTGTAACTGACTGCAATACTGCTTCACCAGCAGAC
The DNA here is from genome assembly GCF_053564925.1 of Oryzias latipes. Lineage (NCBI taxonomy): Eukaryota > Metazoa > Chordata > Actinopteri > Beloniformes > Adrianichthyidae > Oryzias > Oryzias latipes. The sequence goes on along the minus strand of NC_136237.1, from coordinate 31,582,758 downwards.
CACAGAGGAGAACAAGGTGCTGGCTACCACAGACTGGTAGAAGATCCCCAGCATCTTGCTGCACACATTGAAAGACCTCAGCTTTCTTAGGAAGTAGAGTCTGCTGCAGGCCTTCTTGTACACAGCAGTGCTGTGGCTCCTCCAGCTCAGTCTGCTGTCGATGGTCACACGCAGGTATTTATACTCCTCCACCACTTCCACATCCTTGCCCAGGATGCAGAGGGGTTGTAAGACTGTCCTTTTCCTCCGGAAGTCGATCACCATCTCCCTGGTCTTGTCCACATTGAGCAGCAGGTGATTCTTAAGAATGCAGTATTGTATATATATTTGGTGTCTATTTGTGCAGTGATTAGTGGTTTCACCTCACAGCTAGAAGTCCCCAGTTCAAATCCCAGCGGGGACCTTTGTGTGGAGTTCTCAATGTGCTTGTGTGGGTTTTCTCCGTGCACTCCGGCCTCTTCCCACATTCCAAAAACAGGCTTCAAAGGTTGATGGATTACTCAAAAATTGTGTCCCTAGGTGTGACTGTGGGTGCGATTGTGTGGCCTTACAACAAACAGTCTGGCGACCTGTCCAGCTGGGTGTACCCGGCTTCACCCAACCTGCAGCTTAAGTGTTACATCCCACCGCAAGGAAGGGAGAAATAGGTAACATAAAGAAAATAAAGTTAAGCCGGTAAGGGTCAAAGGCTGTCAGCGCAGCCGTTTATTTGAGTGACAGCTGCAAAGGGGAAAAAAAGGTAACAAACTTGAGGGTGTAGGCACTAATGCAATAAATAACAAAACCGAAGTGGAACTGAAACTAGAGGGACGTCACCAAGACGCAAAGCATAACCGAAAACAAAGATCACACGCATAGAGGAAAACCAGGCAGTTTCCCCGGGCCTCTAATGCCAAGTCAGAGAACAGGGGCAAGCTGATAAAACAGATTCCTCCCAGGAATTCAGCTGCCACTGGGACAGGGGTTGCTTGAGACTTTTATGCTTCGGGGAAAGGCTGGCGATTGGAGGAGGGAAGGAGGCCCCAATCATCTCCTGCACACACACACATATTCACACACCAAAAGGCCTGGCAGTTCCGTGACCCCGAAAGGGATAAAACGGGTCAAGAAGATGGATGGATTTTAACCCTGGAGAACCCAACAACAATTTTCTTCAGGGCTTTTAAAGTTAATCAAGAAGATTTGGTTTTTGTTTGTTTCTTTTGATAAGAAGACGTTCATTTTGATAAGCAGCCAAAAAATACATACAAATAAAAACATAAAAAGGACACAATAGAAAAAAATGTACATAAAAACATCAAAAAAGAGGGCCAAATTTGACCCAGTGGGTTTTTCAGGGTTAATAACCTCTTAAATTAGACATGTTAGAAAACAAACATAAACAAAGTATAAACTTTTGGAAAAAAAAGATTTTCTTAAAACTTTGTCTTTTAACAAAATCAGCTTTCAATTTCTTCACTACAATGAACTTTAGTCATTGTTTTTTGCATTTAAACTCTTCCCAGCACGTTGGACAGTCATGATTGATTGATTGACAGTTTGATAGTTTGCCTTTTCTTTAGTAGAAAACATTGGATTGGCAAAGAAAAGGTATTTCGTCTTTTTCTCATCTGGATGTCTTTCTTAAGGATAACTTTGAATTCAAAGCAAAGACGTCAGCTAGATAAATAAGAATCATCACCTACATTTTTAATTTTCTCATTCTCAGCACAACTTCTATATCTATTTTTATTTGTGCATGAAACTGTTGACAAAAAGGTGTTGCATGTTGCTCGTCGCTGTGGGTTTCCTGTCATTTCTCACCCTTAAAGCGTGACTGATTTAAAGTTTCGATGACTTCCAGGAAGTGGTTAAACTGCCATTAAACAAAACTTGAAGTATGCAGTAGAATATATTTATTTTCACATACTTTAATATTCACATTCTTTAAGTTGGCATTCACAATCTTTTCGTTTGGCATCAGGCTCCGTACAATTCCATGAGATAATTTTTTCCATAAAACATTTGGGTAATAACCCCGAACGGAGCCCACAGGTGGGCCGGGGAGGAGGGTGGGGCGACGAATGCAGCGCTTGCGGTAAGAGAATGAACGGCTGCACACCTGGACTTAAATAGGACGCTGAACAGGTGAGTTAATTAACTACCGCCCTAGGGGAGTAACCAAAGTAAATACTGCAGAGTCTACCTGCCTGAAAGGCGAACTCGTTCACTCATGTCTTTTTCTTTTTAGAAAAAATATCCTAAGAGCTGCTAACTTATGCATTTTTACCACATCACCATCATTTCTGTTTTTCATTTTTCTTTTGTGCAGATGCACATTATGTAGAAACAGCGAATTTATCTGTAGCCTGAGTTTGCTGTTCATTAGTCAGTGTGTTGAACTACACGGATAGGTGAGTGCAGCTAAACCATTGTGGGTTTCCTGTGTGTGTTTCCTTTATTGAAGACCTTCGGGTGGTTGAGCCTGTTTCTGTACTGTTGACTTTCTTAGACACACAACAAGGCAGAGCCATCTTATGAGAAACAAAGAATTAAAAGAAGAAGATTTCATTTGATGTTTTTTGAAGTACCTTCTGAGGTTTCTGTCTAGGAAAAATAAAAGTTCCAATATGATAAATTAGCATCTTTAGATCAAATTCAAAGGAGGTTATTTCAAGGAATTGAAGGTGGAACGATTCTGTTTTTCAATAACGGGAAACTGTGAATTGTTATTAAATTTAAACTGGGTTGATTGTAAAGATGTAAAAAATACAGCTACGCATTTGTCTAAAATGCACAAAAATCTTTATTTGCCGCCCTATTGAATTTGTAAGTCAAAATCAATTTTTTTGCAGGTAAACCGTGTAACCCTTGTGCTATCCTAGGCACTTTAACATGGGGAGTTGGGTCATCTAGACCCACTAGACAGTGCTCTGAACCTTTTTTCTTTAATAATTTATGAACCTCACTGGTGTCCATGGATTACATGAAATCGTTCCACCTTTGTCATGGTAGGGAGAACACGTCAATGTAAGGGTGGGGTCATATGATAGCACAACGGTTAAACAGTAAATAGAAAATAGAAGGCACACATGTTGTCCCTGTAAATGTTCTGCTCCATTGCTTGGATTAGCTGCTGAGGTTTGGCCCAAAGAGCTCTAGTTTTTTGTACTAGAACTGAAATGTTGAATGGCATTTGGGTCTGCATGCAAGAAAATATCCTAAATTGAATCTAAAGATGCCAAAGATAACATTTACAAAAATATCTGCCAAAATGTATATCTGTGACAAAGAGCTTTGTTAGTTTTCTGGTAACAATCTTGGACTCATATGTGGAAAATGTTCTACAGTTTTGATGTTTTGACAGTAGAATATGTGCTGAAGTCAGAAGCCCGAGTTGTTCTCTTCCTCTTTGGTTTCAGTGATGAATGTCGTATTTCCAGGGCAGCATAGCACACATCTTCATCCTGGAATGAAATATTTACGTTTGTTGATGATCTTTTAGTGTTTAAAATAGCAAATATGCAGAAATGCAAGAGGGCCAACAAACAAATATCTCCGGACTGATTGAAAAATATATACCAGATTAGGCATGTCCAAAGTCCAGCCTGGGTTGAGATTTTCACCAGTCCGCATGTTCCTGTCATAGAATCAATAATATGCAGCCCCCAGTATTTTTCTAAAAACCGAGTTTAGGATTTCTTGATTGTGGTTGACTAAATTACATTTAAGCCTAAGAGAACACTATAGTGTGACCCTTCTGTGAGGCTTTCTAGCTCACTTCATGGAAGTGGTTCAGGCTTCCACGGCATGCGTTAAAAAGTAATAATGCACACTTCGTCGGCCATTGACCCTTTCATATCTGTGTCTGTCTAAGAGACTTTTTTTCAAGGAGTTTCAGGTCAAGAGGAACTACCAAACAACACATACTAACTACGGCAACGAACGGTGCAAAAAACGGACAAACTGAAAGTAGTTTTAGTAAAATCATATTTAGATGTGTTTGTTTTCTAAGCGATCAAATAAAAAAAAGACATTGCAATAAAATGTCATTAAACAGTTTATTAGCATTTAATGTTATTAAAATAGATTTTAAAAAATGTCAGGCCATTTTCACTTCATCGAATTTTGCCCTCTTTGCAAAAAGTTTGTTAACCTCTGAACTAAGTAGTATTCAGTCCAAAAATATACAATAAAGACATTATTTAATAAGATTCCAATGTAAACATTAAATGCAAAAACATTATCTACAACTCTCACTCCGCTTAGGGTCAGGATGTCATGTCATGGTGACATATAGTCACAAAGAGATGCTGGATCAGCACATTTGGTCAGTTAACTATTACAGAAGAAAAGATTGATGTTTTTTGACTCAGTTAAGCAGCCAGAGGATTGTTGTTTATTCATCTCATTCATGATTTGCTGTTGTGTTTCAGTATTTGCTGTTGTGTTTCATGATTTGCTGTTATGTTTCGTGATTTGCTGTTGTGTTTCATGATTTGCTGTTGTGTTTCATGATTTGCTGTTGTGTTTCGTGATTTGCTGTTGTGTTTCATGATTTGCTGTTGTGTTTCATGATTTGCTGTTGTGTTTCGTGATTTGTTCATTTGTACGGGGATTTGCTGTTGCTGTATCTTAAATGTAAGCGTGTCTTTCACCTCTCGGCCACCGTACTTACTCCCACACTAACAGTTCCGCCCTCAACTAGGTGGGGAATTTCTTAGGAACCTGCTGCCGTTCTGCAGAAACTATGACCTAGAAAATGACACAGGATTTTTATTTTGGCTAAAACCAGAATAATCATAATTAAAAGACCACTGGGAAGGTTTTCCAATAAAATGATTGGACTGGGTCTTTAAACACCATTAGAGTCTAGCCCAGGGGTGTTAGACTCCAGAACTCAAGGGTGGGCAGCTTCCTGTTTTTTCAGAAACTCTGTCTCATCCGGTGCAGATTACCTGGATCAGGTGTGTTTCGGTAATAATAGTCACAACGAAAGGGTAATTGGAAAACATTAAAGACCTTGGCCTTCAAGGCCTGGAGTTTTACAGCTTTAGTTGAGACAGAATACTTCAACTCCTTTCACTTAATCTATTAAATAAAAAAGTTAAAAAATATTGATAAATGTATTTTTTTTTGTTTAACACACAAAAATGTACATCATGGAAATGTGACAAAGAATATGGATTTTAGTATATGGAAAGGTCAGTTAGTTGTAACCAATTCAGTATTTGCTCTAACACATTTGACAAAATATCACACAAACATCTTTGCAGTTTTCATGTCTTGATGGCTTTTCCATCAGACATCACAACAATTATATCCTGTTTTCATGTGTTCTACTGCAACTATTGGGTTTTTGAGGTTTGCCACTTTAGCTCAGACCCATCTGCACCTCTGTGTGCAGACATGGGCCTGCAGAAACTACATCCATTTATCTGCCATTTTTAAACAGGATTTCATTTGGCACATCTGCAAGATTCAGAATGTCATTTAGGCTAGAAATGATTGAGTCAAAAAACACAAGAGCATCAGACAAACAGACATTTGTTTGATCACATATTGTGTGTCAGAATAACAAAGGCCTCCTGCATGAATTCATCAGAAGCTCAGAAACCACCAGTTCTGAGTGTCTGACCACAATGATGCATGCATCTGATGGAACCTTGAAACATCAAACACACCAGGCAGACAAAGTCAGTTTTAGTAAGATTAAAAAACAAACTCTCTCTAGGACTGCAATTGGTGTCTAACTCAACTGTCCTTTGACTAGGCCCACAATTCAGTAAATCTGTCTATCAAGATGTCTAGCATTGTGTAAACTTAAAATGAGTCAGATCAAATTTATCTGAAACAAAAAAAATTATTCTTTTGATTCTACACTTGACTAAAGCAGTTTTGTATATTTCCTTTCTGGAAAATGTTCTATACATCTGGGGTGAATTGGACAGCAGAATATATTCCAAAGGTTAAAGTATGAGTTGCATTCTTCTTCTTTGGTCCCACAGATGGGTGGTGGATTTCTGGGGCGCCGTCCTAAAATGGCATAGTTTCATTTTTTAATGTCATTGTGACAAAACTACATAGAAAAATAAAGACAATCAGACACCGCAGGTATAAGTAAAAAACTAGAACTAGGCTGAAGTCAGTTACAGTGGGCGGCACGGCTGTATGGTCACTTGATTTATTACTTAATGTTAAATATAATCTATAACTCCTAGTTCTATAAAGGCCCTCTCCACTGGAGGGAGACTAAACACAATAGGAACAACTCAACTATCTTGTCTTAACATTCACACTGATTTGGAGAATAATGACATTGAAAAGTAAAATAAAACTTAATTATTGCAAGTGTCAGAACAAAGAATATGTTTTACTCTGTTTTAACTAAAGTCCATAGCACACAGAAAAAGAAAATGCTTGTTTAAAAAAATATCCGTACTATGGCAAAAATCAACATATTCATAGTAATAATAACTAAATTCTTCTATTAAATTAAGAAGTCATTTGTTATTGTCAAGTTTTCAATAGAAGACTGATAAAGCTTATTATGAAAAATTCCAGGTCATGGACAATCACTAAGGTCGCTCTAGCTACCAACTCCAACACTGCCTAACTATAGTCACAAGGGAGCCAAAGTCTGGGACTCCCCATGGCCGTCCCCAGCCTGGCTAAAATACAGGGTTGTGTCAGGAAGGCCATCTGGCCTAAAAATCTCCACCAAACCACCTGGGTGAATGAGTAAAAGCTGAGTTGCTGTGGCGACCCCTGAAGGGGGATGCCAGAAGGTGAACAACAATCTTGTCCATAACTCCCTGAGTTTTGGTGACAGTGTACCAATTAACATTGGGAGTGGGGTCATCTGGACCCCACAAGACAGTGCGCTGAACCTTTTTTCTTCCATGTGGGATCACTGAGAGAAAGACTTTCTATTCATTTCAGGAAGTCCTCCTGTTGATTGTGTTAACTTACCAGCTCACAGTGACAATTGTTCACTGGGTTATACTAGCGGTGCCAGTAAGGTTGACATTTCATACAAATAGTGCATTTTGTGGTAAGCACCAAATTTGTCATGGATGTAATTTAGGATTCCTTTTTCAGAAAAGCACTTTAGCCACAGGAAAAATCCAAAATAGTAGCCATTTGTAAAGATGGCCACTGTACAGGTCATAGGAATCAGAGGAACCATTCTTTGTCAATCTAAACTGAGTTTTCCTAAAATGTTAAAAATGAGTACATTGTAGGGCTGCACGGGGGCAGAGTGGTTAGTGCTCTTGCCTCAAAGCAAGAAGGCCCCTGGGGACTTGAACCAGAACATCAATGGGGGACCTTTCTGTGTTGAGTTTGCATGTTCTCCCTGTGCATTTGTGGGTTCTCTCCGGGGACTCCGGCATCCTCCCACCGTCCGAAAACATGCTCCATAGGTAAATTGGTCATTCTTGATTGCCCCTAGGTGTGATGTGAGTGTGGATGGGTGTGTGATTGTGGCCCTGCGACAGACTGGCAACCTGTCCAGGGTGTGGTCGGGATAGGCTCCAGCAGCCCTGTGACCCCAAAAGGGATAAAACGGTAAAAAATGAATGAAAATACATTGTAGTTAGAACAAGAACAGGTTTTCATCGGAACAATTTCTGAACCACACAGTCCATCCTCTATTTCTCCTTTTACAGTCACAATAGAGAGTGATGTTGTCTCCATGTCTGATTATCACCTCAAACATTGATGCAGTCCAGTTAAAACTGCGCCTGTAAAACAGATGTCATTTTAAAAATCATTCAACTTTAAATTAAAATTCTGCAAAGTAAAAAAAAAGAAAGAAACTGAAAAACTTTGAACAACAACAGTAAAAGAACATGTTACCCCTGAGAAAAGGCAGAATGATGTGCAGAGGATCCATGAATGATGTGGTCATGAATGTCAAGAAGTACACATGTTCCTCTTTGCAGATGTGGTCACTACTTTAAATTGAAGTTGATATGAGTTACACAGATTTACCACTAGAGAGGACGAAGATTTGCATTGGTCTGCTTAGTGGCACATTTCTTTCTGTGGTTCCTACGCTGGTTTGAATTCACAAATAACCGTGTAAAGGTTTGGGTCTGAATCATAGCACCAAACTGCAGAATCAAATGTAAAGAACCTGATTTTTTCTTATTTATCACAGATAATAATCAGCAGTTTGTGTTTTGGGCTTAACTCCATCAGTTTCATTAAATGCAAACCTCATTGAATACTACGAGTTGACAGAGGAACTGTGAAACAAAGTCAGATAACAGACTTTGTTTCACAGTTATTTTACAACCATTTTAACATCGCTCCATTGGCTCCCTGTGCAATTCAGAATTGTTTTTAAAGTTCTTTTATTGGTTTGCAAATGTTTTTATGGTCTTGGGCCTTCATATTTATCTGATATGATTTTAAAATATGAGCCCTGAGGTCCTCTGATACCGGCCTTTTGGTTATTCCAAAAGTTAGAACAAAAACGTACGGCGAGGCTTCATTCAGTTTTTACGGACCTCGCCTGTGGAACAGCCTCCCAGAGAGCCTCACGGCAGCAGAGACTGTTCATGTTTTTAAAGGAAGGCTCAAAACCTACTTTTTTAATCTTGCTTTTAACTGAAATTTGGGAATTCATTGGATATTTTTATTTCCTCTTTTTATCAATTTGATATGTGTATATAGCAATTTTTTTAATCAGTCTATTTATTCATTTTTAATGTATTTAGTCACTTTTACAATTTTATTTGTCTACTGAAGTTTATTTATGTACTTATTTTCCTTTTTAATTAATTTATTTTATCTTTTATTTTACTCTTTACATTTTAGCTGTAATTCCAGTTTTCCTCCGAGGGATCCTCCACATCGGTGATGGACCCTTCTCAGTGAGCGGGGTCGCTGCAGTGGGATCTCCCGGGTCTAGATCTGGAGGGTCCTGTGATAGTGGACTCTGTGAACCTGGGTGGGGTGTCACTGATGTGGACATGTCCCCAAAACTTTGTTTCCTCAACCTCAGTACAAAGCCAGGTTTTTTACATTGCATCCTTTTATCATTTATTACGGAGCCCGTGTCCTGACATTAAGATATAAAAATATATCTTGTTCCCACAGATTAATATCTTGTTCCCACAGGTTATTATGTCGTTTGCACGAAATACTATTCCGTTCCCACAAGATACTATTCCGTTCCCACAAGATACTATTGCGTTCCCTCAAAATACTATTCCGTTCCCTCGAAATGATTAACTCGTGCGAACGCAATAATTATGTCGTTCGAACGCAATAATTATTCACGTCATAAGTCATACACGCGGATATGCTCTCTGTACGCCGGCAAAACTAAGCCGCTTTCAGCGGTAACTTCCTTTTGATATTTTTCTTATATTCATTGAGACGGTAATAAAGTGATCATTTTTGTTTTTCATGTTCCTTTTTTGAACGAATATGGGTCACAGAGACACAGAAGTTACCGCTGAAAGCGGCTTAGTTTTGCCGGCGTACAGAGAGCATATCCGCGTGTATGACTTATGACGTGAATAATTATTGCGTTCGAACGACATAATTATTGCGTTCGCACGAGTTAATCATTTCGAGGGAACGGAATAGTATTTTGAGGGAATGCAATAGTATCTTGTGGGAACGGAATAGTATCTTGTGGGAACGGAATAGTATCTTGTGGGAACGGAATAGTATTTCGTGCGAACGACATATTAACCTGTGGGAACAAGATATTAATCTGTGGGAACAAGATATATTTTTATATCTTAATGTCAGGACACGGGCTCAGTAATTTATCACAGCGACTGAGTATATGTGTGTGTGTGTGTGTGTGTGTGTGGGGGGGGGGGGTGGCTTGGCATTGTGCCGGTTTTTAATTACATATTTGTTTGTCTAGTCCTTTGTTTTTAAATTTCATCTTGTAAAGCACTTTGAATGCCTTGGGTTTTAAAGGTGCTATACAAATAAACTTTGATTTGATTTGATTTGATTTGATTTGGGAAAAAAAAAACAAATTTTGTGAAATACCTTGAACTGTTTTGACAGAAAAAAATCTGAAAGCTAACTCTTGCATATTGTATTCTGAGAGATATTAAATGCATTTGCATGCAATCTATTCACACTCAGGCATTTACAAATATGAAAGACATAACGTCATTAGGAATTATTTAGAAACAGAATATTTGCATGTTGCCTATTCTTAATATAATCAATATCTGCTTTCAAAAAATAGACTTGTCACAGTATTTATCATATGTGAATAAAGACATATCATCAACACTGATAAAATACAGGATTGTGTCAGGAAGGGCAACCAATGTAAAACTCTCTGCTAAACAAGTGAAAGCTGATTGGCTTTGGCGACCCGTGACGGAATTTGCCGAAAGGTGAACAACAATAAGATAGTTTCAACAGTAATTATTAGTATTATTATTATTTTGCTTCACATGGAGGTCCATGATTATTTCATCTGGATCTGTGAAGAATAGTTAGAAACTGCCTTTAACTTTTATTACACTAATGGTTTAAACTTAATTCACTGGGCATGTATTGTCATCTCAAAATTATATTACATTTGAAGACAGCACAGCCAAGCTATTGTTTTCACAGTTTATTCTCATCCTCCCTTTTTTCTGTGCATGTGTGTTCTGCTGAGCAGGCCTCAGACTTATCTTCACTTTAGCCTTGGAGCTTCTCTCCAGCAGTAACCTGTGGGCGTGATTTTCACACGAGGTCCATCGGACGATCTTCTGAATATGCAAATGCAGGGTTTTTATACCAACCCCATCCCTGAGCTCGTTGGTTCGGACTTTGAATGCACCATGTTCATCTGTCTGTCCCCTTCGTGTTTGTGCGAAGTAAAACCTCCACAAAAGATAAGTTTTGTCTCTGAGTCATTATTCATTCATTTCTATGTGTAAGAAACTGACGGGGTACGAACCTAAAATTTAATACAGTCCTTTCTAGAGAATCCAGTTTCTTCACAGGATCTTACTGTATTGGACAATTTATAACTGGATACAATTTACAAAAAAATATAGTTTGGTCAGAATAAAAAATGAGAAAAAAACGTGAAAATTCCACTATATTAAGTACAAGATTTTGAAAAAGAAAATCTTAGCCACTAGATGTCACTGTGGTGAGGTGGTTCGAACGTTCCACAAGATTGACTCTTTTTCAAACAGTTGTTCTGTTTTTGCCATCACAAATAACAAATAAAGGCCAGATCACAAATAACAAATAAAGGCCAGAGGAGCATCACATGACAAATGAAGCCATGATGAGAACCACTAAAGAGAACCCTTAAATGACGATTTATCGTATTTCGGGCAGATACTCGCTGCAGTGTTTTACAGGTAAATACCCTAGGGCGGTTCAGTCAATTAACTCACCTGCTCAGCGTCCTATTTAAGCCCAGGTGCGCAGTTGTTCATTCTCTTTCTTACCTTCAGCGCTCATTCTTCGCCGGTCTCCGAGCCCGCAGGTCTCCTTCTCTTTCGGCGTCTTGCTGTGTTCCCCCCGTCCTTCGGATGGATGATCCCCATTTTTCTGATGTGGGGTTTTCGTTTCGCCGCGTCTGCTCTCCTTTTGCGGCGATCAGCGGGCGGCTGACGGCGCACAGCGCGTTCGTTTCGCCGCGGTCGCGTGCATCTGCAGGGGGTGTGCTTTCCGCGATGTTCAGGGTGTCCGTGCCCCCCGATCAGGAGCAGTCCGGGACTTCTCGTCTGCCGTGGTCACCCCAATTATCTACGGTGAGCATCATGCGGTTCTTTCCCGTGTAGTTTTCTAAGGCTGCGTTTTGCTTCTTGTTTACGTCGGTGACGTCACGCCCCTAAGGACCCTGGGAATTGTAGTTTTGACTCATGGTCCTTCATGATGCACTTCTGATTCCTTTTCTGCTGCGTAGTTCGGCGTCGTCCGGTTATTGTTTTAGGGGTTGTGGGGTCTCTTCTGTGGTTGTGAAGGCTGGCGGTCCTCGTTTGGACAGGTTTCTCATGCTGGCTGAATTTTTGTGGATTTTAGCATTTTTTATGTTGCTGTTTTGTTCTTTGGGAGCTGAGTGTGAATCTTGACTGTGTTTAATTCGTTGCTGGCTTTATTATTATGGCAGTTCTTCTGTTTATTTTCTTCGTTGTTGTAGCTGTTGGTTAGTCAGAATGTGAATCAGTGTCTCTTGGACCCGTCTCTGCTCTGTGGACATTTTCCCTATGATTGGTCTCTCTTATACGGCGTCTATGGCTCATTTTATTCACTCAGTGATCCTCGTTCGTTGCCCCCGCACCTGCTGCATCTGGTTATGCTCCGCCTGTTTTTCCCTGCTCTGTGTACCCCAGTGGGTCCTGCCCTGGCTCAGGGACTTGCGTCGGCCGCATTGGTGAGTGTGTTAGTCTCGTCGCGGCCTTGTTTTCTCGGCTGGACAGTTAATTTGTTATTCTCTCTCTGGTTTGGAGGTTTGTGGGGGCTATGTGATGGATTCTTCCAGGGCATCGTTTTCAAAGCCGCCACTGAGGGTGGCCCCTGGGACGTTTTCAGGTTGACGTGACTTGATCTGGACCTGTTAGCGCCTCGCAGTTCATTTTCTGGGCATCAGCGGCCTGGTTCCCCATGCGCCTTCACGATTGGTATATATTTTCTTCAGCTCCCCATGCTGTCTCCACGATTTTCCTCCGAAAGCGATATAAGGCTGAGGATGACTGTTATCACTGATGGTCTCACTGTTCTGCCTCTATGCCTCTCAGTGGCGTCTCTTGGCCTTCAGTTGGCGCTCGAAGTATTTGTCGGTTTACCTTTCCGCTGTCGTGGCAGTCCTCATAAAATCGACTTAATTATCTGAAGCCCTGTCCTGGATATTTGTAGGCGATGGGTGCCCTTCATTTTGCATGTCTTTGATGATTTCTTGGTGGCCAACTTTCCTCTGTATCCCTGGTCTTTTGAATCTCTGTGGAAAAAACTTTATTTTCAAATCTGGGTTTCCAGGTTGTCTATAATGTATGGTTCTCCACCCATCCGGATTTATTTTTCTTCTATGAATTTGGGTGGTTCATTGATGCTTGTCTCTCCCCATTATGTCATCTTTAGCTTTGTGCGGCATGTCGTTTATTCAAATTTTGGTTGAATGTGATTCGTCAATGATTGGGCCACCTGACATTTGCTGTAGCTTTGGTCCTATGGTCCTCCGTTCATCTTGTGTTTTTGTTCTGGGTAGTTCGATCCTGGGCCATGTTCCTGTTCTGGATTTTTGTGTTTTGCGTTTGATCTTTCCCTCTCTATGCTTGGAGTGGTTTTGTTATGATGTCTGACGTGTCTTCAGGCTCCCTCCACTTGTTCTTCTGAGTCTGCGCCTACTGGTTTGGGGGAAAAGGATTTAAGAAGAGTGGTTTGTGTTTGTCCGGCCGCCAGAATCCACAGCTCTGATGGTTTTAGGGGGTCATCCGATTATTTAATCCTTGGAGATTATATTAAGGCTGTTTCAATATTGAATGATAGTATTGTGTCATCGGTTGACTTGGTTAATGTTTAAATAACACCTTGAGCAACTTCTACCCTGAACGTAGGAAATATATCACATGCGCTCTCAAGCTTAGTTCAAGAGTTAAATCTTGTGTCCACAAGTCAGTCTTCTGTCTGCCTTGCTTAAGCAGATGGCACACTGCCATTTAGAGGCTTGTTTTACTCTGCCTCTAAATGCTTAAAGTTCAGTCTAGCAAAAATACTATCAAAACCTATGATCCCTCATGGCTCTCAAGTTCTCTTTTGCAGTATTCAGACGCCCTTGGCTAATTAAAATTTTAGTAGTCTGTACTTTGTTGTCCACCAATTTGAGAACCACTAATATAAAATCCAGCTGAGCTGTAATCCTTTGCTACGTGGGATGTTGACCTTCCTCATCTACTAATCTCCTTGGCTACTCTTCCCATCACCTACTCCTCGATGGCCTCCTGAAGGTGCGTCTCTCTGAAAATGTCAAAGTTTACTTTTCTTATCATTTGATTATATATAAAAAAAATTGGTGTTAAGATTTCGTGCAGGATATATATTTCACTATCATTTCACTGTTGGAATTTGTAATTATGGTGGTTTCTAGGGTGCGATAAATCCACAATGGGTCTTTACCTTAACTATCTACTAAATTTAATTTTCTCAGATTTGTTCTTTAGAAGCACTGTTATTTAATTTATCTCAATCATTTTGAAACTGATCAGTTTCTGGGTTATTTATATATTCTTGTCAAGACTAATACTGCTTTGTTTTTATCTATGCATCGCATCCTGAGCCTGCGAACCCCTACGCCCCGATCAGCTTCTCCGTTTCCAGGAAATGACGTCACCCATGCATTCCTTGATCTGGTGCTGCAACGATGACTGCTCGACGTACCTATGGCTGCACTGAAAGTGACGGAGCGGTGGACCTCCTCTGCATTCCAATGACACTTCTGACTGAATTAATTAATCAATGTCAACCGCAGAATGAATGTAAATTATTCGATTATAGATGTTAAAATTATAGCCAGGTGGAAGCCTCAAAATTTAGGATGTTCTAAGTTGTATCATAGTATGCGCAGAGCTAGAATCTGATTCTTAAGTTCATTTGTTTATAGTATGCCAATGAAGCATAGTCATTATGGGCGTTGATCTCGTTTCTAATATTTGGATGGAACCTCAATTAAATGGATGTTCCTTGAGCGCTTATAATTGGTATGCCAAATGGAGAAAATTATGGCTATTAAGCTCGTTCGTGGTACTGTCGTTGGGAGCTTCGAAATAATGGATGTTACTTAAGCGCGTGTATATATAGTTGCCAAAATGGAAGAAGTTTATGGCCATCAAGCTTGTTCTTAGTTTAATAGAAGTTTGAATAATGGCTGTTAAGCATGTCATAATGCGCCATCGGTAGCTTTGGATTGGATGTTAAGTTAGTGTCTCATACGGGTTGTTTGGCGGTTTAAATTATAGTTCTGCACAGCGTTTTGCGGAAGTGAGCTTACGTTCTAAGATCAGGTAAGAGTAATTTATGTTGGCTCCCCTTTTATTTCTTCCCCTCTCTCTTTCAGATATTATGTTCTTTTAGTGTTTTCCACGAACAGGAGCGACCCTACGGTCAATGGTGCCGGGTCACACATAGCAGATCCACTAGATAGCATGTTCCCTTCGTGGCGCTGTACTCGAACGGGGGCGGCCCAACGGTCAATGGTGCCGGGTCACACATAGCAAATCCACTAGATAGCATGTTCCCTTCGTGGCGCTGTACTCGAACAGGGGCGGCCCAACGGTCAATGGTGCCGGGTCACACATAGCAGATCCACTAGATAGCATGTTCCCTTCGTGGCGCTGTACTCGAACAGGGGCGGCCCAAACGGTCAATGGTGCCGGGTCACACATAGCAGATCCACTAGATAGCATGTTCCCTTCGTGGCGCTGTACTCGAACGGGGGCGGCCCAAACGGTCAATGGTGCCGGGTCACACATAGCAGATCCACTAGATAGCATGTTCCCTTCGTGGCGCTGTACTCGAATGGGGGCGGCCCAAACGGTCAATGGTGCCGGGTCACACATAGCAGTCATACTGGGAAATGAAATGAAAATGGAATGCTGCCGAAAACACACCCCATTTTATTACACACTGATTATACATTCACATTTTTCTTCTTCTGGATGATTTTAGTTTTGGAGGTTTTGTTACCCGAAAGTGTTATGGAAATTTCTCATGGGATTGAACGGAGCCTTATGCCAAACGAAAATATGTGAATGCCAACTTAAAGAATGTGGAAAATGTCAAATAAATATTTCTTACTGCAAGAGTTGTCTGACTGAAATGCTAAAACCTAGATGAGATATTTGCAGGCAGCATCTCCAGGAGAAGCAATAGCCAACCTGCAATCAATAAACCAAAAAAACAAAACACTGGGGGGGAGGCGAACCATCACAGTAGTTATGGGCCTTTAGTGTGCTTCAAGACCTTATCTGAAGAAGTTAAAAAATATCTGAATAATCTGTTAATTATATTTTGTCCAAGGGAACTCATTAAATCATTCCAAATGGTCTGTCAATTTCCTTATATTGTGTTTATGATGGTTATGCTGCTTCCAGACAGACATGTATTTTTATATTGGAGCATTTAACCAATCGCATTACAGTTGTCCTTTGTTGCCAGGGAGGGTCAGAGCTCAAAGAGGCCTTCACTATCCATACTGCAGGCCCTCTAATGCAAAATAAATGTCGGACATTGATTTCCTTCAATCAATCAGATTTTGAGTTGGTGTCAGCAGGGCCTTCTAGCAGGTTTAGGCAACATCACAGTATTCAGCCCTTCTGATTGGACAGAAGTTTCAGGATGTCTCATGTAGCCTTGCCCAGTTTTACACAGAGCCACTGAGCCCTTTTTGATCTGTCTTAGTTAAAAACAGAGCTGACTGTAATGTACGCAATAGAGGATTTTGCAGGAAAATCTCCGACTGATCTCCTTGACTTCCTTCATCAGAAAATCTGAGTGAGAGCACGAGCAGTCGTACAGATTTATGTGTTTGGCGCTGACTATCCCCATGTCAACGCAGTGGACCTGTAATTCAGCTCTAAAGCGAATTCAAACCTACGAAGAAACACAACTAGACAGACTCCGCTATCAGCACTGGCCTTCTAGATGGAACTGAAGCGCCATAATCTACATGACAGGGTGATCGAACAGTTTTAAGGAAAGAGAAGAGGATGGATTTTGTCTTCAAATAATCTGATTTTTTGATAAGTGAAACTATAAATATAATATAAATAATATTCCAAATTTATGTGGTTATTTTTAATGTTTTTTGCTGACTTACAGTACAGACCAAAAGTTAGGACACACCTTCACATTGAATGAGAAGGTGTGTCCAAACTTTTGGTATGTACTGTAAGTTGCATTACGAGATTTGTTCACTGTTTTGTTTGTTCTTTTTGTTTAGAGGCATTTATTGTGGCTAAAGGATTTTTCAATATGCAATGCAAAGCTCGTTTCTGCATCGTAAAATGCTTCATGAGGGGTTGAGTGATTTAGATGTAGCATTACTGAGGGTCCAGGTTAGTAATAGACAGTCTGCCACTGCATAACAGTCATTAAAAAAAGAAAACTATTACCCTAAAGTTTAGTGTCGCTCCAAAAAGTAAT
Organism: Oryzias latipes; assembly: GCF_053564925.1. NCBI lineage: Eukaryota > Metazoa > Chordata > Actinopteri > Beloniformes > Adrianichthyidae > Oryzias > Oryzias latipes. The sequence goes on along the minus strand of NC_136237.1, from coordinate 31,565,646 downwards.
CCAAAATGATATTCCACAAGATGAATAACCCAAGATTTGGGTTGAAGAAATATTCCAAGTGTTTTAAGAGAGAACAGATAAACCTGGAGGAAGGTTTTTGTATCATTTTCAAACTGACAACCAAGTTGCAGAGCACTTTGTAAGATCATAAAGTTTTCTTTATACTGTTGGACATGAAACCAGTTCAAACTAAAGAGCATTAAGGTGCATTTATAAACCAATATATGTCACTCAAATGTGCTGGAAATGTTTTTTTTCATTTGACTTTTTTTTTCTTTTTTAGCTGTTATGTTAAGCTACGATATGCACATATGATTTGGCTTCAGTTTTAGATGTCCTTCCTGATTCCATCTAAACCTGCTTCATCTCCCTTTTGGGGTCATGGGGTTGCTGGACCCCATCCTGTTACTGTTGCTCAAAGGCAAGGTACACCCTGGACAGGTTGCCAGTCCATCACAGGGGAACACAGAGACACACAGACACATGAAGACCTATGGAAATTTTCCCAGGAAGCATGGTTTTGGACTGTGGGAGGAAAGTCGAAGTGCCCGGAGAAAACTCATGCATGGTTGAAAACATTCAAACGCCACGCAGGAATGGCCCAGCAGGGATTTGAACCAGGGCCTTTATCACTTTGAGGCTAGACTGCTAACCAGCCTGTGATACCAATTTAAAAGGAATTGACCCTAGTGCTATCCTATAGGGTCAACATGACCATTGACGTGTTATCGGGCGGCCGTGGTGCAGCGGTAGGGCGGTCGACCCATGATCGTAAGATTGCAGGTTCGATTCCCGCCTTGCACGCCCATGTGACGAAGTGTCCTTGGGCAAGACACTGAACCCCACCTTGCCTCTGGTGGGAGGTTGGCGCCAGTGTTCGGCAGCGGAGCCACCATCAGTGTGTGAATGTGTGTGTGCATGGGTGAATGGGACTGTGACTGTAAAGCGCTTTGGGCCTTCATAATACAGTAGAAAGCGCTATATAAGTATACGCCATTTACCATTACCATTTACCATTCTTACCATGACAAAGGCCGATAAAGGTGGAGAGGATTTCATGTAATCCATGGACACCAGTGAAGATCGCAAATCATTGAAGAAAAAAGGTTTGTCTATTTGTCTGTGCTCTCAGCATACTGAATCTCCTGCCAGAGGGCAGCCGCTCAAACACCCGGGGTCCTGGGTGTGTGCAGTCCCTCAAGGTCATTAAACAAGGTCATTGGATTTGGGGACAGAGCAAGTCAATTTTTCAATAACAAGAAAGTTGGATTTTCTTATTTAGACCAAGTTTATTCTCAAGAAGTAAAATTACAGTTAAATATTGGGCTAAAATGCACTAAAGTCATTCATTCTCTAATTAAAACTGCATTTCTTTGTAGGTAAACTGTCTAAATAACGAAAGAAAAAAATTGAAAACAAGATGAAGTAGATTTTATTTTTCAATCAAGATCTAGATGAGACAAGCTTTCATCACAGAACTTTACGTTTCTGCAGAAGTGAAGTAACTAATTGTTCACTGATCAAAATGTTCTACAGCTTATGTATTGACGGTAGAATATGTGCTTAAGTCAAAAGTCTGAGTCGTCCTCTTCCTCTGTGGTTTCATGGATGACTTTTGGATTTCCAGAGCAGCATAGCACACATCTTCATCCTGGAATGAAACATTTTCATTTATTGAGAATAGTTTGAGTGTGAAAAAAAGCATCAAAGAAACAGATGTAAAAAAGATTGACTTCTGATTCTAAAGTTGCAGGCTCATGTGTCAGAGTGTTTTTGGAAAGACACTGAACCCCACATTGCTGCTGGTGGTTTCGCTGGCTGCACCTCGCCCGGTAGCTCTGCCGCTGTCAGCGTGTGAATGTGTGTGTGCATCAGTGACTTCAGAAGGGATTTGTGACTGCACGGCCTTAATGTAGGTAGAGAAGTATTTAAAAATGTCAAGCACTACCTAACTTCCACAAGTACTTTCTTGCAAATAGATTGCAATACATCTTAAAATGGTTAAAAAATAATCCAGAAACCAACTCATGGTTAGACTTGGAACAGGCGTTATATGGAAAGATCAACCTGTCAGATCTACCATTTATTAGCCAAACAGTTAAAAAACAGGATTGTTTTCAAAGTATTAATATAAACACGACTTGAACAGCCTGATGGGAATTTCTCAAAATATCAAAATCATCAAGTCAACCGTGCAAAATGACACCCATCTGGAACAACCCAGACATCCTTATAAACAAAAAAATGATACACTTCCCAGCTTGGCAAGCAGGGGGCATAAAACAACTAGAGCACATAATTATTGATAGAAGATTCATAACTCCCCAGGAACTTCAAGACAAACATGGAATAAATAATTTCTTGGAATATCAGCAACTTAAATCAATTATTACCAAAAAGCTTAAATACAGAGACGATTTGAAGCTACCAGATGTAGTTACCACTCTGATTAATTTCTCAATGAATAAAAGTCTCTCCAAAATATTAAACTTTTATGTAATTTAGACAATAATATTTCCCTTCCAACAACAAAATGGGATGCGGATTTGAGCATCAGCACAGATGAAAGCTTCTGGTCAGAACTTTGTCTAAACACCTATAAACTGACAAAAAGTCCAAATCTGCAGCTAATCCATTTTAAAACTCTTCACAGAATTTACTACACTGGACAGAGGATGTTCAAGATGGGTTTCAGTAACTCAGACATTTGCGAGCACTGTGATAGTAATCTACCGGACAGTAACATGCATGCACTGTGGTTCTGCGCGCCTGTCCAGGCTCTCTGGCAGCAGGTATGTGCCGATCTATCCGTCTGGCTTAAGGTTTCAATCACGGCTTCACCGTCACTTTGTGTGCTAGGTGACATGAGTGCCATAGATATAGAAGAAGGATTAGTATCTATCATTTTCGTAACTCTTTGTATTGCTAAAAAAACTATTTTAATAAATTGGAAAAACAAGAAAGATATAAATATAAGTCAACACAGAAATCTGCTGCTTGATCATATCAGCTTGGAAAAAATGTCAGCCCAAAGTTCAAGTTCAAGTAACTTTGGAAGAATTCAGTCTCTCTGGTCTCCCATGGCTAACTCCGTGACTTAGGGGGTGGGGGGGCCTGGTCGTCACTGCTCCTTGTCCTTCTGCCGTGGTTCGGGGTGGGGGTCGGGGCCTCCGGCAGCTGGCGGGGGGTGGTGGGGGCTCTGTTGGTCGGGGGGCCGGGTCCGGTGCCTGGGTGTGGCGGGCGGGGGCGCTGCGTGGTCCTCTGGGCTTGGGTGTGGGGGTGCGTGGTGGGGGGTGGGGTGGCGGCTTGGCTTGGCTTGGGGGGTTGGTCCCTTTGCCTGTGCTGGGGGGGGTTGGTGGGGGCCCTGCTTGGGGGGGCGTTTGACCACCGGGGGACAGTCTCTCAGCTGTCCCCAACTTACCCCCTTCCTCATATTACCTCATATTAGGGTGAGGGGGTGGGGGGCTTAGCCTGCGATGCGCTTTGGGGGGGGGGTTACTTGGTAGTGGTCCCCCCCCTCCCATGGTTGCTGTATGGAGTGGGCCCCTCCTCTTTCGGTTTTATTTGCACCTTAGACATGTAGGGCCCTTGGTAGGGGGGTTGCTTGGACATCACTGCCAGCAAGCAGCAGATGTCTTCCCACAACCCTACCCGCCAATTTTAACCGCACCTTAGACATTTAGGGCCCCTTGGTGGGGAGGGTGAGGGGACATCACTGTGAGTAATCAGGAGATGTCCCCTCAGTGCCCTACCCGCTAATTTTGACTGCACCCCCCTTAATACACACACCCCTCCCCCCTCAAAATATACATTCCAACATAAACACACACACATACACACACAGACCCTCTCAAACACACATGCACGCACACACATTTGCAAGGAAGGTGGGACCTAGGACAATCTGTCCCCTACACCTTCCCTGTTGGGGGGTACGGGGTCCTTGGCAACGGCGGCCGTGTCCCCTGGGTGCCGGTTTCCTGGGCCCGGCGGTGCTCTCTCTGCATGGGGGGGGGGTTCACATCACACCTGAGCCGGGGGTGTCCGTGTCCCTGGGGGGTGGGTTCTGGTCCTTGCCCCTGGGTGCTGGGCCCCGCCAAGTCTCCAACTGTGGCCGAGCCTGGTCGGGCCAAGTTAAGAACACCCCTGGTGGGCCCCCTTTCTCCCCGGGGCGCTCCCCTACTGGGCGGGGGCGGCTGGCCCCTGCCTTGCTCCTCCCTGGACCAACCGTGGGCCGGATGGGAGGCTGCCTGGAGTGTGGGGCGGGTCTCCCTTGGGGGGTCCTGGCTCGTACCTGGGGTTGGGGCGGGGGGATGCCCGGAACTCCTGGGGGGTGGTGGGCTGCTTGTCTGGGGCTGTGGGCGCCCTTCTCGGGTGGGGCCCTGCGTTGGGCTCTCCCGGCTTGGCGGGGGGCTGCCCTCTTGGTTGGGCTGGGGCGGCGCTCCCTTTCCCTCCGTGCCTCCCTGCTCTCTGGCTCTGGGGGCCTCGCGGCGGTCTTGCTGGCCCTGGCCTGGGTGGCGGGCTGGGTCGCCCGGGGGGCGGTTGTTCCCTGCCTGCTGCCGTGTGGCGTTGGGGGTTCCGGCTGCCGCTGCTGATGCGGCGGGGGTCTTGGTGTGGGGAGTGCTGGGAACTCTCCTTCCTTCTTTTCACATTCCACCGTCCATTTTAGAAAAACATAAACACTCACCTGAGCACAGGTGTTAGCTCACCTTTGCACTAACAGTTTGCATGATTGAATGACTGAAATATTTCACACTAGTTTAAGGCATCAGTATGCGTGTGTGAACACTATCTGTTTTGTGTACATGTTGACATGTGGACATTTTGCAACTAACAGGTGTGTTTATAACATTTGAGTGTGTGTGTGGACAGGCTCCGCCCTTTTTTTTTGTTTTTTTTTTACATTTGAACCTTACCATAATGATTAACACCCAGTAAACTTGTTGCTTTATGCTGCTTCATGGTCTTATCCCCCTTCCCCTCCTATTATCACCCCCTACCCCCCCTCTCTCTAACGTCCCTCTTTCTTCTTCCCCTCTTTCCTTTTCCGTCCGGTCCAACACCAAAGATTTTCAGACATGTTTGAAATTAATAAAGTTTGGCCTCAATTACAAAAGGGGTTTATTCAGACATACCTTTGGTTTGTCTGAAGATTAATAACCCCTCTTGTTAAAGTAAAATATGTCCAACCCAAGAGGCCCTCAGCTCTCATCTGTCTGCCTAGCTGTTGGACAGGACAAGTTAAAAAAAAAAAAAAAAAAAAAAAAAAAAAAAAAAAAAAAGAATTGTTTTTGTGGAGCAAAGTCAGATAATTCATTTTGGTTAGCATCATGACACGTGACATTGTCTATTTGAAAAAAACACATATTAAAACCACTTAGTAGACGTCAAATTTGATAAATTTTCTTTATCACTTTTGTTTACTTAGTATGAAATGTCATCTTTGGATGGATTGAATGTCTTCAATGTTCCTCACCCGTAACTTTCTCTTTACATCAGATCAACATTGGTTTAGAAGTCTACAATTATTTTGACAGATAAAATCTCAAATTTCAAATCCATCATAGTGTCTTTCATATTGTTTTCTCTGCCAGATTTAATTGGTCTAGTGCAGGGGTCGGGAACCTATGGCTCGCGAGCCATATATGGCTCTTTTGATGGTCACATGTGGCTTGCAGACAAATCTTTAATTATACTTCTTTTTTCATTAGTCCTTCTCGGGCGCAATGCGATGCCAGAGGCGCGCAGTAGTAGCGGTGCTTGGAGAGAAAACTATCAGTTTACTGTTATCTATTATTTCACAGAGTTTGTACCAACAGGAAACCTGTGAATTGCCGTGCCTAAAACTGCGCGTTCCGGTCTCTGAGAACAAGCGCGCAGATGCGGGGACGGGGTGTTTGAGGAAGAAAGCAGAGAGTGGGGTGGGGGTGGGGGGTTGTGGGCACGGCCAGCAGGTGAATCGCGCAGGGATTGTAAAAACGTAAAACCCACTGCCCGTCACTCACTGCAGCGTGTGAGTGCGTTTGGTTCCATGTCTGCATGTGATCAGTCTGTCTCACATCTACAGAACATTCAGACCTACGATCACGTTTAAAGTCTCAACGTCTGCATGAAGCAGAAACTCACCACGTATCAACCAGACTAGACAATCAGCAAAACTACCACGAGAAATATTCATCATTTATTAGCAACAGCATAACAATGTTATTAAATAGAATCCACATGTTTATTGTACTTTAAAAGTGTTGAAATTACATCAAATGCACACATTTATTTGTATAATTAGTTTTAAACATATTGTCGCGGACTGAGTTTAACTTGGCTGTTGGGCCGCGTTAAAAGTTCTGGAGTTCATTGAACGCATCAAGCAGAGATCTGATTGGCTCTCAGTTCTGTCGCTCAGCCTGTTGTTAGGTAATTTGGACCAATGGGGTTCAGCTATGGGCCAAATAAGGGAAATGGGAGGGCTAGAGCGGCAGTGAGGGAATATAAAGTTGGGAGAAGCGCTCTCTCTCGTCTCGGCGGGAGAGATTCAGGAGTTGCTGATTTAATTGTATGGCGTATGTTGTGGTCTGCAGTAACCAGAATAAAGAACCTTAAAAGAGGTTAAGTCTCCGTGGCTCAGTGTGGGAAAGGAACGCTACATTATTGTATGGCTCTTTCAAAATTACATTTAAAATATGTGGCGTTTATGGCTCTCTTGGCCAAAAAGGTTCCCAACCCCTGCTCTAGTGTCTAGATGCAATCTATTAACGGGAATCATCAAACATAGAGGATTTTTCTGGGTCTTTATTGAAATAATAATACATGTATATTTATTCTCATAAAACATATTCAACAGAGTCAAACCAAATAAAGAAGAGCTGTTAAAACTGCTCATAGCTATAGTATAGGTAGTATACCGGTCACTGAAAAATAGCTCAGTCCAATCAATCCTCAAAGAACGACACTATCATCCAGCAGTTGAAAATGTTTGGTGTTGAAGGAAGCCTGGGTACGTTTTCTGTGGAGATAAGGTTTCATCCAGCAATTCTTAGGTGAGCTTAAGCTACATTCACATCGCCCTTGGCAATGGGCATCTAGGTGACCACTTCCAGTGAAGTCTGTGTAAACGCGTCAATGTACGTTTTTGGTGTCCGCGTTTAAAACTCTCATATTCACGCATCGCTTCGCACATTTTTGTTTCTTGGGCTCTACCTAAAAAAATTGAAAGTTAAACCAGAATGAACTTTAACCAATCAGGCACTCTGATTTGGTAGTGACGTTTGGATTGCGTCCCTTTTCATTCATGCCAATCGATTCATGCCAATTCATGCCTCGCCATACACACTAAATGTAACAAATAAACAAAAAATAATAAAAAACAAACAGAGGTTTATACAAATTTACACTCTGGTTTTTCGAAGATATATAGCCTCTTTTTGTAATAATAAAACCTATCCAACACAAAATCTAATCTGTTTGATCAGTTGTTGGACAGAACAAGTTAAAAAAAATTAAAATAAAATAAAAAATGAACTGATGCATTGCTTAACTAATCATGACAATCAGCATATATACCATTCTCCTCAGCTGCAGCAGAATAAGGTCGGTGCAGGCTCTGTAGCTGTTACCATGACAACGGGACGCACTGCAAATGGTCTGCTTTTTATGAAAGATGATTTCAATCTCAAAAATGGCAAGTTGAAAGTATTAATATTTGATTTAAGATTTAATTATTTCTTAGGTAACTGTGGTGTTAGCAGGATATCGGCCTTCAAGTTGTCCAGTGTCAGAAATGATTGGACTTTGCGGAATAAATCCTCCGACGCGATCAGGTCTTCGAGTTGTCATTTATTTTCCTGTCAATTCTCACATTTAGACTGTGGCTGAGCCTCATTTATGGTAATCTTAAATTCCTCTAACTTCCTGGAAAGTTTCTGGTTGAAGTAACTGATGCTTACAAACAGGACATTTTGTTTCCTGAAACCACATTTTAGAACTTTTGTTTCGTGTTTCTTTAAATGAAGACTTGACCACCACCGGGGAACAGTCTTCCAGCTGTCCCCGACTTACCCTCTTCCTCATATAACCACTTATTAGTGATGGGGGGGATTGACATCCTCCGATGCACCTTAGGGGGATGAGCAACTTGGCAGTGGTCCCCCTCCCATGGTTGCTGTATGGAAAAGGGCCCCTCTCCTCTTGGTTTTAAGTGCACCTTAGACAAGTAGGACCCTTGGTGGTGGTGGGGGGGAGGTGCAGATGCACTCTCAGTGCCCTACCCACCAATTTTAACTGCACCCTCTAGGACACACACCCTTTACCCCTCAAAGATATACACTCTAACACACATACGCACACACACACACCCTCACAAACACACACATTACACAAGGAAGTAGGGACCTCTGATCTTCTGTCCCCTACCCCAACCCTGGCGGAAGTGGGTGTACCAGGCCCTCTGCAGCGGCAGCCATGTTCCCTGCGTGCTGGCTTTCTGGGCCCGGCACTACTCTCTCTACGCAGGGAGAGGGATCCCTGAGTTCTCTGGCAAGACAAAGAGCCAGGGATCACATCACATCTGAGCCTGGGGGTCTCCATGTCCCTGTGGTGTGGGTTCTGGCCCTTGCCCTCAAGCTGTGGGTGAGCAGGGTCGGGCCATGTTTACAACACTGTGGACCCCCTTTTTCCCTGGGTGTCCTCCTCCTGGGCAGGGGTGGCCGGCCCCTGCCTTGCTCTCCCCTGAACCAACCGTGCACTGGGTGGGTGGCTGCCTGTAGCATGGGCCGGCTCTGGCCTGGGTGGTGGATGTGTGTGCCGGCAGGCAGTTGTTCTCTTTCTGCTACCGTGCAGGTTTTGGGGGTTTCCTGGCTGCCGCTGCTGCTACTGCGGGGGGCCTTGTAATTTAGGCCCCTTGAAAAATGATGCTTGTTCCCTTTTGCAAACATGCCAAACTGAGAGCCAATATGGAATATCCAAGTCTAAATCAACGCAACCCTTGTGCTAGGCACTTAACATTGAGAATTGGGTCATCTAGACCCACTAGACAGTGCGCTGAACCTTTTTTTCTTCAATGATTTGTGATCTTCACTGGTGTCCATGGATTACATGAAATCCTCTTCACCTTTATCCACCTTTGTCATGGTAGGGAGAACACATCAATGTAAGGGTGGGGTCATAAGATAGCACAAGGGTTAAGAAAAACTCTTTTTTTTTCTTATGTCTTATTGCCTTGAAGGAGGAGTAGATGCAATCAATGTTGTTTTTTCAACACAGTTCAGATGAATCATTACACCCCTCCTCTGGAGGATGTAGATGTGAGAATAAGTCCGACCTCCTTTGTACTCAGTGGCATCTTTGTTAACCTGATCTTTCATCCTAACAGGTAGAACTCACAGAGACTTTGCACTTATCTGTGTGTTGAATCAGTTCACATGTGAAACTGTTACCACTGGGTAAGGGGCTGCATATGTCTGTGGACTTCCTGTCTACTTCAGTGAAGTTCATTTAGGCCAGTTTTACCATCATTTATTCATACTATATTAACATTAAAAAAATATATTGATGATCATGTTTTATTTTTTTACTTAAAACTATTGTTTTAAGTTTTAAATAATACGAAATCTTTTCATTGAGACTACAATGTCTGCGTCATGAGGTCTTTTTGAGGCTCATAGCTTGTCAGTGTGGGTCTCCTGTTAATTCTCTGTTAATGTGACTGTGGGTAGGCGTTATTTTGTGGTCCGTTTGAGTATCTCTTACTTCCAGGAAGGGGTCTAGTTGAAGTAAATAATGCTTAAAATACTGATCAAGTTCAAGTTTTTTTTCCATTTCCTGAATAAAATTTGGAATAACAATGTTTCCTCAAATTAAGACGTTGTTAGTCAGAAACTAAAAGAGCACATCTGTCTGAAAACAAAAGGCAAAACTTGGTTTATTTACATTTGCATGGTGTCTTATAATTTAAAACCCTTCCTGAATGAATTCCTCAGAAGCTCAGATACCAGCAGCCCTCACTGACCGACCACGATGACAACAGGAAACTTCTACACACAGGGAGGACACAGCGCCAAATTATATTCAAAAACCTCTTCTGGTCTCCTACAAAAATGTCTACCCCAACTGTGCAGCTTTACCGACCACAAATTTAAGAAAAGGAATCTGAAAGCAGCTCTTTGGTGTCGAGACTTTTTCTGTTCAGAGATTGAGCCCAACATGCAAAACATGACTAAAGAAACACTGCTCCTGCTCCTATAATCCTTCATATCATAAAGTGAAAAAATAAAACTTTTACAATCCCATTTTTGTGTGTTTGAAAAATCTAGGGTGTCCACTAATTTCTGGTATCAAGGCTTTTTAACTTTGCCCCTTTTGTATAGTCAATAACACCATTCCTCACTCTTAGGTGACGTTAAAAGTGGTTTATACCATGGTCCGGTTGAATACTCGATTCTGATTGGCTGCTGGGTATGCGTTAAAACCTGATAACCGCACGGTGAAAAAAGAAGTTCCGGTCGGCTAGCTTAAATGATTTGTATCACTGCGCCGGCTTCTGTAAAACAACCTTTTGCTTCATCATCGGGGCAAAAACAAGCGGTAAGCGATTAACTTTCCCTCTGAATTGATGCTTTATTCAACCCATCGGGACGATCAGCATATATATATCGCCGAATCTTAACTGCAGCGGTGGTGCTGCGCGACGCGGACTATATGTTACGTGATGCGGCGCGATGCGCCGCATCACGTAACATATAGTACGCTGTTTATGAGAAAAGTGATACAAATCGAAAAAAAAAACAAGAATTAAGGACTAAAACCTGGTTAATATGTATTGCTTTTGTAAGTGACCATGGTATAAGCGGGTTAATGGCCTTCGAAGTGTGCGGTTACTACTTTTTAACGCACTTCGCGGAAGCAACCGTCCTCCGCTTCGCGTCGGACGGTTCAGGCTTCCACGGCGTGCGTTAAAAAGTAGTAACCGCACACTTCGTCGGCCATTAACCCTTACTTAGTCCAGCTGAACTGCCTCATTGTGAACAGAGGATTTTTATACTTGGCTTATCACAACTTATTAACATCAGAAGTACTGAAATTGATAAAAAAAAGAAGAAAGGATTATGACAATTGAGCAGAAGTTTAGCAATTGTTGCAACACTTGACCCTAATGCTACGTACACACCAGGCATTCGACACGTGTTTGAGAAAACACGCTGATTGTGTGCTCTTGAACGCTCTCTTCACATACAGTGTTCACACTGGACTGTAGCTTTCCGATACTAGCTCATGTCCGCCACCTACAGTTGGAAGAGGCTTTGTGGGAAATGTCGAATTGGTGCAAATTTTGCTCCAGGTTTTTTCTTCTACAGCTCTATTCCAATACATGAAAGACTTTGTTTCGTATAATTTGGGCCGGGATAAAACTTACATTTCTCCTCCATGATCAACTCTACCTCTAACCCGTCACAACCAAATCTGACTCCCTGATTGTTCAAAGTTCTTCTAGTTTAATTTTCAAGTTGCGTTTAGAACGGAGATCCCGAAAACAAACTTGAAAATGTGTTTATTAACATTTGAATGCAAGAGATTTGAACTCAGAAGTGCATTTACGCATTTTTACATTAACCTTTTAATGAAAGTGGTCCCTTGAACTCATTGCTGAAGCCGGTGTGACCATAACTTAAAAGCAAAATATTTCACTTAAAAACACAAAAAAAATTCACAAAACGTTTCCTTCACATGCTAGTCTTTAAATCTTCCTAATTATTCAAAACAGCTCATGTATAAAGAAACCTGACATGTTCATATTAATATTTGACGTAAGAAAAAAAGAGATGATTTCAAAATCTCCACTTGACTAAATCAGTTTCCATCTTTCCTTTATGGCAGACAATTCACATTTGAGGTGTATTGGACAGCAAAATATGTGCTAAAGGTTGAAGGATGAGCTGCGTTCCTCCTCTTTGGTCCAACAGATGGATGGTAGATTTCCAGTGCGGCATCCTGGAATGCAAAAGTTTCCTTCATTATCTTCATTGTGAGAAAATTCGATAAAAAAACATTTTCATTTTTTTTTTTTAACTTGTTCTGTCCAACAGCTGAGCAAACAGATTAGAGCTGAAAGCCTTTTGCGTTGGACAGGTTTTACTATCACAAAAAGAGATTATAATACTTTAGAAGCCAGAGTGTAGATTTGTATTAACCCTTTTTGTTGTATTATTTTTTTATTTACTTGTTACATTTAGTGTGTGTGGGGAGGGAGAGGGAAAGAATGTGTGTGTATGTGTTTGGGGGGGGGGGGGGGGGGGGGGAGAGTAAAAGGAAGAAAGGTGAAAAAGTGGGGGATACAAGTACTGATTTGGATACGTTATTATTTTAAGCTGTAACAGTTATACCAGATCTGCTGGAAAGACAAATATTACATCAAAGGTGAAAATCTGACACAAGGATGAGCGGAATATATCTGACCATCAATACACTGTGGGTTAGGAGGAGGGATGAAGCAGACAGGGAGCAGTATGTCAGTGTGCACGTGCACGTGGGGGTGGAGATACATGCACGCTGCCGAAGTGAACCGTGTGTTCATAAGGGGAACCCGATCCTACCCAGCCGGACCAGCCAGACCAGGAAGGGGAGGAGAGACAGGACAGGAGCCCCCCCAGCATCCGGACCCAGGCAGCCCGGGAGGGGGGGAAGAGGGGACTGCCCACCCAACCAGCCAGGCGCAGAGAAGGACCATTTTCATACATGTGATTTGGCTTCAGTTCTACAGCTGATGCCCCTCAAACTCTATGCGTTTACTCAGACTTGGGACCGGCTCCTGGAAACACCTGGAAAAACCTGGAAAAACCTGGAAATGTCTCCATGTGGTTGCAGTAATTCACAGAACCTGGTAGTCCAAAGCCTTTTCTCACTGAAGAATGAATTACTCTGAGCTTCTGAGCTTAGGGAATGTCCAAGGGTGAAAAAACTCTTGCTTAATAAATTACTTAACATTAAATATCATCCATAATGCTAAAATCTTCAGGCTTCTGCAAATAAAAAGAAATGATGTTGCAAAGAAAAGAACACAAAAAAAATGAACGCTGCTGCAAATGAGAAAAGACAACTTTACATTCATCCAATTGTTACCCACACCTTAGATTATTGTTAGCATAATTATTTATGATTAAAAGGATATATGTACAGTAAACCCTTGTTTTTCGCTGGTTCCAAAAAGAACCCGTGATAGGCAAAATCCGTGAAGTAGAAACCTCTATTTTTTTTACAATTAATATACAATTAAATACTCTATTATACATTGAAAAGAAAGAACAAACCATTTTACAGGCTCAAGCATTTGTTTCACAAATAAAAGTACTTTAGAAACTTTTTTTCAACAAATAATTCTGTACTGTACTGTCAAATAATAATTTTACTAATCGATGTGAACAGAAGGCTTCAAATCACGAAGATTAACCCCGCCATCGCGACCCGAGTATTGGATTAAATGGGAGAAAATTTAAAATGATTATGAAAAAAATACAAAGTACAGTGGGACTCAGGTGTATTTCACTGCTATTCTGACTGAGCCGCTGCATCCTGACTCCGCTCTGCAGTGTTTTCTTCTTTTGAAGCCCGCGGTGCAGGTGTGTTTGTTCTGGAGAAGAACATAGTGATAAGCAGTTGTTGTCGCTATTTTTTCTATGGGTTATAGAGAAACTCGAAATTGCAAGATGATTTGCATGCACGTGTTGTAAATTTGGCAAGCTGTTTTAAGTACGTGTACATATTAAACTGCAACGTTATTGACGCGCAAGTAGAGAAGAAGCGGAGTGACTTTTTAGCCAATCAGAATGCAGAACACAGTGTACGATGCAAATCCGTGAAGTAGCGAAACCGTGAAAAGTAAACCGCGTTATAGCAAGGGATCACTGTATTTTGGTTCCAGGCTTACAGTACCTGTTGTTAGTTGTGTTTGGGGTAGAGACTGTTCCGGATCAGAGTGTGCGGTGGAACAGAACTGTGTTTTTACTGCATGTTGGAGTGAAGCTACAAAACTCAATTCTTGTCTTCTCAGTGGTCTTTCTGTACACTGAGTGCAAACTGTAAGCCAAACTTGACAATAAACCAGCATCCTCCAGTTTGCCTTAAAAGCTGGGGATAGATGGCCTAGAATCAAATAACACATTAAAGAGTACACGTAGTGACATGGATTACTGACATCTTTATGTACTTTCTTGCTTGTTTTCCAATTTGTACTCCTGTTTTTTTTTTCTCCTTCAGCCATTCAGGGGCAAAAACCATCCCTGATAATTCACTTCCGTTGGGGCTTTTTTTTATTGGCAGCAGCATTTCTGTTTATCTGCGACATTTCTTTTATTTGCAACTTCAAATCTTTTTGTTTGCAAGTTCCTTTCTTTGTTTGCATAGTTCCTTGGTATGGTCCTAGTCACTGTAATTTTTTATCAGAGTCAGTCTTTAATCTTAATGCAACACAGAAATATGATCCTTGCCTTAATTTTTTTTACACTTTAAAAAAACATTTGATCAAATGTATATATATTAATCAAATAATACCCCCCAAGTTACTTCTAACTTGGTAACTTGGTAAAAGAAGACTAAGAAAAAGAGAACTAATTCAGATTTTAATAAATAACGTAACTATAAAATCTTTGTTGTTTTTTGTTTTTAATCTGTGCTTTATTGTTGTTCAAAATTTTTTAGCTTGAAGTTAGAAAACAAAACCACCTTTTTTAACGCCTCCCTTAAACTTTTCTCTTTGTCTGTCTAAAATGTCATCTTCCATGCTTTTGGCCTTAAGATATAGAGGCTTAAAAAACACTACATTTGCTTGCGTTTATTACCTGATGCTGCATTTGTCTTGATGGATGATTCTGTTGAGTATTTTGAGATTGTACTGAAGAAAATAAAAAACAAATATTAATAAAGATAATCTTTTTTAATATTATTATATTGGATTTTTTTTGGTGGGAAATTTAGCTTTGAAAAACACTCAAAATGAAATAAGTACGTGTGAACATCTGTTAGTGCTGACCTTTGTGTTTACAAAGTTTGTAAACGGAGAAAACAAAAAGGACAGAAACAGCTGGACACAGATAGAGGGGCAGCTTCCACCAAACATCTGGATCCTGCCGTTCTTCACTGATGTTGCAATGATGGAGTTCACTGGATCCTGCAGGAAATAAAGTAAATGGTTGATTTTAATTAGATTTTTAGTCAAGAGATTATGTTAATAGTTCAAAGATATCATAAAAGCGTTGAGTTTTATGTTTAGTTACATTTTCATCTAAGTTTTATATTAACTGTTCATTTCTGCATAACTGAATCCTCCCAATGGTTATGAAAGTTTCAAAGGACACAAAGGAGTTCAAACATTTTACTTCTAGATAGTTTTGGGATGATGTCAGATATATAGAATTTAAGTAGGGTATTCAATTGAACTACAATGGGGAGCCGGTTTAGCTCGTGCTGGTTTGCGGCGCCTTCCAACCGTGAAACCAGAGTTCAACTCCAGGTTGCTCCCTGTTCCCTTCTCTACCTCTGTGCCGGTCCCAAGCCCGGTTTGAGAAGGTTGCGTCAGGAAGGGCATCCGGCATAAAACATTGCCAAGTTTACCATGCGACTTGTTCGCTGCGGCGACCCCTGATGGGAGAAGTCGAAAGAGGAAGAAGATTCAATTGAACTACAATAAAAACACAAATATGAAATATAACCCTACACCCTGAGCCCGTTGGGTTATTATTTTCACATCCCAGCATAAACTTTTTATAAATTGTTCACAAACGATCATTTATAAGAAAACCGAAGGTTCAGACCATAACGAAAATCTCATGGAGAGTTGCACTAGAAAATATGAATATCTATGTAAGTTTACCAAATTGTTATTTTTGTTTAAAAATTACATTTGCAGATAAAGCAGAATAAAAAAAAAACCACTTTGGTAAAATACTCACTGATGGAGATTTTTCTGATGATGTTGCTGTAATTAAACCACGTCTTTATACCAATTTTTTCTTTGTCTTCCACCTTCTTTTCTTTAGTTCCACAGTAGCAGAAACCTTCATCAGAATAGATGACATTGATGATCATCAGGTCTTAGGAGTCAGAGGAAACATTCTTTGTCCATATAAACTGAGATTTCCCTGATTTTTTAAAGAAGTAATCTGTATCTAGAATAAAAACAGGGGGGTTTTCTGAAACAGGCAGGCAGTTCTCCATCTCCCACTTTGCAGTCACAATAGAGAGTAATGTTGTCTCCATGTCTGACTGTCACCTCAGACACTGATGCAGAAGTCCAGTCAAAACTGCAGGAAACTGCTCCTGGAAGACGGATGTCATTTAAAAAAGCCTCTCTTTTGCAATTTTAAATTGAAATTCAAAACAATAAATCAGAAGAACAACTTTAAATGAAAGTAAAAGAACAGGTTACCCCAGAGTAAAGGCAGAATTATGTGCAGAGGATCCATGATTGATGTAATCATGCGTTTCAAAGAACACAAATGTTCCTCTTTGCAGATGCGTTCACACCTTTAACTTGTAGATGTTGTGAGATATGCAGATGTACCACTGAAGGGGATGCAGCTTTTGATTGGGCTGCTGAGTGGAACCTTTTTTTCTGAGGTTTCTTTGTTGGCTTGAATTCAAAAATACCAGGAATTTGGGTCTAAAATCAAAACGCAAACTGCAGAACTGAAGATGATAAATCAGTTTCTGCCTAATCAGAGATTTGAACTGTTAGCCAACCAAGTCAATCAATCATTTAAAACGATTCTTTCTTATTTTCTTGTCTTGCACACAATCAATGTTAAAATTATTATTTTTTGAATGAAAATTACGACTATATAACCAGACAAAAATAATCAGATCCTCCAGCGGATGTATATGTGAGAATAAGTCAGACTACCAGCTGCTACACAGACCACACATGCTCAGTGATGGCAGCATTACTGAGCATGTGTGGTCTGTTTCACTGTTCTTCCTCAATGACAACGCTGGACACGGTTTCTCGAGAACAGGTGCATTTTAATGTCTTCACTCCATATAACGCCGGGAAAACTACAGCAGAACTGACTGAACAGCAGCTGTTATCCCCTTGCAGCCGGACTTGAAAGCCTGATCCTTCTCACTCACAGGAGTGAAGCTCCTCATCATCACCACATGATAAAAACAATCAATGCTTTGAATAATCTATTGATTGGTTAAGAGGATACATGATATGGGTTAAGAAGGAAAAAACTTCTTTAAAGTCTTTCAAGCCTTTTTTAGCAGTTTGCCAAAATCATTACAAATTAGCCACATTATTATCTACATTGAATCCTTTGACATGTTTTATGTCTTTTTTCAATGGATCCTTTTTGTGATAAAGAATGTAAATGTAACATAGGTACACCTTGTAAATCCCTCCTTTGTACTCAGTGGCGTCCTTGTTAACCTGATCTTTCATCCTAACAGGTAGAACTCACAGAGACTTTGCTCTTATCTGTGTGTTGAATCAGCTCACATGTGAAACTGTTACCGCTGGGTGAGGGGCTGCATGTCTGTGGACTTCCTGTCTACTTCAGTGAAGTTCATTTAGATCAGTTTAGCCATCATTTATTTATACTATATTTACATTCTGGAACAAAAACATTGATGATCATGTTTTCATGTTTCAACTTGAAACTATTGTTCTATTTTAAATAATAAGAAATCTTTTCATTGAAAATACATTGTCTGCGTAATAAGGTCTTTTTGAGGCCCATAGCTTATCAGTGTGGGTTTCCTGGTATTTCTCACATTTATACTGTGGCTGAGCCTTATTTACGGTCAGTGTAAGTTTTCTCTCACTTCTTGGAAGTGGTCTGGTTGAAGTAAATAATGCTTAAAATACTGATCAAGGACACGTTTTTTATTTCTATTTCCTGAAACAAATCTGGAATAACAGCTCTTTGGTATCGAGACTTTTCTCTGTTCAGAGATTGAGCCCAACATGTAAAACACGACTAAAGAAACACTGCTGCTGTTCAAGTTGACTCTAAACAGTAATAGTGTGCTGTTATCACACAGAATGGGCACGCAAAACATCAAAGAGATGTGATGCATGGAGTCCTGCTGTACTGCCTCATTGTGAACGGAAGATTTTAAAGGGTTTACTCTATATCATTCTTTTATTAAGCCTTTCAGAGTAAACTATATCCATGTATATGATTTCACCTTTGGCACACTAATAAACAATGTATTGATTAAATATGTGTTATTTTCACAGTTCATTTTTTTATCTCGAAGTAAGACGACTCGATCTCTGAGGCACCGACTTTCACTCCTTGAGGATTAAGAGAGGCTGGTGCTCAGAGTGCAGGTTTTTACAGGAATTCTCAGAGATGCGTGAATCGAGCAAAATCCCACTTTGGGATTGTTTTTTGTTTGGAATAAACATTGCAATACAATTCAGATCTCAAAAAGTTGATTTTGCATGATATAAGTCCTTTAATATTAGGCTTATCACAACTTTTAAGGTGTGTTTTGTGTGTGTGTGTGTGGGGGGGGTTGAAGGAATATAAAAGGGAGAGAGGTGCAGAAATGTGTGTGTGTGTGTGGGGGGGATTCAAGTGCCGACTTGAATAATTTATTATTTTAAGCTGTAACAATTATACCTGATCTGCTGGAAAGACAAATATTACATCAAAGGTGAAATTCTGACATGAAGATGAGCGGTACATATCTGAAGAGGGGTGAAGCAGACAGAGAGCAGTGTAACAGTATGCATGTGCAAGTAGAGGTGGAGATACATGCAGGCTGCCGAAGTGAACCATGTGATCATAAGGGGAACCAGATCCACCAGGATTATAGGGGGGGGGGGGGCCCTCAGGCCAGGAGAACCCCTCTGATGGGACCCATCCAGCCAGGTGCAGAGGGGCCCCCCGGCACCGGGAGGCACAGGTGAGCCCGGCGTCAGGACCCCCAGACCACAGGATAGGTGTGCTCCGCCGTACCAGGCGGCAGCCATTGGGGACACCGGGCGCTGGACACCGAGACGCGGGCCAAGGACGCAGCCAGGGCTCCCTGATCAATTTTAAAATTGGTTATGCACTTCTGTGAATTAAAAAGGACTGCCAAATCAGAGTCCCTGATTGGTCAAAGTTCAACTGGTTTAACTTTAAACACGCATTCAATGGCCGCACATTTTGTACATAGATCCCTGAAGTTGTTATAAAAATATATGTAGTGGCATTTTAATGTGTGAATTTTTAAGGCAGAAGCCCAAAACGTGTATTTAAAAAACACAAAGAAATTTACAAAAGAGGATTTTGATGATCTACACTTGACTAAATCAGTTTCCACATTTCCTTTATGGCAGATGATCCACATTTGGGGTGTATTGGACAGCAGAATATGTGCTAAAGGTTGAAGGATGAGCTGCGTTCTTCCTCTTTGGTCCCACAGATGGGTGGTAGATTTCCAGTGCAGCATCCTAAAATGCAACAGTTTCATTTATTATCTTCATTGTGAAACTAAATCACATACTTAATATCAATGTAATTCTAAGATCTTCACAAGAGCCTTCTTTAATATAGGCAGCCCAAAAGAAAAAAAAGAAAAGAAAAGGAAAGAAATTTGACCGAGCTTATCTTCAATATTTGGGTTTATTGAAAACTTCAGTGTTAGAATTTTTTCCCCAGTTTTCCTTGTATTTCAGAAATATTTTTTAAATGTATGCACTCACTGGACACCTCATTAGGTACACCTGTCTAGCTGCTCGTAAACAGAAATTTTCTCCCTTGTATTAACGGTTCAGGCTGGTGGTGGTGTAATGGTGCATTGGGGAAGGGAATTTTCTTGGCATACTCTGTGCCCATTGGTACCAACTGAGCATGGTTACGACGCCACAGTCTACCTGAGTTTTGTTGCTGACGATGTCAATCCCATCTTGACCACAGTCTACCATCTTCAGATGGCTAACGTGCCTTGTCGTAAAGTTGGAATAATCTCAGACTGGTTTCTTGAACATGACAATGAGTTCACTGGACTCAAAAGCCTCCACAGTCACCAGATCTCAACCCAATAGATCACCTTTGGGATGTGGTGGAATGGGAAATGGTATCATGGATGTGCAGCCAAAAAATCTGCAGAAACTGCGTGATACTATCATGTCAATATGGACCAAACTCATTGAGGAATGTTTCCAGTACATTGTTAAATCGATGCCACCAAGGATTAAAGTCTTTCTGAAGACAACTGTCCATTCTGCTAGAAGTTGAAGATGGGGTAACTATGGTGCACTGGGGTTCTGTCCTCTTTTCTCATCTTCTTCTCCCCTCCTTCTCTTCTCTATTTTTGATCATTATTTATCATTTAGTTCTCCATGTCTCTGTTTTGTGCAGTGTGATTCATGTTGTCTCTCTTTCCCTCTCCCCTCCTGGGGAGTGGAAGTACTTCCAGATTCCAGTTGGCTCATCCGTGCTCCTGTACCTGACTGTGTACCTCGTCTCTGGCTTACCTCTACTACTGCTTCTACACCTGGCTGTGGATCCTGCCTCTGGCTCATCTCTGCTCTGTACCTGGCCGTGTACCTCGTCTCTGCTCCTGCTCCTACACCTGGCTGTGGTTCCTGTCTCAGGCTCAACTCGCGCCCCTGACTGTCCCCTCAACCACGGCTGGATGAAGCTCGTCTGCTGGACTTTAAATATGTAGTTGTAGATTTAGATAAGTTAATTCTTCTCTAAGAGATCTGTTAAATCGCCTGTCCGTCCTGGGGGAGGATCCCTCCTTCATGTGGGCACCCCTGAGGTTTCTTCGTTTCTTCCAGAATCCGTTTTTTTAGGAGTTTTTCCTTACCGCAAAGGGGGTCTAAAGGCAGGGATGTCCAGTTTGGCTTAGTCAGTTTGTTAGTTCAATTTAGTATTTTCCTATTGAATTCTATGTATTCATGATCCTTTTGATTTTATGTTTAACTTTTTCTATTACCTATATGAAAGCCCATTGAGACGACTGTTGTTGTGAATTTGGGCTATACAAATAAAATTGAATTGAATTGAATTCTGATACACACAAGGTGTACCTAATAAAGTAGCCGGTGAGTGTATGTTTATATATGATAATAACTAAGGATGTTCCAAATTGATCTTGTGATCAGTAATCGGGCCCGATCACGTAGTTTCAGATTTGATCTAAATCAGATTTTTATTTTATTCTTATTATGATCAGCACTGTATATTTCAAGCTCAGTATTTAAAATGAATGTCAAAGTAGAAGTCTGCATATCCTGAATGGATCACAGCATTTTATTGCCACAAAGCGCAGAAGAATACGACAGCAGTTTAAGCAGACGGAACAAAAACAGCTCTGTAAATTTAGCAAGATATTTCCAGATTTTGTCTCTGGGGCTAAAAATCTCTTATACATTTTTAAAACTGACAGCATATGGCTATGAATTTGTGCCTTAATGCAAACAACGACCTGCAAAAGTATTTAAAAGAAAAATAAGATCAGATTTCTGTTTCTTGACATCTGTCTGCTGTTGACAGCTGCAAAGTGCAAGCTCCGGGGGAATTAAAATTAAAATCAAATGACCTGTAATCGAATTGGTGCCAAAAGATCCTGATTGGAAAAACCCTAAAATAACCACAATTTATACAAATTACAAAGTAAATTGTTTTAGGTAACTCAGTTAAATGTATGATGTGGAAGTGAACCAATTTAGATTTTATCATATGAAATTCTAGCTCATGCAGAATTAATACCGTCACTATCAACGCTTTTTCTCGCTTCTGCGAGTTTTTGCATCTGTGCAAAAAGATATCAAGATGTAAAATATCAACTTTCATGTTCTAGTATCAAGATAGAATAGTAAAACAAAAAAAACCTACATTTGCTTGGGTTCATTACCTGGTGATGCATTTGTCTTGATGGAGGATTCCTTTTGGTATTTTTAGATTTTACTGCGAAGTGTAAACAAAACATTTTGTTAAAGGTAAAAAAAAAAAAAGAAAATCTGAATTTTTTGTTTGGTGGAAGATTTAGCTTTGAAAAACACTTCAATTGAAATAAGGATCTGTGAACATTCGTTGGTACTGACCTGTATGTTTACAAAGTTTGTAAACGGAGGAAACCAGGAGAACAGAAACAGCTGGACACAGATAGAGAGGCAGCTTCCACCAAACATCAGGATCCCACTGTTCCATCTTGATGCAATGATGGAGTTCAATGGGTCCTGCAGGAAATAATGCAGTTGCTTATAAAAAATAAACCTGTATAGATAGATGTGCACAGAGATATATTTGAAATGTTGTTTTTACTCAATTCAGGTGAAGTGAGTAAAAAAAAAAAAAAAAAAAATGCAGTTGTTTGATTTTAAATACATTTTATAAAACTTATAGTATTCTAAAAATCCAATATTTGATTAAAAAAAAGTTCAAAAATTAAAAGATAATGCTAATAATTCATGGATTTTAATCGGGAATTAGAAAGCCTTTTTCTACCAGTGCCCTTATGAAATTTACAAAAAATATTTTTTTCTAAATGTAACCCTTGTGCTACCCTAGGCGCTTTACCATTGGGAGTTGGGTCATCTAGACCCACTAGACAGTGCGCTGAACCTTTTTTCTTCAATGATTTGTGATCTTCACTGGTGTCCATGGATTACATGAAATCCTCTTCACCATTATCCACCTTTGTCATGGTGGGAATAACACCTCAATGTAAGGGTGGGGTCATGATTCCCGGTACGTGGCGGACCCAGGTGCTGAAACCCAGAAACAAGGCCGGCGAGTAACAGGTAAGAAGAGTTTTAATTGGATCCCTCTCCGAGAGTTTTCTGCTTGAGATGGCGATGGTTCAGAGATGGCTGGTGTCGCTCGTGATGAGATCTTCCTGTAGCAGGAGAACAACGTAGGGCAGGAACGAGAACAGGATAACGGCAGAGCAAACCTAGACGTGAGACCAGGGTAGTCACCATAGAGGACAACGATCTGGCGTTGAATGATGGGGTTGAGTCTCCTTTTAAAAAGCAGGGCTGATGAGGTTGAGTGGCAACAGCTGGAGGTGGTTTTGGAGTGGAACTGAGATGGAGGGGGAGGAGACTGACCAGACCATGACAGGTGGGGTCAAATAAGATAGCACAAGGGTTAACAATAATATGTGCACAGGTGCCATTAATTTGGACCTAAACAAAGCCTATAAATTAGTGCAACCCTTGTGTTTGTAAGGGTTGCACTAACCCTTACAAGGACAAAATCAGTTTCTCAATTATTACTCCTAATTTTTGATTATGCCATTTAAATTCAATTTCATGCTACTTCAGCTTGTTTAAATTCTCTGGATATAATTGACAATGATTGATGTAGTTTTGTTCTCCGCTGCCCATTCTATAAACACCTTGGTTTACTCTCACCATCAAATAGAAGATAGGTTCACTTTTAAAATATGTTTTTAAATTCATTTGCTCTAACCTCCCTTTTTACTTAATACAGTACTAAGTTCCCTATGAATAATTTACAGCATCTCAACCAGTGGGTTTCTCTGTTCATAGATATAAAAAGCAGTCTGCAAAAAAAAAACCTTTCTAAGGCACCCAGCAACTTATGCTCCATCTCAAAGCTCTCTTAATTATTTTATTTGAAAAACGATCGATTTTGATTTTTTGGCCATTTGGTGTTCCTAATGTTATCTTCTTTCTATATTTTTTTGTATATTACTTTCTTTTAAATTTTTACAGTACATTATTATTGCTATTATTGTTATTATTCCATCACAGTTATGTCTTTTATTTTAATTTGTATTTTTATGATTTTTTAGTGCTTTAAAATTTGAATCCTGTTTATTTTGTGAGATATCATTTAAGGGAGAGCTGGTGTGTTTATGGTTGTGCATGTGAATGAGTCTGTGCATACTGCGAGTTAGATTAAGTTATATTTTCATCTGAGTTTATGGAAACTGAAAGTTTATAGTAAAAAAAGTTCAATTAGCATTTATTGGACTGATTTCAGCTATAAACATTATAATTAAAAGCTGAACTACACTAAAAGTACAAATATCATACAAAAGTCCAGTTTTTCCACCAAACACCTAACCCTAACCCACTGGGTTCATAGTTTTGCATCCAAACATAAAATAAGACATTTAAATACATGGTTATAAATGATTATTAAAAAAGATATTCAAGATTCAGAATATAGCAGAATATAATTGTATGATTACAGCAAAATAATATGAATATTTATGTAAATTTACCAAACTGTTATTTTTGCCTTACGATTAGATTTGCAGATAAAACAGTCCCAATAATGGAACAAAAAAAACAAAAAAATATTTAGGTAAAATACTTACTGACGGAGATTTTTCTGATGATGTTGCTGTAATACCAGATCTCTTCATGAGTTTCTACCACCTTCTTTCCTTCAGTTCCACAGTAGTAGAAACCTTCATCAGAATAGGTGACATTGATGATCGTCAGGTCATAAGAATCAGAGGAAACGTTCTTTGTCCATATAAACCGAGTTTTCCCTAAGTTATGAAAGTATGCTCCATCTAGAACAAATACAGGTTGGTTCTCGTGGGAACAGTTTCTGAACCACACAGGCGGTCCTGCATCTTCCATTTTACAGTCACAATAGAGAGTGATGTTGTCTCCATGTCTGACTGTCACCTCAGACACTGACGCAGAAGTCCAGTCAAAACTGCAGGAAACTGCTCCTGGAAGACAGATGTCAATTACCAAAAAAAAAAAAAAGATTCACAATTGTAACCCTTGCGCTATCCTAGAAACTTTAACGTTGGGAGTTGGGTCATCTACACCCACTAGACAGTGCGCTGAACCTTTTTTCTTCAACGATTTGTGAACCTCACTGGTGTCCATGGATTACATGAAATCTGTCCACCTTTATCCACCTTTGTCATGGTAGGGAGAACACGTCAATGTAAGGGTGGGGTCATAGGATAGCACAAGGGTTCATTTAAAAATCCGTGGAGTTTTTAAAAACAACTCTGACCAACTCCAAAAAATAGATAAAAGAAAAACAAGTTTCCCCAGATAAAAGGCAGAATGATGTGCAGAGGATCCATCAGTGATGTGGGTCATGAACGTTAAAGAGTACAAATGTTCCTCTGCAGATGCGTTCACCAGTTTAACTTGAAGATGTTGTGAGTTGCGCATATTTTCCACTGAAGGGGACACAGGTTTTGATTGGTCTGCTGAGTGGAACCTTTTTTTTCTGTGGTTTCTTCGTTCGTGTGAATTCACCGATAACAGTGAAGGTGTTTGGGTCTAAAATCAAAGTGCTGAACTGCAGAACTGAAGGTGATAAAACAGTTTCTATCTGAGATTTGAACAGTTAGTCTGTGCATTGGCCTTAACAGCAGAAGTTCAATCAAACGCAAACTCCCAACACGTTTAGCCCCAAAAATTGACATAGTCAGATGGTGGAGTATTAAAACAAATGTGTGTGGAGCCCTGAGCTGTTTTGAAAGATAAAATCTGTGAACTCAAACCCTCATATGTTGTCAGTGAGCCTGAATGCAAGCTATTTACCATTAAAACACAATCACAAGCACAGATACATGATTTAATTTGGTGGTCATTCACAAATAAAAATGATTTGCATATTGTATTTTTTGATAACTAATAAATATATATCTGCTCTCATGAAGTAGATTCGTTGAAGGTCCACCTAATGTATTTATTTGACTAAAGACAGAGTGACAACAGTGCTTCATCTTTAGGATTTAGCTTCAGACCTTTCTGACTCAACCTTTATTTACTTGGACTGCCTGTGATAATATGAATCAATTTGGTATTCATTGGTGTGTATCAGTGGTTTCACCTCACAGTGAGAAGGCCCTGGTTCAAATCCCAGCGGGACTTTGTGTGGAGTTCTCCATGTGCTTAAGTGGGTTTTCTCTAGGCACTCCAGCCTCCTCCAACAGTCCAAAAACAGGCTTCATTGGTTGATTGGTTACTCAAAAATTGTGTCCCTAGGTGTGACTGTGGGTGTGATTGCATGGCCTTGCGACATGCTGGTGACCTGTCCAGCAGGGTTTACCCGCCTTCACCCAACCTGCAGATTAAGCTCTGGCAGTTCCGTGGCATAAAACGGGTTAAGAAGATGGATGGATTTTAACCTGGAGAACCCAACCACAATTTTCTTCAGGGCTTTTAAAGTTAATTAAGAAGATCTGGTTTTTGTGTGTTCATTTTGATAAGCAGCAGTTAACAGCAGCAAAAAAAGAAATAATTAAAGCTACAAGTAGCATTTAGCGGGCCCGAGCACGTGCGACCGCCTGGTACGAGCGACCGCCCCGTGAGCAACGCCCTGCTCGAGCCATTCTCGTCGTTCTTTCTTGTCCATTCTGGAGCTCCAAGCTAATGTTAATATGAAAGCAGCCTGGGGGGGGGGGGGGGGGGGGGACAGACTGTAATCTGTTGCCTTAAGGGACAAAGACTTTTGCATATAGCATGAATGAGTGAGTGAATGAGCAACGCCCTGCTCGAGCCGTTTTGTGTCGTTCTTCCTTCTGCATTCTGGAGCTGCAAGCTACATTTAACATGACAGCAGCCTGTTGGCGGGGGGAGGGGGGGGGCGCTGTAATCTGTTTCCTTTAGGGACTGATATTTTTGCATATATTGTGAAAGAAAAAATTCAAACAAAGCCTCGTTTAGACCTGCTCATTTTCTCATCCAAGCCCTTTTCAGATTAAAAAGTTGTCAATCAAGCAATGATGATAATCATTAACACTGTACCTAAAGATGTGAAAAATAGAAGTGATCTAATTTCCACTACAATGTCTAGACATGTGTCAGCTATGTTTGATAACTTGGCCGATCAGGTGGACCGGGATCTTGCAAAGCGCATGTGGTTTTGCATCCAGTTTGAAGATTCTCTGGACAGCAGCAGTGCAGCGCAGCTGTGTGTTTGTTTGTTTTTTTTGTTTTTCTTTACATCAAGAGAAGAACTCTTGACAGAACTGCCCTTACAAACAAATAGAGGAGGAGTTGAAATGTATAACACGGTGAAAGAGTTTTTGTTCAGAAAAAGGTACCATTAGTAAAGCTGGTAGCAGTGACTGCAGACGGGGCTCCTGCTATGATCAATAGACAAACAGGTTTCATCGCTCACTGTAAACCTGACCCAGACTTTCCAAAATGTCTGCATTACTGCTGCGTCATTCACCAGTAGGCCTTAAGTGTAAAAGTGATTGGCTCTGGACACATAATGACTCCTATTGTGAAAATCATAAAAAACCTCAGCTGCAAAGCAAAACAGCACAGGATTTTCAAGGTGCTATTGGAGGAGATGTCCGTTGAATATCAATATGGTGATTATGACCTTGCATTTTTGACTGACATTACTGGAAAACTAAACCACTTGAACTGCGAGCTGCAAGTCAATGGCAAAAATATATTTTGTTATCGAACATTCATCCGGAGCCAGTGTTTCTTGTGGGGATCTTTTCTGCCAGGGCTTGTCAGCTTGGTCAGTGGATGTTGCTGCAGTTGTCTCCCTTGCTGGGGCAGCTGGAGTTAAACACAGCAGCTCACGGCTGTAAAGTGGATGCCGTTGATGTCCCAGTCTGGATGGACACTGTGGCGATGTTCCTATGGCCAGGCTGGCTCCTGGTATAAAGAGATTCCCAAATACCGTTTCCTAACCGCAGAGCCAAGCATGTGTTTACATGTTTAGGTCAAAAATGTGATGAACAGCTTCATGTTGTCTATTGATGTAAGTTTAAACCTAAACATGTTTCCCTGTTACTAATCCAGTTGATATGGTTCTCCATCTGTGTCTAGGTGATAGAAAAGCATTTTTTTATATTTAGAGCTCTAAGCAAACAAACAGTTGTCTATATAAAAGAGCTTTTACAATTGTGGACTTTTAGCAGGACTTTGAGTACATGTGACCAATGTATGGTGGATGTTCACAGACTTTGTGTAAAACTGAAGGTGACAGAGACTTTGGAGAAGTGGCTTCATTGTTCTGGACTTCTTTGTTTCACCCACAGAAAAGTTAAATTGCTGATTTTTTTAAAAAGCTGCTGAAAAAATTATCTTTTTAAAATTGCAATTTCTAATTTGGGTTTTACATTTTGTGTTCCATTTTTTGTGATTTTATTAGAAAGATGTTTTACTTCTTTGGTGTTTAAAGGTGGTACATATTGTATATACACAATCTTCTTAGAGACATTTGCTATACGTTGTGTTGTCGTTGTAGTTTAATTTCATTGGATGTATTGAAAGGAAATGAAAAGAAGTTGCAGCATTGATAAAAAAAAGCATAAAAGAGACATTTACTGTCTGATGTTACATTTGTAGGAGTGTACTGAGGCTGGGTTTTTTTTGGGAGCACATTCATATGTTTTGTTTGTAAAAAAAAAAAAAGATAAAATATAAAGTTAATTGTATTTTGGATGAATAAAAAAGCAATGGTTAGTGCTAAAGATGTATAAAAGACAAACAAAACAAAGGAAAATGCTATATTTTAGTGTTGAACTAGGCTTTCTAACTGTTCTACTTTCTGTCTGCCACTCCTGGCTAATTTACATGTGAGCACACAGCCGGGGGGTGGGGGGTGGGGGCTAACTCCACTCCTGCAGCAGGGGAGACTGATGAAAAGCTGGAGGATGTAAGATTGAATAAATAAAATCCTAGAGTTGACCAGTTCATTTTATATATGTTAATATTTTTTATTTTGGTGCTGATAACCTAAACAGAAGTTATGATAAAAATATTTGTTTGAGTCAAAATGTCCAAAAATTTGCTTTCAGCACAATAGGGTGATTAAGGTGGTTAAATGTTTCTCGTACGTATAATGCTGCTTTTCAAACGTGGAGCTTTGTAGGACGCATCTAATTCTGAAATCTCAGCTTCCTGAGACAAACGGCTGATTTCCTATGAAGCTTGATTATATGACTGCAACGGAATCGACCACTTCCTGTTTGGCAGTGGCTAACGCAGGCACCGTCAGATGTCCAGCCATGAAACTTTAGATGATGAGAGAAGAGCCTTCTGAGTATCTCCAGTTTTAATTTCATGCACATCGGAAAAAGCACAGAGAAAATACAGGGCAGAATGTGCCCTATGCAATAACTAGGTGGCGCTATAGAGCTCGTCCAAAGTTGTCATATCCATGGGTTCAGAATGGAAGCTTCATATCCATTGAATTTCAGTGAGATTGGACAAGGAATGTGCACGTGAGAGCAACATTTGTGTGCATGGCGAGACGCCCAACTTTGCCGCTCTGTCGCGACCACACCCCCGCGTTGAAAGATGTTTTTTATCAGAGTAAACTTCAATGGTTTTTCAACAGGTGGACGTCATTTTGAGGTGTGTCGGCTCATCCTACTTGGAGCAGTGATGCTCCAAGTAAAACATGTCATTTCCTGTTGCCAGCAGGTGGCGCTTCACCTCTTCCGGATTCTTCCCCTGCAGACAAGATCAGAGTCAGACTGCAATCATGCACATCAATTTTATGCATGGCTGAGTAATGGCCATTTTTCTTTTCATGGCGTGTTTTCGAAACGACCTCAAAATGTGACGCGCCGCCACGGTCACAAACAACCATAAAAACTGAAAAGCTTCGCAATTTAAGATCGGACAAGTGTCTAGTTTACAAAACCAAAGTTTTGAGTCATTATTCACAAATCTCTAGGAGGAGATCGTTCTAGAACGAGGCCTGCAAATGACCAAAATAGAGAAAAAATGACATATTGACATCAATATAGCAGACTTCCTGTGCGACTGACAGCTTGACAGCTGACCGTTTTTGTGCGCCCATGCCAATCTCCTATAAAATACGAAATTTTTCGCGACTCCTGATGTGTGTGCCAAATTTGGTGAGTTTTGGGGTATGTTAAAGGCCTCAAAAAGGCGACTCTTCCGGTAGAATAATGATAATAATAATAATAATAATAATAATAAACATTCAAATTAAAATAGGGTCCTTGCACTACGTGCTCGGGCCCTAAAAATGAAAACATAAAAATGAAAAAATAGAAGGAAAAAAATCATAAAAATATAAAAATAAACTCAGGGCTAATTTTGACCCAGTGGGTTCTTCAGGTTAATACCCTCTTAAATTAAATATGTTTAAAAACAAAAATAAAATAGAAACGTTCCAAAAAAAGAATTTCTTAAAACTGTGTTTTCTAACAAACTCAGCTTTGATTTACTGGTATTCACTATCAGTGAACTTCATCCATTGTCAGTGGCGTTTAAATCCTTCCCAGCCCGTTGGATGCAACAGCTGGTTTTCTAATCTGAAAGCTGAAGACACCTGAATGCTCCCGATGAACTAAATGTCAAAACACTAGATCTCATTAACTAAATACTTTTTTAAAGTTGATATTTAATTTTGTAAACCACAAAGATTTGTAATTTTTTTAAAAACTTATTTGCCTTTTCTTTTGTAGAAAACATTGGATTGGCAAAGAAAAGGTATTTTGTCTTTTTTTCATCTGGACTTCAAATCTTCTTTCTTGAAGATAATTTTAAATTCAAAGCAAAGACGTCACCTATATAAATAAGAGCCATCACCTACATTTTTATTTTTCTCCTTCTGGGCACAACTTCTTTTTTTATTTTTGTTTTTGCATTAAACTGTTGACAAAAAGGTGTTGCATAGTGCTCGTCCCTGTTGGTTTCCTGTCATTTCTCACACTTAGACTGTGGCTGATTTAAAGTTTGGGTGACTTCAAGGAAGTGGTCAAACTGTCATTTAACCTTTGTGCTATCGTAGGGACTTTAACGTTGGGAGTTGGATCATCTAGACCCACTAGACAGTGCTCTGAACCTTTTTTCTTCAATGATTTGTGATCTTCACTGTTGTCCATGGAATACATGAAATCTTTCCACCTTTATCCACCTTTGTCATGGTAGGGAGAACATGTTAATGTAAGAGTGGGGTTATCTAAGATAGCACAAGGGTTAACAATACTTTTAAATAAATTCTACAATTAAAAACAATCATTATTTACCTTAAGATCAGTATGATCTTTCCTTTTATGTTCATATAAACATCTGTCAAAGTAGTTTAAAGTTTTTACTTCATGATTTTAAAATGCTAATGTAGAATTTGACATTCAATCAAACAATTAAAGAACACAAATATTATACAGAACTCCTATTTTTTCCCTAAGCTCTAACCCTGAGCCAATTGAGTTCATATTTTTTTTTCTATCACAAAATAAAAACATTCAATAAACATTCAGAAATTTAAAAAATACACATATGCTTAATATGTTGAATATTGTTGAATGTTGAATATTCCAGATTTAAACTGGTGGAAAATATGTGATGACAGAAACTGCTTTGCTTTAATATTTACAGTAGAAAATCAATATTGACGATGGAAATTGAGCAATTTCTTATTATTTTTTTGCCTGCTAAAATCAATTTGCAAAAAAACACATTAAAAGTTTCATCAGAAGTCATTTGGGTAAAATACTTACTGATGGAGATTTTTCTGATGATGTTGCTGTAATTAAACCACGTCTTTTGATCAATTTTTTCCTTGTCTTCCACCTTCTTTCTTTCAGTTCCACAGTAGTAGAAACCTTCATCAGAAAAGGTGACATTGATGATCGTCAGATCGTAGGAATCAGAGGAAACGTTCTTTGTCCAAATAAACTGAGTTTTGTCCAAATGATGAAAGAAGTACTCTCTATCTAAAACAAGAACAGGATGGCTCTCATTGAAACAGTTTCTGAACCACACAGTCATTCCTCCATCTCCCATTTTACAGTCACAATAGAGAGTGATGTTGTCTCCATGTCTGACTGTCACCTCAGACACTGATGCAGAAGTCCAGTTAAAACTGCAGGAAACTGCTCCTGAAAGACAAATGTCATTTGAGGAATCATTTTTTTTAACAACTTTAAATTGAGATTCAGTAAAGTCATTTGAAGCAATCCAAATCAACTTTGACTGATAGTAAAAGAACAAGTTACCCCAGAGAAAAGGCATGATGAGCAGAGGATCCATGAGTGATGTGGTCATGAACGTTAAAAAGTACAAATGTTTCTCATTACAGATACGCTCACAGTTTTAACTGAAGATGTTGTGAGATACAGAGATTTTCCACTGAAGGGGACGCAGCTTTTGATTGGTCTGTTGAGTGGAACTTTTTTTTTCTGTGGTTTCTAAGCATGTTTGAATTCAAAAATAGCAGTGTAAAGGTTTGGGTCAAAAGTTATACACAGAAGTTTTAAAGTTCAGACTAAATATAAAAATAAACTCAGGGCTAAATTTGACCCAGTGGGTTCTTCAGGTTAATACTCTCTTAAATTAAATATGTTTAAAAACAAAAATAAAATAGAAACGTTCCAAAAAAAGAATTTCTTAAAACTGTGTTTTCTAACAAACTCAGCTTTGATTTACTGGTATTCACTATCAGTGAACTTCATCCATTGTCAGTGGCATTTAAATCCTTCCCAGCCCGTTGGATGCAACAGCTGGTTTTCTAATCTGACAGCTGAAGACACCTGAATGCTCCCGATGAACTAAATGTCAAAACACTAGATCTCATTAACTAAATACTTTTTTAAAGTTGATATTTAATTTTGTAAACCACAAAGATTTGTAATTTTTTTAAAAACTTATTTGCCTTTTCTTTTGTAGAAAACATTGGATTGGCAAAGAAAAGGTATTTTGTCTTTTTTTCATCTGGACTTCAAATCTTCTTTCTTGAAGATAATTTTAAATTCAAAGCAAAGACGTCACCTATATAAATAAGAGCCATCACCTACATTTTTATTTTTCTCCTTCTGGGCACAACTTCTTTTTTTATTTTTGTTTTTGCATTAAACTGTTGACAAAAAGGTGTTGCATAGTGCTCGTCCCTGTTGGTTTCCTGTCATTTCTCACACTTAGACTGTGGCTGATTTAAAGTTTGGGTGACTTCAAGGAAGTGGTCAAACTGTCATTTAACCTTTGTGCTATCGTAGGGACTTTAACGTTGGGAGTTGGATCATCTAGACCCACTAGACAGTGCTCTGAACCTTTTTTCTTCAATGATTTGTGATCTTCACTGTTGTCCATGGAATACATGAAATCTTTCCACCTTTATCCACCTTTGTCATGGTAGGGAGAACATGTTAATGTAAGAGTGGGGTTATCTAAGATAGCACAAGGGTTAACAATACTTTTAAATAAATTCTACAATTAAAAACAATCATTATTTACCTTAAGATCAGTATGATCTTTCCTTTTATGTTCATATAAACATCTGTCAAAGTAGTTTAAAGTTTTTACTTCATGATTTTAAAATGCTAATGTAGAATTTGACATTCAATCAAACAATTAAAGAACACAAATATTATACAGAACTCCTATTTTTTCCCTAAGCTCTAACCCTGAGCCAATTGAGTTCATATTTTTTTTTCTATCACAAAATAAAAACATTCAATAAACATTCAGAAATTTAAAAAATACACATATGCTTAATATGTTGAATATTGTTGAATGTTGAATATTCCAGATTTAAACTGGTGGAAAATATGTGATGACAGAAACTGCTTTGCTTTAATATTTACAGTAGAAAATCAATATTGACGATGGAAATTGAGCAATTTCTTATTATTTTTTTGCCTGCTAAAATCAATTTGCAAAAAAACACATTAAAAGTTTCATCAGAAGTCATTTGGGTAAAATACTTACTGATGGAGATTTTTCTGATGATGTTGCTGTAATTAAACCACGTCTTTTGATCAATTTTTTCCTTGTCTTCCACCTTCTTTCTTTCAGTTCCACAGTAGTAGAAACCTTCATCAGAAAAGGTGACATTGATGATCGTCAGATCGTAGGAATCAGAGGAAACGTTCTTTGTCCAAATAAACTGAGTTTTGTCCAAATGATGAAAGAAGTACTCTCTATCTAAAACAAGAACAGGATGGCTCTCATTGAAACAGTTTCTGAACCACACAGTCATTCCTCCATCTCCCATTTTACAGTCACAATAGAGAGTGATGTTGTCTCCATGTCTGACTGTCACCTCAGACACTGATGCAGAAGTCCAGTTAAAACTGCAGGAAACTGCTCCTGAAAGACAAATGTCATTTGAGGAATCATTTTTTTTAACAACTTTAAATTGAGATTCAGTAAAGTCATTTGAAGCAATCCAAATCAACTTTGACTGATAGTAAAAGAACAAGTTACCCCAGAGAAAAGGCATGATGAGCAGAGGATCCATGAGTGATGTGGTCATGAACGTTAAAAAGTACAAATGTTTCTCATTACAGATACGCTCACAGTTTTAACTGAAGATGTTGTGAGATACAGAGATTTTCCACTGAAGGGGACGCAGCTTTTGATTGGTCTGTTGAGTGGAACTTTTTTTTTCTGTGGTTTCTAAGCATGTTTGAATTCAAAAATAGCAGTGTAAAGGTTTGGGTCAAAAGTTATACACAGAAGTTTTAAAGTTCAGACTAAATATAAAAATAAACTCAGGGCTAAATTTGACCCAGTGGGTTCTTCAGGTTAATACTCTCTTAAATTAAATATGTTTAAAAACAAAAATAAAATAGAAACGTTCCAAAAAAAGAATTTCTTAAAACTGTGTTTTCTAACAAACTCAGCTTTGATTTACTGGTATTCACTATCAGTGAACTTCATCCATTGTCAGTGGCATTTAAATCCTTCCCAGCCCGTTGGATGCAACAGCTGGTTTTCTAATCTGACAGCTGAAGACACCTGAATGCTCCCGATGAACTAAATGTCAAAACACTAGATCTCATTAACTAAATACTTTTTTAAAGTTGATATTTAATTTTGTAAACCACAAAGATTTGTAATTTTTTTAAAAACTTATTTGCCTTTTCTTTTGTAGAAAACATTGGATTGGCAAAGAAAAGGTATTTTGTCTTTTTTTCATCTGGACTTCAAATCTTCTTTCTTGAAGATAATTTTAAATTCAAAGCAAAGACGTCACCTATATAAATAAGAGCCATCACCTACATTTTTATTTTTCTCCTTCTGGGCACAACTTCTTTTTTTATTTTTGTTTTTGCATTAAACTGTTGACAAAAAGGTGTTGCATAGTGCTCGTCCCTGTTGGTTTCCTGTCATTTCTCACACTTAGACTGTGGCTGATTTAAAGTTTGGGTGACTTCAAGGAAGTGGTCAAACTGTCATTTAACCTTTGTGCTATCGTAGGGACTTTAACGTTGGGAGTTGGATCATCTAGACCCACTAGACAGTGCTCTGAACCTTTTTTCTTCAATGATTTGTGATCTTCACTGTTGTCCATGGAATACATGAAATCTTTCCACCTTTATCCACCTTTGTCATGGTAGGGAGAACATGTTAATGTAAGAGTGGGGTTATCTAAGATAGCACAAGGGTTAACAATACTTTTAAATAAATTCTACAATTAAAAACAATCATTATTTACCTTAAGATCAGTATGATCTTTCCTTTTATGTTCATATAAACATCTGTCAAAGTAGTTTAAAGTTTTTACTTCATGATTTTAAAATGCTAATGTAGAATTTGACATTCAATCAAACAATTAAAGAACACAAATATTATACAGAACTCCTATTTTTTCCCTAAGCTGTAACCCTGAGCCAATTGAGTTCATATTTTTTTTTCTATCACAAAATAAAAACATTCAATAAACATTCAGAAATTTAAAAAATACACATATGCTTAATATGTTGAATATTGTTGAATGTTGAATATTCCAGATTTAAACTGGTGGAAAATATGTGATGACAGAAACTGCTTTGCTTTAATATTTACAGTAGAAAATCAATATTGACGATGGAAATTGAGCAATTTCTTATTATTTTTTTGCCTGCTAAAATCAATTTGCAAAAAAACACATTAAAAGTTTCATCAGAAGTCATTTGGGTAAAATACTTACTGATGGAGATTTTTCTGATGATGTTGCTGTAATTAAACCACGTCTTTTGATCAATTTTTTCCTTGTCTTCCACCTTCTTTCTTTCAGTTCCACAGTAGTAGAAACCTTCATCAGAAAAGGTGACATTGATGATCGTCAGATCGTAGGAATCAGAGGAAACGTTCTTTGTCCAAATAAACTGAGTTTTGTCCAAATGATGAAAGAAGTACTCTCTATCTAAAACAAGAACAGGATGGCTCTCATTGAAACAGTTTCTGAACCACACAGTCATTCCTCCATCTCCCATTTTACAGTCACAATAGAGAGTGATGTTGTCTCCATGTCTGACTGTCACCTCAGACACTGATGCAGAAGTCCAGTTAAAACTGCAGGAAACTGCTCCTGAAAGACAAATGTCATTTGAGGAATCATTTTTTTTAACAACTTTAAATTGAGATTCAGTAAAGTCATTTGAAGCAATCCAAATCAACTTTGACTGATAGTAAAAGAACAAGTTACCCCAGAGAAAAGGCATGATGAGCAGAGGATCCATGAGTGATGTGGTCATGAACGTTAAAAAGTACAAATGTTTCTCATTACAGATACGCTCACAGTTTTAACTGAAGATGTTGTGAGATACAGAGATTTTCCACTGAAGGGGACGCAGCTTTTGATTGGTCTGTTGAGTGGAACTTTTTTTTTCTGTGGTTTCTAAGCATGTTTGAATTCAAAAATAGCAGTGTAAAGGTTTGGGTCAAAAGTTATACACAGAAGTTTTAAAGTTCAGACTAAATATAAAAATAAACTCAGGGCTAAATTTGACCCAGTGGGTTCTTCAGGTTAATACTCTCTTAAATTAAATATGTTTAAAAACAAAAATAAAATAGAAACGTTCCAAAAAAAGAATTTCTTAAAACTGTGTTTTCTAACAAACTCAGCTTTGATTTACTGGTATTCACTATCAGTGAACTTCATCCATTGTCAGTGGCATTTAAATCCTTCCCAGCCCGTTGGATGCAACAGCTGGTTTTCTAATCTGACAGCTGAAGACACCTGAATGCTCCCGATGAACTAAATGTCAAAACACTAGATCTCATTAACTAAATACTATTTTAAAGTTAATATGTAATTTTGTAAACCACAAAGATTTGTAATTTTTTTAAACACTAATTTGCCTTTTCTTTTGTAGAAAACATTGGATTGGCAAAGAAAAGGTATTTTGTCTTTTTTTCATCTGGACTTCAAATTTTCTTTCTTGAAGATAATTTTAAATTCAAAGCAAAGACGTCACCTATATAAATAAGAGCCATCACCTACATTTTTATTTTTTTCATTCTGGGCACAACTTCTTTTTTTATTTTTGTTTTTGCATTAAACTGTTGACAAAAAGGTGTTGCATGTTGCTCGTCCCTGTGGGTTTCCTGTCATTTCTCACACTTAGACTGTGGCTGATTTCAAGTTTGGGTGACTTCAAGGAAGTGGTCAAACTGCCATTTAACCTTTGTGCTATCGTAGGGACTTTAACGTTGGGAGTTGGGACATCTAGACCCACTAGACAGTGCTCTGAACCTTTTTTCTTCAATGATTTGTGATCTTCACTGTTGTCCATGGATTACATGAAATCTTTCCACCTTTATCCACCTTTGTCATGGTAGGAAGAACACGTTAATGTAAGAGTGGGGTTATCTAAGATAGCACAAGGGTTAACAATACTTGAATGTTATTAAAGGACTTTTTTTATTTTTCATTTTCCACATGCAAATTTGGCATGAATCCTTCTTCTTTTGGAACTTTTTTCTTTCATTTAAGAATCATTTGGAAAGAAATAGACTAAATTCAAAGCTGCTGAAAAATGCTACAAATAAACAAAATGTCAGTTCAAAACCTGATGAAATGAAATGAAACATTGATCATATAAAATATCAAACAATGAAAACTTAAATATACACTTGTTTTTTAGTCAAAAATGTCCTGAGAGCTGCAAAATTGTGCATTTTTGCCACATCACCAACATTATTTATTTATTTATTTTATCTGTTTTGTAGATGCACACTATGTAGAAACACTGAATTTCTTTGTAGCCTGACTTTGGTGTTCATCAGTCTGTGTGTTAAACTTCACGGATAGGTGAGTGCAGCTAAACCATTGTGGGTTTCCTGTGTGTTACTTTTATTGAAGACTTTCGGGTGGTTGAGCCTGTTTCTTAACTGTTGACTTTCTTAGACACACAACAAGGCAGAGCCATCTTATGAGAAACAAAGAATTAAAAGAAGAAGATTTCATTTGATGTTTTTTGAAGTACCTTCTGAGGTTTCTGTCTAGGAAAAATAAAAGTTCCAATATGATAAATAAAAATCTTTGGATCAATTTCAAAGGAGGTTATTTCAAGGAATTGAAGGTGAAACGATCCAGTTTTTCAAATCTTTCCAAATTTAGTCTGGGTTTATTGTAAAGATGTAAAAAACACAGCTACGCATTTGCCTAAAATGCACAAAAATCTTTATTTGCTACCTTATTGAATTTGTTAGTCAAAACCATTTTCTTTACAGGGAAACCGCTTAACCCTTGTGCTATCCTAGGCACTTTAACATTGGGAGTTGGGTCATCTAGACCCACTAGACAGTGCTCTGAACATTTTTTCTTCAATGATTTGTGATCTTCACTGGTGTCCATGGATTACATGAAATCTTTCCACCTTTATCCACCTTTGTCATGGTGGGGAGAACACGTCAATGTAAGGGTGGGGTCATCTAAGATAGCACAAGGATTAAACAGCAAATAGAAACTGAAAGAATTTGAAGCAGGAGTTAAATGACACACGTTGCCCCTGTAAATGTTCTGCTCCATTGCTTGGATTAGCAGCTGAAGTTTGTACCAAAAAGCTCTAGTTTTCTGCAGAAGAACTGAAGTGTTGAATGGCATTTTGGTCTGCATGCAAGGAAATATCCTAAATTGAATCTAAAGATGCCAAAGATAACATTAACAAAAATATCTGCCAAAAGGTATATCTGTGACAAAGAGCTTTGTTAGTTTTCTAAAAACAATCTTGGACTCAAATGTGGAAAATGTTCTACAGCTTTGATGTTCTGACAGCAGAATATGTGCTGAAGTCAGAAGCCTGAGTTGTTCTCTTCCTCTTTGGTTTCAGTGATGAATGTCGTATTTCCAGGGCAGCATAGCACACATCTTCATCCTGGAATGAAATATTTACGTTTGTTGATGATCTTTTAGCGTTTAAAATAGCAAAACTGCAGAAATGCAAGAGGGCAACAAACAAACATCTCCTGACTGAGTGAAAAATATAGAACCAAATAAGGCTCAGAAGTCCAAAGTCTGGCCCGGGTTGAGATTTTTACCAGTCTGCACATTCCTGTCATAAAATCAATAAAATGCAGCCCCCAGTATTTTCTAAAAACCGAGTGTACCATGTCTTGGTTGTGGTTGGCTAAATTACATTTTCTGCCTAAGAGAACACTGTAGTGTGACCCTTCTGTGAGGCTTTCTAGCTCATTTCCTTTTCGTAATTTTTATATCATTTTCTAATTACGTACGGCCAGTGCTGAACTGTTTTCTTAGCCGCATGGACCCGGAGGAAGAATTATTATTATTAAAACATATGACCAATAACTACATTTAGGCTTGGAAGTTCTTTAAATACATGCCAACAATGCAACAAGCTTGGCCGGACGAATTACGTGCGGCCAACATGAATTTTAATCAGTTTTTGTGCGAAGATTGGCAAATCTTTTCAGTATATGAAAAAATTGTGTCTGTCTGAGAGACTCTTTTCAAGGAGTTTTATGTTAAGAGGGAAAGCAATTTATAGAAACATGAAAGTCCATGAAGACTACTCTGGGGACATGTTAAAAGAACATGTAAATAGTTAAAATAAATTCTACTTTAAAATACAATTTTTTAACAGCAGTTATACTAATTACTTAAATAATAATAAGAAAGCAACTGGCTTTTTAAATGTTGAATATTTCATTTGGAAATAGTTCCTGATTTTATACATTACTCTAAAACTCTGACAGGCTGTTGGTGCTGTTTACCTGTTGCAGAGTCGGTCTCGTCCGATCTCTTGAGTTCTGTATCTTTTCAGAATTTTGAGAAGAGTTTGCCGCAGAAGCTTGAAGAAAACCTTTAAAAAAAACATGTGATGTATGCTTAGATGCAGCATCAGGTATGAATGTAGTAATCTAAGGAAAGTACTGAGATACCTGATTTCTGACAAATCCTGTAAACCAGAACAGAGAGGAGAGCAGAGAGAACAGAAACGATCGGACACACAGAGAAGAGCAGCTTCCAGCACACACCATCGTTCTGCTGACTGTCACTGGTACAGTTATGAGGCCTGTTGGAGGCTGCATTAAAAAAATAAATAAAGCTGTTGCATTTATTTTCCAGCTAAGACACTATTTAAAAAGTAAATGCTTCCATTTTTGAGATTTATCTTTTTTTATGTTTACTGATATAGTTTAACACAAAATCTAATCAGTGATCATAAAAATTAGGAAAAAAACAAATTGTGAAGATGAGTGCTTTAAAATAAATTCTCCAATTAAAAACAATCATTATTTACCTTAAGATCAGTATGATCTTTCCTTTTATGTTCATATAAACATCTGTCAAAGTAGTTTAAAGTTTTTACTTCATGATTTTAAAATGCTAATGTAGAATTTGACATTCAATCAAACAATTAAAGAACACAAATATTATACAGAACTCCTATTTTTTCCCTAAGCTCTAACCC
This sequence comes from Oryzias latipes, assembly GCF_053564925.1. Taxonomy (NCBI): domain Eukaryota; kingdom Metazoa; phylum Chordata; class Actinopteri; order Beloniformes; family Adrianichthyidae; genus Oryzias; species Oryzias latipes. The sequence continues at coordinate 31,525,104 of NC_136237.1, read as the reverse complement.
TGAGCCAATTGAGTTAATATTTTTGTATTCTATCACAAAATAAAAACATTCAATAAACATTCAGAAATTTAAAAAATACACATATGTTTAATACGTTGAATATTGTTGAATGTTGAATATTCCAGATTTAAACTGGTGGAAAATATGTGATGACAGAAACTGCTTTGCTTTAATATTTACAGTAGAAAATCAATATTGACGATGGAAATGAAGCAATTTCTTATTATTTTTTTGCCTGCTAAAATCAATTTGCAAAAAAACACATTAAAAGTTTCATCAGAAGTCATTTGGGTAAAATACTTACTGATGGAGATTTTTCTGATGATGTTGCTGTAATTAAACCACGTCTTTTGATCAATTTTTTCCTTGTCTTCCACCTTCTTTCTTTCAGTTCCACAGTAGTAGAAACCTTCATCAGAAAAGGTGACATTGATGATCGTCAGATCGTAGGAATCAGAGGAAACGTTCTTTGTCCAAATAAACTGAGTTTTGTCCAAATGATGATAGAAGTACTCTCTATCTAAAACAAGAACAGGATGGCTCTCATTGAAACAGTTTCTGAACCACACAGTCATTCCTCCATCTCCCATTTTACATTCACAATAGAGAGTGATGTTGTCTCCATGTCTGACTGTCACCTCAGACACTGATGCAGAAGTCCAGTTAAAACTGCAGGAAACTGCTCCTGAAAGACAAATGTCATTTGAGGAATCATTTTTTTTAACAACTTTAAATTGAGATTCAGTAAAGTCATTTGAAGTAATCCAAATCAACTTTGACTGTTAGTAAAAGAACAAGTTACCCCAGAGAAAAGGCAGAATGAGCAGAGGATCCATGAGTGATGTGGTCATGAACGTTAAAAAGTACAAATGTTTCTCATTACAGATACGCTCACAGTTTTAACTGAAGATGTTGTGAGATACGCAGATTTTCCACTGAAGGGGACGCAGCTTTTGATTGGTCTGTTGAGTGGAACTTTTTTTTCTGTGGTTTCTAAGCATGTTTGAATTCAAAACTAGCAGTGTAAAGGTTTGGGTCAAAAGTTATACACAGAAGTTTTAAAGTTCAGACTAAATGTCCGAGAGCCTCAGACGTGTTTATTATTTTGGCACAGATACATTTTTAAGTTATGTTTTAGTTTCACCATCATAAGTCTTGTCCGGTATCAAATTCAGACCAGATATTTAGTCCTCAGAGTTGGAAAATGCTGTTGTGGAAAGAGAGAATTTACCACACTCTTCTTTCCCTCTTTGTTCCTCTTAATGAACCATCCAAAAGCACAAATGTGGTGGACCCATCTACACATGTGACTTGAACCCAGCACCACTCAGACAGATAAAGCCTCTTGGATGAGTGGTGATGACAAGAACTTCAAGCTGCTGTTTCTCTTTTCTACATGCTTTTTAATGCAATGCAATTTTAACCAGAGCTAAATTGTTTGCCGTTTCATCTCAGCATATTACCATTATATTTTAACCCTCAACCTGGAGACCCCACAGGCTCAAATTTGACCCCATGTATTTTCCGTCTGTTAGTTTTGTCGTCTTGTTTTTTTTTTTGACTGCTGTCATTACTTGCTGTGACCAAAAAAAGAAAAAGAAAAAAAGAAAACAAGTGAAATTACCTTTAAAAGCCCAGAGGAAAGTAGTTCTTGGCTTCTCCAGTGTTAAAACTATGGTTGCTTTTGTCTCTGGATTTGAGTAGGTGTCGGCAGATATTTGGCATGTTTTTGTCCTTGAAGAGCGTGAAAATAGTGAAAATAGTGTTTTCAACATGTTCTTGTAGGATTCATGATGAATGACATTTATAAATTCAATTAAGCTTAAAATTGTGTTTCTGAGTATTTATTCAAATCGTGGTGAATCAGGAGAAAAATAAATACTGTACAAGCATCCTGCTGTGCTCCATTCTGATGCATCCACTTGTAGACGAGTAGATTCTTTGTTTTTCTGAGCTGACATCTGGCTCCAAACTCTACAGCTGGATAGGTCTGATATTGCTCTTCCTTTTTGTGACACCGGTAATGTTAAGCTGGGGTTGTGAGGGGCCGTACGCTAGTGGAAGAGTGAGTAGACAAAGGGATGATGGGAAACGAACGCTGGCTTACTCCCTCCTGGTTTTTCAGAAACTCTGTCTCATCCGGTGCAGATTACCTGGATCAGGTGTGTTTTGGCAAAAATAGTGACAATGGCAGCTTAATTGGACAGTAAGGACACTGGTCTTCAAGGCCTGGAGTTTTACACCTTTAGTCAAGACTGAATACTTTAACTCCTTTCAGTTAATACATTTAATACAAAAAAGTTTAAAAATATTGACAATTGTTTTTATTTTTGTTCTGTTTAACACCAAAAATGTAAATCATTGAAATGTGTCCTGTTGAGATGCAGGTTTGCCTCACATCATCTGAAGAACAGGACTAAACAGCACAGAAGGTCATTTTGTATCAACCTTAATCATATGACTGAACTTAAATGACAAAGATATGGATTTTAGTACACATGGAAATTGGTTACAACTAACTGACCTGTTAAATGGTAAATGTTGTATACTTATACAGCGCCTTTCTTCCTAAGGACAAAGCGCTTTACAGTCACAGACCCATTCACCCAGTCACACACACATTTACTCACACATTCACACACTGGTGGTGGCTCCACTGCCAAACACAGGCGCCCGCCTACCACCAGAGGCCAGGTGGGGTTCAGTGTCTTGCCCAAGGACACTTCGACTCATGGGCGTGCAAGGCGGGAATCGATCCTGCAATCTTACGATCATGGGTCGACCACCCTACCGCTGCACCACGGCCGCCAATAGTAAACCAATTCAGTATTTGCTCTAACACATTTGACAAAATATCACACAAACATCTTTGCAGATTTCATGTCTTGATGACTTTTCCATCAGACATCACCACAATTACATCCTGTTTTCATGTGTTCTACTGCAACTATTAGGTTTTTTGAGGTTTTCTGCACCTCTGTGTTCAGACATGGGCCTGCAGACACTACATCCATTTATCTGCCATTTTTAAACATGATTTCATTTGGCTCATCTGCAAGATTCAGTGTTTCACTGAATGTCATTTAGGCCAGAAATGATTAAGTCAAAAAACACAAGAGTTTCAGACAAACAGACATTTGTTTGATCACATTTTGTGTGTCAGAATAACAAAGGCCTCCTGCATGAATTCATCAGAAGCTCAGAAACCACCAGTTCTGAGTGACTGACCACAATGATGCATGCATCTGATGGAACCTTGAAACATCAAACACACCAGGCAGACAAAGTCAGTTTTAGTAAGATTAAAAAAAAAACTCTATGACTGCATTTGGTGTCTAACTCAACTGTCCTTTGACTGGGCGCACAATTCATTTACCAAAAACTCAATACAGATACTGTAGTTTGTATTTGTGTGGAGTTTCTTCATACACAGGAGGACTGGGGCTATGAAGAAAACAGTTTCAGGTAGGTTATGTCATAATGTGAGGCATGCAAGCATATTTACACAAAACCACAGTTTGTCTACTGCAAGATTTCAAAACAGAAATATGAAAGCAGCTCTTTGAGTCTGACCTGCAAAACACTGTTTAAGATCAAATCTGAAGACTAACTCTTGTACATTATTTTTTTCTGAGAGAGATTAAATGCATTTGCATGCAAATCTATTTACACTGAGGGATTTACAAATATGAAAGACATAACTTCATTGGGAATCATTCAGAAACAGATTATTTGCATGTTGCCTATTTTTAATGTAATTCATATCTGCTTTCATAAAATAGATTTGTCACAGTATTTATTATATTTGAATAAGGTGCAGCAGGTCCGGGCTCTGCAGGAGCAGTGTTTCAACAGGATGGATATTATCGAGAACCGAATGGATGACCAAGAGCAGATCTCCAGATCTAACGACGTGATAATCACCGGATTGAAAATCAAACCCCGGTCATACTCGCATGCAGTGACCGCTGGGAACGGTGAGGAATCCGACGAGCAGGAGACGAGCTCTGTGGAAAAACAGGTGGAGGAATTCCTAAAGTCCAATGGAATTTCTCTGGACACCAACAATGTGGAGATCTGCAGACCGCTTCCCAGGAAAAGAGACACCGACAAACCAGCAATCCTCTTAAAGTTTGTCAATCGGAAACACAAAGCAGCTTTATTGAAGCAAGGAAGAAATCTTAGGGGAACCAACGTTTTCATGAATGACAACCTCACGAAAAGGAATGCCGACATCGCCAGAAGAGCACGTTACTTGAAAAAGCAGGGGAAAATTCAGGGAACCTGGGTAAAAGACTGTAAAATTTATGCCAAACTCTGTGGCTCCCCTGAGCAGTCCAAGGTTGTTCTTATCAGGAGCCTGCAAGATTTGGAAAAATATTTACTACTTAGGGCTGGGCGATATTGGATTTTTCATATCACGATATTGTTTTTTCACATTGTGCGATAACGATATTAAAAACGATATCAAATAACTATATTTTTCAAAGTAATCTTTATTGCACACAGTTTTAAAAGACCACAAATAAATTCAAATGTTTGAACTTTCAAGTTTAACAGAAAAATAGACAAAAAATTGACACACAATTATTTCAATAAAAAAAAAGTGCAATAAACTAAAAAAAACTCCCAAGAAACTCCTCAGTTTCTTTAAAATGCTCTTCAAGAAATTAAAGAAAGCTTAAAACAAAAATGTTCTTATTTAAATACTTTGTGCAACTTCGAATAGCTTTCAAAGACAAGACAAAAAAGAACAACAGATCAACTTAAATGGCCTCCTATTCTGTGAGGCAACAAATAGGCACCATGGTCAGTGTGATTTCTGCTAAATGAACAAAAGCCTACAGATTGCGGGCAAGGAAGACAAGTGTATCAACCATTTCAGGTTTTAAAGCTGCCCTTTGACAGGTTACAATATTACCCCCTGTACTAAATACCCTCTCAGATGGGGTGCTGGTCGCAGGGATACACAAATAGCGCTTTGCCAGGCAGCATTGAGCATGCTCGAGGGGGTGGTGCTGCTTTAAGTGAGAAAAAAGGTTGGTGATATTTCCACATTTATTAGGAACGTATCTTTGGCACAATTTGCAGTAGACGTTACTTTGACTTTTATCCGACGTCCACACGGCGGAACTTTTTGGGCCGGTCCGTTCTACAATGCCTCTTGAACCTTCATCTGCGCCCGCTTGGCTCGAGTTTAACTTCTCTTCAGACGGAACATTCATTTTCTGCAAGTGTTAGGATTTGCAACGCATGCAGATACTAGCTTGCATCTTAGCTTGTAAATAACGTTCACTCTAACTAGACGTGGCGCAGTTTATTCAGTGATTGGTCTAGCCCTGTGATACTTAATTCTGATTGGACAAGAGGGCGGGTCTTCCGGGGGTTTCTCCCGTGTTCATTTAAAACAAAAGTTTATCGCAATAGACTCATTTCACTATCGAAAAAAGGTAATATCGCAATAACGATAATTATCGTTTTATCGCCCAGCCCTATACCAACTACAGTCTAAACAAGAGATATGTGAAGATGCTGGTCTTAAGAGATGAGGAGACAAACTCTACTATCCATGGCTTCTGAAAAAAACAACACTTTTTCTACAACAATCACCCACAACCACAACTCTCAGAGAGATCTGAATGGTGAGCAAACCGACCTTCAAATATTCAGTGATAATGACAACAACCTTCAAGACATCGACCCTGATCAATTCTTTTCCACTGTTAATATGGACTGCAAATATTACAGCATAGATGACTTTAAAAACTCTGTTAACCCAGAAGAAAAACTGTCAATCATTCACTTTAACAGCAGAAGCATGTATACCAACTTTGAAGACATCAAGGACTATTTACAGAACATCGGGCATTCCTTTGATATCATAACCATATCTGAGACTTGGTTCAGCTGCGACAAAGACGCTGACTTTGAATTGGAAAACTATGAACTTAACTATGTGAACAGAGTAAACAAAAAAGGTGGAGGAGTCGTAATATATGTGGAAAAAAATATGAAGTTTACGGTAATTGATAAATTGTCTGTCGCAGTGGATGGAATACTGGAATGTCTTACAATTGAAATATGTAACAATTCAGGGAAAAATGTCATTATAAGCTGTGTTTATAGGTCGCCAGGGTCAAGCTTAGAAGTGTTCAGTGACTGGATGGAAAAGATGTTTACCTCTCTAAATAACAAAATAGTATACATCTGTGGAGATTTCAATATCGATCTGATAAACCCCAGCAAACATAAAGCCACCGACGACTTTATCAGCAGAATGTATGCTATGAGTTTATATCCAACCATAACAAGACCCAGCAGAATCACTACTCAAAGTGCGACTCTTATTGATAATATTTTTACAAATAATATAGAATACACTCATATAAGTGGACTAATGATATGTGACATAACTGATCATTTACCAGTTTTTGCACTATTTGACATCAAGGTGAAGACAAAGAAAATGATAAAAGAACCAGTCTACAAAAGGTTAAGAAATGAAAAAACCATGAATGCTCTGAATAATGACTTATCCAGACAAAACTGGAACTCTGTGTACAGAGAGAAAGATGTCGATATTGCTTATAAATGTTTTTTAGTTATATTTAGCTCACTTTACAATAAGAACTGTCCAATTTATAAATTCAAGAAAAAATTTGCCAAATGCCCTTGGTTAACCACCGGTCTACAAAATGCTTGTAAAAAGAAAAATAACCTCTATAAAAAATTCTTAAAACAGAGGACAAGAGAAACTGAACAAAGATATAAGTCCTATAAAAATAAACTAACTGAAATAACACGTTACAGTAAAAAAGTGTACTTCAATAATCTACTGAATGAAAATAAAAACAACGTAAAGGGAGTTTGGGAAATATTAAATAACATTAAAAATGGGACAAAAAAGCGAACTTTTCCAGATTACTTTACAGGTGAGAAGGGTCAAAGCTATGACATCAATGTAGCAGCAAACGGTCTCAATAACTATTTTGTAAACGTGGGTCCAGAGTTGGCAGCGGAAATTCCAAAATGCAAAACTAGCAAAGACAATAATCCACCCATCGAAAGGATCCCACACTCAATCTTTCTCTCTGATGTGAACGAAAATTAACTGATATCAATTGTGAATAATTTCAAGAGTAAAAACTCGAAAGATTGTGAGGATATAGATATGAAGGTGGTGAAAAAAGTCATCTATAGTTTATCTAAGCCTCTGACATACATATGTAACTTATCATTACGAACTGGGAGATTCCAAATGAAAATAGCCAAAATGATTCCTATCTATAAGAGTGGAGACAAACACCAATTTACAAACTATAGACCTGTTTCTATTCTTCCACAATTCTCAAAAATTTTAGAAAAAATATTCAATGATAAATTAGCTTTATTTATTGAAAAACAAAACATTATAAATGAAAACCAATATGGTTTTAGAGAAAATAGATCTACCTCATTGGCTATCATTGATGCTGTGGAGGAAATCACAAATGCTCTGGACAAAAAGAAATATGCAGCTGGAATTTTCATTGACTTAAAAAAAGCATTTGATACTCTCAATCATGATATCCTACTTGACAAACTGGAAGTGTATGGGATAAGAGTCAAAAGCTATTTAACGGGAAGAAAACAATTTGTCAAGATTGACGAATATACATTAGAAACCAAAGAGATAAGTTGTGGTGTCCCACAAGGATCAATTCTACGCCCGCTGCTATTTAATATTTAGATAAATGACATATTCAATATTTCAAAGCTTATGAAACTCATATTATTTGCTGATGACACAAACATATTCTATTCTACAGACAATCATAGGGAACTTATCAAGGTGGTGAACAGAGTTAAATAAAATAAAATTATGGATGGATTACAACAAATTATCTTTGAACTTAGATAAAACCAAAGTGATGTTTTTTGGAAACTTCAATGCAAATAAAGAGCTCTCAATTGAAATAAATAATGTCTTAATCGAAAGTGTTACAGAAATCAAATTCTTAGGGGTTTTTATCGATGACAAACTAAGTTGGAAGCCACACATCAGACACATACAAACTAAAGTCTCAAAAAGTATTTCAATCGTAAATAAATCTAAACATATATTAGGATACAACAGTAGATATTTATTGTACTGTTCTTTAATATTACCATATTTCACCTACTGTATAGAAATTTGGGGGAATAATTACAAGAGCTCACTACATCCTCTCTTTTTACTTCAAAAACGAGCCGTCAGAATTGTACATAAAGCCGGATATCTAGATCATACAAACAATCTATTTTATCAATCAAGACTTTTAAAACTGTATGACCTTGTGGATTTGTACACTGCGCAACTTTTATACAGAGCCAGTGGGAAATCGTTACCATTCAATATCCAAAAACAGTTCTTAGAAAATGAAGGAGTCTACAGACTGAGGGGATGTAGGAACTTCAAGATCAAACTGATAAGAACCACAAAGAAAGGTTTCTTTGTGTCGGTGTGTGGCACTAAACTTTGGAACGGCTTAAGTAATGAGCTCAAAAAATGTTCAAATATTAAAATATTCAAGAAAATATATAAAGAAACTCTTATTTCAGGATATGAAGATAAGAGGATTTAAGGATCAACAGGTGTTGGAATAATTCCAAATACATGTGTGAACTTGACTGGGGAAATAATCAAAGCTCTTTTAATTACAACCAATGAGTGTTACATTGTAATGTGCAATAATGATTACTGAAATGTTTGAATTACAATCAATCAGCTATTGATTTTATTTACTTGATCTGCAATGTGTAGCAATAATTACTAGTCTGATGTTATCATGTGTTCTAATGATAATCAATTATTAAACATATCGGTATCGTTACTGTTTACTGAAATCATGAATGAATGTTTTCTGAAGATCATCAAACCTTTCTAGGCACTGGATTTTGTTACTTGAAGAGAATCTATCTGATCAGAACCGGATGTAAAAACACTGTTAAACTATCAAATGAATGAACTCAGTAGGGGTGGGATTATATAAGCTTGCTTCTTCCCACTCCTTTTCAAGCAATAGATCAAACTCTACTTATACCTCAGTTAATTATCACTGTATTTAATTAAACATATATGATTTAAGTGACATTTTTGTTTTGTTTTCTGTCTTTTCAATCTACGCATTTCATCATTTCTGTAATGTTTGATAAATGAGTAAATTCTTTATTGCTTTGACTACAATGCTTGAAATAAATCAAAAATAAAAAATAAAAATCAGATAAAGACATAGTATCAACAGTAATAAAATACAGGATTGTGTCAGGAAGGGCAACCGATGTAAAACTACCTGCCAAACAACCAATGAAAGCTGAATCACTGTGCCGACCTGTAAAGGGATTCGCCGAAAGCTGTACAACAATAGCAGAGTATCAACAGTACTTTTAATTTATTTTTTTTGCTTGAGATGGTCTGTTTATTTCATCTGGATCTTACTGTAGAAATGTACACCACACTATGAGGTAAAAAACAAATGAGAAAAACATGAAAATTCCACTAAATTGAGTTTAAGATTTTGAGAAAAAAAAACGGTATGTCACTGTGGTGAGGTGGTTCAACGTTCCAAAAGATTGAATCTTTATCGAACAGTTGTTCTGTTTTTGCCATCACAAACAGAACAACTGAAGGCCTAAACAATATCTGAGTAATGTGTTAATTATAATTTGTCCATGCATACTCATTAAATCATTCCAAATTGTCTGTTCATTCTCATTTATTGTGTTTATGATGGTTATGCTGCTTCCAGACAGACATTTATTTTCATTTTGGAGTATTTAACTAATCGCAATTTAGTTGTCCTTTGTTTCCAGGCAGGGTCAGAGCTAAAGAGGCCTTCACTATCTCTTCTGGAGGCCCTCTAATGCAAAATCAATGTCAGACATTAATTTCCTTGAACCAATCAGATTTTGAGTCTGCAGGGCCTTAGGCAACGTCACAGTTTTCAGACCTTTTGATTGGACAGAAGTTTCAGGAATACAGGAAAAAAATCCCACATGTAGCCTTGTCCAGTTTTTTGATCTGTCTCAGTGTTACGGCCCCCGACAGGCAAACCTGTCCCAGTCTAGGGGTAAATCAAAAAGGGCCCAAAACATATGGACGATGGACACCAAAGTTTAGGAACACGGTTTATTAGATGGTAGAAATAACCTGTGTCCTGTAAAACAGAAAGCAATAATTACTGTGCTGGTCCCAACAAAAGACGAAACAAAGGGATTGGAGCCTTGGCCAAACAGAAAATATTTCAGGGAGACAACTGACCCAGCCACGTTGACCGTCGGAGTCAGCAGCTCCCTGCTAAGGCTGCCTAACAAAATGTAACTATTGAAACAAAATAAACAAAGCCCGCAAATAAGGACTACCAAGGTCCAACCCCAAACTAAAATAACAAAACCCAGCAGTATAAGACTGCTGAGGACCAAGAGGGAATCAAAATGGAAACAACCAACTGTTGTGTATTGAAGTTAGTAATGTTGAACTCCATTACCCAGCATGCATGTGTTACCCAGAATGCTTAAAGAATGGTCACGTGAGAGTGCACTGAGCAGAGAGCTAGGAAGCGGTTGATAGCCCTGCACTGTGTAGTACGTTGACAGAGACTGTTAAATAAAAGGTCATAGAAACCCAGCGACTGACTTGGCTTACTTTAAGATAAGCAAGACAACACATGGTGTAAAAAGTGAGCAGCAAGATTAAAGAGAAAAATTCTTGTGAGTGAAAACATGCCGAGGATCAACAGGCTGACGGCGAGTGCTACATCGAGTGATGGCTTCTAGCAGCAGTGACAGTGACAGGGAGAAATTGAACAAACAGAAGAGGATTTTGTTCCTGATTTGGTGAATAACGCACAGCAGCAGAGGACTGTGGATGCCCAAATACCCCGACTCGCCATGGATAAGCTAAGTCCGCCCACTTCCATGCAATTGACAGGCAATCTTGCTGATAACTGGAAACGTTTCAAGCAAAGATTTAACATTTATTTGGCAGCAAGTGGAGCAGGGAACGGTGATGAAAAACTTAAAGCTAATATCCTATTGCATGTTATTGGAGAAGATGCTTTGGATATATTTAACAGCTTTCAGCTGGATGAAGCTAACCTGACTCTGGCAGAATTAATGACAAAATTTGAAGAGTATTTTGTACCCACTCAGAATGTGACCTTTGAAAGGTACAAGTTTTTCACCCATGATCAAAAGCAAGGAATACCTTTTGATCAATACTTAGCAGAGCTTCACACATTAAGCAAAACATGTGAATTCGGGACTCTGAGAGACTCCCTGGTGAGAGACAGGATTGTCTGCGGTACAGCGGATAATGGACTAAGAGAAAGACTGCTTAGAGAAACTGGACTTACATTAGATAAGTGTGTTTCTATGTGTCGAACGTGCCTAGACCCAAGAGACTTAAACAAAGCAATCAGAAGAGAACATTTCAAGTTGCCAACCAGGGAAGAAATCATGGCACAGTTTGCTGGAGCTAAGTGGTTCAGTAAATTAGATGCATCGTCAGGTTTTTGGCAGCTGAGGTTAGACGAAGAGAGCTCAAAACTCTGTACATTCAACACGCCCGAAGGCAGGTACAGGTTTCTTCGCCTACCATATGGAATTAGATCTGCGCCTGAAGTCTATCACAAGACTATACACATGATCTATGAACACATACCAGGAGTAGAGACCATGATGGATGACATCATTGTCTGGGGAACTACTCGAGAGGAACATGACAAAAGACTGAGACAAGTGTTGGACAAGACAAGAGAAGTAAATCTGAAACTAAATAAAGACAAATGTGAGTTTGGAGTGAAGACACTTACCTTTGTGGGAGATGTCGTCAGTGAACAGGGAGTGAAGCCAGACCCAAAAAAGACTTCAGCTATAAACAATATGGAAAGACCAACCAACAAAGATGAAGTTAGGCGGTTCTTAGGGATGGTAACCTATCTCGCCAAGTTTGTCCCACAACTGGCAACCCTGACAACACCCCTTAGGAGTCTTCTTGAACAGAAAAATGAATGGATTTGGTCTCATGAACAAGAGCAAAGTTTTCGGAAACTGAAAGAGGTTTTGACACAAGAACCGGTGCTAAAGTTCTATGATCCAGAGAAGAGGACCAGAATTTCAGCGGATGCGTCACAGCATGGCTTGGGAGCAGTGCTGCTGCAGCAACACGATGAGCAGTGGCTACCTGTAGCCTACGCATCCAGAGCATTGACAGGTGCAGAGTCCAGGTATGCTCAAATAGAAAAAGAACTGTTAGCCAGCATGTATGCATGTGAGCGGTTCCATCAATATGTTTATGGCCAAACGTTTGAAGTGGAAACCGACCATAAACCATTGGTGTCAATCATGTCTAAAGCACTGAGTGATTGTCCTGTAAGGATACAGCGGATGTTAATCAGGCTGCAAAAATATGACGTGCACATGATGTACACAAAAGGAAAGTACATGTACACAGCAGACACTTTGTCTAGAGCAGTGGACAAAGACGAAAAAGAAGACAGCGGAAAAGGTGCAGAAATACAGGCATATGTGGACATGATTCTGACATCTCTGCCGGTAACTGCTGACCGAACAGAACAAATACGAACAGAGACAAATGCAGATGAAACCATGAAAGAACTGAAAAGAACAATACTCAAAGGATGGCCTGAAAACAAAAAAGAATGCCCTGGAAAAATACAAGATTTCTGGAACTGCAGAGCAGAGCTCACAGTGGTGGACGACATAGTGTTAAAAGGAAGCAAGTTTGTCATTCCAACATCACTACGCAAGCAGATGCTTCGAAAAATACATGAAGGTCACCTTGGGGAGAGCAAGGGATGTAATGTACTGGCCAAGAATCAACCAAGACATCAGCCAGACGACAGCTTCATGTGAACTTTGCTGCACTTACAGGCCGAAACAACAAGCAGAACCACTGATGTCTCACCCAGTTCCACACAGACCTTACTATAAGGTTGGGACTGATTTGTTTGACTGTAATGGTAAAAGTTACGTGGTGGTAACAGACTACTTTTCGAACTATCCTGAAGTAGGAGCGCTGCAGTCAACATCAAGTAAAGCAGTGATTAGTTTCCTGAAGTGTGTGTTTGCCAGACACGGTGTTCCGTGTGAACTGTTTTCAGACAATGGACCGCAGTTTTCCAGCAGTGAGTTTGCTGACTTTGCTAAAGATTGGGGGTTTAGACACGTAACATCAAGTCCAAACTATCCAAAGTCCAATGGCTTAGCGGAAAGCTCAGTAAAGACAGTGAAGACTCTACTGAAGAAAGCACACGACAGAGATGACTTTCAAAAAAGTCTTCTGATCTACCGGAGTACACCTCTGCAAAATGGATTGTCACCAGCTCAGATGCTGATGGGAAGGCGCATTCGCTCCAACCTACCAGTACATGAAAACTTGTTGACCCCTAAGGCTGCACCCAAAGTCAGGAAGGCAAAAGAAGAAATGAAGATGAAGCAAAAGCGGCTGTATGATCGAAAGGCTAAACATCTGCCTTTCCTAAAGCCAGGAGACAAGGTACGTCTTAGAGATGCTTCCACAGGAAACTGGAGACAACAAGGACGCGTGCAAGAGGAGGTGGCTCCACGGTCTTATAAGGTACAGTTGGAGAGTGGACTGTCTCTGAGAAGAAACCGTGCGGATCTGCAGCTTCAGCCTATGGTAGAAAATACTGCAGTAACAGATACAAGCCTGCCGGACTCTGATGCATCTTTAAACCTAACAACAACAGAAGATCAAGAACACCCAAAAGAGAGTCTGACAGCAGGGTCTGCATCACCTAATAGATCGAAACTTTCAGATTCAACCAACTTTCTGGACGTGACAAGTTCGCTAAGACCTAAGAGACATGTTCAGCCACCAAAGAGGCTTATTGAGACTTGCTGAAAGTAAAAAAAAAAAAAAAAAGAAGAATAAGAATGTTTGTATTTGAAAATCTTTTTTAGGAAACTGTTTACACATACTGTTGAGATGTTTACTATCTAGACTTGGTCTAAAGAGAAAAATGTTTTTCTTTAAAAGGAGGAAGATGTTGTGTATTGAAGTTAGTAATGTTGAACTCCATTACCCAGCATGCATGTGTTACCCAGAATGCTTAAAGAATGGTCACGTGAGAGTGCACTGAGCAGAGAGCTAGGAAGCGGTTGACAGCCATGCACTGTGTAGTACGTTGACAGAGACTGTTAAATAAAAGGTCATAGAAACCCAGCGACTGACTTGGCTTACTTTAAGATAAGCAAGACAACACACCAACCAGCACAGCTCCAACTCAAACCCACTGCTCCTCAGCCTCCTGCTCTGCTCTCTCTGCATGCCTCTCCGTTTGGTTGTGGCCTCCTATGACTTAAATACCTGGCAGGTGCTGATCAAGATCATTGGCCACACCTGCCAGGTGAGCAGAATGACAGGGGATGCAGCAAAGCAGAAGCAGCAAGACATAACACTCAGTTAAAAACAGAGCTGACTGTAATGTACCCCATAAATGATTTTGCAGGAAAATCTCCCACTGATCTCCTTTACTTCCTTCATCAGAAAAATCTGAGTGGAATCAAAATGTAATCCAAAATTATATCCCACAAGTTGAAAAACCCAAGATTTGTGTTGAAGAAATATTCCAAGTGTTTTACGAGTGAACAGATTAACATTGATGTTAACTTTTGTGAAGAATAGTTAGAAACTGCCTTTAACTTTTAATACACTAATGGTTTAAACTTAATTCACTGAGCATGTATTGTCATCTCAAAATTATATTACATTTGAAGAAAGCACAGCCAAACTATTGTTCTCACAGTTTATTCTCATACTCCCTTTTTCTGTGCATGTGTGATGTGCTGAGCAGGCCTAAGAGTTATCCTCACTTTAGCCTTGCAGCTTCTCTCCAGCAGTAACCTGTGGGCGTGATTTTCACACGAGGTCCATCGGACGATCTTCTGAATATGCAAATGCAGGGTTTTTATACCAAGCCCATCTCTGAGCTTGTTGGTTCGGACTTTGAATGCACCATGTTCATCTGTCTGTCCCCTTCGTGTTTGTACGAAGTAAAACCTCCACAAAAGATAAGTAACTGTCTCTGAGTCATTATTCATTCATTTCTATGTGCAGGAAGCTGAAGGGGAACGAACCTATAATTTACCTATTTTACAGTCCTGTTTAGAATCTCCAGTTTCCTCACAACTTTGTAAGATCATAATGTTTTCTTCATATTGTTGGACATGAAACCAGCACAAACTAAAGAGCATTACTCAAATATGCTGTAAAGTTTTTTCATTTGAGATTTTTTCTTTCAGGGATAGCAACACCTTATTGTGTGATGATATGCACGTATGATTTGGCTTCAGTTTTTGATGTCCTTCCTGATTCCATCTAAACCTGTTTCATCTCCCTTTTGGAGTCATGGGGTTGCTGGACCCCATCCCTGTTGCTGTTGCTCAAAGGCAAGGTTGCCAGTCCATCACAGGGCAACACAGAGACACACAGACACATGAAGACCTAGGGACAATTTCCCAGGAAGCATGGTTTTGGACTGTGGGAGGAAAGTCGAAGTGCCCGGAGAAAACTCATGCATGGTTTAAAACATTCAAACGCCACACAGAAATGGCCGAGCAGGGATTTGAACCAGGGCCTTTTTCACTTTGAGGCTAGACTGCTAACCATACCGCACCTATGAAACCAATTGAAATGTATTAATATTGTGAATTTTAGACAGAACATTTCTGTTTTATGTATCTGTTTTGCAGATACGCAGAACAAAGAAACAGTGACTTTTTTAGTAGGCTGAGTTTTGTGTGTGTTAAGATACACAAGTAGGTAAGTGCTGCTTATCATTGAGGGTTTCCTGTGTGTGTTTCTTTTTTGAAGATCTTAAGGTGGTTGAGGCTGTTTCCGTACTGTTGACTCTTTGAAACCTGAACATGCAGGGCTGTCTTAAAAGTGACAGAGATATAAAAAGAACAAAATTGCCTTTGATGTTTTCTTGAAGAAGATGTAAAATCTGACATTTCTGTCAGGGAAGTAGAAGCTTCAATACAACAAAAAGCATAGTTAGACTTTTTTTCAATATTTGAGTCAAATTCAAGATAAGACAAGATAAATTTTTATTGTCATTGCACGGTGATACTCTGTACAAAGTACAAAGAAATTGGGAAATTGCTGTCCCACATCAGTGCATTTAGCAAGAAAATAAATAAATAACTACTGGTAGTTAAAAAAAAAAAAATCCTCTAAAAAAAAATTGTTAGAAATGACCTGCTGTTAATGTTTTGCTTATCTAAGGTTATTGCCCGGTTGTAAAAACTGTCCTTTAGTCTATTTGTCTGTGCTCTCAGCGCTCTGAATCTCCTGCCAGAGGCAGCCGCTCAAACACCCGGTGTCCTGGGTGTGTGCAATCCTTCAAGGTCATTAAACAAGGTCATTGGATTTGGGGGCAGAACAAGTCAATTTTTCAATGACAAAGTTGGATTTTCTTATTTAGACCAAGTTTGTTTTCTAGAAGTAAAATTACAGTAAAATATTTGGGTAAGATGCATAAATGTTTTATTCTCTAATCAAAACTGCATTTCTTTGCAGGTAAACTATCTAAATAGCGAAAGGAAAAATTGAAAATCAAGACGAATCAGATTTTATTTTACAATTCAGATCCAGACAAGAGAAATTCTTACAACAGAACTTTAGTTTTCTGCAGAATAAGGTCACCGATGTCCACTAATGAAAATGTTCTACAACTTATTGACAGTAGAATATGTACTAAAGTCAGAAGTCTGAGTCGTCCTCTTCCTCTGTGGTTTCATAGATGACTGTTGGATTTCCAGAGCAGCATAGCACACATCTTCATCCTGGAATGAAACATTTTCATTTGTTGAGAATAGTTTGAGTGTGATAAAAAGCATCAAAGGTCATGAGTTAAAGAAAAACAAAAGGCTAACAAACAAACATCTCCAAATCATTGAGGGATGGTGGAGTTTGGAACATCTAAAAGAAGTGCTCCTCTGTCCCACTAACCTCATTGTGGCTCTTTACCATGATGCAACAGAGAAGCACTGGAACATTGGTTTGAGCTTTGAACATTGAGGTTTGATCTTCATCACCCTTTTGGTGAACCTGTTTTGTTAAGCTGTGAAAAACGTTTTTCCCTTTTCTTTTTCCTTTTCCATAGGCCTAAAATTACAAAACTCTAGTAAACCAGCTCTGTGGCCTTGTGGTAATGTTGCCCAGCCTGAGACTGGAGTGTGATAAGTTCAAATCCACACCAATCCATGCCAAAAACTCTAAAAATGGGAACCAGTGCTTGACCCTCAGCACTAAGTGATTGGATTGGGAGGGTTAAACCACCAAATGGTTTCTGTGTTTGCAGCTCACCACTCCCCAATGAGATGGGTCAACAAATTTTACACACCTTGAACTGATGGAACTTTAAATGTAAACAGCTATTAAAAAGATTGACTTCTGATTCTAAAGTTGCAGGTTCATGTGTCAGAGTGTTTTTGGGAAAGACACTGAACTTCCACATTTCTTCTGGTGGTCTGACTGGCTGCTTCTCGCCCGATAGCTCTGCCGCCGTCAGCGTGTGAGTTTGTGTGTGCATCAGTGACTTTGTTACTGCACGGCCGTAATGGTGGTAGAAAAGTGTTATAAAATCACAATCACACATAAACCACAGACCTTTAAAATCCTACTAAGCTATTAGTGCTGCTTACCTTTTCTTGAGTGTGTCTTGTCAGATTTCTCGAGTTTTCTTTTCTTTCAGAATTTTGAGAAGATGTAGCTGTAGAAATGAGAACAAATCATTTTAAACTTCAAACATGTGTGATTTATGTTTAGGTGTAGCATCAAGCTTTAAACTGATGAAACAATTGGAGGGATATAATTAGTAGATACCTGATTTCTGACAAATCCTGTAAACCAGAACAGAAAGGAGAGCGGAGAGAACAGAAACAGCCGGACACACAGAGAAGAAGAGCAGCTTCCAGCACACATCATCGTTCTGCTGACTGTCACTGGTACAGTTATGAGGCCTGTTGGAATCTGGATAGAAATAAAAAAAAGCTGTAATTGTTTCTTAAACAATTAAGGCACTTTTTAAAAAGTAATCTAAAGAAATAAAACACATGTGGCCCTTAAAGGAATTACGACGGAGTATTAGGGCCACCAAAAAAAAAAAAAAGTAAAATTACGACATTTTATCTCGTAAATTTACGAGAAAAAAACTCGTAAATTTACGAGAAAAAAGTCATAGATTAACAAGGAGAAAACACCGAAGTTGTCCGTTTATCGGAGCATCGCTTGAAGATGAAAGATGTGGAGCCTTTTGTGAAGCTTTATTTCCAAGTTTATTATAGGTTTGAAACAAAGAGATTCTGAACCTTTGGCGACTCAAAATCAGATTATTGTCAGTGGAGCCGTCTTTCCGGGGTTCAGTGTCAGTAAAGCGGAGTTTCATATGTAAAATAAGGAGCTCAGAGACACGTTTGGGTGCAGAGGATCGCTGCAGCTTTTATTCTCCTTTTCATTCACAAACCCTGAAGTTCATCTGTCACCTTACGTCATGAACCTGTCATCAGATCCGAACACCAATGCGGAAGTAAACGTCCCGTTATATCATCAAACAACAAAGATGAATGAAAATAGTCTATTATATTAGCATTAGAACGTTGAAAATGCCAAAAAAAGTGATCCTCCTCCTCAGACGGAAGAGTCACACAAACGTGGAGATCTTGTTTTTGGTGGAGGAAGAAAGGATTGAAGTGGAAAGCTGCAGGGACACCGATGGCTTCATCGGGCTGCAGGGATCCTGCAAACCAACCATCAATAAATAAAACTTGAATAAATTGTAAATCAAACAAATGAGCTTCCAGATATTTGGAACGTTCAAGTTCATTCAGCTCACCTGTTCAACTGAGTTTAGTCGGTCTGCTCTGTTGCTGCGCGGCGTTCACCTGCTGTTCTGCATGTTCACTTCCACTTAATATCGTAAATTTACGAGTTTTTTTCTCATAAATTTACGACTTAAAATCTTGTAAAATTACGAGTTTTTTCTCATAAATTTACGAGTTTTTATCTCCTAAATTAAGGAGATAAAAACTCGTAATTTTACTTTTTTTTTTGGTGGCCCTAATACTCCGTCGTAAGGAATAATTCAAAAGTGAAAAGAGAAAAAATAAATTTCATTTTCTGGATGAGCTTAATCATTCTGAGGGGTCATGGGAGTTGCTGGAGCCTATCCCAGCAACAGTTGTGAGAAGATGGGGTACACCCTGGACAGGATGCCTCACTACACTACTACACGCATTCACACTGAAGAGATCGGGGTTGGACTGTGGGGAAAGATGGAGAGGACAAGGAGAACATGCAAACCCCACAAAATAAGGTCCAAGCCGGGGCCTTCTCACTGTGGGGTCAGAGTGCTGAGCACTACATAATAATGTAGCTCCCTCCCCCAAAAAGGATGCAAATCACATAAGATTTGCTTTTCTTTCTTTTTACTTTTTCTTTATGTGGCAACAAGAACCTTATGAGTGATTAGAAAACAAACTGTGTAGTTAATTTTTTTTAAATTTATTTCAATGAAATTTTATGCAGACTTTAGTCAGCAATAATTCCTAATTGCTACACAACTGGATCTTCCAGTGGTTGCAAAAGTCTTAACATTTGTCAACGTATTTTAAACATTTTCCTTCTTGTTTAATAGAATTAAAAAGGAGATTTAATTAAACGATGAAAATACAAACACTATTTAAGTCACATTTTTCTCAAATCCCTAACCCTAAGCCCAGTGCCGCTTCTACACTAACTTACTCCTCGGGGGAGTAACCCCCCACCCCCATCCCTCACACCCCATGCGCACACATACAAATTTGACGATATCCTTTTTTGTTCCCTATCTTTATTTGGCCATTTTACACAAAAAATGCATGGATTTTATGAATATTACAAGGGTGTCAAGTTTAGTTGCACAGGGGGCTTAAATCCAAAAAATGCTTTAGGTTGGGGGCCGAACAAGATAAACATTTACGGAACACACTAAAGCATTTAAACCTTTTAAACCTTTAAAACATAACTTTTTGAACATAACTATGAATGAAGACAGACAGGAATATTAATCCAGAATGAATCAAGTTAAACCTTAAATAAGGTATAGTGTTTTGCTCTCCATAAAGACATACTCTGTCAAAATTATACAAAGATGAACATGCAGCAGAACAAAACAAACAAAGTCTGAAAATATTAATTAGAAGAAATAACAAATTAAATTATTACATTTTCTTTGCTCTTTTGAGAGTTTTTTAGAGCTGGACTCCTGGCATCATTTTTAGCAATAAGTTCATTTTTGCTTGGTGTGTGACATCCTGTGTGTGTCTTTTTGAAACAAATCAGAGGGATTTGATTTTTTTCAAAACCTGTTATTGTGAATATCATTCTTTGGGTTTCATAAAACATTAAAAACTAAATCATTGAACTGATCACTGGGATTACTCCTAAAATATTTGGCATTTTCCTTATTTTGTGCAACACCAACAGTAGTAATCCTCCAAAAACATCAATACTTTTATAAACATATGATCTATTGTTTATTTATGATCTCAAAAAGCGCAGCTGTCGGACTTTCTGCATTACCTGCTGTCTTTATGTCAAATACTGACACCAATTAAACGACAGGCAGACAAAGAATACATTTATGGAAATTAAAGACACCTGATAAATATTGTCTGCAATAGTTAACAAAGACTGACATTACTAGCATGAACTGAGCAATCTAAGGGCACACAATTATCCAGGTGTTGCACAATCAAGTCTGCGCTCTGTACTCACCCAGCAGCTTCCGCCCACAACCCCTCACCTTTTCCTTTACACACATTTGTGGCACCTTCTCTAAGACAGGAGTGTGTGCAGCTGCGGGGTGCCAATTCGCAGGTTTTAGGCCCATTACAAAATCTGTGATATAACAGATAATAGAAAACTAATAGTGGCGCAATTTATTTTTCTTCCAAGTACAGGGACACCGCCCCCCCTTAAATTTGCGCCCAAGGCAATTGCCCGTATTGCCCGTGCCTAAAACCGGAACTGCCTAAGCTCAATGAGCTCATAGTTGTTACTATTACTGTTACGAAATTTATGTTAAATACATATAGCTAAATTGTATTGCAATTTACAAATAAATATTTGAATTTACATGGAATTGTGCCATTTTTTGTTTCTTTCTTGATTAATTAAATATGTAATAAAAACAAGAACAGTTTCACAAAAAGTCATCTGAGTTAAATACTTACCGGTACTGACTGAGATTTTTCTGATGATACTGCTGTAATTATACAAACTCCTCACATTAACTT
This sequence comes from Oryzias latipes, assembly GCF_053564925.1. Classification (NCBI taxonomy): domain Eukaryota; kingdom Metazoa; phylum Chordata; class Actinopteri; order Beloniformes; family Adrianichthyidae; genus Oryzias; species Oryzias latipes. The sequence continues at coordinate 31,503,759 of NC_136237.1, read as the reverse complement.
GTTTTTTGTCTTCCACCTTATTTTTTTCATTTGCACAGTAGTAAAATCCTTCATCAGAATAGGTGACATTGATGATCGTCAGGTCGTAGGAATCAGAGGAAATGTTCTTTGTCCATATAAACCGAGTTTTCCCAAACTGTTGGAAGTAGGCCTCTGCAGTTAGAACTAGAACAGTGTGGTTCTCATTAGAACAGTTTCTGAACCACACAGTCAGTTCTCCATCTCCCATTTTACAGTCACAATAGAGAGTGATGTTGTCTCCACGTCTGACTGTCACCTCAGACACTGATGCAGAAGTCCAGTTAAAACTGCAGGAAACTGCTCCTGAAAGACAGATGCCATGAACAAAATGATTTCTTTCACAATTTTAAATTGAAATTCATTCAATTCATTCAATCAAGTCATGTAAAATAATCCTGATCAACTATGAACGATAGTAAAAGAAAAAGTTACCCCAGAGAAGAGGCATAATGATGTGCAGAGGATCCATGAGTGATGTGGTCATGAACGGTAAAGAGTACAAATGTTTCTCTCTGTAGATGCGTTCACAGCTTTGCATTGAAGATGTTGTGAGTTGTGTAGATTTTCCACTAAAGGGGACGAAGATTTTGATTGGTCTGCTGACTGGAACATTTTTTTTCTGTGGTTTCCAAGCTGGGTAGTACGGAAGAGGATTAGGGCCATGGACAAAAAAAAAAGGTCATAGAAAATTCTGAGTTTAATCTCAGAATTCTGACTTTATCCTCAGAATTCTGACTTTATTCTCAGAATTCTGACTTTAATCTCAGAATTCTGACTTTAATCTCAGAATTCTGACTTTATTTTCAGAATTCTGACTCTAATCTCAGAATTATGCGCTACAGTGAGGCAAATCCTTCAGCACTGCAGAGTCCAAGGAGCTGCAGGAGTGGAACCAACAAAATCGACGTCTTCAAGTGTCTTTTTGGACGCTCAAGGCTTAAAGAGGAGGTCATTTCGCTACTGGAAGAACAGAGGGTAAGTAAAAAAGAAATTGTTTCAAACTGGTTCTTGTAAATGAACGGGCAGCAGGCTATGCTAGCATTTTGGATCAGCCATGCAAGGCTTTGCATAGCTGGTGCAAAAAAGGCTTTGTGATATGTTTAGCACCCCCCAAATAACTACCTTATAATTTCTTTTTTTTATAGTCTTTACAAAATACTCTCACATATGTCTAGATTGTTGTGTTGTACTATGCATACCCACTGAGCTTTAGTTTACACTCCAACATAATAACTTTAACGTTCAGTTTTCAGCCTTCTCTTTACGTGACACGTTCTCTCTTTTTATTATCTCATTGTCAAACAAACAGTCTGTAAACGACGGTCCCCCGTCACTGAATCATACCCTTTCATAACATTTAATACAATATTATAGTTTTGTTATTCAGTATCTGCGCGAGTTTAAATAAAGTTCAGGTGGTGGAAGTCACGTGACACTTCAGAGTAGCGTTACATATCCACGGCAACCGCCGTTTCTTCTTCATGGAACAGAGAACCGCAGCAATGTGTTTACTATTTTCAAAGCACAGTAGCACCCACATTAAGCTATCGGCACCGCTACAAACTTTACAGGGTACAGTTTATTATTGTTTTTTATAGAGCGAGTTTTTAAAAAAAAATATTTTTGGGCGGGGTTTTTTGAAGCACCGGGAAGCTTTAACGTTACGTCATTATTTACGTAGTTCTGCAGAATCAGATGATTAACTCTTTTGTAGTCTACTATTTTTCTCTCAGTTGCATTTTTATAGTCCGTTCGGATTCACCTGATTAACCACATTTGTCCAGTTTTAGTGGGCATATAAATGGCCAACAAGTACATTTATGTCAAATGTTTGCACACAGCAAGAAAGAAAAAGCTCCATTTATCACTTTTTTATTTACGCTTCTGAAAATACTACTGGACTTGTTTTTTCCCTTAAATAAAATTCATTTATTTTTTATAACTAATGTATTTTTCTTTTGTGCAGATTGACAGTGATGTCATCGCTTTGGAGGATCCAGAAATTACACTTCACATCCATCCCTTCCTGTGGAGTCTGCAACACAAAATTGCAGAAAAGAGGTCCTTTTGCTGAGATTTCTTCCCATCAGATGCTAGACTCTACATTGACTCTTAGACATTGGACACTTGTTCTTGTTATTATTTTTAAGAATATTTATTTATTTCTCTGTCGTTTTTAATGGAGCTATGGTAACAAAGTTATTTAATTGTTTTGTTGTTTTTTCTTATTTACATGTGTGATAGTACATATCTGAGAATACCTGCAAATAACTGACATACCTTTTCCTTCGAATTTTAATTGATTTTCTTATTTTTTTATTCATCTTCTGAACCAATTTTGTCCCTTTTGTGGTCACTTTTTGGGCTGCTGGAGCCTTTACCGGCCTCTCATTTCTTCTGTGAAATTTTAAGAAATATGTATAATTAAACATTTTTTCTCATTATTTTGTTATTTACTTTTAATTTTCAGTATTTCCATAACAGATGCATCAAATGATAGTAACCTAAGATCAAAAGTACTAAATCAACTAAATTTTCATTATATGATTTATTTGTATCCTTTTAAAATATTCAGTCACTTGGGTTACATGTGTTAGTTCTGACCTTGAAAATAATATTAGCAACTCCTGTTTAACTCACCTATATGGTAAAAAAGGTGTTATGGTTCCAATAAATTCATACAAAACATTTCAGAAGAAAAAACTTTATTCGTACATTTTTATAGAAACATTACAGTTTGTAATTTATAACATAGCAACCATTTATCATTGTTAAGTTATGCATATTATAATAGGGAAGGGATTAAATAAGTTTGCTTCTTCCCTTCCCGTTTCAAGCATTAACTGTTTAGTTTGTATTATGAAAAGTAAGATACAAGGATGTATACTCACAGATTGTGACTTCTTTTTGATCTTTATATATGTGCTGTTCCTGTGTTGAAGGAAGTATGTTCCAATTGACCATGCTTAAACAATAAACTCAAATTAATATTGTTTCTAATAACTGCTTCCAACTTAGAATATTATTTTCAAAATAAACTTCTCACAGCTGCACAGTGATGCACTAGCAGGCATGCCTTATAGCAAGAGGGCTCTGGTTCAATCCCAAAAGGCTCCTTTTTGTGTGGAGTTAGCATGTTCACCTGCCTGCATGAGTGAGTTTTCTGCAGCTTCTTCCATCAGTCCAAAAAACTTGCATCATTATAGTTGATTAATGTAAAGTGTGTGAATGGTGATTGTGTGTGTTGTCTCTGTCCCAGGGATGCATCATCCTCCAAAGGGATGACATCACGTTCAATCAGCACAAAAGAAAAATTAATTAAAAATAATAATCATTTTTAAAAAGTAAATGAGTTTTACTTAATGTCACAGTAAAAAATATAAGAAAATAACCATCTTCTTTGTCTCAAAATTAAGTCTTGGCATCTGGAGTTCCATCTTTTTTTTTTTCTCAAGAAAGATTTGAAATCCAGATGCCAAGACTCAATTTCAAGACATCACCTGGATAAATGAGAACTTTCTCCAACATGGAGCTTCCATATGCTGTGTGTGAACTTTTGACAACATTTGACACCTGGGAGAAATCAGGTGCTTCCAAACAGACTGAAAATGCATTCTTAGAAAATCCTGATCTACATTGAGCCAATTATCTGATTTATTTTGGAGAACCACCTGATGACGTAACATTGAAACTGTCCCTAGCGCTCAAAACTACACCTGTCAAAATAATTAAAGCATATTCTCTGTAAACATTGTAGCAGAATTGATAGACGTGATGTTAGCTTCGCTAATGTGGGTGTTAAAAATAATCAACACATGGCTGTTTTTTTCTGTCTGTACTCTCCAAGGAAGAGATGACGATTGCCTTGGATTGCGTATCCAGTCACATGACTCCGACGTGTCATGTGACTTCCGCAACCTGTGCCTCCTTTACACTCACGCAAATGTAAAGGAAGCAAATATGCGTGGTCTGGTATTGAATGTTATGAAAATAGATAATTATTAAACGGGGCACAGTCCTGCATGTCGGCCAATAAGACGATAAAAACGATATAAAATGACGTGACAGGGCGCCTGAGAGCTAAATATTGTAATGAAGTCAAAATAAAGATCGGTGGCCATTTAGTCACCCATACTTGGAAAACACAACAATCTGTCGGATAAAAATACAGTCCAGTAGTATTTTCAGAATGTAAAACGTCTTTAAAGGTCCAGAAATGAGATCATCAGGTAGTTGAATGCAAACAACACTGCAGTGTGCAGAAATGCACAAATTGAAACTCCGTGAGACTGTTTGTCACTGACGTTGATATTTCAACAGCATATACGTACGTTTTAAAATACGTTTTACAGTTACAAAATGCTAGCATTGTCTGTCGCCATTTCATTAAAAAAATTCAAAATAAATCTCTTTTTACTCACCTTCTGTTGTGCTGTTAACACAGTGGCCTCCTGGTAAACTTCCGCACGCAACAAGAAACTTAAAGAGGACATTTTCATTAGTTCCACTCGGCATGTATGACTCCACAGTGCTGCTAAAGCGAACTGAAGGAAGCAGCTCACAGGCCTCCGTAGTTCTGAGATTATAGTCAGAATTCTGACTTTTTTCTCAGAATTCTGACTTTATTCTCAGAATTCTGACTTTAAACTCAGAATTCTGAGAATAAAGTCATAATTCTGAGATTAAAGTCAGTATTCTGAGTTTAAAGTCAGAATTTTCTTTTTTTTTTTTTTATAACTTAAGTTTTATTTTTCATTTTTTGTAAACAAGATAAAGAACACTAGAACATGACATCAAACAGATAAAGTCTTACAAACAAAGAGTAGAAAAGGAAAGAAAGAAGATGATAATAATAAATAAAAATAAATAAGTAGAAAAGGCAAGGAAGAAAAAAAATAGAACATGTCAGTCACCATTCCAGAAATGTCATACATCGACCAGTGAGTTTTTATATACAGTCCATCTGTCCCATTTTTCCTTAAAATGTCCTTCTCTCAATCTTAAAACAAAAGTCATCTTTTCCATGATATAAATCTCCTCCACTATTTCAGTCCAGTCTGTGAGGGTTGGTGGTTCTGGCTTAAGCCATCTTCTGGTTATTGCTTTCCTTGCCGCAATCAGGAATATTTTCACCAAATACTGATCTTGAGGAATGACTGTTTCAGAAATGTTGCCCAGATGTAATACTACCTGCTTGAAGGGGATTGTGTAGCGCAAAGCGTTTGTTAAGACATGATGGATGGAATGCCAAAATGGTCCTATTTGCGAACAGTTCCAGAAGATATGAGAGTGATTTGCCTTTACTGCACCACACTGTCTCCAACACATCTGTGGATTTGCTGATAGTTTGCTTTTAATTAAAGGTGTAATAAAGAAGCGCATGAGGTTTTTCCAATTAAATTCCCTCCATTTCAGTGATGTGGTAGAGGACTGAGTTGATGCACATGTTGAATACCATTCTTTCTCTGAAATAGTGAAAAGTCAGAATTTTCTATGCCCTTTTTTTTTCTTTGTCCATGGCCCTAATCCTCTTCGGTAGGGTTTGAATCCAAAACTAACAGTCTTGATCTTCATCAAGATGAGACTCCTTCACCGTGTTAAAGCTGCAACAACGGCATTCCAGTGCAAAATGTAGAACCAATATTCAGTTCTCTTTCAACATTCGTTTCGGTATCTCACTATGGGACACGCCCCCTGCGCTGTCCCCCAGAAGCTCTTTTACATTACGCCAGTCTTGACTGGCAGACAGAAGGTGACGTCTGCTCTCAGGAGGCGGGACTTCCTCCTGCTATAAGAGCCGGACGCCATCTTCTCTCCTCAGTCTAACACCTCTTCTCGCTCCCAGAAGCATCCTCAGACGGCAGGTGTAGTATCCGAAGCTAGCTTACTGTTCTTAGAGCGAGCTAACAACTCGGTCGCTGAACGCTAGTCGGTGTTACATAGCTTGTCTGGGTAACGCGGTTGGCCTGTCTCCAAACAGCACCCGTTAGAACTAGTCACCATACTAGTAATTTTTCGCGCTTCGCTCTCAACCGGAGTCGACGAAGTCATCATGGAGCCTGAACCTTTCCTCGCCATGGAAACGGTCAGACCTCTGCCTAGAGCCTGCTCATGCGGCAGCAAAATTGCGGGGGCAGACACCCATTCTGCCTGTGCTGCGTGTCTAGGGCTGCAACATGCCCAGGACGCGTTAGCATCTCCGGCTAGCTGCGAGCATTGTGCACGCCTCTCCCTTAAGACTCTGAGACTCAGACTAGCGCGCCAAGCTAGTCTGTCCAAGGCAGACCCGGGCTTGGGGGTAACCAGCCCCCCACTACCAGAGGAGTCTACTCGGGGAGAGGTGGCAGGCATGAGCTGGGGCGACCAACTGGATGCGGTCGCGCCACTCGAGGGCATGGAAGAGCAGGAGGCCGCTCCCCCGGAGTTCCAGGACACGGTGGACACTGGCTGCGGGCGACGCGTGCGGCGGCTTCCCAAACCCGACCGCTGCGATGGACCTGCATGATGTCTGCAGAAGAGCAGCTGAAAAGCTGGGCATTAAGTGGCCTGAAGCCCTCACTGAGACCACCACATCTCGCTATGAGGGAAAAAGTCAAGTCTTCCAGCAGACAGCTGCTGCCAGTGTTCCCTGAGTGCTTGGAGGAAGCGACCAGGACCTGGAGCACCCCCTTTACAGCCAAAAGCCCCATCCTGGGAGGCTCGGCTTTGGACTGGACTAACATGGAGGAGAACGGATTCTCACATATCCCTCCAGTCGAACCGCTGCCGGCATCCCACCTGCACCCGACGCAGAAGTCCACCATGACTTCCGCGGGCCCCGCCCTGCCCTCGAAAGCTGACTGCTTCCAGTCAACTCTCACTGAAAAGGGCTACAAGGCCGTTGCTGCATCGGTGAAAGCCCTGAATGCATCTTCTCTGCTCCTAGCCTACCAGACAGAGCTGCAGGAACAGATGTCAGCCACACCAACCCCAGACCTCTGGAATGAGCTATGCGTGGTCACAGACCTCTGTCTGCGTCTCCACAGGTCCGCAGTCCAAGCCTCTGGGCGAGCCATGGCCCTCATGGTGGTCCAGGAAAGAGCCCGGTGACTGAACTTATCTAGTCTCTCTCAGAAGGAGAAGACTCAACTCCTCGATGTGCCTGTGGACCCAAATAGCCTATTTGGACCAGCGGTGGCCACTATGCAAAGGCGCTGTGAGGAGAAGAAACGGGAAGGTGAAGCGCTGCAGCTGTGTCTGCCCAGGAGGGTACCTCCTCCTACCCCAGCTGCACCGCGTCTTTCCTTCGCTCAAGCGGTAGCTAGACCAGCTTACCGCACTCCGAAACGCCAGCCTCAGCCAGGTGACCGGAGCCAGGGAAAACTTGCTGAGGCCAGAGGGGCCTGGGCCAAGAAACCGTTTGCTCCCAACGTGACAACGGCAGCCCAGCCAGCGCCTCCTGTCGCTCAGAGCGCAAAGAAAAAGAGGCGTGCCACCTAGGGCGAAACCACCAGGGATGGAGAGCGGGCACAACCAGAAGCCTGCTTCCGCCCTTCTACGAAACGTTCAGCTCCCGTCGTTTTTCTCCAGGGCATGTTCCAGCCCGACCAAACGGCGTGCATAGGCTCTGGTGGTCCTCACAGTTCACAGCCAGTTAAAAAGGAGAAAATAGTGACCCACAGAGAGCTCAGTGGAGCCACAGTTGTGTCCCAGAAAGTGTTTGAAAAGGTTTTTAAAACAAACACAAATAAAAAATCCCTGAGGCGCGCAACCAGGCCCCGAGCCAAGGGCGCAGCCTCAACACAAAAAGACAAAACAAAAAACAAAACACATACAAATGACGGGAAGCCGGGTGGGAGCTGCGCGACTGCTTATGAGGACACAGGAGAGAGCTGTTGCACCACCAGTGGCACAGCAGCCCAGCACCGTGGTGGCAGAGAGCCCTGCTTCAGCGCAGCTCGCGTTGGCCACGCCCACCAGTGTCTCAGCACAGAAGCCGCTCGGCCCGCTCTCGGACAAATCACAGCAGTGGCGACACTGCGAGGCGCCAGACTGGGTTATAAGCACTGTTACCAAGGGTTACAGACTCCAGTTTGCATCCACCCCTCCCCTTTTCAATGGTATACTGCAGTCGCAGGCCAGGGGGCAAAACGCAAGCATTTTGCAGGAAGAGATCAAAACACTGCAAGGCAAAAGAGCCATTCAGCTAGTGCCACCGGAGCAGGCTCACAGCGGTTTCTACTCCAGATACTTCCTGGTCCCAAAACGGGGTGGAGGCCTGCGTCCGATTCTAGACCTACGGGCACTGAACAAAAACTTGAGAAAGTACAAATTCAGAATGCTAACACACGCAGGTCTGGTACGGTTTGTGCGAGTTCAGAGCGCGACTCTCAGCGGAGAGAGTGACAGCCTTCCGGGCGTGTCTGTCAAAGTTCCGCAGGGGGGCGTGGATAACGTTCAGACTCAGGCTCCTCGGGCTGATGGCATCGGCTCTGTCCGTCATCCCTTTTGGTCGCTTACACATGCGTCCTTTTCAGCGGTGGGTGGCGTCGCTCAATCTAAGCCCTGCCCGCCATGGTCACCGACGGGTGCTTGCTTCGGTGACATGCATTCTCGCCCTACACAAGTGGAGGGATATCTCTTTCCTCACCACGGGTGTTGTTATGGGAACCGTGTGTCAAAGGTGGGCCGGAATGTGTGTAATATTTGTGCTGATCCTTAGTATTTCTTTTGGTGTTGGGTGGTTTTGTATGTTGTGCTGTTTTGTTTAGTTTTTACTTTTGCATGCGGTTTAATTTTATTGGATCATGGACCTGATTACACACACCTGGACCTCATTGGGCAGAACCCCTCACCACTGCATAAATGGAACTCTGAGCAGTTGCCGGAGAAGCAAGCACCTGAGGCAGACGCACGCAGCGCAGTTGAAGCGTGCCGCAAGGAATGAAGCTCCGGTTGAGAGCCAAAGGAAGGCGGACCAGCTGATCGCCTTGAAGACGTAGCGGGAGCCGTGTGAGACGGGGGCGTCGACCGTGTGGAGGAATGCCGAGGCTGACCGAGAAGTTGCGTGTGGGACCTGAAGGCCTGACGATCGGTGCATAAAGGAAAGTCTGCTCTCCCGACCGGCCTGGATGCGTGTGGCTGATGTTGGTGTAACACCTTGAAGTTTTTCGTTTTTTGTGTGTTCGTTTCAGCCGCACAGACGCTGGTTTTTTCCCCTCCACGGCCGGATTCAACGGTGGACTTCGGGGGGGCGCGGCTTTGGGACTGGACTCTTTTAGCTGGGACTTTTAATCAAATTTTTATGTCTTTTATTTTTTTAACAATTTACAGCTGTTTTTAGACTACTATTTATTAAATCCCTTTTTACATTTTTAATTGTTTCTAGTCATTTTTGCACAGTATTTTATCGAGCTGATTCAATCACCAGTGTGACACCTGCAAATTTTTGGCGTTGTCGGCAGGATCAGCTCTACTGTGTAAAAATGACTTCAGAAGCCCATGAGGATTGTAGTCCCATGATGGCACAGTTTACATTTCCGTGGTTTATGGGTGCCGCATATGTTCCAAGGTTTGGTGGTGACAGGTCAACATTTGCAGAATGGAGGGTTCAGGTGGAAGCCATGCTGCGTGCACAAGGACTGGGGCCCCAGCAGCAAGCAGACTTTATCATGAGTGCCCTAGAAGGGGAAGCCAAGCGTGAATTACTGTTGGTAGCACCTGATGAGAGGAATACTGGGGAGAAAGTGCTCGAGTTACTGAAGTGTGAATTCGCTAAACCTGCTTCTAAAGCCCAGTTAAGAGCTGCATTTTTTAACTGTCGTCAAAAATCTGATGAGTCTGTTCACCTCTTCATTTTAAGATTAAGGGAGCTGTTCTCTAGATGGCGCCAACATGACCAAGATGTTGCTGGGGACACTGATGACTTGCTCCTGGACCAGTTGTTGGTGGGGCTTCGTCCAGGCGCGGTGAAGCAAGAACTTAATCGACAGATTCGTCGCAGCAGAGACACAACTTTTCCAGAAGCCTGTCGAGAGGCCAGAGCACTGGAAAAAGAGCTAGAAGAGGAAGGGGAGGTTGTAACAGTCCAAAGAGTTGCAACTCAAAGACTCGCTTCACAGTCTGACCTGGACCAGCTCAAAGCTGAACTTCGTAATGAGTTGCAGCAAGAACTGAAAGATATGAAGGAACTCCTTTCAGAAATAAAAGCTTTAGCTGGTTCTAAAGGACCTGAAGTTGCGCATCCTCCCCCCCAACTTCCATCAGAAGCAAAGGTTGAACTGCCAGGAAGCTCAGCCCTCCAGCCACTTCCACCAGGACCTTTCAGAGTCGCCAGCCCCCGAACACTTGGACATCAATGGGATGCGTATGGCAGGCCCATCTGTAGACATTGTGGGGTGGCTGGTCACATGCAGCGGAGGTGTCCCCAGAGGTCTCGCCGCAATCAGGATTTTTAGAACCCCCTACAGCTGAGGGCCGGGCCGTGGGGGCATCAAAGAGTGGCGCAAAGTCGGCTCTAGTCGGTGAGTGCCCAACTGTCACGATTATTCTGAATAACCGTCCTGTTCCTTTTGTGATCCCAAGTCACTATGCTAAGCCAAAGTCTATTCAGAAAGTGCCTGGGGGACTGTGAAGCCCAGGTTGAAGAAGCGCCCTGGTTGACTCTGCGTGCTGCAAATGGCTTGGAGATCCCCTATGTGGGTTATGCGCTGCTGGATGGCATGGTGGGTGGTATTCGGGTATCGGGCAAGGGCATTGTGATAGTCGAAGATAAGTGTGTAGGTACTGAAAAAGGAATTCTTGGGATGAATGTTATTGAGGCTGTGTGGTCTGCCCTCACACAGGGAAACCATCCTGGTGTACCAGCATTCAAGGCTGTCCTTCAACCACAGGAAGGAAAGGCCTGGACACAAGCCTTTGCAGACTGTCAGTTGGCCTACACTCGCCAGCTGAAACCACCATTCCATGCTACTGCAAAATTAAAGCGGCAGTTGCCTGTTGTGATCCCACCACAATCGGAGATGGTGCTTTGGATCCAAGTAGCAGAGGGGGACCCTAAGGCCACTAGGGTTGTGATGGTAGAAGAACTAACCAATAATGACACCGAGTGGCAAGTGGGGCGTACGCTGACTTTGTTGAGAGGAAACTGTTTGCCATGTAGAGTCTGTAACCCGAATCCATATCCAGTTGAGGTTCCACAGCGCCAGCCAGTGGCCCAAGTAACAGAAATTGACCCGGTGGACATCCAAGGTGAGCATGAGCTGAGCCTTCAGTGGGTCGACGCGGAAGTGCTGGAGGTGGCAGTAAGGCGCATTGGAGCTTCAGAAGAAACTAGCAGTTCGGAAGCACATCCAGTTCTGGCCTTAAGGGGGGATGGTCTCACAGTTTGTTAACAGGAGCAGATGACCCAACTTCTACAACGTTGGACCAAGGTGTTTTCGAGCCACGAGGAGGATTTTGGCTGCACTGGAGTTGTCAAGCATCAGATTCCTACTGGTTCAGCTCCTCCGAGCAGGGAACGATACCGACCGGTTCCACCAAGCTTGTATGCAGAACTGCGCTCTCTCCTCAAAAACATGTTGGACAAAGGGGTGGTAAGGGAGAGTTCAAGTCCATGGGCAGCTCCTATTGTCTTGGTCAAAAAGAAGAATGGAGACTGGCGTTTCTGTGTTGACTATCGGAAGCTAAATGCTTTAACGCATAAGGACGCTTTCCCATTGCCTCGGATTGAAGAGTCACTAACCTGTCTGAAGGCTGCAAAATGGTATTCTACACTTGACCTTGCCAGTGGTTACTGGCAGGTTGAGGTAGACCCTGCGGATAGGGAAAAGACTGCTTTTGCCACGCCTATTGGCTTATACGAGTTCGATCGAATGCCCTTTGGACTTTGTAATGCCCCAGCCACTTTTCAGCGACTAATGCAGCGCTGTCTGGGGGGAATGGTGAATGACTCGTTGCTAATATACCTTGATGACATAATTGTCTTTTCATCTGACTTCCAGAGTCATTTGCAGCATCTGGAAGAGGTATTCCAACAACTTTACATCCATGGGTTGAAGCTACAACCAAGGAAGTGTCTTCTGTTCCAGAAGGAGGTGACGTACCTTGGGCACATCATCAGTGCGCAGGGTGTCTCGACAGACCCGGCTAAGACCGCGGTTGTGAGGGACTGGCCTGTCCCCCAAACTGTGAAACAGGTTCGGTCCTTCCTGGGTTTCGCGGGGTATTACCGCAGGTTCATCTCTGGGTTTTCCAAGATCGCCCTGCCATTAAACGCCCTTACCCATGGGTCGGCCACCGCGAAGAATTCACTTGTTTCCTGGTCTCCTACATGTCAGCAAGCTTTTGATCAACTGAAAGAGGCGTTGCTGAGTGCCCCTATTCTGGCATACGCTGATTTTACCAAACCATTCAGACTTTATACCGATGCCAGCTTTGAAGGTTTGGGAGCTATTCTTGCCCAAGTGCAAGATGGGAAAGAGCGGGTCATAGCATATGCCAGCCGCAGCTTGCATCCAACAGAGCGGAATGACCAAAACCACAGCTCTTTCAAGTTGGAGTTGTTGGCTTTGAAATGGGCGGTCACTGAAAAATTTAAAGACTACCTGTATGGGGCTGAGTTTACCGTATACACGGACAATAACCCCCTGGTGCACTTGGACTCAGCATGGTTGGGGGCTGTGGAGCAACGTTGGGTGGCACAGTTGGCAAACTACAAGTACTCCATCAGCTATAGGCCGGGGAAGCAAAATAAAAATGCAGATGCCCTGTCACGGCTGTCTTCACAGGAAGAGCCCACTTGCCACAATGTGACCAGCATGGAGACTACAGTGAAGGGCTGGGAGAGCAGGCAGCACGAAGACCCTGACCTCCAACAGCTGCGCCAGTGGAAGCTGCAACATGTGGATCAACCTGAGGTACGTGAGGCTGCCTCTGCAGATCTAAAACTGCTTCTCAGACAGTGGGGCAAGATCGAGCTCCGTAATGGGGTGTTGGGGAGGTGTTTTTTGGAGGCCAGTTCAGGGCAGGAGGTTTTTCAAGTCCTTATACCCAGAAGTGGGGCCAAAGACCTGTGGGCTGCATACCATCAGGAGATGGGTCATCCAAGCAGTGACAGGACACTATCAATTCTGCGTCAACGCTGCTACTGGCCACAAATGGCTAGAGATGTAACCGACTGGACAAACGCCTGCCTTCAGTGTGTCTGCGCAAAACGTGGCCCGGAGGTGAGGGCTCCCCTGATGTCCATTACAACTTCATACCCTTTTGAGGTGGTGGGGTTGGACTATTTGTCCCTGGGTCGGCCTGAGGATAGGTGGCCTTGTATCCTGGTCATGACCGACCTCTTTTCTAAATATGCCCAAGCCGTTCCCACTAAAGATCAGTCGGCAGCAACCACTGCCCGAACTGTGTACAATAACTGGATTCAGAAGTTTGGTTGCCCAGAACGGATTTTGACAGATCGAGGCGCTGCCTTCGAATCCTCAATATTCAAAGAGCTATGTCGCATCTATGGCTGTAAGAAAAGTCGTACTACAGCATATTGGCCTCAAGGTAATGGGGGTTGTGAACGTGTTAACCAGACATTGTTGGGTCTATTGAATTCACTTTCAGAGACTGAACATGGACAGTGGGCCGACCGCTTACCAGCCCTGGTGCAGGCCTATAACAACACCGTGCACAGCACTACTGGCTTCACTCCCCACTACGTAGTGTTCGGAAGACACGCTCGACTACCGGTAGACTGGTCGACAGGACTGGGACCTGAGGAGCAACCACAGACGTTACAAGGTTGGGTGAACTCTCATCATAAAGCTCTACAGAATGCTTATGAAGCTGTGAGACGACAAACGCAGAAGCGACAGGCGCTGGATCAGAGACGATACGACAAGCGTACCCACAAAACGCCCCTATTGCCTGGAGAGCGTGTATTAGTGCGTAATTTTCGCAGAAGGGCGAAAGGGAAGCTAGGTGTGAGATGGTCTCCTGAACCTTTCGTGGTGGTCTCCCAGCTCTCCGAAGGTAGCCCAGTGTATATCCTGCGGCCGGAGGCTAAGGAGACACCAACCCGCACTGTGCACCGAAATAACCTGCGAACATGTCCCCTTGTTCTGACTGAGAATGCTCCACCACTGAAACCGAATGGAAAATCAGCTGACCTGGAACCCAAACTTCCCCCTCCAACATTGTGGTTGCCAAGACTGATAATGGGATGCAACCCGCAACCAGTTAGATGCCCTGAAAGACAGCCACCAGCTGCTCCACCTAACCCTCCGGATGCATTCGAGGGCCTTGAACCTCTGCGTCGGTCCGAAAGGTCAAACTTAGGGAGACCTCCGGTGAGATATGAAGCAGAATAATGTTCGGGACGACCATTGTTAAAAGGGGGGGAAATGTCAAAGGTGGGCCGGAATGTGAACGGTCTGTGGGGCTCCCACATGCGATCAGTTCACATAAACTGCTTGGAACTCCTGGCGGTGTCTCTTGCACTGAAACATTTCTTACCCTTCCTGAATGGGCGCCATGTTTTAGTCAGGACTGACAATACCACAGTGGTGGCGTATATCAACAGACAAGGAGGGCTTCGCTCATTTCAGTTGCACACGCTAGCACACAGACTGATTATGTGGAGCAGCTCCCGACTTCTGTCGCTGCGGGCCATTCATGTACCGGGGATAATGAACCGAGGAGCCGACCTGCTCTCCAGAGGGAACCCGCGTTACAGGGAATGGAAGCTCCACAGCCAGGTGGTAGCCCAGATGTGGAGCATTTACGGTCAAGCAGAGGTCGATCTCTTTGCGTCAGCGGAGAACGCTCAATGTCAGATTTTCTACTCTCTGACGGACCAGAGCGCCCCCCTGGGGGTGGACGCTCTAGCGCACGAGTGGCCGTGCCGACTTCTGTATGCGTTCCCACCGTTGGAGTTGATTGCCCCTACCCTCACCAGGGTTCGGGAGGGGAAACACTCTCTTATCCTCGTAGCCCCTCGGTGGCCCGGGAAACACTGGCTAGCGGACATCATTCAGATGCTGCACAGCCAACCGTGGCCTCTGCCTTTACGCAGGGACCTCCTGTCGCAGGCCCGCGGGGAAATTTTTCATCCTCATCCGTAACGCTTGGCTCTGTGGGCCTGGCCCATGAGAGGCTGAATCTCATGGCAGCGGGACTCCCGCAGAACGCCGTGGACACGATCCAGAGTGCCAGAGCGCGGTCTACCCGCTCCGCCTACTGCGCCAAATGGCGCGTTTTTGAGGACTGGTGCGTAAAAATGGCCGTAATGCCTTTCCAGAGCCCCGTCCCAGTCATTCTATCGTTTCTTCAGGAACTGATTGAAAAAGGTTTGTCCTTTTCCACCATTAAAGTGTATCTGGCGGCCATATCCGCCTGTCACATAGGTCTTAATGACAAAACAGTGGGCCAGCATCCGCTTATTTGTCAGTTTATGAGGGGCGCACGGCGGCTCCGACCGGTGTCGAAAAGCCTTGTTGCTCCTTGGGATTTACCGGTGGTGCTAGACGCACTGTCATGCGCACCGTTTGAGCCACTGAGGCAAGTGAGCCTCAAAGCGCTCTCTTTTAAAACAGCTCTGCTTATTGCACTAGCTTCTGCTAAACGAGTGAGCGACATCCATGCGTTGTCAGTTCACCCGTCCTGTTTGCAGTTCTCCAGAGGGTTTTCTAAGGTTTTGTTGAAACCGAATCTGGCATTTATGCCCAAGGTTTTCAACCCTGCCATACCTTACCACTCCATTGAGTTTTTGGAATTTAACCCGCCTCCTTTTTCCTCTACGGAGCAAGAGAGGCTTCACACATTGTGTCCTGTGCGGGCGCTGCGCATGTATGTGGAGAGGACGGCTGGCTTCAGGAAATCTGAGCAGCTGTTTGTGTCGTGGGCTTCTCCTCACACAGGTAAGTCCATAACCAAACAACGCCTGTCACACTGGGTTGTGGGCGCTATAACCATGGCTTATAATAGCAGGGGGTTAACACCCCTGGCGGGCCTGCGCGCTCATTCCACTCGCGGCATGGCTTTTTCAGGGCATCTCTCTGGATGACGTGTGCACGGCTGCCAGTTGGGCAACACCTCACACTTTCATCAGATTTTATAGACTGGATGTCACTAGACCAGGGCTGCCTCACGCAGTGCTAGGTGTGGGGTCCACACCTACACCTGTATGATCAGCCTGGTTGTTCTCTGTTGGTCTTCGGAGTAACCTTATCTGGCAATACGGGAGTCTCTACATCCCATAGTGAGATACCGAAACGAATGTTGAAAGAGAACTTTAGGTTAAGAACTTAACCCCGGTTCTCTGAAACAGGAATGAGGTATCTCACCAGATCACCCTCCTTGCCTGGAGCGAGAAGAGGTGTGCTTACTTAGACTGAGGAGAGAAGATGGCGTCCGGCTCTTATAGCAGGAGGACGTCCCGCCTCCTGAGAACAGACGTCACCTTCTGTCTGCCAGTCAAGACTGGCGTAATGTAAAAGAGCTTCTGGGGGACAGCGCAGTGGCGTGTCCCATAGTGAGATACCTCAATCATGTTTCAGAGAACCGGGGTTAAGTTCTTAACCTAAAGTTCTGACAACTACAAAGGAACTTGAGGAACTCAGGGACTGGCCCCCTGCGGGTGCCCAGAGTCAGGACTTAACGAGGGGAATCAGCGTTTCAGTTTTATGCAGCTAAAAGCGGGAATAGTCTCCCCGAGGTAGTGAAAAATAGGCCTCAATTCTGTGCTAAGGTTTAAATCTAGACTCAAAATATTCCTGTTTATTTGTGTATATAACTGAAGGGTCCTTATCCACACCTATTTTATTTTCCTTTCTCTTTCCTTTCTTTTAAAGTCAATTATATAATGATTGTGTATGTTTTTAATCTTTGCACTGTTATGTATTGTGATTTTAATGCATTTTCCAGTTCCTTTCTGTAAAAATTGTGCTATACAAGTAAACTTGCTTTGCCTATATATATATATATATATATATAGAGGAAATTACAATGTTGATTTTGTAAAACTGCCACCTTGGAAAGATATGGAGCTTTTGTTACCGAGTTTCGAAGACATGTTTCATAATATTTCATGCTTTTAATGTGAGCAGCAAGCTAGTCTGGTGACTCTGCATTAATTGTGAATAAAAAGCAAATAAATGTAAGAAAAAGGACTAATAACCTTGAAATATTTAATGTTACAGAATAATTTGTTCTTCAGTGTAAAAAAAGCATGAAATGACAAGGATTCATGGGAAAAAAAACATCTCTCATCTCAGTATGTCTTTTCTCAAGGTCAGCATCCAGCGCTTTTCATGTTTGCCTCATCTGCTAATGAAACATTTTCACAAGGGGGATCAGTCTGTAGTAGAGACACATTCTGTCCTCGTGGCCCGCCCCCTCAAAAAGAAAAAAAAACAACAACGCCACAGCGGCTCTGCAG
Organism: Oryzias latipes; assembly: GCF_053564925.1. Classification (NCBI taxonomy): domain Eukaryota; kingdom Metazoa; phylum Chordata; class Actinopteri; order Beloniformes; family Adrianichthyidae; genus Oryzias; species Oryzias latipes. The sequence goes on along the minus strand of NC_136237.1, from coordinate 31,486,331 downwards.
TGACTACGTCACAGTGCAGCTGTGAACATATGAGGGAATCTGCCCAAAAATCAGGGTCTGGGTGACTCCTGCTTCGTTCACGCAGAGCCCAGTTTAAACAAATCCAGACACACATGAACTAATGGAGCCACGACACGAGGATTTATCCACCCACAAATGCACACAAACACTCAGTCATGCTGGGTTCCAGAAAGAGGGGTCAGAGCCACTCGTGCTGAATGACTGCGAGGCAGAGTGGAGTAGAGGAGATGAGGGGAATCCAAACTCTTCCTGTCCTTTTTCCCTCTCTTTTCCTTCATGCGCTCCCTCTTCCCGTCTCGGCGGCACATTTAGCAGTTTCACATGAGGTCCATCAGTTTTTTACTTCAACACCTCTTAATATACGGACAGCTGATGTAGCATCCAGAGTTTCTGTCAGTGCTGGACTCGGGTTTCAGGAAGAAGAAATGAACCTTCATGTGGATTTTGCCTAAGGGGGTCAAATTCAACCACATCAAAAGAACCACACTATCCTCCAGCAATTGGAAATGTGTTGTGTTGAAGGAACTCCGGGGACGTTTTCTGTGGATTTAATGTTTCAGCCTGCAGTTCTTAGGTGACCTTAACCCTTGCGCTATCTTAGATGACCCCACCCTTACTTTGACGTGTTATTCCTACCAAGAAAAAGGTGGATAAAGGTGGAAAGATTTCATGTAATCCATGGACATCAGTGAAGATCACAAATCATTGAAGAAAAAAGGTTCAGCGCACTGTCTAGTGGGTCTAGATGACCCAACTCCCAATGTTAAAGTGCCTAGGATAGCACAAGGGTTGAGCTAATTTCACATCGCCCTTGGCAATGGGCGTTTAGATGACCACTTCCAATGAAAAGTCTGTGTAAACGCGTCAATGCATATTTTGGGTGTCCGCGTTTAAAACTATTATGTTCACTCATCGCTTCACACATTTTTGTTTTGGCCTCTACCGAAAAAACGCACATTGAAAGTTAAACCAGATTTAACTGTAACCAATCGGGGACTCGGATTTGGTGGAAACGTTTGGATGGCGTCCCTTTGAACCTCTTTTTAAACATTACGGTATTCCTGAAGAACTAAAGTCTGACAGTCGTTTAGTTCTGAGCATGTTAGCAGATTTGTAGAAAGCTGGAGTTTTGGACATGCAAAGTTCAGCCTACATTTACAACAGGGCAGTAGTGAAGCAGAACAGGCTGTGATTACAGTTAGAAGTTGCTGAGAACTCATTCAATTCAATTTCAATTCAATTCAATTTTATTTGTATAGCCCAAAATCACAACAACAGTCGTCTCGATGGGCTTCGAAGTAAAACATGAAATCAAAAGGATCACGAATACAAAGAGTTCAATAGAAAAATACTAAAATGAACTAACAAACTGACTAAGCTATACTGGCATCCCTGCCCTTAGACCCCCCTTCGCGGTAAGGAAAAACTCCCAAAAAAACCGGATTCCGGAAAAAACGAAGAAACCTCAGGGGTGCCCACATGAAGGAGGGATCCTCCCCCAGGACGGACAGGCGATTTACCAGAACTCTTAGAGAAGAATTAACTTATCTAAATCTACAACTACATATATAAAAGTCCAGCAGACGAGCTTCATCCAGCCGTGGTTGTGGGGACAGTCAAAGGCGCGAGTCGAGCCGGAGACAGGAACCACAGCCAGGTGTAGGAGCAGGAGCAGAGACGAGGTAAACGGTCAGGAACTGGAGCACGGATGAGCCAACTGGAGTCTGGAAGCACTCCCACTCCCCAGGAGGGGAGAGGAAAAGAGGGACAATACATGAATCGCACTGCACCAAACACAGGCATGGAGAACTAAATGATAAATTATGATCAAGAAAAGAGGAGAGGAAGGGTAGAAGTAAAAAAGGAAAGAGGACAGAACCCCAGTGCACCATAGTTACCCCAGCTTCAACTTCTAGCAGCCTTTTAAAAGAAATAGTTATTATTAAGTTTAATTTAAACAAACTAACATTAAGTTAAATAATCTCTGAATACTAACTAGTCTGACAATAAGCCTCTCCAAAGAGGAATGTTTTCAGTCTAGCTTTGAATGTAGAAACTGAGTCGGCCTCTCTTACATGAGCTGGGAGTTTATTCCATAAGGCAGGGGCTTGGTGGCTAAACGCTCTACCTCCAACCGTACTTTTACTAATTCTAGGAACCACAAGCAGTCCTGCATTTTGCGAGCGAAGTGTTCTGATTGGTTGGTAAGGGACTATGAGGTCCTTAATATAGGACGGGGCCATTCCATGTAAGGCCTTATAGGTTAACAGGAGGATCTTGAACTTAATTCTAGAATCAACTGGGAGCCAATGGAGCGAAACTAACACAGGAGTGATGTGATCTCTTCTGCTGGTTCCAGCTAACAATCTAGCAGCTGCGTTCTGAACAAGCTGGAGACTTCTTAAGGAACTCTTAGGACACGCTGCTAACAAGGAGTTACAGTAATCCAGCCTCGACGTAACAAATGCATGGATGAGTTTTTCAGCATCACTCTTAGAAAGTATATTTCTGATCTTAGCAATATTCCGCAGGTGAAAAAAGGCAGTTCTACATGCCTGAGATATGTGAGCCTTAAATGATAAATCCTGGTCAAGTAAAACCCCAAGGTTTCTAACTGTGGAATTGGGGGCTATACTTATACCATCCAGGGAGACTATCTGAGCAGACAGAGCATCTCTGAGGTTTTTAGGACCAAGTATAATGACCTCAGTTTTTTCTGGGTTCAAGAGGAGGTAATTAATTGTCATCCAGGTCTTGATGTCACTGATGCAGGCGTTCAGTTTCTCTATCTGGTCATTCTGGTCAGGCCTCATGGATAAATACAACTGCGTATCGTCGGCATAACAATGAAAATTAATGCTGTGTTTCCTGATTATGTTTCCTAGGGGTAACATATAAAGCGTAAACAGGATCGGTCCCAAGACTGAGCCCTGTGGGACTCCATAGTTGACTCGAGTGCACTGAGAGGAATGGCCATTTACATTAACGAACTGATACCTATCAGACAGATAGGATTTAAATCACTGGAGAGCAGATCCTCTGATCCCTATGTCCTGCTCTAATCTATGGAGTAAAATACCGTGGTCGATAGTGTCAAAGGCAGCACTGAGGTCCAACAGGACCAGAATAGAAAGTAGTCCCTTTTCTGAGGCCAATAACAAGTCATTAGAGACTTTAACTAGTGCAGTTTCCGTACTGTGGTGAGGTCTAAACCCCGACTGAAAGTCTTCAAAGTGGCTGTTGTCCTGTAGGTGGCAGTAAAGCTGCTTAACTACAACTCTTTCTAGGATTTTAGAAATAAAGGGCAGGTTTGATATCGGTCTATAGTTGGCCAAGATGCTAGGATCCAAACTGGGCTTTTTCAGAAGAGGTTTAACAACTGCATATTTAAAAGACTGTGGCACGTAACCCGTTTCCAGAGAGGCATTTATCATTGTTAATATGGGATCATTAATTAGGGGAAAAGTTTCTTTAAAAAGTCTAGTGGGAATTGGGTCTAACAGACACGTTGAGGATTTGGAGGACGTAATAATTGATGTTATTTCCGCTTGATCCACAGCAGTGAAGCAGTCTAATGTTACAGAGGTTTCTATGGATGCCTCCATTTCTACCGCTTCAGCCTGTTCTGGGCTGATAGTAGGAATAACTTGATTTAATTTATGTCTAATATTTGAGATTTTACTATGGAAAAATGTAAGAAAATCATCAGAGCTGAGAGAAACAGGAACATGTGGTTCTACTGAGCTCTGACTGCGAGTTAATTTAGCTATAGTGCTAAAAAGAAATCTTGGATTGTTTCCATTCTCTGATATTAAGGTTGAATAGTACTGGCTTCTAGCTCTACGCAGAGCTTTTTTATAATTTAATAGGCTATGTTTCCAGATATCCAGAGACTGCTCTGAACCGGAGCGGCGCCATTCTCTTTCCAACTTACGGGTTTCTCGTTTAAGAGAACGAGTTTCACCGTTAAACCACGGTGCTACTCGGTTTTGTCTGACGAACTTAGGTTTCAAGGGGGCAACAACATCGAGTGTACTCCTGAGGGCTTGTAAGGCATCATTAACAAAGTGGTCATTTATACTAGGACTGATACTATGGGAGCTGGTCTCAGAGTATTTTCTCAGAATATCACTAAGTACTGGCTGAACTGTGTGTTTAAACTCAGACACAGAACGGTCAGTTAAGGTTCTTCTAAGTTGTTTCTTATTCACTGGGGCAGAAGGATGTTCCAGTGTAAGCTGGAAGGTAATCATAAAGTGATCAGAAATGATGGGGTTAAGAGGAAGGACACTCAGCTGGCTGATCTCTATACCATGGGTTAGAACAAGATCCAGGGTGTGCTTATGACAGTGAGTGGGTTCATTCACACTTTGGGTGAAACCAACATCATCTAATAAAGCTGCAAAAGCCTTTCCTAGACAGTCACTGGGGTCATCAACATGAATATTAAAATCCCCTAATATTATAGTTTGATCAGAATCTAAGACAATAGTCGATAGGAAGTCGGAAAACTCAGTTAAAAATTCTGAATATGGGCCGGGGGGGCGATAAATAATTATGAGTAAAACAGGTTTTGGAGTTTTCCTGTTTGGGTGACTTAAAGACAATATGATGTTTTCAAATGAATTATAAGCATTTTTAACTTTAGGGCTGAGAAGTAAGCTAGACTGTGATATTACTGCCAAACCACCTCCTTTCCCTGAAATCCTGGATTTCTGATAGTTAGCATAAGTGGGGGGGGTTGCTTCATTCAATCTAACATAGTCATCCTGATGGAGCCAAGTTTCTGTTAAGGCTAAAAGACTAAGGTTTTTATCAGTAATTAACACGTTGACTAAGAGGGACTTGGAGGAAATGGATCGAATGTTTAATAAACCGCATTTAATGACATCATAATTCTGCTTGTGAGAACTGCTGTCTGTCACTTTAAGGTTTCTATGACGCGCTCCTTTCATTTGTCTTTCAGCACATAAGCTAAAGCTAGGACCTGCTTGACTTTCCCTGCATGGGTTTTGCACCGGCACTAACCCTAAGGGAGGCTCAGAGGAGCGTTTTACACTGCTGCTCTGCGCCCGGGTCTCCTCTAAGGATTGTCAGGTTAACAGACTAAGGCTAGCAGAAATGTTTCTAGAAAGAAGAGCGGTACCGTCCCGGGTGGGATGGACGCCGTCTCTCCGCATGAGACCGGGCTTCCCCCAAAACGCGCTCCAGTTATCCACAAAACCAACGCCGTTTTCTGGGCACCATCTAGAAAGCCAGCGGTTAAATGATGAAAAGCGGCTGTACATTTCATCACTGACTAATGAAATGTACAGCCGCAGGGAGCATGTGCCCCGCCCAGCGTATTTTCTGTTTTTAACCAATCGCAAATTTCTGTCTGACCATAAGGATAATTCTCATGTAAACAGTTAAAAATATTCCAGATGATTTACTGTTGTCACAATACAGTGTCACATTTGGTTACAGTCCTGACTCGTACCTCGGGTTGGGGTGGGGGGATGCCCAGAACTCCTGCGTGGTGATAAGGTGCTCATCTGGGGTTGTGGGCACTCTTCTGGGTCAGGGTCTCACATTGGGCCCTCCTGGCGTGGCGGGGGGGGGCTGTTCTCCTGGTTGGGCTGGAGCTTGTACTCTCTTTCCCCCCATGCCTCCCTGCTCTCTGGCTTTAGGGGCCCCCGTGGCGGTCCTGCTGGCCCTGGCCTGGGTGGCGGATGTGATCGCCCGGGGGGCGGTTGTTCTCCATCTGCTATCGTGTGGGTGTTGGGGGGTTCTGGCTGCCGCTGCGGCGGGGGTCTTGGTGTGGGGATGGCTGGGAACTCTCCCTCCTTCTTTTCACATTCCATTATCTACTTTAGAAGAACATAAACATTCACTTGAGCACAGGTGTTTGCTCATCTAGTTTGCGTGATTGAATGAAATATTTCACAATAGTTTTGTTTGAAGGCATAAGTATGCGTGTGTGAACAATATTTGTATTGTGTACATGTGAACATTTTTTGAGCCAACAGGTGTGCTTATAACATAACAATCACTTGAGCCCAGGTGTTAGCTCACCTTTGCACAAATAGTTTGCGTGTTTGAATGAAATGTTTCACACTAGTTGGTTGAATGCATAAGTATGCACGTAGGAACATTATTTGTATTGTGTACAAGTTGACAGGTGAACTTTTTTGGAGCCAGCAGGTATGTTTGTGGCATTTGGGTGTGTGTGTGGACAGACCCCGCCCTTTTAGACTTGAAGTACATCTGAACCTCACTGTAATGAGTATAACCATCCGGCAACTTGTTGCTTTATGCTGCCTCAATGTTTTACGCCCCCTTTCTATAATCACCCTCCTATCCCCCACTTCTCTAACATCCCTCTCTCTTCTTCCCTCCTTTCCTTTTCCGTCCGGTCAACACAAAAGATTTTCAAATATGATTAAAATTAATAAAGTTTGGCCTAGATTACAAAAGGGGTTTATTCAGACATACCTCTGGTTTGTCAGAAGATTCATAAGCCCTGTTGTTAAAATAAAATACGTCCATCACAAGAGGCCTTCAGCTCTCATCTGTTTGCCCAGCTGTTGGACAGGACAAGTAAAAAAATAATAATAATAATGCACTTTTTTGTGTGTGAGTAATTCATTGCGATTAATGCGATAACTTTAAAACTTGATATGCTTTGGCGAATCCTGAAGGGATGTGTGACAACATTTAAGTACAGTAGAACAAACTTATCTGCTCTTTCCATCCGTCTGCATGATTCAATCTGCAGTTGTTTAAGGGGGTGTTGTTGCTGTTGCGGGTTTCCTGTGAGCTATACACGGCAAAAGATTTCCATTTGGTTTGACTTTGTCCTTTTTGTAAATCTGACATTAGAATATCTTTAAATAAACAACTACAAGGAAAGACACACGTCCTTTTTTTCTGGTTTAGTTCAGAATTTGTTCTTAAAGTTTTGTAACCTGTACAAAAATCAGCACCAAATGAACACTTTGATGTGCCAGAAAGAGGAGCTGAAAGTTTTTCTACTTTATTTAAAAAAGCATTACGTTATATAAAAAAAGAACATTTTAACTTTATCCATTTAAAATAAAGTTGGATAATAGAATACGTAGAATACTCAGTGGCGTCTTTGTTAACCTGATCTTTCCTTGTATGGAACTCACAGAGACTTTGCACTTATCTGTGTGTTGAATCAGCTCGCATGTGAAACTGTTACTGCTGGGTGAGGGGCTGCATGTCTGTGGACTTCCTGTTTACAGAAGTTTATTTAGGCTAGTTTTACCATCATTTATTTTTTACAAAATGTAAAATTAAATCAATTCTAAACAGGCAAAAAAGTTGTTTTTTAAGGTGAAAGTTCAATTGGGAAGAACTGTTTTCAGTGAGACTACAGTTATCTACAAGTTGAACCTGTCTGCGTCATTTGGTCTTTTCGTGGCTCAGCTTGTCATTATGGGTTACCTGTTAACTCTCACACTGTGGCTAAGCCTTATTCATGTCGTCTTAAGTTTCTCTGGCTTCCTGGAAATTGTCTGGTGGAAGTAACTAAGGCTTACAAAAAGGACATTTAGTTTCCTGAAACAACGTTTTAACACTTATGTTTTGTGTTTCTTTAAAGCAAGACTTGAATGTAAAGAGCGAAAAAGCAAAAGCCCAAAAAAAGGCATAAAAAGAAACCAACCCAGACATCTTGATGTCTTGAACTGTTTTAACAGACAAAATCTGAAAACTCAAACCCTACATAGTGTCTTACATATTGTGTTGTCAGTTTAATGTAATGGATCTGAATCCAATCTATTTACTGCACAAACACTAATGGGTTCCATTGGAAGTAATTCAGAAACACAACTCATTTGCGTAGTTCTCCTTTCTTAAAGTATTTGGTAGATGTAACACTGCATTCATAAAACAGATTTGTCACTAGTGAAACAAATTCATTTTATTTAATTACAGTGTCAACATTGCTTTATTTTTTTTTAAAGTTTACATGCTCCTTTACGTCTGTCTCCTCTACATTTTCCTGCATTGGACATTGTTACTGGATTAAAAAAGTATTCCTCTGCTCTTTATTTTATATACATTTCTGATATTTTTCATCTACAGTAAAAAGAATAACCCTTGTGGTATCTTAGATGACCCCACCCTTGCATTTACCTGTTCTCCCTACCATGACAAAGGTGGATTAAGGTGGAAAGATTTCATGTAATCCACGGAGACCATTAAGGTTCACAAATCATTGAAGAAAAAAGGTTCAGTGCACTGTGTGTTGGGTCTAGATGACCCAACTCAACTTTAACCCAATGCTAAAGTGCCTAGGATAGCACAAGGGTTACATGAAAACAGTTAAAGACTGATTATAATGTAAAGAAAGAATGTGTCATCTTGAGTTGTGTAGTAAGAAATGAAGACCAGAAGACCCGTGTGAGGAATTCATGTTTTGCTTGAAAAAACCTTAAAGGTTAAAAAGAACTGCATTTTCGTCTTTTAGTTTGATGAGCTGCATCCTTAGCCCTTGTTGTAGCCACTCCTCCAGCTTGGGGGTTACTACCCCGAGTGCTCCAATTACCACAGGCACCACTGTCACCTTCACTTTCCTGGCTTTCTCCAGTTCTTCTCTGAGTCCTTGGTATTTCTCCAGTTTCTCATGTTCCTTCTTCCTGATGTCCCCATCGCTTGGCACTGCCACATCCACCACAACGGCTTTCCTCTGTTCTTTATCCACCACTAAGCTGTCTGGTTGGTTCGCCATTGCCATCCTATCAGTCTGGATCTGGAAGTCCCACAGGATCTTTGCCCTTTCATTCTCTACCACCTTCGGAGGTGTTTCCCTTTTTGACCTTGGGGTTTCCAGTTCATATTCTGCACACATGTTCCTGTATATTGTTCCAGCCACTTGATTGTGGCGCTCCATGTATGCTTTCCCTGCCAGCATCTTACACCCTGCAGTTATGTGCTGGATAATTTCAGGTGCCTTGTTGCACAGCCTACACCTTGGGTCTTGTCTGGTGTAGTAGATCTGAGCCTCTATTGCTCTGGTGCTCAGGGCTTGTTCCTGAGCTGGCAGGATGAGTGCTTCAGTGCTGTCCTGTAGGCCGGCCCTTTCTAGCCATTGGTAGGACTTCTTAATATCGGCCACTACAGTTATGGTCCGGTGGTACATCCCATGCAGGGGTTTGTCCTCCCATGAGGATCTGTCCTCCAGAACTGTATCCTCTGCTCTCCATTGCCTGAGACATTCACTGAGCACACTGTCAGTTGGGGCCTTGAGCTTGATGTATTCATGGATCTTGGATGTTTCATCCTGGATAGTGGCTTCCACGCTCACTAGTCCTCAGCCTCCTTCCTTGCAGCTAGCATACATTCTCAGGGTGCTGGATTTGGGATGGAACCCTCCATGCATGGTGAGGAGCTTTTGTGTCTTAACATCCATGGCGTATCTCTTCCGTTGGCCATCTTATTATTCCTGCAGGGTATCTGATAACTGGCAGTGCGTAGCTAGCAGGTCCGTTGCCCCTGATGGTGCATAGTTGGTGTTCACGTCAAGCTCTTGTTTGTCTCGTCAAGCCTGCGCCTAAACTCTCTCTCTCTACTCACCCCCAGGAATCCATAGCCACGATTGGTCGCCAGAATCAGCCTCAGCCCGGATCCCCCATTCTGTCTTCTCCTGCGGTCACACCTCGAGCCTCTGCCGTTACCTCTTTTCTTCGGATCTCCACTTCAGACGTCTGCATCTTCCTGCGGAGGAATCCACCAGTGACGCCACCTACATCTGCCTCACGCCTGGGACCTCCCTCAAGTCCTGCTCACGCTCTGCCTACTGATCCTCCTATTAAATCTCTTACCTGCCACGCTCGTCTCCCGCTGTGTTTCTTCTGGGTTCCAGCATCTGGGTTCGAAAGTGTTCTGTAGCCATGACAGGTTGTGTCAGAACAACCTTGGGTCAATTACTATTTCAGGCAGGCAGCTCAGCAGTGTGTTTACCTGTGGACGGTTCACCCCAATAAACTCACCTGTTCCGTGACCTACTTAAAGAACCAGGTGTGCTCTACGCCCTGTGTCAGTGAGCGCTGCGTTTGTCACCCCACCCTCCTCCCTGGCTTCCACCTGTGAGCTCTGTTAGGAGCAGTTTTATACCCGAAGTTTTCTTTGGAGATCTTGTTTTATTGTATCTGAACGGAGCCTTTTGCCAAACTAAAAGAAATCTGGAAAATAAATCATTCTCTACTCCATGAGTTGTCTGTATTAAAAGTATTGCAGTGTTCTGACCTTTTCATTATTATAGTGAAAGTGACAATTGCAGGTTAATTGGAAAACATTAAGGACACTGGCCTTCAAGGCCTGGAGTTTGACACCATTAGTTGAGTCTGAAGACTTCAAACTCCATTCAATTAATATATTAAAAAGTTAAAAAATATTGACAAATTATTTTTTGTTCTGTCTAGCACAAAAATGTACATCATTGAAATGTGTGTCCAGCCAAGATGCAGATTTCCATCACAGGATCTAAAGAACAGGACAAAACAGCACAGAAAATTATTTTGTATCAACATTGATCATGCGCCTGAACTGATGGGACAATAAATATGGATTTTTAGTACACATGGAAAGGTAAGTTAGTTACAACCCATTCAGTATTTGCTGTAACACATTTGAGAAATCACACAAACATCTTAGCAGATTTCATGTCTTGATTGCTTTTCCATCAGACATCACAACAATTACATCCAGTTTTCATGTGTTCTACTGCAACTATTGGGTTTTTGAGGTTTGCCACTTTAGCGCAGACCCATCTGCATCTCTGTGTGCAGACATGGGCCTGGAGAAACTATAGCCATTTTTGATCATGATTCATTTGGCCCATCTCCAAAATTCAGCGTTTCACTACATTTAATTTACTATGAGGTCACAAATGATTGAGTCAAAAGGCACAAGAGCCTCAGCCAAACAAGCATTGGTTTGATCACATTTGTGCATGAATTCATCAGAAGCTCAGAAACCACCAGTTCTGCGTGTCTGACCACAATGATGCGCGCATCTGATGGAACCTCGAAACATCAAACACACCAGGCAGACAAAGTCAGTTTTAGCAGTAGGAAAAAAAAAACTTTATTTGGTGTCTAACTCAACTGTTCTTTGACTGGGCGCACAATTCAGTCACCAAATACTCAATACAAGTAGAGCTGGTGGTGGAGAAGTGGAGTTTCCTGTAACAGGAGGGCTGGGGCTATGAACAAAAAGGTTTCAGGTAGGCTATGTCATAATGAGAGTCATGCAAGCATAGTTACACAAAACCACAGTTTGTCTACTGCAAAGTGTGGCAGCACGAATAAGAGGATCGACAACGCCACCTGGAGCTGATCAGCCCCAAGAAACAAATAAGAGAAAGAAAGGTGTGGATCTTACTGTAAACCAAAACAGAGGCTGTGGGTTGCTTTAAAATATAATTTATTAGAAATCAGTTATAACTTTGTTAAAAAAAATCCTTAATACAAAATCCTTGATAAAAGTCAGTTAAAATATTCTAGAAGGGGAGCTTATCGAATGTGGTTAAAACTACATGAAAGCAAAAGCAATCAGCACCATTAATGTGAAGCACTGCACACGTGATGGGGAAAACCACACAGCACACTGGGACCCACCACCAGACACAACAGTCCACCACCTCGGCCTCCCACCTCCTGAAACAAGAGCAATACAATTCACACACAATAAAACCCACACAATTACACACTGAAGCCGGGCCCCATTTTAGCTGCCTGACTGCCACCGATCAGCTGGTGGGAGCTGTCCACAGTCCAGCGAGATGCCACAGCAAAGAGAGGTCTCCTCCGTGCAGCTGAGTGTATCTGCTCCACCCAGTCCCGCCGTGGAACTGCTGTCAAGCCAGCCGTCTTTCGAATCTGCGGTGACTCACTCATTCTGAGCTTAATGGGAACTGAGCGATAACAGCTGAAATCCAATTCCGGTTTTCAAAATAAATGTAATATTAAATTTAATTTAAAAAAAAGTCATATGACTGATTGAAAGAAAAAAGACATACTATTCTTATCTTAGTCAAATATTTTTTTTTAATGAAAAAAGGCTGAGATAAGCTTGGGTGCTTTGGCATTCCTGGCTTTACGTTAACTTAGCAAACCCGGCTGAAATCCATTTTCGGGTTTCAAAATAAGTTTTAAAAAACTGAAAAGTCGAATGAATGATTAAAGGAAAAAATACGCACTATTCTTATATTAATCAAATAAAAATATAGTATGAAAAAAAGGTTGAGATAAAATTGGGTGTGTATAAACATACTAGCATCTGTGTGAGAAAAAGACGATTGGTCTTTGTGAAGACGTAAAATATTTGGGATTTCAAAGATGGATAACACAAATTTTCTACAGTAAAGATGCCTGGAAATGACTGTCTGCATAGCCAACATAGTCCTGAAGAGAATGAAAGTAGTAGCTATCATTATGGCAAAATCTTCAACTACAGTGTCTAACATAGCATCTCTGTCAGAAGATGCTATGTCTTGACAAATCCCAAACAGTATTGGACCTGCCATAACCGTTCGGGGTCCTTTTGACTGAGGATGACGTCACACTACGGAAGCCCCACTTGGACAAACTACACAGTGTCCAGGGGCCTCATTTATAAACGTTGCGCACGCACAAAAGAAGGCGTACGCCACACTCTACGCAATAGTTGAGATTTATAAAAAGCAAACTTGACGGGAAAATGTGCGGACCTCCACGCAACACGGGAAAGTGACAGTGTGTGCCAAATCGTGCTGGCATGTGCTGTGCTACACAATGTGGCACAGCTTAAAAACATGCCTCTACCCGCTGGTGCCGATTGCTGTGTTGGCCCCGACCCTGAACTCCATCCACACGCATTTGAGCCAAATGCTGCTGCTGTGCGCCAGCGCTTGGAAGTGATGCGTCGCTTGTAAAGAAGAACAAAAGGTGTGGAAAATATTATTTATTCAAGAATTCCCTCATCGTGCAGTTTATTTCAATCAGGGCAGTCTTGATTTCGCCCAACTCCTTGACCACCTCTATGATTGAACTAATGACTTCCCTCTGCATTTCAAGGACTGCATCGGTGAGGACACGTCCACTGCTGGAGGGTTGAGAGCCGCGTGCCGTGGAGACGCTGGGTCCAGACGGCTGCTCAGCTGCAGCATCGTAACCACTGGCCCCGCTGGAACACCCAGCAACTAAAACAAAATTGTTCTATATTAATAAACTGTAATTGTGTAGCCTGCATACATGTGACTTCACTGCATTCATTTTAATATTTACTCTTACCTGTGTCACCCGGTGCATCTGGCGCGTCTGTGTGCCCCCCCCCGCCTCAGTCACCACTCCACTTAAAAAGGATTCCCCATAGCCGCCAGTCTTTCATCAAGAGGGGTCAGCTCCGGTGTCCCCTGTCCCCCACCCATGGCAGAGACACTCTGGCGATGCATTGCCAGACGTTTTTTTGCCTCGACTTTGATGTCCGACCATTTCTTTTTTATTTCGGCCACGGTCCGAGGTTGTGAGGCTGCAGCATTTACGGCATCTGCCACCGTTTGCCACTCAAGTGCCATTTTGGCATTAGTAATGCCCACACTGTGCCCTCCAAACAACATTTTTCACCTCTTTTCCACATCGCCAACGATAACTTCTACTTCACATTGAGTGAAGTTACGTTTTTTTGATTTCCTCTCGGTGTGTGCCATGGTTTCCCAATCAATGAATATTCATTTGTGGGCGTTTCACAGACCATTTATGGGAAACTATGGGCGTGTCATGAAGCCGCAAAAGCTGCGCTGCATTTAGAATTGGTTGTGATTTATTAAGGGAAAGATGCGTAGGATGTGCGTGCGCACGGTTTTATAAATCCGAATATTTCTGTGCGTACGCACATCCTATGTTTCATCCATACGCCACTTCTGACGCAAATCACACGCAAAGTTTTATAAATGAGGCCCCAGGTCTGCTCTGACTCTACATATTTTCATTTCACGTTTCCTTTTGTAACATAAAGTTCTTTTCCCTCTTAAGTTGTGTCTGACATTATTCTTTGTAATGTTTATAGACAGATTTTGCCACTACACACTTTGTAAAAAGATTTGTGGCAGTTAGAATGAACCCGGTGCTCTACGCAAACGAACCGTGTCTCTGATCAGAGCAGCTGGAGTCTCGTAGCTTTGTGTTCACAGGCAGGGAGGGTGCTATAATGCACATAATGTGACGTCAGCACTAGTCGAAGGACCCCCAACGGTTTTTGCAGGCCGAATGGTTGTGGTACCTACACCGGTAATTGAGAAGAGGGGCGGATCTAGGTGAAACAGTCTATGTCACGGTTTCAGGCTACTGTCACCACGCCGCAGATGCGCCAAAACCCGGCCGATTGCTCGTGTACAGGGAACTGTGAATGAATCAGAATCAGAATCCTTTTATTGTCATACGCACAGCTTTTACACTGACATACGATATTGTTCCAGTGCAACCCGAACAAGATCAGACATACAACAAATACACATACAGTTCGAGTTTTACTGAGGCAGCAGCAGCAAGTGCGCACCTATTTTTCTTAGGGTGGGTAAAGATGGTTACAATAGGTGGGTAGGGTGATTGGTGACAAAAAAAAGTCGTATCTCAACACTGTGATACAATGTGTAGATACAAGAAAAAAACACCGTCTACACGGAAGCACATATTCTCACGGCCACGCAGTACACAAGGATCACTGGGAAGGTTGGATAGGGGGGGTGGGGCCCCCCCCTGTGTTACACTCCGGTCGCAGCTGCTCCTCACGGGCGCTCGCGTCTCCAGGAGTGCTCACTCGGGGGCGGGGGGTGAGTTCCGAGGAATGTCGAGGTCGAGGGGGGGTTGAGCAGCAGCATCGGCCTTCAGCACAGCGGCGGTTTTCACACTCTGAGAGCGAATTATGTTTTGGTTGGAGCCAAGGAGTCTCAGCTCAGGGGGGGGGGTCCGATTAGATTAGATTTTCCGGCGCCAGCAGGTTGTTTGCTCTGCTGGCTGTGTCCTTGACTGGTCTTGCACTGAGAGGCAGATTTGATCCAAAATGTTGGCAATTTAGACCAGTCTAGCCTCCATTCGGGCAGAAACGCGCTCCAAGTTGGTATCCATCTTCTACACAAGTTCAAAGATCGAGAGCATCCTGCTTAAGTGGGCAAGACAAGCACAGAGCTTTTGATCCACTTGTGAAAGTTTCTCGTACTGAGTCTCTCCTCCCCGAAGAATCCTTCCATAGAGCTCAGACGAATCGCCTCTCTCCGTCTTCTGCTCCCAGACTGCCTGATAGATCAGAAATCCTCCGATCCCAATGATGAGGAATCCTATTATCATAAATCCAAAGAGGTACACATCCTCCACGTCTTCCACAGACAGCTGGGCCAGGCACACCAGCCTCCACTTGCCCCATGGATCGTTGGTGTATCCAGCCGCGTGGGTGCCGTCTGGGCAGGAAGGGTCCGCTTTCCCGTTCCTTAGTGTTGAAAAAACTTTGTCGATCGAATTCAAAGACCAGCTGATCAGATCCATCTTTAGAGTGTAAAAAGAGCAGGAGTAGCAGCAGGCAGAAAGATGCAGCTCCGGGGAAGACAGACAAAAAGCTGGGGGGGGCTGATACAGGAGGAGCGAGAGGAAAAGCGTCCGTCCTCGACAAGAGCAGGAAGAGAAAAAATCTGCTCGTGAGTTCCCACTCCCTGTACAGATCGGGGAACTCAAAACTACCTACCTGCCTGTCAACTCCCATTCCACTTCCTGATGACTCGATGTATGGCAACAACAAGAGTTCATATCTGAAAGGGGAGGAGGAGGGCTTTTATAGCACCGCCACCAAATTAACTCAAAAGTGTTTGGCATGCAGCCTCATAATTAGTAGGCGTGTCCTACTTATCACACAAGATTTCAAAACAGAAATATGAAAGCAGCTCTTTGAGCCTGACCTGCAAAAGACTGTTCCTGTTACACTTGATTATTGCATGAATCAACAAATAAACCTGTCCAAAGAGGAATTTTTTGAGCCTTACTTTGAATGTGGAAACTGTGTCGGTCTCTCTTACATGAGCTGGGAGCTTATTCCATAAAACATGGGCTTGGTGGCTAAATGCTGTACTTCCAACTGTACTTTTTCTAATTCTAGGAACCCAAGTGTTCGGTTTGGGTGGTAAGGCAGTAAGAGGTCAGAGAGTTTGGTCCATAGTGGCTACAAATATTTTTTCAAAATCTTAAACTTAATAGAGTGGAATTTCTATGTTTTTGTCTCATTTTTTTTTACCTCGTAGTTTGGTGTAGATGAAGTACATTTCTTTAAAAAAGACATTTTATTCTAACCAAAATATATTCATTTGTAAATTGCATTCAGTTATAAATTGTCCAATGCAGTAAGATCCAGATTAAACAAACATAGACCACCACGTCAAGCAAAACACCCAAAAAAAAAGGTATTGTTGATACTATGTTGTTGTTTACCTTTTGGCAAATCCCTTCACAGGTCGTCACAGCGATTCAGCTTTCACTGTTTTTTTGGCAGAGAGTTTTACTTTAGGATGTTAACCCAGACTAAGTCCAGTTTGTGTCGAGTCGTGATTCACACAGGCGGTAACGAAACCCGACGGAGACAATCAGAGGATCTCAAATTAAACATGCATCAGTGTCACCTGTCACTATAAAAAAACCCGTTTCTTTCAAAATTTTAAATAAAAAAATCTGTGGAGTTATTAAAAATCAATTCTGACCAATAAAAATAGAAGAACAAGTTACCCCAAAGGCAGAATGATGTGCTTGAGGATCCATGAGTGTTGTAACCATGAACGGTAAAGAGTACAAATGTTCCTCTTTGCAGATGCAGTCACCAGTTTAACTTGAATATGTTGTGAGATACACAGATTTTCCACTGAATGGGAAGCAGATTTTGATTGGTCTGCTGAGTGGAACTTTTTTTTTCTGTGGTTTTTTCTTTTGTGTGAATTTACCAATAATCGTGTAAACCTTTGGGTCTAATATCAAAATGCTGAACTGCAGAACTGAAGGTGATAAAACATAATCTTATATCTGCTCTCATAAAATAGATTTGTTGAAGGTGGACCTAATGTATTTATTTGAATAAAGACAGTGTGACAACAGTGCTTCAGCTTTAGGATTTAGCTTCAGACCTTTCTGACTCAACCTTTATTTACATGGACTGCCTGTGATAATATTAATCTATTTAGTATTTATTGGTGTGTATTAGTGGTTTCACCTCACAGTGAGAATCCCAGCGGGGACCTTTATGTGGACTTCTCCATGTGCTTGTGTGGGTTTTCTCCGGGCACTCCGGCTTCCTCCCAGGTTGAGTGATTAATCTAAAAATGTCCCTAGGTGTGACTGTGGTTGGGATTGCATGGCCTTGTAACAGGCTGGTGACATGTCCAGCAGGGTGTACCCCGCACTCACCCAACCTGCAGGTTAAGCTCTGGCAGCTCTGTGACCCTGAAAGGCATAAAATGGGTTAAGAAGATGGATGGATTTTAACCCTGAAGAAACCAACAACACTTTTCTTCAGGGCTTTTAAAGTTAATTTAAGCAAATTTGATTTTGCTTGTTCATTTTTATAAGCAGCAATTAACAGCAGCCAAAATATATAAAAAAATCAAAACAAAATAGAAAAGAAACAAACCAAAAAATGAGGACCAAATCTGACCCAGTGGGTGCAGGGTTAGTACTCCCTTAAATTAGACAGGTTTGAAAACAAAAATTAATAAAATAGAAACCTTCCAAAAGCTTCATCCATTGTTAGTGGTGTTTAAATCCTTCCCAGCCCGCTGAACTGCAACAGCTGCTTTTCTGAACTGATAGCTGCAGACACCTGAATGCTCCAGGTGAACTAAACATCAAAACACTAGATCTCACGAAGTACATTGTTAAAGTTTTTATGTAACTTTGTAAACCAAAATGATATTTAAGTTCTTTAAACACTAGTTTGCCTTTTCTTTAGTAGAAAACATTGGATTGGCAAAGAAAATGTATTTAGTCTTTTTCTCATCTGGACTTCAAATCTTCTTTCTTGAAGATAATTTTGAATTCAAAGCAAAGACGTCAGCTGGATAAATAAGAACCATCACCTACATTTTTATTTTTCTCATTCTCGGCACAACTTGTATTTCTATTTTTATCCGTGCATGAAACTGTTAACAAAAAGGTGTTGCATGCTGCTCGTCCCTGTGGGTTTCCTGTCATTTCTCACAATTAGAGTGTGACTGATCTAAAGTTTCGATGACTTCAAGGAAGTGGTTGAACTGCCATTAATCAATACCTGAATGTTATTAAAGGACTTTTTTAATTTTCCACATGCAAATTTGGCACAAATTATTCTTTTAATTGAACTTTATTCTTTCATTGAAGAATCATTTGGAAAAAAACATACTAAATTGAAAACTGCTAAAAAATGCCACAAACAAAAAAAAATGTCTTTGGGTTGAACTTTTAGTTTGTTTTCACTGATTTCAGATTAAAGTTCAAAACCTGAGGAAATTACAACATTGAACATAAAAAACATCAAACAATTAAAACTTAAAATTATTTAAAAAAAAAAAAAAAAAAAAAGCGTATGAGCTGCTAAGTTGTGCATTTTGCCAACATTTCTGTTTTTCTCTTTTTTTAATTGTATTTGTAGATGCACACTTTAAAGAAACAGTGAATTTATCTGTAGCCTGAATTTGCTGTTCATTAGTCAGTGTGTTGATTTACACAGATGGGTGAGTGCTGCTAAACCATTGTGGGTTTCCTGTGTGTGTTTATTTTTTTTGAAGACCTGTGGGTGGTTGAGCCTGTTTCTGTTTACTTTCTTAGACACACAACAAGGTAGAGTCATCTTATGAGAAACAAAGAATTAAAAGAAAAAGATTTCATTTGATGTTTTCTTAAAGTACCTTGTGAGGTTTCTGTCTAGGAAATAAAAGATCCAACATGATAAAGCTGAAGTTTGTACTAAAGAGCTCTAGTTTTCTGCAGAAGAACTGAAGTGTTGAATTTACTCTAAAGATGCCAAAGATAACATTAAAGATGCCAAAGATAACATTAACAAAAATATCTGCCAACATGTATATCTGTGACAAAGAGCTTTGTTAGTTTTCTGATAACAATCTTGGACTCATATGTAGAAAATGTTCTACAGCTTTGATGTTTTGACAGTAGAATATGTGCTGAAGTCAGAAGCCTGAGTAGTTCTCTTCCTCTTTGGTTTCAGTGATGGTTGTTGTATTTCCAGGGCAGCATAGCACACATCTTCATCCTGGAATGAAATATTTACATTACACAAAATATAAAACTAGATTAGGCATGTCCAAAGTCCGGACCGGGTTGAGATTTTCACCAGTCCGCATATCATCAATAACCCCCAGTGGCCCCCAGTATTTTCTAAAAACTGAGTCTAGGATTTCTTGATTGTGGTCGGCTAAATGACATTTTAAACCTAAGAGAACAGTGTAGTGTGACCCTTCTGTGAGGCTTTCTAGCTCATTTCCTTTTCGTAATTTTTATATAATTTTCTAATTAGGTACGGCCAGTGCCCGGAGGAAGAATTATGATTAATGTTACAGATAGGTTCAAACATATGACCAATAACAACATTTAGCCTTGGATGCACTTAAAATACATGCGAGCAATGCAGCAATCTTGGTTGCATGTATTGTGGCCAACATGAATTTCCATCATTTTTTGTGCTTGGTGGCACGTAAATATGTCTAAATAAATAGAAATGAATAGTAATAAGTTGAGAGCGGGGACCACCACGTCCAGGACAAGTAAAAAATTGCATATTATTTCAGTAAAATATGAAATAACTGTGTCTGTCTTGTATGCCAAGAGACTCTTTTTAAGGAGTTTTATGTCAAGAGGGACTACCAAACAAGATAAACCAACTACGACAATGAACTGTGCAAAAAACGGACAAACTGAAAATAGTTTTGGTAAAAACATATTTAGATGTGTTTGTTTTCTAAGCGATGAAATGAAAAGCCATTGCAATAACAGGTTATTAAACAGTCTATTTGCATTTTTTATTATTGATATAGCTAAAAAAAATGTCAGGCCATTTTCACCTCATCAAATCTGGCCCTCTTTACTAAAAGTTTGGACAACTCTGAAGAAGGTAGTATTTAGTCCAAAAATATACAATAAAGAGATTAGTTAATAAGATTCCAATGTAAACACTAAATGCAAAACAACTATCTACAACTCTCACTCTACTTTCTGTGTACCAGGGTTAGGATGTCATGTTATGGTGAAATTTAGAATCAAAAAGAGATGCTGGATCAGTACATTTGGTCTGTTAACTACTACAGAAGAAAAGATTGATGTTTTTTACCCCGTTAGGCAGCCAGAGGACTGTTGTTTATTCATCTGTTTTTTCTCCACCTTTCTAATTCCAACTCACAATCCCAGAATCACGTATTGAATCAAAACCTAAAACTGCCTGATATCAGTACTCAGTACTCAATACCAAATGAAGCAAACAGTTTACAAGCAAGCATTGACAGGAATTTGGTAGCTAGACTTAAAGTGAGACTAAACAATAAAAGGAAAAGTTGCTCAAACAGCTAAAAAGCAATTTCTAGAAGACGCAGGTTTTATAAACATGAAAGTCCATAAAGACTTTCTGGGCGCACATTAAAAGAACATTTAAATAGACCAAATAAATTCCACTTTAAAATACAAATTTACTAAAATAATAATGAGAAATCAACTGGCTTTTTAAATATTAAATATTTTAGTCAGAACTAGTTCCTGATTTTATACATTACTCTAAAACTCTGACAGGCTGTTGGTGCTTTTTGGCTGTTGGTGCTTCTTACCTGTTGCTGTGTCGGTCTCGTCCGATCTCTTGAGTTCTGTATCTTTTCAGAATTTTGAGAAGAGTTTTCTGCAGAAGCTTGAAGAAAACCTTTAACAAAAACAGAACAAAAACATGTGATGAATGTTTAAATGCAGCATCAGGCATGAATTTAGTTATCTAAGGAAAGTACTGAGATACCTGATTTCTGACAAATCCTGTAAACCAGAACTGAGAGGAGAGCAGAGAGAACAGAAATGATCGGACACACAGAGAAGAGCAGCTTCCAGCACACACCATCGTTCTGCTGACTGTCACTGGTACAGTTATGAGGCCCATTGGAGCCTGGATGAAAAAATAAAAATAAAGCTGTTGTATTTGTTTAACAGTTAAGATACTTTTTTAGAAGGTGGCGTCTTAAGAAAAGTACAACAACAACAACAAAAAACGAATTGCAATTGTTCTATCTATTTTAGACATTTTTCTTTTTCAGTTTGCTGACATAATTTAAGTTGAGTTCATATTTTGGTATTCCATCAAAAATAAAAACACTGAATGATCATTCATATAAAAAAGATACATACAAGAAATGTTGAAAATTCAAGATTTGAACTGGCGCAAAATATGCGATGACAGAAATTGTTTTACTTCATCTCATTAATAATTTTCAGCAGTAAAAAAAAATATTTACCACAGAAATTTAGCAAATTATTTTCAGTAAATTTCTGCTAAAGTCAGTTTGCGAAAAAAAACACTATAAAAGTTTCATCAGAACACATTTGGGTAAAATACTTACTGATGGAGATTTTTCTAATTTTGTTGCTGTATTTATACCATGTGTTTAGATCAATGTCATTTGCCTTTCCTATCATCCTTCCTTCAGTTCCACAGTAGTAAAATCCTTCATCAGAACAGGTGACATTGATGATCGTCAGGTCGTAGGAATGAGAGAAAACGTTCTTTGTCCATATGAACCGACTTTTCCTTGAAATTTTAAAGAAGTAATCTTTATCTAGAACTAGAACAGGTTGGTTCTCATGGAAAGATATTCTAAACCACACAATCAGTTGTCCAGCTCCCATTTTACAGTCACAATAGAGAGTGATGTTGTCTCCATGTCTGACTGTCAGCTCAGACATTGATGCTGAAGTCCAGTTTAAACTGCAGGAAACTGCTCCTGGAAGACAGATGCCATTTGAGAAATCAATTATTTCACAATTTTAGATTGAAATTCAGTAAAGTCAATAAAATGCATCCTCATCAACTATGCAGCAAAAGAGAAAGTTACCCCAGAGAAAAGGCAGAATGATGTACATAGGATCCATGAGTGATGAGGGTGTCATGATTTGAATTTGTTGTCTTGTTTTTGGTCCTTGTTCTGTCTTGTTTCTGTTTCCTGTTTTATTTTGAAAGTCTCCTGTCTTGTCTGTTTTCTTGAGTTTTGCTTCCTTTGGTCCCCATCAGCCCTGATCGTGTCCACCTGTGTCTTGTCTGCCCTGTCTGTATTTAAGTCTTGTCTCTGCCTTCCTCCTGTGTTGGTCCATTAGTTACCCCTGTTATGGTGTTCATGCCATGTTCCTCGTCCATGTTTCATGCCACGCCAAGTAAGTTTTTGTTTCCTTTGTCATCCTGCTCTGCAGCGCTTTTTGTTTGTTCTTTTTGTGCATTAAAACCCACTAGCCCTGATCCTTGCCTCCTGCCTCTGCATCTGGGTCCAACCGGCTTTCGAGCCACCCCCCCACCGAGACAGAATGGACCAACCATATTTTTTGGACCCAGCAGAGCGGGACATGCAGCTCCTAGAGGCTTATTGTCAGGAAGCCGAGCGCACGAGGTCTTACTGGGTTTTCGACCAGGCCCAGTTTGCCTCGTATGCCTGGAGTGGGAGCCACCTGGACTTCACAGGGAGCCGTCTTGCCCTGAGGGGGGGTCGTCGCCGTCGTCCCCGCCGTCCCCTTCCTGTTCCAGAGGTGGTCCGGCACGCACCACATCGCTTTCCAGTGGTGGTGCCAGATGCACCCCATCCCCGTCATGTTCCGGTGGTGGTCCCGGATGCACCACAACCACGTTCAGTGGTGGTCCCGGACGCACCCCGACCCATCCCAGCTCCCAGGGGGGTGCCGCCTGCGCCCCGACCCGTTCCTGCTCCCAGGGGGGTGCCGCCTGCGCCCCGACCCGTTCCTGCTCCCAGGGGGGTGCCGCCTGCGCCCCGACCCGTCCCGGCTCCCAGGGGGGTGCCGCCTGCGCCCCGACGGTTCCCCGGTTCCACTGCCACGCCTGACCCGCCTGAGCTCGGCTCCACGCCTGACCCGCCTGAGCTCGGCTCCACGCCTGACCCGCCTGAGCTCGGCTCCACGCCTGACCCGCCTGAGCTCGGCTCCACGCCTGACCCGCCTGAGCTCGGCTCCACGCCTGACCCGCCTGAGCTCGGCTCCACGCCTGACCCGCCAGAGCCTGACTGCTGGCCCGACCCGCCAGAGCCTGACTGCTGGCCCGACCCGCCAGAGCCTGACTGCTGGCCCGACCCGCCAGAGCCTGACTGCTGGCCCGACCCGCCAGAGCCTGACTGCTGGCCCGACCCGCCAGAGCCTGACTGCTGGCCCGACCCGCCAGAGCCTGACTGCTGGCCCGACCCGCCAGAGCCTGACTGCTGGCCCGACCCGCCAGAGCCTGACTGCTGGCCCGACCCGCCAGAGCCTGACTGCTGGCCCGACCCGCCAGAGCCTGACTGCTGGCCCGACCCGCCAGAGCCTGACTGCTGGCCCGACCCGCCAGAGCCTGACTGCTGGCCCGACCCGCCAGAGCCTGACTGCTGGCCCGACCCGCCAGAGCCTGACTGCTGGCCCGACCCGCCAGAGCCTGACTGCTGGCCCGACCCGCCAGAGCCTGACTGCTGGCCCGACCCGCCAGAGCCTGACTGCTGGCCCGACCCGCCAGAGCCTGACTGCTGGCCCGACCCGCCAGAGCCTGACTGCTGGCCCGACCCGCCAGAGCCTGACTGCTGGCCCGACCCGCCAGAGCCTGACTGCTGGCCCGACCCGCCAGAGCCTGACTGCTGGCCCGACCCGCCAGAGCCTGACTGCTGGCCCGACCCGCCAGAGCCTGACTGCTGGCCCGACGACTCCACGCCTGACTGCTGGCCCGACGACTCCACGCCTGACTGCTGGCCCGACGACTCCACGCCTGACTGCTGGCCCGACGACTCCACGCCTGACTGCTGGCCCGACGACTCCACGCCTGACTGCTGGCCCGACGACTCCACGCCCGACGGCTCCACGCCCGACGACTCCACGCCCGACGACTCCACGCCCGACGACTCCACGCCCGACGACTCCACGCCCGACGACTCCACGCCCGACGACTCCACGCCCGACGACTCCACGCCCGACGCCTCCACGCCTGACGACGCCTCCACGCCTGACGACGCCTCCACGCCTGACGACGCCTCCACGCCTGACGACGCCTCCACGCCTGACGACGCCTCCACGCCTGACGACGCCTCCACGCCTGACGACGCCTCCACGCCTGACGACGCCTCCACGCCTGACGACGCCTCCACGCCTGACGACGCCTCCACGCCTGACGACGCCTCCACGCCTGACGACGCCTCCACGCCTGACGACGCCTCCACGCCTGACGACGCCTCCAAGCCTGACGACGCCTCCAAGCCTGACGACGCCTCCAAGCCTGACGACGCCTCCAAGCCTGACGACGCCTCCAAGCCTGACGACGCCTCCAAGCCTGACGACGCCTCCAAGCCTGACGACGCCTCCAAGCCTGACGACGCCTCCAAGCCTGACGACGCCTCCAAGCCTCTCATGCCGGACCTGCCTCGCCGGACGGCTCGGCCCCCCGGCCGTCCTCCGGACCTGCCTCGCCGGACGGCTCGGCCCCCCGGCCGTCCTCCGGACCTGCCTCGCCGGACCGCTCGGCCCCCCGGCCGTCCTCTGGACTCTTGTGCCCGTCGAGGTTTGTCCTCCGGGGCCCCCCCCTCATGTGACTTTTGGAACCTCGGAGCGGTTCCTTGAGGGGGGGGTACTGTCATGATTTGAATTTGTTGTCTTGTTTTTGGTCCTTGTTCTGTCTTGTTTCTGTTTCCTGTTTTATTTTGAAAGTCTCCTGTCTTGTCTGTTTTCTTGAGTTTTGCTTCCTTTGGTCCCCATCAGCCCTGATCGTGTCCACCTGTGTCTTGTCTGCCCTGTCTGTATTTAAGTCTTGTCTCTGCCTTCCTCCTGTGTTGGTCCATTAGTTACCCCTGTTATGGTGTTCATGCCATGTTCCTCGTCCATGTTTCATGCCACGCCAAGTAAGTTTTTGTTTCCTTTGTCATCCTGCTCTGCAGCGCTTTTTGTTTGTTCTTTTTGTGCATTAAAACCCACTAGCCCTGATCCTTGCCTCCTGCCTCTGCATCTGGGTCCAACCGGCTTTCGAGCCACCCCCCCACCGTGACAGAGGGAGTACAAATGTTTCTCTTTGCAGATACGTTCACAGTTTTACATTGAAGACGATGTCAGTTTATGCAGATTTTCCACTGAAAGGGACTAAGCTCTTGATTGGTCTGCTAAGTGGAACTTTTTTTTCTGTGGTTTCTAAGATGGTTTGAATTCAAAAATAGCAGTGTAAAGCGTTTGGGTCAAAACTTTTACACAGAAGTTTTTGATTTGATATTTATTTGAAATGCTTTATTTTAAGCAATTAAAGGAATAATAATGCACAAAACAATACAATCAGCGTTTGTACATTCATACAAAGACGTGTCAACTTAGGATAGTTAGACATTGAATCAAGATTGCTTGAAAGGGAGTTGAAGGAAGTGAATTTAAATAATTCCACCCCTGTTCTAAGGTAATCATTTTCATTACACGATTTATCATTATCTGGTTCAGGACATTTTTATCAGATATTCATGCCTTACCAACACAGTTTCAAGTCATTGAGAAAAAGTATCAAATCACATGAAAACAATGAAATATTACGTAAAACAAACATACCTCTATTTTGGATATCAACATGGCACATGCAGATCAGTTATATAAAATAAATGGTTTGGCTCAGAGGAAAACTGCCATCTCTGCCACACTACAAACCGTACGTTACAACACATTCTGTCCAGTTGCGAGGAAACTCTGGCCCAAGGTAGGTACAGGTGGTGGTATGACCCCCAGTGCCATTGTTCATTCGAACCCTGGTTTGCTGTGAGGTAGTCTTTCACCTTACCAACCAAGTTAGCCAGCTGCCCAACCTTCTACTCTACCTCCCTTCGTCATCCATCCATCCATCCATCCATCCATCCATCCATCCATCCATCCTCTTCTGCTTATCTGGGGCCGGGACTGGGCGTAAGATGCCAAGACTTCCCTCAACCCTGCAACTTCGTCCAGTTCCCTTGGGTGAATCCCAAGACATTTCTAGGCCAGCCAAAAGACGTGGTCTCTCCAGGGTGTCCTGGGTCTTCCTCGGGGCCTCTGGTCAGTGGGACATGCCCGGAACACCTCCCCAGGGAGGCGTCCAGGAGGCATCCGGACTAGATGCCTGAGCCACTCCAACTGGCTCCTCTCGCTGTGGAGGAGAAGCGATTCTACTCCAAGCTCTCGGCGGGTGACCGAGAATCTCACCCTATCTGTATAGGAGCGCCCAGCCACCATACGAAAGAGGGTCATTTCAGCTGCTTGTGTCCGGGAGCTTATTCTTTTGGTCATGACCCAGAGCTCATGACCATCAGTGAGTATCGGAACAAAGGTCAATTGGTATATTTAGAGCTTTGCTTTCTGGCTAGGCTCTCTCCACCACAACAAACCAGTACAGCGACCGCATAACAACGGACGCAGCTCTGATCCACCTGTCTATTTCAAGCTCCGGTCTACCCTCACTCGTAAACAAGACCCCAAGATATTTAAACTCTTCCAGCTGGGGCAGAAACAATCCACCCACCAAGAGATGGCAAACTACCTTTCTCAGGTAAATAACCATGGCATCATATTTAGTGGTGCTGACCCTCATCCCAGCCGGTTTACATTCGGCCGCAAACTGCCCGATGCACGCTGGAGGTCCTGGGCTCGATGAAGCCAACAGGACATCATCTGCAAAGAGCAGAGAGGAAATCCTGTGGTCCCCAAACCAGACCCCCTCTGGCCCCTGGCTGTTCCTAAAAATTCTGTCCATAAAAACTATATGAACAGAACCAGTGGTATGGTGTAGTCATGCCGGAGTCCAAAGAGGAAAAAACGCATCTCATACATCAACCTTTGGCAGATAATCTGCTGTCTGATACACCCCAGATGAATAGAACATTTTCCAGAAGGGATATATTTCAAACTGCTTTTGTCAAGTGTTGATTCAAGTCTTTTTATGTTTAAGATAAATTTGATCTGACTTACTTTAAGTCTACACAATGCTAGACATCTTCAGATATATATATCGGCTGTTTTGGACGTCAGAAAAACTACATCCTAAAAAAAAAAAAACTGTGTCCTAAAGTAATTAAGTCCAAAGTTTTCCCATGTGGGATCATTGATCAAACCTCCCCTTTATTTCTAAAATCCTAGAAAGAGTTGTAGTTAAGCAGCTTTACTGCCACCTACAGGACAACAGCCACTTTGAAGACTTTCAGTCGGGGTTTAGACCCCACCACACCACGGAAACTGCACTAGTCAGAGTCTCCAATGACTTGTTATTGGCCTCAGAAAAGGGACTACTTTCTATTCTGGTCCTGTTAGACCTCAGTGCAACCTTTGACACTATCGACCACGGTATTTTACTCCATAGATTAGAGCAGGACATAGGGATCAGAGGATCTGCTCTCCAGTGGTTAAAAATCCTATCTGTCCGATAGGTATCAGTTCGTTAATGTAAATGGACTCTCCTCTCTAGTTAACTATGGAGTCCCACAGGGCTCAGTTTTAGGACCCATCCTGTTTACGCTTTATATGCTACCCCTAGGAAACACAATCAGGAAACACAGCATTAATTTTCATTGTTATGCCGATGATACGCAGTTGTATTTATCCATGAAACCTGACCAGAATGAGGATATAGAGAAACTGAATGCCTGCATCAGAGACATAAAGACCTGGATGACAATTAATTACCTCCTCTTGAACCCAAAAAAAACTTAGGTCATTGTACTAGGTCCTAAAAACCTCAGAGATGCTTTGTCTGCTCAGATAGTCTCCCTTGATGGCATAAGTATAGCCTCCAATTCCACAGTTAGAAACCTTGGGGTTTTACTTGACCAGGATTTATCATTTAAGGCTCACATATCTCAGGCGAGTAGAACTGCCTTTTTTCACCTGCGGAATATTGCTAAGATCAGAAATATACTTTCTAACAGTGATGCTGAAAAACTCATCCATGCATTTGTTACGTTGAGGCTGGATTACTGTAACTCTTTGTTAGCAGAGTGTCCTAAGAGTTCCTTAAGAAGTCTCCAGCTTGTTCAGAACGCAGCTGCTAGATTGTTAGCAGGAACTAGCAGAAGAGATCACATCACTCCTGTGTTGGTTTCGCTCCATTGGCTCCCAGTTGATTCTAGAATCAAGTTCAAGATCCTCCAGCTAAACTACGAGGCATTACATGGACTGGCCCCGTCCTATATTAAGGACCTCATAGTCCAGGGGTCGGGAACCTTTTTGGCCAAGAGAGCCATAAATGCCACATATTTTGAAATGTAATTTCGAAAGAGCCATACAATAATGTAGTGTCCCTTCCCCACACTGAGGCACGGAGTCTTAACCTCTTTTAAGGTTCTTTATTGCGATTACTGCAGACCGCAACAAACGCCGTTCAATTAATTCAGCAACTCCTGAATCTCTCCCGCCGACACGAGAGCGCTTCTCCCAACTTTATATTCCCCTGCTCCCGCGTCAGCCCTCCCATTTCCCTTATTCGGCCCATAGCTGAACCCCATTGGTCCAAACTACCGAACAACAGGCTGAGCGACAGAACTGAGGGCCAATCAGATCTCTGCTTGACGCGTTCAATGAACTCCAGAACTTTTAACGCGGCCCAACAGCCATCCAACTCAGTCCGCGACAATTTGTTTAAAACTAAATATACAAATGAATGTGTGCATTTGATTTAATTTCAACATTTTTAAAGTACAATAAGTCTGTGGATTCTTTTTAATAACATTGTTATTCTGTTGCTAATAAATGATGAGTATTTCTCATGGTAGTTTTGCTGATGGTCTAGTCTGGTTGATATGTGGTGAGTTTCTGCTTCGTTCAGGCGTTGAGACTTTAAACGTGATCGTAGGTCTGAATGTTCTGTAGATGTGACAAAGACTGCTCACATGCAGACGGGGAGCCAAACACACACTCACACACTGCAGTGAGTGACGGGAAGCGGGTTTTACGTTTTTACAATCCCTGCGCGATTCACCTGCTGCCTGTCCCCACAACACCTCACCCCTACCCTCTGCTTTCTCCCTCACACATCCCGTCCCCGCATCTGCGCGCTCTTTCTCAGAGACGGGAGCGCGCAGTTTTAGGCACGGCAATTCACAGGTTTCCAGTTGGTACAAACTCTGTGAAATAATAGATAATAGTAACTGATAGCGCTGGCGCAGATTTCTCTCTCTAAGCACTGCTACTACTGCGCGCCTCTGGCATCGCATCGCGCCCGAGAAGGACTGGTCTAATGAAAAAAAAAACTATAATTAAAGATTTGTCTGCGAGCCACATGTGACCATCAAAAGAGCCATATATGGCTCGCGAGCCATAGGTTCCCGACCCCTGTCATAGTCCCTTACCATCCGATAAGAACACTTCGCTCGCAAAACGCAGGACTGCTTGTAGTTCCTAGAATTAGTAAAAGTACGGTTGGGGGTAAAGCGTTTAGCCACCAAGTCCCTGTTATATGGAATAAGCTCCCAGCTCATGTAAGAGAGGCCGACTTAGTTTCTACATTCAAAGTTAGACTGAAAACATTCCTCTTTGGACAGGCTTATTATCAGACTAGCTAGTATTCAGAGATTGTTTAACTTAATGTTAATGTGTTTAAATTAAACTTAATAACAATAACTTTTTGTTTTAAAAGGCTGCTAGAAGTTGAAGCTGGGGTGGCTATGGTGCACTGGGGTTCTGTCCTCTTTTCTCATCTACTTCTACCCTTCCTCTCCTCTGTACTTGGTCATCATTTATCATTTAGTTTTCCATGCCTCTGTTTGGTGCAGTGCGATTCATGTATTGTCACTCTTTCCCTCTCCCTTCCTGGGGAGTGGGAGTGCTTCCAGACTCCAGTTGGCTTATCCGTGCTCCTGTTCCTGACCGTTTACCTCGCCTTTGCTCCAGCTCCTTCACCTGGCTGTGGATCCTGCCTCTGGCTCATCTCTGCTCTGTACCTGACCGAGTACCTCGTCTCTGCTCCTGCTCCTACACCTGGCTGTGGTTCCTGTCTCAGGCTCGACGCGCGCCCCTGACTGTCCCCCCAACCACGGCTGGATGAAGCTCGTCTGCTGGACTTTAAATATGTAGATTTAGATAAGTTAATTCTTCTCTAAGTGATCTGTTAAATCGCCTGTCCGTCCTGGGGGAGGATCCCTCCTTCATGTGGGCACCCCTGAGGTTTCTTCGTTTTTTCCGGAATCCGTTTTTCTAGGAGTTTTTCCTTACCGCGAAGGGGGGTCTAAGGGCAGGGACACCAGTGTAGCTTAGTCAGTTTGTTAGTTCATTTTAGTATTTTCCTATTGAACTCTTTGTATTCATGATCCTTTTGAGTTCATGTTTACTTCGAAGCCCATCGAGACGACTGTTGTTGTGATTTTGGGCTATACAAATAAATTTGAATTGAATTGAATTGAATTGAAATTGAATTGAATTGAGAGAAAGAGCTTCCATTCATTTCAGGAAGTCCTCCTGTTAATTACATTAACTTAGCAGCTCACAGTGACAATTGTTTACTGGGTGAGTTTAAAATTTTTGTGAACTTATTACTTTGTTGTTAGTTTATCTTGATATAAGTTTCTTTTTGGTTTTTAGAAGCAGCACTGCAAAAAGTGAACAAAAATATTATTGAGGAAGGAAATTAAGCTTTTAAATATTTAAACAAAAATGATCCATGGGCATGAAATGGAACATACCTTTCCACTAAACACTGTAGTCCTGCTGAGCTTCACTGATGCAATGATGAAGCTCCATGGATATTCTGGAGGATACAAATGTGTTGGGTTAATTTTACAGAGATTGTTTTCCTATTTGCAAACAGTTTAATACACAACCCATCACTTAACTTAGAAATAAAAGTCAAACTTTTCCACAGACCCAAACCCTGAGTACACATCCTTTTACATTCTAACATAAAATAAGACATTGAAAAAAATATTAATGCATAAAAATGTACGTATGTGATAAGGGAATAAAATAAACTGAAGGTTCAGACTATCACAAAATGTTACAGGATATAAATATTTTTGCTTCATGTCAGTGATATTCACTTTAGAAAATATGAATAATTTTTGAAAATTTTACATAATATACATTTTTAAATGATAAATAATTAAATTTGGAGATAACAGTCACAATTATATAAAAAGTTATTTGGGTAAAATACTTACTGATGAAGACTTTTCTGATTGTATTGATGTATTTATACCAACTCTTTAGATCAATGAGTCCTTTGTCTTCCAGGTTAGAATTTTTTCTTGACATTGATGATTGTCAGGTCGTAAGAGTCAGAGGAAGCATTCTTTGTCAATCTAAACTGAGTTTTCCTAAGAAGTACATTGTAGTCAGAACTAGAACAGGTTGGTTCTCATGGGAACAGTTTCTGAACCACACAGTAATTCCTCCATCTTCCATTTTACAGCCACAATAGAGAGTGATCTTGTCTCCATGTCTGACTGTTACACTGATGCAGAGGTCCAGTTAAAACTGCAGGAAACTGCTCCTGAAATACTGATGTCCTATTAAAAATTATTCAATTTCATAATAAAATTCTGCAAAGTAAAAAAAAACAACAATCTGAATCTGATGGTAAAGTTAGCCCAGAGAAAAGTCAGGATGATGTGCAGAGGATCCATGAGTGATGTAGTCATGTACCTCAAATTAGTACACATTTTCTTAATTGCAGATGCGGTCACTGCTTTGAAGATGATGTGAGTTAGGCAGATTTACCACTAGAGAGGTCGAAGATTTGCATTGGTGTGCTTAGTGGCACATTTCTTTCTGTGGTTCTTACGCTGGTTTGAATTCACAAATAACGTGTAAAGGTTTGGGTCTTAAATTAGAGCACCAAACTGCAGAATCGAATGTAATAAACCTGAAGGGTTCTTCTTTATCACAGATAAAGAAGAATCAGCACTTTGTGTTTTGGGCTGAACTCCATCAGTTTCATTAAATCCAAACCTCATTAAATACTGCGGGTTGACAGACGAACTGTGAAACAAAGTCAGAAAACAGACTGAGCTTTATTCTTTCAATAAAACTTTTTTGGAGATACCTTGAACTGTTTTGAAAGATAAAATCTGAAAATTAATTCTTGCATATTGTTTTCTGAGAGAGATTAAATGAATTTGCACGCCACCTATTTACACTGAGGGATTTACAATTATGAAAGACATAACTCCATTGGGAATCATTCAGAAACAGATTATTTGCATGTTGAGCGATTCAGACGTGACACTACTGAGGGTCAAGGTGATTAATGCACAGTCCACTACTGCATAACAGTAATTAAAAAAAATGTATATTACCCTAAAGTTTAGTGTCGCTCCAAAATATGATCCAAAATTATATTCCAAAAGATTAATAACCCAAGAATTAGGTTGAAGAAATATTCCAAGTATTTTAAGAGTGAACAGATTGACTTGGAGGAAGGTTTTTGTATCATTTTCAGAAATGAATGAAACCTCCCCAAACTAAAGAGCATAAAGGTGCATTTATAAACCAATATATGTCACTCAAATGTGCTGTAAAGTTTTTTTCATTTGACATTTTTTTTCTTTCTTTAGCTGTTATGTTAAGGTATGATGTGCACATATGATTTGGCTTCAGTTTTAGATGTCCTTCCTGATTCCATCTAAACCTGCTTCATCTCCCTTTTGGGGTCATGGGGTTGCTGGACCCCATCCCTGTTCCTATTGGTCAAAGGCAAGGTACACCCTGGACAGGTTGCCAGTCCATCGCAGGGCAACACAGAGACACACAGACACATGAAAACCCAAGGACAATTTCCCAGGAAGCATGGTTTTTGGACTGTGGGAGGAAAGTCGAAGTGCCCGGAGAAAACTCATGCATGGTTGAAAACATTCAAATGCCACACAGAAATAGCCAAGCAGGGATTTGAACCAGGGCCTTTTTCACTTTGAGGCTAGGCTGCTAACCATACCACCATCTATGATACCGATTGAAATGTATTAATATTGTAAATTTTAGGAAGAATGTTTCTGTTTTATGTATGTGACTTTTTTTTTTGCCCCTATGCGACCTGTATCTGTATCTTTTTATGACAGTCTGAACGACACAGTTCCGATCTTTTCAAATGCGACCCAGGCCACTTGGGTATGTGGTCCTGAATCCGATACGTATCCGATCTTTTGAAATGCGACCGCCGTCTCAACGGCCAGGCCACATGTATCGGACTCGTACGTCATTGTTACACTACAAACGTCATCATTCTGCGTTGAAGTAGGCGGGAACTAGAACATAAACAACAACCATGGCAGACGATGCTGATGAGACCAGTCAGTGGAAGGGAAGCGAGGTCACCGATTTGATTCATATTTGGGGTTACCACTCTATTCAGGCCAAACTCAAGGGTTCTTATCGCAACCGGGCGTTTTTTTTAAATTTCCAGCGAAATGGGCGAGCGTGGTGTTGAACCTTTCCACGCAATGACTTTTTTTTTTCTCCCTTTCCGACCGTGGTCAGAAGTGCGGGGGAACGAAGGCGGATCCTCCTTAGGGGTTCACTTCCCCGTTCAGACCCTTAGATTCTCCAGGATTCTCCAGAGCGGGTTAATAAAGAGTCCACAACATTTATTCTGGGGGAATCCTTCTTTTATTACTGTTCTTCTTTCCCTAACACACAACATGAATGCGCGCCCACACTGCCCACTTCATTCTCTACCTCGCTGCATGCGCTCTAGTTTCTCCTGTCTCTTACACACACACACACATGCGGCCCCAACACATACACATCCCCATTCCACAACAGTGGGTACAGACGATCCTGGCTCCAAAGCCTTCTTTAAATGAGAAGATTGTTATTGTGGTGGCTCCTGCTGTGGTGAAAATAAATGTAATCAATGTAATAAATAAATAAATGAACCGCCACCTTAACGTGGTGGGGGAGTTTGAGAGCTCGGGTGATCCCAGGAGCTAAGCTGTCTGGGGCTTAAGCCCCTGGTAGGGTTTCCCATGGCAGACAGGTCCTGGGTGACGAGCCAGACAAAGAGCGGGTTATAACCCCCTTATGATAAGTAATAACAAGGACCCGATTACGTCGCCCGGATTGGCGTCACCGGGCCCCGCTCTGGAGCCAGGCCCAGGGTCGGGGCTCGCAGGCGAGCGCCTGGTGGCCGGGGCTCTTCCCACGGGCCCCGGTCGGGCACAGCCCGAAGGAGCGACGTGGCACCACTCTCCCATGGGCCCACCACCCGTAGAGACCTCAAAAGGGGCCGGTGCAATGTGGTTTGGGTGGCAGTCGAGGGCGGGTGCCTCGGCGGCCCAAACCCCGATCATGGAACCTGGCTTTTGGGACATGGAATGTCACCTCTCTGGGGGGGAAGGAGCCTGAGCTGGTGCGAGAGGTTGAGAGATACCGTCTAGATATAGTCGGGCTCACCTCCACACATGGCCTGGGCTCTGAAACTCAGTCCTTAGAGAGGGGTTGGACTCTCTACCACTCTGGAGTTGCCCGAGGTGAGAGGCGGCGGGCTGGCGTGGGCTTACTCGTGAGCCCCCAGCTCAGCCGCCAAGCGTTGGAGTTCACACCGGTGGACGAGAGGGTCATGTCCCTCCACCTCCGGGTGGGGGACAGGTCTCTAACTGTGGTTTCGGCTTACGGGCCGAACAGCAGTTCGGAGTACCAGGCCTTCTTGGTGTCTCTCGAAGGGGTACTGGAAAGTGCCCAAACGGGGGACTCCATTGTCTTCCTGGGGGACTTCAATGCCCACATGGGCAATGACAGTGGCACCTGGAGGGGTGTGATTGGTAGAAACGCCCCCCCTGATCTGAACCCGAGTGGTTTTTGTTATTGGACTTCTGTGCTCGTCATAGTTTGTCCATAACGAACACCATGTTCGAGCACAAGGGTGTCCATCAATACACCTGGCATCAGGACACCCTAGGCAGGAGGTCAATGATCGACTTCGTAGTTGTTTCAGGCGACCTTCGGCCCTGTGTCTTGGACACTCGGGTGAAGAGAGGGGCGGAGCTGTCCACCGATCACTACCTGGTGGTGAGTTGGATTCGCTGGCGGGGAAGGAGGCCGGAAAGACTTGGAAGACCCAAACGTACTGTGAGGGTCTTCTGGGAACGTCTGGCTGAGCCCTCCATCAGGGAAGTCTTTAACTCCCACATCCGGGAGAACTTCAAACAGGTACCGGGGGAGGTTGGGGACATTGAGTCCGAGTGGACCATGTTTTCCACCTCCATTGTCTCTGCTGCTGCTCGGAGCTGTGGTCGCAAGGTCTCTGGTGCCTGTCGCGGCGGTAACCCCCGAACCCGGTGGTGGACACCGGAAGTAAGGGAGGCCGTCAAGCTGAAGAAGGAGTCCTACCAGGCCTGGCTGGCCTGCGGGACTCCAGAGGCAGCTGACAGGTACCGGCAGTCTAAGCGAGCTGCGGCCCGGACTGTTGCGGAGGCGAAAACTCGGTACTGGGAGGAGTTCGGTGAGGCCATGGAGAAGGACTATCGGTTGGCCTCGAAGATATTCTGGCAAACCATCCAACGACTCAGGAGGGGAAAGCAGTTCTCCACAGGCACCGTTTTCAGTGCAGGTGGGGAGCTGTTGACTTCGACTGGGGACATTGTCGGGCGGTGGAAGGAGTACTTCGAGGATCTCCTCAATCCCACTGACACGCCTTCTTTTGAAGAAGCGGAGAGTGAGGACATTGGGGTGGGGCTGTCTATTACCCGGGCTGAAGTCACTGAGGTAGTCAACGAGCTCCTCTGTGGCAAGGCCCCAGGGGTGGATGAAGTCCGCCCTGAGCACCTCAAGTCTCTGGATGCTGTGGGAGTGTCTTGGCTGACACGTCTCTGCAGCATCGCGTGGCGGTCGGGAACCGTACCACTGGACTGGCAGACAGGGGTGGTGGTTCCCCTCTTTAAGAAGGGGGACCGGAGGGTGTGTTCCAACCATAGGGGAACTACACTCCTCAACCTCCCTGGGAAAGTCTATGCCAGGGTACTGGAGAGGAGAGTCCGTCCGATAGTCGAACCTCGGATTCAGGAACAACAGTGCGGTTTCCGTCCTGGTCGTGGAACAGTGGACCAGCTCTACACCCTATCTAGGGTGCTGGAGGGATTGTGGGAGTTCGCTCATCCAGTCCATATGTGTTTTGTGGATTTGGAGAAGGCGTTCGACCGCGTCCCCCGTGGCATCCTGTGGGGGGTGCTCTGGGAGTATGGGGTCCGGGGTGCCTTACTGAGGGCTGTCCGGTCTCTGTATGACCGGAGTAGGAGCTTGGTTCGCATAGCCGGCAGTAAGTTAGACCTGTTCCCGGTCCACGTTGGACTCCGGCAGGGCTGCCCTTTATCACCGGTTCTGTTCATTGTTTTTATGGACAGAATTTCTAGGCGCAGCCAGGGGCCGGAAGGGATCTGGTTTGGGGACCACAGGATTTCCTCTCTGCTTTTTGCAGATGATGTTGTCCTGTTGGCTTCATCGAACCGGGACCTCCAGCGTGCATTGGGGCGGTTTGCGGCCGAGTGTGAAGCGGCTGGGATGAGGGTCAGCACCGCTAAATCTGAGGCCATGGTCCTTGACCGGAGAAAGGTAGTTTGCCATCTCTCGGTCGGTGGAGTGTCCTTGCCCCAGGTGGAGGAGTTTAAATACCTTGGGGTCTTGTTCACGAGTGAGGGAAGATCGGAGCGTGAGATTGACAGGCGGATCGGAGCGGCGTCCGTAGTTATGCGGTCGCTCTATCGGTTCGTTGTGGTGAAGAGAGAGCTGAGCCGAAAAGCAAAGCTCTCAATTTACCGGTCGATCTACGTTCCAATACTCACCTATGGTCATGAGCTATGGGCCATGACCGAAAGAACGAGGTCCCGAATACAAGCGGCTGAAATGAGCTTCCTCCGTAAAGTGGCTGGGCGCTCCCTTAGAGATAGGGTGAGAAGCTCGGTCACCCGCGGGGAGCTCGGAGTAGAACCGCTTCTCCTCCACATCGAAAGGAGCCAGCTGAGGTGGCTCGGGCATCTAGTCCGGATGCCCCCTGGACGCCTCCCTGGAGAGGTTTTCCGGGCATGTCCCACTGGGCGGAGGCCCCGGGGAAGACCCAGGACACGCTTGAGAGACTATGTCTCTCGGCTGGCCTGGGAACGCCTCGGGGTCCCCCCAGAGGAGCTGGAGGAAGTGGCTGGGGTGAGGGAAGTCTGGGCATCTCTGCTCAGTCTGCTGCCCCCGCGACCCGGTCCCGGATAAGCGGAGGAAGATGGATGGATGGATGGAAATAAATATATTACTGCAAAAAGAGCTCCGCTGTTGACAATACTGTTGTTGACATCCATTGCTAACGTTAGCTACTTCCGCAAACAACGCATGACGTCGTTCACTGTTGAGTACTCTTCTGCGCATGCTGGTCACTTCTGGGTCATTTCACTTTCACACAGGAGATCACAAAAATTCACATTTCATTGGAAATGTGAACGGCCTTGCAAAAAAATTGGATTTTTTCAAAAAATCGGAATTGAGCGTTAGGCCCTGCAGTGTGAACGTAGCCAAAAAGTTTAATAAGAATTTAAATAAATATTTCTATCAAGTTTAAGATGACAGAAGATAAGATAAATCTTTATTGTTATTGCACAGTGATACTTTGTACAAAGTAAATTGAAATAGGGATACTGTCCCACATCAGCGCATTTAGAGAGAAAAGAATTAACTTGTTTTAAAAAAGTTCCTCTAAAAAACAAAACCAAATTTGACCTGGTGTTAATGTTTTGCTTATCTAAGGTTATTGCCCGGTTGTAAAAACTGTCCCTTAGTCTATTTGTCTGTGCTCTCAGCACTTTAAATCTCCTGCCAGAGGCTGCCGCTCAAACACCCGGTGTCCTGGGTATGTGCAATCCATCAAGGTCATTAAACAAGGTCATTGGATTTGGGGGCAGAACAAGTCAATTTTTCAATAACAAGAAAGTTGAATTTTCTTATTTAGACAAAGTTAGTTCTCTAGAAGTAAAATTACGGTAAAATATTTGGGTAAAATGCATAAAAGTCATTCATTCTTTAATAAAAACTGCATTTCTTTGCAGGTAAACTATCTAAATAGCGAAAGGAAAAATTGAAAATCATGATGAAGATCTAATTTTACAATTAAGATCCAAATGAGAGAAGTTTTAACAATAGAACTTTAGTTTATGTTCTATAGCTTATGTATTGACAGTAGAATATGTGCCAAAGTAAGAAGTCTGAGTTGTCCTCTTCCTCTGTGGTTTCATAGATGATGGATTTCATAGATGATGGATTTCATAGATGATGGATTTCTAGAGCAGCATAGCAGACATCTTCATCCTGGAATGAAACATTTTCATTTGTTGAGAATAGTTTGAGTTTATTAAAAAGCATTGTGAGGAAACTGGAGATTCTAAACAGGACTGTAAAATAGGTAAATTAGGTTTGTTCCCCTTTTCAGTTTCCAACACACAGAAATAAAGAATAACGACTCAGAGACAGTTACTTATCTTTTGTAGATTTACTCCGCACAAGGACCACAGATTTGTACGCAGGGTTACAGACAGATGAACAAAGTGCATTCAAAGTCTGAACAAAGGGGTTCAGCAAAAGGCCTGGCATATACACCTTGCATTTGCATATTCAGAACCTCATTCGATGGATCATGGTGTGAAAAACACACCCACAGACTGTTGCAGGCTAGATGCTCGAAGGTAAGAGCACCTAAAGTGTCAGATCTCTTGCAGACATTTACCAGAACGCATACACCAGAACACACAAAGATGAAAAAGGGAGGATGTTAAAGGAATGTTGCGAGACAATAGTCTTGGTTGTGCTCTGTCTGGAGTGTAATATAATTTTGAGATGATAATACATAGTAAATCGAGGTTAAGCCATTAATGTAATAAAAGGTAAAAGTTAGTTTAATAAATAAAATGCAAAAGGGAGTGTCTAACTATTCTGTTTCTAATCATAAGTTAAAGAAAGACAAGAGGCTAACAAAAAAACAAACATCCTGTTCATTGAGGGATGGTGGAGTTCAGAACTTCTAAAAGAAGTGCTCCTCTGTCCCACTAACCTCACTGTGGCTCTTTACCATGATCCGACATAGAAGCACTGAAACATTGGTTTGAGCTTTGAACATTGAGGTTTTCTCGTTATCAGCCTTTTGGTGAACCTCAAACTCAAACTCAAACTTTATTTATTTATATAGCGCCTTTCATTTTGGTTAAAAACACAAAGCGCTTAACATAAAAACAGATAAAACAGTCATAAAAAATGAAAGTTGTTCAAAACAGAAAACAAAGGACAATCCCACAAAGAAGGTACCCCTCCCTCACCACCCCCCGCCCCCATCCCCACCCACCCAGTTACCCCAGTAGAACAGTGAACAGAAACAAATAACTGCAGTTGAAGAAGGTCTGGCTTGGTACTGCTGTGAGGAAACGATATCATGGGGATCCATTCATTCCAAGGCCCAGCCGGACCACAGGGGCCATTACCGCAGCGCCCGCCCAACACAGGGCAGCCCAGGGCCCCATCCATGGCTATTAGACCACAGAGTGGGACCCCAGCCCGCCCAACCAGAACGGGCACCACAGCAACGGCACGCCCTACAGGTCAAGCTGGTGGTGCCCAAGAACGATGGATCCCCAAGAGGAAACACTGGAGTAAAAAAACATCAGAATAAAAAATAAAAATGATCATAAAATAACAACAATAAAAATAGAAAAAGATAAAAAATAAAATAAGATATAGGAATGTTAGTAATTAAAAAATAAAAAACGTCAGTGATTAAAACATAACCTAAGTCATTGGTAAAATAACAATAAAAAGATTTGCATATTAGAAACAAAGATAATAATAGTCCTTACAAGAAAATAAATAAATAAATAGATAAATAAATAAATAAATAAATAAATAAATAAATATGTAAATAAATACCTCAATTAATAAATAGATGAATAATAAAAGACATAAGGAATGATCAAAGTCATATAAAAGCCAGACTAAAAAGGTGGGTCTTGAGCCTCTTCTTAAAAACCTCTACAGTCTCTGCGGCCCTGAGGTTCTCCGGCAGGCTGTTCCACAGGCGAGGACCATAATGGCAGAATGAAGCCTCACCATGTGTCTTGGTCCTTACCTTAGGGACAACTAAGAGGCCAGTGCCAGAGGACCTCAGGGTCCGCGAGGGTTCGTATTTTAAAATAATATCATTTAAATAAGAGGGCCCAAGACCATAAAAACATTTATAAACCATTAAAAGAACTTTAAAATCAATCGCACAGGGAGCCAATGCAGCGATTTTAAAACCGGTGTAATGTGTTCCCGCCCTCTGGTTCTCGTCAGAACTCGTGCCGCTGAGTTCTGTAGAAGTTGTAGATTTGAGATCGACTTTTTGGGTAAACCAGAGAGCAGGGCATTACAGTAATCTAAACGACTAAAAATAAAAGCATGCATTAGCATCTTTGTGCTGGCAAGAGAGAGGAACGGGCGGACTCTGGCAATGTTTTTGAGATGATAAAATCCTATTTTCACAATGTTTCTGATGTGAGGAGTAAAATTCAGCTCAGAGTCAAAAAGAACGCCCAGGTTTCTCACACACTGAGAAGATTTAAAATTCCTAAGTTTGGGTAAAATCATCTCTCTCTTGTCTTCAGGACCAATGATTAAAACTTCAGTTTTGTCCTGGTTGAGCTGCAAGTAGTTTTATGCCATCCACAGCTTTATATCTAAAATGCAGTTTAAAAGAGTGTTGACAGGTTCAAGGTCATCAGGAGACACGGCGATGTAAAGCTGTGTATCATCAGCATAGCTGTGAAAGTCAACGCCGTGTCTCCTGATGACATCCCAAAGAGGCAACATATACAAGTTAAAAAGTATTGGACCCAAGATTGAACCCTGGGGAACCCCACAACCTATTTCATGGACTCCTGAGGAACGAGTATCCATACTTACAAAAAAGTGTCTATCTGTGAGATAGGAGTGAAACCAGTTAAGAGCAGTTCCTGAGAGGCCGACCCGACTCCTAAGTCTGTCAATTAAAATCTGGTGATCCACTGTATCAAAGGCGGCACTCAGATCCAGCAGCACCAGAACAGAAAGTTTCTGCGAGTCATAATTATGTCTGAGATCATTTAAAAATTTTAAAAGGGCCGTCTCAGTACTGTGATGTCCTAAAACCAGACTGACACTTTTCAAGAACATTATGTTCATTTAAAAAATCATGTAATTGAATAAAAACAAGTTTTTCAATAATTTTTCCTAAAAATGGTAGGTTGGATACAGGTCTGTAATTGTCCATGATCTTTGGGTCCAAGTTACTCTTCTTCAGTAACTTAACCTGTCATGTTAAGCTGTGAAAAACGTTTTTCCCTTTTCTTTTTCCTGTTCCATAGGCCTAAAATTACAAAACTCTAGTAAACCAGCTCTGTGGCCTTGTGGTAATGTTGCCCAGCCTGAAACTGGAGGGTGATAAATTCAAATCCACACCAATCCATGCCAAAAACTCTAAAAATGGGAACCAGTGCTTGACCCTCAGCACTAAGTGATTGGATTGGGAGGGTTAAACCACCAATGGGTTTCCGAGCGCAGCTGGGTTTGCAGTTTACCACTCCCCAATGAGATGGGTCAACAAATTTTACACACCTTGAACTAATGGGACTTTAAACGTAAACAGATGTAAAAAAAAAGATTGACTTCTGCTTCTAAAGTTGCAGGTTCATGTGTCAGAGTGTTTTTTGGAAAGTCACTGAACCCCACATTGCTGCTGGTGGTCTGGCTAGCTGCACCTCGCCCGATAGCTCTGCCGCCGTCAGCTTGTGAATGTGTGTATCCATCAGTGACTGGAATTTGTTACTGCACGGCCTTACTGAAGGTAACAAAGGTAGAGAAGTATTTTTAAAATCACAATAACACACAAACCACAGACCTTTAAAATCCTAATGAGCTATTGGTGCTGCTTACTTGTTCTTGAGTGTGTCTTGTCAGATTTCTTGTGTTTTCTTTTTTTCCAGAATTTTGAGAAGATGTAGCTGTAGAAATGAGAACAAATCATTTTAATCATCAAACATGTGTGATTTATGTTTAGGTGCAGCATCAACCTTTAAACTGATGAAACAATTGGAGGAATATGATCAGCAGATACCTGATTTCTGACAAATCCTGTAAACCAGAACAGAAAGGAGAGCAGAGAGAACAGAAACGATCGGACACACAGAGAAGAGCAGCTTCCAGCACACACCATCGTTCTGCTGACTGTCACTGGTACAGTTATGAGGCCTGTTGGAATCTCGATAGAAAACAAAAAAAAGCTGTTACAGTTTCTTAAACAATTAAGGAACGTTTTAAAATTAGTATTAAAAAATGTTCACAAATGAATATTTATAAGAAAATTCAAGGTTCAGATCATGACGAGAGTTACAGCAGAAAATATGAATATCTATGTAAATTGACCAAATTGTTATTTTTCCCTAACATTTGCATTTTCAGATGAAACAATATAAAAAAAACACTTTGGTATAATACTCACTGATGGAAAGTTTCCTCTTGATGTTGCTGTAATTAAACCACATCTTTATATCAATTTTTTCTTTGTCTTCCACCTTCTTTCCTTTAGTTCCACAAAAGTAGAAACCTTCATCAGAATAGGTGACATTGATGATCGTCAGGTCGTAGGATTTAGAGGAATCATTATTTGTCCATATAAACCGAGTTTTCCCTAAATTTGCAAAGAAATACTCTATCTAGAACAAGAACAGGATGGCTCTCATTGAAACAGTTTCTGAACTACACAGGCGGTTCTCTGTCTCCCATTTTACAGTCACAATAGAGAGTGATGTTGTCTCCATGTCTGACTGTCACCTCAGACACGGATGCAGAAGTCCAGTCAAAACTGCAGGAAACTGTTCCTGGAAGACAGATGACATTAAAAAAATCATTTCTTTCATAACTGTAAATAACATTCAGTAAAGTCGTTAAAAAATAATCGTAATCAACTATGACTGATAGTAAAAGAACAAGTTACCCCAGAGAAAAAGGCAGAATGATGTGCAGAGGATCCATGAGTGATGTTATCATGAACAGTAAAGAGTACGGGTGTTTCTTACAGCAGATGTGTTCACAGCTTTAGCTTGAGTTACGCAGATTTTCCACTGAAGGGGACGCAGCTTTTGATTGGTCGGTTAAGTGGAACATTCTTTTTCTGTGGTCTCTACGCTGGTTTGAATCCAAAAATAACAGTCTTGATCATTATCAAGATGAGACTCCTTGATTATGTTAAAGCTGTAATGCCAGCATTCCAGTGCAAAATTAAGAACTAATGTTCAGTCCTGACAGAATTTTTTTTGTGGAACAAAGTCAAATAATTCATTTTGGGTAGCATCATGACACGTGACATTGTCTATTTGGAAAATATCAAACCACTTAGTAGATGTCAAATTTGTTGAATTTTCTTTATTACTTTTGTTTACTTAGTATGAAATGTCATCTTTGGATAGATTTAATGTCTTCAATGTTTCTCACCCGTAACTTTCTCTTTACGTCAGATCAACATTGGTTTACAAGTCTACAATTATTTTGACAGATAAGATCTTAAATTTAAAACCCATCATAGTGTCTTTCATGTTGTTTTCTCTGCCAGATTTAATTGCTCTATATGCAATATATTTACTGCACAAACACTGGGAATCACCAACATCAAACACGGATGATCTTATTGGCAGTCTTTCAGTAACAAAATGACTTCTGGGTCTTTGTTGAAATTTTAATACATATACATTTATTCTTATAAAACCTATTCAACAGAGTCAAACCACATAAAGAAGGCTGTTAAAACTGCTTATAGCTCCTATGGTGTTTCATGTTTCTCTCTGGGCTGCGTTTGT
Organism: Oryzias latipes; assembly: GCF_053564925.1. Taxonomy (NCBI): domain Eukaryota; kingdom Metazoa; phylum Chordata; class Actinopteri; order Beloniformes; family Adrianichthyidae; genus Oryzias; species Oryzias latipes. The sequence continues at coordinate 31,442,296 of NC_136237.1, read as the reverse complement.
CGTGGTGAGGATGAAACCAAAGCTTACAAAACTGAGGTACATTTCAAATATTTACTTTTTTTTGTCGTACCAACACCCTTTAAGTGAAGCTTTGGTGCAATTTCAATAAGAAAGATTGTCCAAATTTCTTGGAAATCAGGACTGCTGTTTCCTCCCTTCATGTCCTTCTTTTTCTTACACCTTCATTCTGAACCAGTATCTAAATAAAATTTACTGATCATATTTGAACATTAACATATTTTTACTGTTCTTTTAAACTTTTGCAGTACTGGCGGCTGTGATGCTGCGGTAGGGCGGCCGACCCATGACAGTAATTGCAAATTAAAATTCTCGCCTTTGCATGTCCAAGTGTTCTTGGGCAAGACAGCGAACCCCACCTTGCCTCTCGTAGAAGGTTGGTACCAGTGTTCGGCAGTGGAGCCGCCTTCAGTGTGTGAATGCGTGTGTGAATCTGTCAGTGCATGGGTGAAGGGACTGTGACTGTAAAGAGCTTTGGGCCTTCGAAATAGGGTAGAAAAGCGTTATATAAGTATACACCATTTACCATTTGAATAGACAAAATGTACATAATTTTAATGTGTGTCCAGCCAAGATGCAGCTTTGCATCACAGTGACTTTGCATCTAAAGAGCAGCAACATTAATCACATAGGACTGGATACTGTTCTAGGATGCTGTGCTACTTAACTGCACAGGTCAGTTAATTAGAACATATTTCCTTCAGTGTTTGCTTTTAGAAACAAGCATCTTTGCAGTTTTCATGTCTTGATGCTACTGTGTGCTACCACAACTATTAGGTTTTTGAGGTATGCCACTTTAGCTCAGACCTCTCTGCATCACTATGTGCAAACATAGGCCTATAAAAATTAGCCATTTATCTTTTTATTTTGGTTAAAATGGGTTACTTATAATACCTTGTTTTAATCCTTTTGCACCATATGTCGCTTATTTGCAACATTCCATTAAATCTAAGCCTCATTTAGTATCACCTTGGAAACACTGAATAATAGTTTTTATATAATTGGAAATAAATTGAGACATTAAGAGGTTAAACATAGTTCATCTTTGTTTAGTTTTGTGGCAAAATCAGTGGGAAAATGTAAAGTGTGGTTTTCAAATATTTATCTAAATAACAATGAGTCATTACTACTATTTTTCAAATCTAATCTATACAGTCCACCCAAATAAGGCATTTTTATACCTCCATAACATTACATTCTCTTTTTGTTCCACTAGAAGGAGATATTGCTATTTGTTGGGAGTCAAAGTGCCTGTTCAGCACATTCATCCCCTGGATTCAACATGAACACCCCCAAAAACACTGTAAACACTGTTGTCTTCTGCTCTGTAGTGAATGCTTTCTATTCTTAGTGTCTGGGCAGTAAACCTTGATTATCTTATCAATAAAATATTACTTAGGTTTAGAATCAAGTGTAACAACGTCATACGGGTATAGTGTATCTATATATATATATATATATATATATATATATATATATATATATATATATATATATATATATATATATATATATATATATATATATATATATCCTTTTGATATTATGTTTTACTTTTCAATTGCCGATACGAAGCCCATCGAGACGACTGTTGTTGTGAATTTGGGCTATACAAATAAAATTGAATTGAATTGAATTGAACAAAAATACCCCGCCAACCAACCGCCCAGCAGCTGGCATAGTGAGCATGACTGCTTCAACCCCTTGTGCCCTGTGACAGGCTGGCGACCTTTATAGGGTCTATCCCGCCTTCGCCAAACAGTAGCCAGAACAGGCTCGGGCAACTGGATCCCTGATTGGCTCAAAAAGCATTGAGTGTGAATGCAGCTTCAGGAGGAAATGAAACATGAGGAAGAGGCCCCAGAGAAGATGAACTTACCCTTTCAAATGATGCATTGCTTAACTTACCATGATAATCAGTACATATACCACTCTCCTCAGCTGCAGCAGAATAAGGTCGGTGCAGGGCTCTGTAGCTGTTACCATGACAACGAGGCGCAATGCAAATGGTCCGCTTTTTATTGTTGTCTAGTGTCAGAAATGAATGGACTTTGCGGAATAAATCATCCGACACGATCAGGTCTTTGAGTTGTCATTTATTTTCTTATAAAGGTGTCATGTCTCGTCAAGTTCCTGTCAGTCTCTGGTGTTGTCTCGTGTTTAACTTCCTGTTTTATTTTGTAGGTTTAACTCACTTCTCGTTTCAGTCCTTCCTCTCCCTTCCCTTGTCTGTTTCCCCACAGCTGAGCCTGCCTCATCATCCCTGATCGTTTCCACCTGTGCATCCCCTCCTCATGTATTTATAGCCAGAGTTTCCCTGTGTGCTGTGCCTGATTGTCTTGTTTTCTCCTTGACAAAGCCAAGCCTAGTTTATCAAGGTCTAAGAAATTAAAACGATCTAAAACTCTGCATCTGAGTCCAGTCCTGTGTTCTGCCTTGTGTCAGTACAATCAGGCCAGAATGGACTCAGCAGAGCGCAGCGATTTAACTTCAGTTCTACAACCCCTGGAAGCCCGCCTTTCTCAGCAGGAGGACTTCCAGAAGGCCCTGGCATCTCACATGGTGCAGGTCTCCACCCATGTTCAGGATCTCCGCCAGGGTCCGCCCTGGATCACCACACCTCCGGGTGCTTCTGCATCCATCCCTGTTCCTCCCTCTCCCACCATGCCTGCCAGGACTCAGGAAATCAAGATAGCCCCCCCCGATCGTTACTCGGGGGAGCAGGGACTATGTAAGCCCTTTCTGACAGACTGTTCCATTCATTTTGAACATTCCCCCCATGCCTTTGTGTCAGACAGAGCTCGGATCGCCTTCATGATCTCCCATTTATCGGGGAGGGCTCGTGCTTGGGCCATGGCCGAGTGGGCTCTCGACTCTCCGCTCTGTTCGTCTCTCATTGCATTCCAGGAGGCTTTTCAGACCACGTTCGATCTGGTGTCTACCAGCCGGGACAAAGCGCGGGAGCTGACCAGCAATAGCCAAGGTGGGGACTCTGTCTGTGATTACGCCATTCGATTTCGCACCTTAGCGGCCGAGAGCGGGTGGAACTCGGTGGCGCTGTATGACGTATTCCTCAAGGGTTTGGCTCCGCGCATCCAGGAGCAGCTCATACCTTTGGACTTACCTCTGGGTCTGGACTCCCTGATCGGTCTGGCCATCCAAACAGACAACCGGATCCGTGAGCTGGCTTCCCGACGCAGCAGCGGACCCTCAGGAGGCGGGTCTTCTCACTGGGCTGAGTTCACGGACAGGAGGGATTTCCCTCGTTTCACGGCTGATCCGCATCGTTCCTCAGCGGACCGCAGTGACGAACCCATGCAGGTGGGACGTGCGCGACTTACGACGGAGGAACGACGGCGCCGCCAGCGGGAGGGTTTGTGCTTCTACTGCGGAGAGCACGGTCGTTTGGTTTTCTCCTGCCCCATGAAGAACCCTGCGACGGTGAGTCAAATCACTGCTGCAGACAGACGCACACGGAGCCTCACGCCCCTAGTGGTGACCCACCACGGCGTCACCACAGCTCTCACAGCACTCATAGACTCAGGGGCTGACGTCAGCTTAATGGACTGGAAGCTGGCAGTCGGTTTAGGACTAAAACCTCAACTCCTAGACAGACCTATCAAGGCCCGTGGTCTTCACGGAAGAGGTCTTTTTAACATCACTCACGTCTCTGAACCTCTCTGACTGTCCATAAATAACCATACTAAATTCATGTCATTTCACCTATTCGAGTGCTCCTCAAGGCAGCTGGTCCTAGGGTATCCTTGGTTGTGTGAGCACAGTCCCCGAGTGGACTGGTCAACGGGGAAAATTCTGGAATGGGGGCCAGATTGTGACAAACACCAAAGTTCCAGACCCCCAGGTAAATGAAATAACATGAACTATAAACCTGTTCATCCTGCTTCAGGTCCAGAGACCCCGGACCTGAAGAAGGTACCCCCGTGTTACCATCATCTGGCGGAGGTCTTCAGTAAGCTCTGAGTCTTCCACCTCATCGCCCCTACGATTGTGCCATTAACCTGGTTCCAGGTTCCACTATTCCAAAAGGGCGTCTGTATCCAGTCTCAGCTTCCGAACGTCAGGCTCTGGATAAGTACATCGATGACTCTCTGGCAGCGGGCCTCATCCGTCCTTCCTCATCCGCAGCTGCAGCAGGCTTCTTCTTCGTCGGGAAGAAGGATGGGACCCTCAGACCCTGCATAGACTACAGACTACAGATATCCGTTGCCACTTATGTCCTCTGTTTTTGACCAGCTCCAGCAGGCCAAGGTGTTTACCAAACTAGATCTCCGTAACGCCTATCATCTGGTCAGGATCAGGGAAGGAGACGAGTGGAAGACCGGTTTCAATATACCCAGAGGACATTATGAATACCGGGTCATGCCTTTTGGGCTCACCAACGCTCCCGCAGTGTTCCAGGCCATGATAAATGACGTACTCAGAGACTTCTTGGACCGATTCGTGTACGTCTATTTAGACGACATCCTTATTTACTCCCCCGACCTAGACTCTCACGTCTCCCATGTCTCTGCGGTTCTTCAGTGGCTACTGGAGAATCATCTCTATGTTAAGGCAGAGAAGAGTGAGTTCCATGTCTCCACCGTCGCCTTTTTAGGGTTCATAGTGTCTGCAGGAACAGTGGAGATGGATCCTGCCAAGGTCAGCGCAGTGATGGACTGGCCGTCTCCTGACAGCCGTAAGAAACTCCAGCAGTTTCCGGGGCTTGCGAACTTTTATCGACGCTTTATCCGGGGCTTCAGCTCCATTGCTGCGCCCCTCCATGCCCTCACGTCTCCACGTATGCAGTTCCAATGGACACCGGCGGCCGAGACCACCTTCCGAGCTCTGAAACCCCGGTTCACATCGGCTCCGCTGCTTACCCTGCCTGACCCACACCGGCAGTTCGTGGTGGAGGTGGATGCGTCCAATGAGGGGATCGGACCCGTCCTGTCCCAACGGTCTGAACAGGATGGGAAGATGCACCCCTGTGCTTTCCTGTCTCGGCGTCTGTCATCGGCAGAACGCAATTATGATGTCGGCAACCACGAGTTGCTGGCGGTCAAGGTGGCTCTGGAGGAGTGGCGGCATTGGTTGGAGGGGGCCGAGCACCCCTTCATCATCTGGACGGACCATAAAAATCTTGAGTATATCCGGAACGCTAAGAGACTTAACGCTCGCCAGGCTTGTTGGCGACTGTTCTTTGACCGCTTTTCTTTTATCCTCTCTTACAGGCCGGGGTCCAAGAACGTCAAGCCGGATGCCCTGTCTCGCCGATTCGACCCCGCGCCTGTTGCCAAAGAACCGGAACCTCTCCTTCCGCTGACTTGTGTGGTTGGAGCAGTGTCTTGGCAGATAGAATCAGATGTAAGGCAGGCTAACGGTGGGGTGCTGACGCCCAGTGGGTGCCCGAGGAATCGCCTGTTCGCTCCTCCGAACCTACGCTCAAGGGTGATTCACTGGGCCCACGCCTCACTGCTTTCCTGTCATCTGGGAGTGCGGCGGACTATGCACGCCATCTCCCGGAGGTTCTGGTGGCCATGCATGGAGCAGGAGGTCCGGGAGTACGTTTCCGCTTGTTCAGTCTGTGCCCGGAATAAGTCATCCACCGGACGACGCATGGGACTCCTACAGCCTCTTCCCATCCCTTCCAGACCGTGGGCGGATGTCTCCATGGACTTTGTCACAGGCCTTCCCCTCTCACGTGGTCACAACACTGTTTTGTTGGTTGTGGACCGGTTCTCAAAAATGGTTCATCGCCCTGCCTAGACTGCCTTCGGCCAGGGCCACAGCTGACATTTTCCTGAACCAGATCGTGAGGTACCATGGTTTCCCCAAGGACATTGTATCGGACCGGGGTCCGCAGTTCGTGTCCCGGTTCTGGAGGGAGTTCTGTCGGCTCATCGGCGCTAAGGCCAGCCTGACCTCAGGTTACCATCTGGAGTCCAACGGCCAGACTGAACTCCTCAACCAACAGCTGGAAACCGGCCTCCGGTGCTTGGTCTCCCAGAATCCCTCGACATGGAGCAGGCATCTGGTCTGGGTGGAGTACGCTCACAACACCTTACCCACCTCGGCTACAGGCTTCTCGCCCTTCAAGTGCGTCTTCGGCTACGAACCCCCTCTGTTTGCGGTGCTGAAATCTGAGGTTTCGGTTCCGTCGGTCCACGCCCTGGTCCGCCGCTGTCGTCGCATCTGGGCTGCCGCTCGACAGGTCCTGGAAAGACAACGGGACAGGGTCAAGACGGCTGCTGACCGCCGCAGGCGTCCCGCTCCAGATTACCATCCCGGACAGAAGGTCTGGCTCTCGGCCAAGAATCATAATCTACACGTCCCGAGTAGGAAATTGGCCCCGCGGTTTGTGGGGCCATTTCCCATCACCAAGGTCATCAATCCTGCTGCGGTTCGTCTTCGTCTGCCCCGGTCCCTCAGAGTCCATCCCACGTTCCACGTTAGCAACATCAAGCCGGTGGTGGACAGTTCCCTGGTGCCTCCTGCGGAGCCTCCTCCTCCGCCCAGAATGGTGGGAGGGGGTCCGGTGTACACAGTCCGGGAAATACTGGCCGTCAGGAAGAGGGGCCGGGGTCGCCAGTTTCTGGTGGACTGGGAGGGTTACGGTCCGGAGGAGCGGCAGTGGATCCCGGAACGCTTCAGTGTGGACATGTCTCTCCTGACGGACTTCTTCAGGTCCGGGGCTCCTGGACCGTCAGGAGTCGGTCCTTAAGGGGGCGGTTCTGTCATGTCTCGTCAAGTTCCTGTCAGTCTCTGGTGTTGTCTCGCGTTTAACTTCCTGTTTTATTTTGTAGGTTTAACTCACCTCTCGTTTCAGTCCTTCCTCTCCCTTCCCTTGTCTGTTTCCCCACAGCTGAGCCTGCCTCGTCATCCCTGATCGTTTCCACCTGTGCTTCCCCTCCTCATGTATTTATAGCCAGAGTTTCCCTGTGTCCTGTGCCTGATTGTCTTGTTTTCTCCTTGACAAAGCCAAGCCTAGTTTATCAAGATCTAAGAAATTAAAACGATCTAAATCTCTGCATCTGAGTCCAGTCCTGTGTTCTGCCTTGTGTCAAAAGGACACCTCATCAGGCATCATCCCTTACATAATAGATTTTAAATAAAAATGAGATTAGTGGGATTAAAAAAAAATGCACTTATTTGTGTGTAAGTAACTCCCATTACTGCGATAACTTGATTTGCTCTGGTGAATCCTGAAGGGATGTCTTGAAAGGTGACAACAACATTTAAGTACAATAGATCAAACTTATCTGCTCTTTCCATCTGTCTGCATGATTCAATCTGCAGTTGTTTAAGGGGCTGTTGTCGTTGTGGGTTTCCTGTGAGCTTTACATGCCAAAAGATTTCCATTTGGTTTGACTTTGTACTTTTTGTAAATATGATGTAAGAATATCTTTAAATAAACAACCACAAAGAAAGAAACTTGTCCTTTTTTTCTGGTCTAGTTCAGAATTTGTTCTTAAAGTTTTGTTCTCTTTACAAAAATCAGCACCAAAAGAACACTTTGACGAGCCAGAAGGAGGAGCTGACAGTTTAAAAAACATTACATTATATAAAAAAAGGACATTTTAATTATATCCATTTAACATAAAGTTGGATAATAAAATACCTAGAATACTCAGTGGTGTCTTTTTTAACCTGATCTTTCATCCTAACAGGTAGAACTCACAGAGACTTTGCACTTATCTGTGTGTTGAATCAGCTCGCATGTGAAACTGTTACCGCTGGGTGAGAGGCTGCATATTATGCCAGTGGGCTTCCTGTCTACATAAGTTTATTTAGGCTAGTTTTACCATCATTTATTTGTACAAAATGTACAATTAAATCAATTCTAAACATGCAATAAACATGTTTTGTCTGGTGAAAGTTTAATTTGGAAGAAATCTTTTCAGTAAGACTACAGTTATCTACAAGTCTAACCTGTTTGCGTCATTAGGCTTTTTTGAGGCTCATAGCTTGTCAGTGTGGGTTTCCTGTTAATTCTTACATTTAGACTGTGGCTGAGCCTTATTTACGGTCAGTGTAAGTTTCTCTCACTTCCTGGAAAGCGTCTGGTTGAAGTAAATAATGCTTACAAATAGGACATTTTGTTTCCTGAAACAGCGTATTAGAACCTTTGTTTCGTGTTTCTTTAAATGGGGACTCGACCACCACCGGGGGACAGTCTTCCAGCTTTCCCCGACTTACCCTCTTCCTCATATAACTACTTATTAGGGTAATGGGCCGGTTGTCAGCCTATGATGCACCTCGAGGGGAGGAGCTACTTGGCAGTGGTCCCCCTCCCATGGTTGTCGTGAGGAAGAGCCCCTACCTCTCGGTTTTAATTGCACCTTAGACACGTTGGACCCTTGGTGGGTGGGGGGGGGGGGGGGGGGTGGGGGCTTGGATATCACTGCCAGCCAGCAGTAGATGTCCTCTCAGTACCCTACCAGCCAATTCGCCAATTTTAACTGCACCCTTTAGGACACACACCCTTTACACCTGAAAAATATGCACTCCAACACACATACATCCTTACAAACACACACATTACACAAGGAAGGTGGGACCTTGGACCATCTGTCCCCTACCCCATCTCTGGCTCGGGAAACCAGGCCCTCGGCAGCGGCAGCCATGTTCCCTGGGTGCTGACTTTCAGGGCCCAGGGAGAGATGCAGGGAGAGATCCCTGAGTTGTCTGGGAAGACCATGAGCCGGGGATCACATCACATCTGAGCCCTGGGGTCTCCATGTCCCTGTGGTGTGGGTTCTGGCCCTTGCCCTCAAGCCCAGCCTTCTCCAAATTTCCAACTGTGGGGGAGCCTGGTCGGGCCAACCCGACCTGAACCAACCCAGGGCCGGGTGGGTGGCTGCCTGGAGCGTGGGGTAATTAAGGCTCTCCCTTGGGGGATCCTGGCTTGCACTCTCTATCCCCGTATGCTTCCCTGCTTTCTGGCTTTGTGGTCCCTGTGGCGGTCCTGTTGGCCTGGCCCGAGTGGCGGATGTATTTGCCAGCGGGCAGTTGTTCTCTTTCTGCTACCGTGTGGGTGTTGGGGGTTTCCTGGCTGCCGCTGCTGCTACTGCGGGGGCCTTGGTGTGGGGATGACCGGGCCCTCTCTCTCCTTCCTTTTACATGGTAGTTTGCATGACTGAATGAAATGTTTCACACTTTCTGAAGGCATAAGTATGCGTGTGTGAACATTGTAGTTGTATTGAGTACATCTTGACATGTTTGTGTGTGGACGTTTTTGGAGCTAGCAGGAATGTTGGTAGCATTTGAGTGTGTGTGTGTGTGTGTGTGTGTGTGTGTGTGTGTGTGCCTGTGTGTAGACATACTGTAAAAGTAAAATATGTCCAAAACAAGAGGCCTTCAGCTCTCATCTGTTTGCTCAGCTGTTGGATAGGACAAGTTAAAAAATAAATAAATAAATGAAGACTCGAGTGTTAAATGTGAAAAAGCAAAAAAAGGCAAAAACTGGTTATAAACACTCTACTTCTCCAAAATGCTTGTATTGCCAACTCTATAAAAAAATAGAGTTCAGGTTTATCAATCACCAGGATACAATTTTACAAAATTGAGCACCCAGCCATTCAGTCTACTTCCACTAACATTTGTGAAGAAAGGGGTCCTTTTCAATACCTTGGTGTCTATTACCCTGGTCCACTGTTGTTATAATAGAAAAAAAGCAATAAACCTCAGAAAAGCTTTAGAAACCAGTTTGCTTTTGGTGAAATTGATAGACTTTTTAAGCGGAAACAATGAAGAATTGCTTTCCATCTTTGGTCATTTAAGGAGACTGCAGACACATTAGGTACAAACAGTTTGCTTTTAATTAGCAAACAGTAATGATATTTACAATTTTTAAGCGTACTGCAAAAAAAAAAAGGGATAACAAAATACCTAAGAACATGTATATAAAGAGCTTTGCTAGTTTTCCTATTGTGGACTCATATGTGGAGAATGTTCTACAGCTGAGATGTATTGATAGCAGAATACATGCCAGAAGTCGGAGTAGTGTTACGGTTTCTGTTTCTTTGCCCTTGTGCCTTGTTTCCTTTTTGTTCTGTGATGTTTTGAGTTTAACTTCCTGTTTTATTTTGTGGTGTTTCCTGGTTTGTTGTAGTTTTGAGTTTTACTTTGGTCCCCATCCTTCCTGAGTGTTTCCACCTGTGTCTCGTTTGTCTGTATGTATTTAAGTCTTGTCATTCCCTTCCTCCTGTGCTGGTCCATAGTATGTAAGTCTGCTCTCCCTGTTTCGAGTCTTTCGAGTGTTTAGTGTTTCAAGTTTCTAGCCTGCCGTATGCAGTGGTTTTGGTTTTGTGTCTTTAGTTTTGTTTATTAAAGCCCCCGTTCCCCTGCAACCTCCTGCCTCCTCTCTTTCTCTGCACCTGGGTACTCCCTTATCCGCTCCCCGTGACAAGTAGTCCTCTTCCTCTTTGGTTTCAGTGATGGTTGTTGGATTTCCAGGGCAGCATAGCACACATCTTCATCCTGGAATTTAACATTTTCATTTATTGAGGATCTTTGGTTTCGAAATGACTTCAATATTTGGATCAATTTGAGTTTCATGTCAGTAACAATTGTCATTTTATATTTATATATATTTATATCTAAACTGATCAGTGCTGCAGAAATGTTTTTACTTACCTTCCTTGTTTCTGTGTAATTTAGAAAAATGTCCGTGACATGAACATTCAGCACAATCAGGAATTAAACAGCATCCATTGATTTATTCCTGTTATTTTCCGTATGGCATTCTCTTTTTCTGCCACTAGATGGAAATATTGCAGTTTGAGAGCCTTGGAGCCAAAGTGCCTGTTCAGCACATCCATCACCCTGATTCACGGGGAACATCTCCATTAAACAGTGAACACTGTTGTCTTCTGCCCTGTGGTTACTGCTTTATATTCCTACTATCTGGCCAGTAAACCTTCATTATCTACAACAAGGAAAATATTACAGTGTCATATCTTGTGAGAATAAATCCTTTTGTAAGGAATAAGTCTTGATTTTGAATCACCCTTGGCAAAAAAAAGTCTATTTATATGTACTACAAGTATACTTAGTTATCGAGGCAGTATACTTGTTTTTTGTATACTATTATAAACTTAAAATGTTCCAGTTTAGTTAGAAGTATCAGTATGTATACTTACTACACTCCATGTACATGGTCTATTTGCTATACTTAAACTTAAATATCCTTAATAATAAAATATGCTTCATGGTTATTAATTTTTGCTAGAAGGGTAAACCTACAGAAATAAACATTTTTCTGAAACTTGTTTTCTTTTTTTGGGTTTTTATATGAGTTTTAAGGTTTTTAACCCTAGTTTTCAGTTAATCTTTTAGATTTTTTTTAACCGTGTCTGAAGGTTATTTTTGAAAAGCAAAAAAAGAGATCAAAAAAATTGTTACAGTGGTCAAATTACAACAGTTAGTGATGAGAAAATAGTCTAAAATATTCTTATTACAGATTGAAGCTTGAGGAGCATTGTTACAATTTTAAATCTAGGATATTAATAACAGATTTAATGGAGGGAAAGAATTTACAAATATGTAATAAGTTTATGAATTTTGTTATATGATTCAAGCAAATCTATAACATTAATCTCCGTGGGTGTGTTTTCGTTTCCATTTAAAAAATAATGATTGTATTATTTGACTAATTTGAAGCTTTTGGATTCTTCAATCACTTGAAAAGATAATTTTACTTCATAAGGGTTTTAGTAATCTTTTTAGAAATGTTACAAAATTATCAGCTTTGTCAGATTGTTTATAAGATAATTAGGAAAATGCAGGAACAAGCAATGAGTTTAGAAAAATAACTCTTATTAACATAAGGCAGCAAGAATCACGAAATGTAAGTTTATGTAAAGTAGTATATTCTTGTTTATGTGCTCAGCTTATTTAGAAAATGCTCATTTTATTTTGTTTTAGTTATAAAAAAATTCTAAGTCTGGAAACCTAATTGAATCGGTTAGTTCAAAAGGGGCCCAAGTCCAAGAGGTTTGTTTTTCCAGGAAATGATTTTTAATTGCAAAGCTTAAAGGGAGGTTACACCAAATGATTAAAACTTTACCCAGATTTAGCATCAGTTCATAGCTTACAAATGCTATAATATGAAGCACCTCATTTTTATAATTTCAGAGGACTAGCAAACTGAAGTGTCTGGACTTGGGTCCTTCTTGAAATAAACAGGGGCGCTGTCAAATTGGATAACTATGTGCTGCCATCTATGGGATAAATAAAGTAAAAACCCATGCAAGAGAGGCCCAAGTCAAGGAATTTTGCACTTAACCCTTTTGCTATCTTAGGCCGCAATTACACTGCATGGTTCAAGTGACCCAATTCCGATTTCCAATTCCTCTCATGTGGCACAGATCGGATATGACCAGTGAACGTGTTAGCAGGACAAAAGCGCATGGATTCCGATTTCCTCAGATCAGATACAGGCCTCATTCATATGTGGAAATAAATCGGATACGAATCCGATACGTGCATTTGCGTGTGCCATGTAAGCAGACAAATCGGATATTCCCCAGTAAATGTGAGTCGTACGTCAGTGACGTCAACTCAGGACACCACCAGCTGAGATCACATGACTTATCAAGGTGCTTTTGTGCGCTGATTTTTCTGCTCTGGGACAGCTGGAGCCCCGTGAGCGTGTTACCTTTCAGCCTCAGGCTTCAGACAGTTGTTGGAAACCGCTGTTATTTCCGGTCCGGTCCCGGTCTGGATGCAAACGGTAACTAATGAAGCGGGACACCGTTGCTCTGGAACAGGCTAGAAGCCGTTTATTTCTTTGCTTGGATCAAACTGTTAGTACAGCACAAAGTCTGCAAACACTTCCTCATTCAAAACTCAGAGAGAGCACATAAGCCGGCCGAACAGCCCTTCTTTTTCCTCCCCCGTGCATCCCCTCAGGACTGCCCACGGCAACGCCTCCTTACGTCGCTGCGTTGCCTCCATGACAACCGCAGTTACACAAAAGAAACACAACAAAAAGGGGGGGTGTTTCACCATGCTAAACGTTTGCCATTGGACAAACACGCATCTTCTAAATGTGATTTTATTACTGTTATGATATAACAGTAATAAAATCTGTGCGGTCAGTGCTCAGGTCCGCGGAAGGCGGAAATGCTGCTACGTTACGTAGTCCTCAGAACGTCCACGTTTGATAGTTTCAGCATTGTATAGTGTAAATGCAAAAATAGGATACGGGTCACTTTTAAAAGATGAAGTAAGCGGGTCATCAAAAAAATCGGATATAGTCAGAAGATCGGATTTGGGCATCAAAACCTGCAGTGTAAATGCGGCCTTAGATGACCCCACCCTTACATTGACGTGTTATTCCTACCATGACAAAGGTGGATAAAGGTGGAAAGATTTCATGTAATCCATGGACACCAGTGAAGATCACAAATCATTGAAGAAAAAAGGTTCAGAGCACTGTCTAGTGGGTCTAGATGACACAACTCCCAATGTTAAAGTTCCTAGGATAGCACAAGGGTTACTGCATTTTAAATGTCAAGCATAGTCAATACATTACAACGAACTTGGGACTTTTTTGCACATAATCAGATAGCTTTTCCCTTGAAGACCATGGAACGTATAATATCTCTATTTTGAAAAATTGTGGACTTGGGCCCCTTTTTAACTAACCAATTCAATTTAGTTTTTTATTTTACTTTTTATGTTTAATGTAAAAACGGCAAATTATATGTCAAAGTTTAAGGCTTTAAAGGTGGTGCCGCTTTTTAGATGTCAAAATATGCATTTTTCAGAACTTAATATATATTTTTAAGTAAGGTCACTATGGTAACATCATGAATTGAGATCGGGATCTTGGTCAAAGGCATCTGAAATAGCACAAGAGGTTAAACCAAAACAGTTAACAACTAACAATCAGTCATAAAACCATTTATCTATTTCGTTTGCAAACTCATAGCTTAGCTCAAGTAGCAAAAAAATGTACATAAACATTTATAATTTTTAATTTGATCTTTTTATTCTCTTAAGCAGCACTCACTCATCTCATTTAATGGCAATTCTTGTATTTTGCATTGCTGTAAACTGTGTTCTTCAAGGTTTCTTGACAATGGCTTGAAGAAGCTTCTTATTATTTTGGGCTTCAGAAAGGTTTTTGCCACAGAGAGCATCACCTCAATAGATGACAAAGATAAATGTTTCATGGTCAAGGTTTACTCTGACCATGAATTTTTGCAGCTAAATGAATTCTCCATCATTTTTGAAGGGCTGAGGGGATTGACATCAATAGACTTTTGGTGCATAATTTCAAAAAAAGTAGGTTGACAATGTCAGTTTTCTCTTTCACAAAGTAATTATTTTAAAATGAAATGGTTTGTTTTGTGCAATCAAGGCTGTTCCACTGCCTCAGTGCTCCAATATTACACTCACTTCTCAGGAAAACTTTTTTTTAATGCATCTCACCAGGCGTGTTTACACAACTAGAACAGTTGCTTGGAAATACATTATTCCGTTTTATATTTCCTTAAACTTTGAAATCAAATGTCTTGCAAAAAATTGCTGCTTTCATTCTGTAATGCTTTTTTGAGATGTGTTACCGGTTTAAAATGGAATATTGGAGACAACACTTTATTCATTCATAAGGTTTTCAGCAAAATGAGGCAACCTTATTGCTAGATTAAAAAGATGTTTTAGGAACCAAGAAATAGTAGAAAATATACTAAATGAATCTGTCTTCTATTCTATAACCTTAATTCACCCATTTTATGCATTTTTAAAGAACCTATGTCATGCAAGATCAAATTTGTGAGCTTTCAAGTGTATTATAATGTTAATTCCTCATGAAAAAAACAACCCAAAGTGATATTTTGCTTCATTCAAACATCTCAAAGTATTCCTCTAAAAACTTGTTCTCTGAGCACCAGCCTCTTCCAATCCATGAAAATAAGCGGGTTCTCACATTGTGACATCACAAAGTGAGAACATCTCCTTCCAGCATCTCTCCCAGGCTAACACACCCACTTTCTCTGCAGAGCTAGCGATGATTGGCTAAAACGCTTTCATTTTATATGCAAAATATCCACATCTTTGCAAAAGTTTAGATGTTGTTTGTGTTCGTGTGCGAAACGCAGACACGCTGCCAAGGTCAACTCTAGGTTGAGGTCATGAAATGGGCGGCTCCCACGTGGAATGAAAGGCGGTGTCTCAGAGATCAAGTCGTCTTATTTCCAGGTTGGAAAATGAACTGCGAAAATATTTCATTAAAAATGTGATTAGGGATTTAGTGTGCCGAAAGTAATATATTATGATTATATTTGAATATAGTTTACTCTGAAAAGCTTAAGAATAGCATGATATAGGCCCTTTAAATCCTAATAATGCCTGGCAGAAAATGCCAGGTTTTATCGTTATAAATAGATTAATTCTGCAAGACTGGCCTGTTTTTTTTTTTTTAAAGTTCATTTACATCTTGAAAAAAAAATAAGCTTCTTGAAAAGCTATTCTGCTTAGGATGAAATTATTTTGCAAAAATTTATCTAATTTGTCAAAACTACTTTATTAAAATACAATTATCACCCAATTTTTACATGATTTATTGGCTTTGGTCCATATTTCTAAAATAGCATTGGGTAATTCTTCCATTCTCCGTTGATTTTTAAAACGATTTTTCTTACATCATCATCATAATCTGATGACAGAAATGTCCCCCTTCTGAGGAAATCGTCATGCTTGTTTCCTAAATCTGCCACCTCAGACAGATAGGAAGCTAATTTGCATTTGTTGGAGTGTTAGGAAGACAGGTTCCATTATTATTTCATGATTCTAATCTGCAGCAAGCTCAATTGTGGTGACCCTGTACTAATAGTAAACAAAACAACAAAAAAGGCACATAAATATCAGAAAAGGGACTAATAACCATGAAATATTTAATGCTACAGAATAATTTGTTCTTCAGTGTAAAAAAAGCATGAAATGATAAGGATTCCTGGGAAAAAAAACATCCCTCATCTCAGTATGACTTTTCTCAAGGTCAGCATCCAGCGCTTTTCATGTTTGCCTCATCTGCTAAAGACACATTTTCACAAGGGGGATCAGTCTGTAGTAGAGACACATTCTGTCCTCATGGCCCGCCCCCTCAAAAAGAAAAAAAAAGAAAAACAACAGCAGCTCTGCAGTGACTACGTCACAGTGCAGCTGTGAACATATGAGGGAATCTGCCCAAAAATCAGGGTCTGGGTGACTCCTGCTTCGTTCACGCAGAGCCCAGTTTAAACAAATCCAGACACACATGAACTAATGGAGCCACACGAGGATTTATCCACCCACAAATGCACACAAACACTCAGTCATGCTGGGTTCCAGAAAGAGGGGTCAGAGCCACTCGTGCTGAATGACTGCCAGGCAGAGTGGAGTCGAGGAGATGAGGGGAATCCAAACTCTTCCTGTCCTTTTTCCCTCTCTTTTCCTTCATGCGCTCCCTCTTCCCCTCTCGGCTGTTTGCTCTTCAGCCTTAAGTGACGCCGTTTTTCACCCATTAGCCTTTTTGACATTGGGTAGTTCACACTCTTTACGATGATTGCGGACTCTTAGCTGATCCAGGCGGGGATGCATGTTCAGCAGTTTTGTTGTGATGTCACATACAGCAGGAACACTAGAGTGAATCTTTGTAACCTCTGCCTAGAACTTTGGTGGCCATCATAGCACATGTTTATCTTATGTCTTCTCTTGTCACACTGCAAAAACACTTTTGGTGACCAGCACATTTGTATATAATGTCCCACTCAGATTGCCTTTTGATCTTTTGTTAAAGCATTCCCTGTCCTCTTTTCATTATGATGATGTAGTTTTTAACCCAAAATCGGAGCAGCAGTTCATTTGAAACTTGTATCTCAGTTGTGGGCAGGACTGTTGTTGCAGAGTAAGCCTGCTCCTGTTTCCCATCATTCATTTCTTTACACGCTCCCCCACTAGTTTACAGCCCCTCACACCCCCAACCTAACATTACAGGTGCAAAATGTTGAAGCTATCTAGCTGTACAGATGATGAAAAATTAAGATTCACTTGAATCTATTTGTCTGCAAGCACATGCATTGGAATTGAGAGGAGCAGGCTTTAGGTCCCACTGGCTGTAGCTTTTTCCAACTGCATTTTTTGTCTGCTCCTAATTGGCAGCGATTATAATAAAGGAAAACTCAGAAATGCAATTTTCTTTATATACGTCCTCCATCATCAGAAAAACGCTACAAGAACATGTTAAAAACAACAAAAACATGAGTTTCTTTGGAGTGGTTCTTTAAACTTATATTATTTTGCCATTGTAAAACTTTCTTGATCATTTTTCTTGCAAGACAGAAGATAAAACACTTTTTTCTGAAATAGAATAGAATAAAATAAAATACTTTATAAATCCCACGATGGGGAAATTCCTTTTGTTATAGGCAGCACAGACAAAAGACATCCGAAAAACAGCAAAGTGACATACAGCAAGTAGTGTAAAGTGACCAAGTAAAGTAAAGTGACCAGTAATAAAGTGACCTAAAGTTTTTCGGTTTAACTGTGCAGTATTTAAGTTAAATTAGATAGATGGATGGATGGATGGATGGATAGATAAAAATAAGTGAACAGGTAAAGTACACACCAAAAAAACAGCCGTTATAAGAACAAAAAAACAACTGAGAAACAACAACTGCGACAGTAAGAATCTAATAAAAGATTGAATGAATGAAAAAGGACCACAGCGTGCCTACATGGTGTATCACTGCAGCACCGTGTTGTACAGTCTGATGGCTGTGGGGAGGAATGGCATGACCTGCGGTAGTGCTCCTTCTTGCATGAGTTTTTTTACTTTTTTCCAGGGGCGGTGCTACAGGAGAATCAAGGGGGCAGCCCCCCCCCCCCCCCTCCCACCAGTAAAAATATTAGTATAACTGTTTACAAAGATTAAGAAATCATCAATACAAGCTTCTTTAAGCATTGCAAAAATAACAAAGGAAATATTTTTGAATGAAATCCTGGGCCTCTCCAATGACCTACTTTATGTATTTTTTACATAAACTATCTATGACATGGCGACGCAAAAACACAGAGTTCCTCGTGACCTGAGCAATACCAGGCATAAACACACACACACACACACACACATGCTTTTGGATTCAAAGTAAAGAAGTGGAGCAGGTTTAATGAAGCAAGGGAGGCAAGAAAGGCAGAGTTAAATGAAGGAGAGAAAAGGAGCTTTCCCTTCCACCTCATTCTAATCTGTTGCGATTGTATTCATCGTCAGGTCTGTCTATGCCAGATGGTCAATAAATCACACACACATGCATGCACCCACACCCAGACACACACACATGCACAAATTCCTGCAGGATTATTTCCAGAGGATCAGATCCTCACAGTAAAGCAATCTGATTTGCTAAAACCTTCACAAAATAATTTATGGTTAAATTACGTATTGTAAAAAATATGCTAAAAACGGTAAAATACGGGTTTCCGGTTAGATTAGAGAAAATAAATAATGCTAACTATAAAGGGAGTAAAAGTCAGAATAAGGAGAAAAAACAAGGGGACAAATAAGACTTCTGCCTTTTATCTGCTCTAGTCTTCCAGCCTGTGGCTACTTTGACCCACTGCTGAAAGGCTTCTTGCTCAATCACACTTTCCTCTGACACCGAAATTACCCTGGATCCTTTGGAGCTCCTTGATGTGCACGCACACACATACGCATACAAAAGAAAAAAAGCTCAAATGCCTGCACACAGACCTTCAACAATCCACACACACTGCGTCTGTCTTTCTCTGAAAGACCACCTGCCTTCCTGCAGTAGTCAGCCGGCTGGGCGCTGAGAGAGGAGTCGGACGGGATTCCTGTGTGATGCCTGTTTTTGCACTCCGATAATTCAATTAGGACAGAGGCTCTTGTACTGCTGCACACACTAAAGTCGTGCCAAAACCCCTAGGCCATTGAGTTATAGCATGGGGAGCCGTATATTACATGATGTTATCTGCTAACACTGACGAGAAGAAACAAGGTGTGACCCGTGGAGCGTTTTAGCCAGCTCCATGGCAGCAAGACCATGCCAAGTCCACAGGATGGCTAGTCCCTCCAAACCGTGGGCCCCCTACCATCTAACACTTCAAAGATGTAGCTTATGCCGCTAGAAGACATCAAAACCCTTTACATTAAATAACAAGAGGACACTGAGCATTCAAACTCAAGCTGTGAGAAACAGCAGTAAATATCAACAGGATGTTTAAAAGCCAGTTCATTTGTTTTTACGGACATTATTTATTTATTTATTTTAGGAGTATTTCCTTACCGAGAAGAAGGATCTAGGGGCAGTGATGCCCAATTTAGCTTAGTCGGTTTAGCTTAGTTTAGCAATAACCTATTGTGTTTTATGAATGAATTCTTATTAATTACCAGTATGAAGCCCATTGAGACAACTATTGTTGTAATATTGGGCTATGTAAATAAAATTGAACTGAATTGAACTGAGTATGACTGAAATGGAACTAAAACCTTAACACCTACCAATCTATCCTACCTCGTATGATTTTCCAACCCTCAGCAAAATGTTATAACCGTCTAAATGTCCTACCTTAACAGGTCCTCCTATCTATATGAAGGGATGTACAATGTTGATGTTAGGCCGTGAACACAGCAGTGCAGGGACATTTTCATGGGGGAGTGGGACAGATTTCACGGGTTAAAATGTATGTAGTCATATTTAGTATGTTGTCCACACAGTGGTGTCATGTAAGACATGTGTCCGGCTGAAAAGCCAGTTCATTACAGTGTGTGTATCTCATATAGTGGGTTAGAAAAGAAAAAAACTGTCGGAACCCACCATCCAGAAGAAAGGCAGAGTTGAGACACACTCCTCGCAACATGGGGTCCCAGGCTCCCCCTGGCCTGGCCTCAGGCCTCCACACACTCAGGTGAGTATGTCCTCAACCTTATTGCCTTATTATACCTGGGGAAATAATCACATGCGGGATTTGTACATGTTTGCCCCTTTTTACACAACCAGATCAATGTACATACGCCAACATCGCTATCCATTTTTGTTGTACTGTTAATGTTAGGTTTGGGTTGTCAGGGGCTGTAAGCTAGCAGCAGAGTCTGTAAAATAGGGCTAGGGTTGATTTGCGCCAACGGTCACATCCACAACTCGGAGGCAAAGTTCTGATGAGCCACTGCCTCTCGACTAAAACTACATCTTAGAAAATGGCAGGTGTTTTGTTTTTTGACTAAAAGCAGCATAATCGTAAATAAGACCACTGGAAACGATTTGAAAATAGATCAAAAGATGATCAGAGTGAGTCTTAAACTCACTTTGGCACCTTAAATTGGGGTGTTTGATCCTCATCTCTTAGAAAGACCAGAGCCTGCTTGCCAAGAAAGCTCATTAGTAGCACCCCCATCTATGATCTTATCTAGCTTTCATGACTTACAGCTCATGGCCATAAGTGGTGCTTAATGGATGGATTCGCTGACAAACTTCACGACGAACTTGTCATTGTGGTCCAGTTCTCATGGACACTTGAATCACAAATCATTCCATTAAAAACGGATGTCATAACTTCAAAACAATAGGTGTAAGTGGTATCATGGTTGGGTCTAGTTTGTAAATGCATTTTTAAGCTTGAAGTCTTCATCAGTGTACGCCAAAGCATCCTAGCTCCTGAATGAACTTCTGAACTCAAACTTTAGCTCCAGGCCTGCTTTTGATCTGTCAGTCTGAGATGTGACTGGAAACACACAAACATTAAACACGGATACAAAAAAGACCAATATATAAAGCCCAGACTGTAGAAGAGCAAAAGCAGAATAGGTACAACAACAAAAAAGATGAATGAATTACAGATGACAGGTTCACTGAGAAAAAGTTCACATGTGTAGTTCAGAATTCAAAAGTCTGTTTCATTTTGACCTTTTTAGCTGCTAAATTGATGGCATGGCGCTTGGATCACTTTGCTGTCACTTACTGTGGAAAAAGGAGAAAGGTTCAGGTCTGTAAGTAACAGGTGTGAGCCAATCAAAGTGGTCGGCTGATCTGTAGCTGATTTTGAATGTCAGTTCAGTTCTGAGGATCCGGGAAGCCCACAAACTGAGCTGTCATGCATCCTGTGTCTGTTTAAGCAGAACTTTGTAAGTTCTGTGATGTTTTTTAGGATTCCATCCCGTTTAAAGCTCTTTGGATTTTCCTTTTTCAGTGATTGGCCTCTGCCATGAGTGTGTTAGGTTGTAATCTGCCTCTTTGTCAGTGGCAGCCATAATCACTCTACCCTCTCCCACAATAACCGAGTACAGACATTCAGAATCAGAAAAAAGTTTCTTCTTTCAAAAATCCTATTTTGTGTGATGACAGCCTTACGTATAGTGTTGTAGTACAACAAAAGACACACTGCTATGGGAGTTGTTGTATTGCTTCAAAGTTATCATTATATCCTGCAGCTGTCCTGGACTGCAAGGACCACATTATTTTCGCTATTCTTCTTTCTTACTGTGCGCACACTAGCCGCGGTTACATGTGCAAAATATCTTGATCGGATCAATGGTCGGATTAGAATTCGACCGTGTAAATGGGCCCAGAAAAACTTTTTCCGATTGGAAAAAAACGTTCACATGGGTCTCACTTTCGGTTGGAATAAAATATTTGGGCATGCGCAGTAGTGTTGAAAATACCAAAAGTGGAAATGAGTCCCGATGTAAACAAACCGAGCGACTACATACATCTATTTAGCAGCTCCGTAATATACGAGATGAACGTGCTTTTATTATTGTCATGGTTACAATGAAGCGCCTGTTCGCTCATCCTTTTATTTTTTTAATCTGTATGCTCAGTGCTTTTTTGTGGCAGAATGAAGCTAGAAGAAGAGTTACGTGAAGGCTAACATGCGCTAACAACAACATTTAGCTTTGGATGAACATAAAATCCATGCGGGAAATGCTGGCCGCAGCATCTTGGCATCTTGGCCGCACGTAAATATGTGGGAATAACATCAGCCTTTATTTTGTCGGGACACAACCGGAAACACAAATCCTTGCTTGAACGGTTTCTAAGGACTTAGCGGCATTTTGCTTTGAAAAGCTCACGCACCGCCCCAAAGCTGCTGTGTGAGCTGGCGGCCCGAGCTCTGCCCGGAGACATGAGACATGGTTCTCCTGAATTCGGTTGCTCGTTCACATAGAGCTGAGGGACGCATGGCAGTCCGAAGCCCCCCACACGTAACAAAGCATCCTCCCCTCCCCTCAAACACAAAACTATGAGTGCGGCTGCTCTGCTCCGAGACACGGTTCGCTCTGTCCACCGGCACCCGGACAGTGCAGGGTCTGGACGTCAGGGGGCACGAAGCGCTCCTCCCTGGCGCCCCCCTCGTGAGGGGTGTCGGAGAAGATAGGAAGGGAGAGGCAAGGAGTCGGCGGGGCGAGGGCGGAGCTCAGAGGCCTCCACGCTTCACACCGGGCGTCCTGTTTGAGCTCCAAAGCTTTCTCTGGAGCGAAAAATCCGTCTATGCATGACGTTAAACCAGAGCAGTAGTGACACATGATTGGAATGAACTGTTTACATGCACCACGATCGGATCAACAGTCAGCATAACCCACCTATCTCGATCGGAAAGAAATTTTGATCTGAACGAGTCTGATCGGGGCAGACTATTCCGAACGGCGTGTTTACGTGAAGTATTTTTCTTCTGATCAGGCATTCTTTCCGATTACTTTTGTCCATGTAAACACAGCTACTGATTAAAATGAATTTTAAGCATTGTTTAACCCCATCCCCCAAATATGATGACATCACAGTAGGTGAAACCATCAAAAAATGTATGGGCCTAAACCTCTTGTGAGGCTCAGAAAGTTAAAATACACGTTCCAGGGATATCCAAAGGAAATTTTAAAATTATTATGGGATAGCTATAGGGGGATGTTGTGGCAAAGAGTGAAATTTGTCAATTTTCAAATTTTTTGCACAATATGGGAAAAAATATTTCAGAAAATGTTTCTTCAATCGTATATATTTTTAAAATTTTGTGAGTTAAACATTTCTGCCGTGACATGATGTCCTTTAAAATCAACTATATTCATCTTTTAAATGGGATAAATATTTGTACTTTATTGTAGAACAATTTCTATGTCAGTAAAAGCAAAAATAATTCAGTTTCCATTTACACAAACAGACATAATAGAAATGCACACCCACAAGCAGAAAACATATGCTCCACTGTAGTTCAAGACAGGAAGGCAGAAAAATCACTCACCCATTAACATCTCTACCCCCCACCATCAGACCCACACTCGCACAGATGCCTGGCATTTCTTGCCCTCCTTCTACTCCACTGCCCAGCTAATGTCATTCTTAACATGACACCGGTGGGGTTGTTTTGTTTTTTACTCTTAGACATGTTGAGGAGCAATGAACATCATGTCTTCTTAACTAGGACAAGTAGAAGTTCTGGCGCAAATATTTTCGTTCTCTAAGAATTGTGGGCTCAGTGTGGATGGCGTCTTAAAAAAGGAAGCGCTATTGTTGGACCGGGAGATTGTGTCTCCAAAAGCAAAATTCACTCAGGAAGCATTTGTTCCGGCAGGAGATGAGTAAGGAGATGAGTTGTTTTTCGCTACATACACACCAAAGCAAAAACTAACACACAACTTACATAAATGTAAGTACACGTACACTTCTCCCCCTGGCAAAGAGAGGAGATTGCTTGATGGAGGGATGCAGGTAGTGGATGATAAAGCTGCTTTATTTTTAGGGAGGGGGATCACGGGGGCACAGAGGACTTAGACTGAACCCATTCCACTGATGAAAACTACGCAAGAAGCATGAAAGATGGATAAACACACAAGCCTCTTTAGGAATCAAGGAGAAATACAACAGAGCAGTAATGACTGAAGAAATATCCCATTTATTCTCCTTTTAAGTGGATTCTCTGTGGTCCTCCTCTTTGGGTTCAGAGTCATCTGAAGTCACAACCATTAGGTCAACCCTACTTCAAACATAAACTAATCACACATGCAGTTTATTTTCTTAAGTCAGACACACTTTATATGCCTTTGGGAGATTTCTTCTGGCGGGGCATTCCCTTTGACATAAAAGATTACTGCATGGCACTATATAAACACACCATGTACCGCGTGCACACCATACACGTTTGTAAGAAAACCTCGGAAATGATAGTTCGTGGAATAAAATGGGAGACAAAACCAAAAGCATGAGCGACAAAATCTAATTCAAAGGTTTAACAACTCCCAGTAGAATCTTTTTCCTTGTTTATGGGCTTTGAACAGACGGAAAAATATGTTTTCTTCATTCTAAAAATCTTTCTGCAGGCTAGATTGGCAGTTATGGCACAAATACATTTTTTGGCCAGTTTTTAAGGCCGTGTCACACAGCCATCATGTACATCTTGCGCACACTAAAGTAAAGCCAGAGGTATGTGGCAGTTTCAAAAGAGAACAATTTCCATTGACTCCTATGTTAAAGAATCCATCTTTCCTTAAAAAATAAACACGAGTTCATATTGTAATGTTTTTGTGCTTGAATTATTAAATAATTACAGGAACAGTTGTTGTTTATTATTTTTTTTTAAGTGGGTGTTATACATTTTTAGAAAGAAATCGGTAACGGAGTAAAACCCAGTCATAATAACTCTGCAAAAATTTTGATTTTCTCCAATTCTAATCTTAGTAATATCAAACAACATTGGTCAAGGCCGTGTGAAACAGCCAGCACATACATTTTACACGTATGACATTTTTTTCCTTTGTGATACATGTGTGATAGATGTAATTCATAAGTGTTTTTTTTTGCGTTTGTCATCAGTCAATGTCCGTTGTAGGTTTGGCCGACAGGTCTTTACGTAAATTCTTTTTTGATCTGTTCAAAGTTTTTGGCTGGTTGAAAAATATGCAGCATACTTAACTGTGTGTAATTTATGCAAGATGTATACCCAAATTTGTGAATTTTAACTACAGTTCCACGTATGTCTATTGGACCTTTCACGCTTGTACCAGCATTGCGTAACTTTTTTAACGCATAAACGACGCATATATTATGTTACAATTATGTGATACATTTTGGGCCAGATTTGGCTTTTACGTAGATTTACGTGTTTTTGCGTGGTTTATTCGTACTTTGTCTGTGGTTTTACCAGTCGTGAGAAATCTGAGAAAATTTTACGTAAAATAGCACAATCTTTCCCACTTTTTTTGCATATATATAAGAATTGACCTATTTTCATCCGTGCAATATGCGCAAAATGTACGTTCTGGCTGTGTGTCATGGATGTGGTTTTAGTAATCTATAGACGTGGCAGGAGAGGAAAAAATGATTCAAGAATAAATACAACAAAGTATTTTCTGGAAAGAAAAATATGCAACTTTTATTATTTATTTTGCTCCCATTTGGTAGAAAAAAAATGTATTTAAATGTAGGAAAACTGAGATATGGACCCATTTGATCACCCCACCCCACTGCTTTTTTCAAAAGCATTTTTTTTACATTCTGTTTAAACTTAATTCAATATTATTATAAGAATCAGATATTTTTTTCTTTAACTTTTAACTTTTTACTCTGTAATCATCATAGTAATTAACTTTAGGACTTTTGGCTTTCCTGCTGCTTAGTGAATTTTAAAAAAATTCCACTTGAGTCAAATGATGCCTTAATTTTCTGAGCAAAAGACATGACATTCAAGGCTGTCATGAATATAGAAACAGGGTTATCGAGACGTAAAAGAATGTTACAAAAGAGTCATTAAAATTATAACATATTTCCAATAAATAACAGAGAAAATGAGACGCCAATGTCACAGAACTGCATCCCTATTTATCGAATTAGAAGAGCGCACAAGAAAATGAGTCTTTATCACGTATGAACAAACAGCTCTTTTCTGTCAGCAATAATAAACCCCACTACGCCAACGCAACTGTGCTTAAATTCTAAAAGTTGCATTTATGTCAACGGCATCTTAAACAACTTTTTTATGGTTGCATTGTTTGGTAAAGAGGCTGATATATTTTTATTAAAAAGAAAAAAACAGAATAGCTAAAATGCAAAAGACACAACTAATCTACACTTTTTTGTTAGATAATGAAATTGCAGAATAACTCTTCTTTTGCATTGCTGCATAAAAAAACGGCACCATACCCCGAGCCCCGTCCATTTAAATACACCGCCACTGATCGGAACCGTTCCGCAGATGCTTCAGCGAACAGAGATAATGTGACACTTTAAGTGATGCATTTGATGATCATTTAGCCACTTGTTTTACAACACATATCTACTATGGTATCCAGCTGCTTCCTGTTAGCACACAGCAGCTGCTCTGCCTGGCTGTGATGGGTGAAGCTGTTGCTTGTTATAGTTATTGTTTGTTCTTTAGCCGCTTTACGGCTACAGTTGTGCTGTGAATTTAAAGAAATGTACAAGTGCATCTTTTTGGTTTTGAGATTTGATGTAGCAGGAGGTGCAAAACAAAATTTACATAATCCCACTCAATATGTCATCAATTTATTTTTAGAGAAAAGTACAGTGGCTTTAACTTTGGTTTTGGTTGGTTGGTTGGTTATGTTGGTTACACCCAGTGACGTGCGGTGGGATTAACGGCTGGTGAGGCACTGACGTCATCAGTCAGATTTACAAACATATGAACCATACTGAGAAACTTCCCTGAATCAGTTCTTCATCTTTTATACTTTTGTAAATTTTCCCGTGAATTTTGGAACCAATTAGAATGCTTTGTAAACAGCAAATTAAACTGTAACATTGTTTTAAATTTGAAACAAATAGTCGCATATTTTAATTCGGATGTTAAAAAAGTAGAAAAAAGTATTAATTTGTTACTTCTCGATTCCAAATTTTACATTCATAAGTGCAGAATAAAAATAAAAATAAATAAATAAAATAAAAAAAAACAACTCCCAATTTCACCATATTTAAGATCGAGTTGCTCCAGTTTTACGACTATATTAAAAAAAATTAACACACCCAAAACAAGTAAGACTGAAACAATTTGTGCTTTTTTGTTTGATAAGTAATCCCCTCTAAGAAAACTTTGTATTGTAAATATTATTATTATCTTGTAATCCCCTTTTATATATTTTAAGATACTTTATTTGTCTATCAGCAAATTCTATTTTGGATATATTTCTGATAATTTTATTTTATATTTTTTACTTGAGATGATTCAATAAGTTTGGATTGATGACATTGACTACCACTGCTGATGCTATCTGATTCATTCATTGATGCTGGATTTTGTATGTTAATACTTTGTTCAATAAAGTTGGAAAAAAAACATACTGAGTAACTTATTCACCATTTGATTGACAACAGTTAACGTGTTTTGTTTAAAATATCATTTCAACATGTTTTTTTTTCATATACAAACTGCAGCATAGAAAAAGCACAAACCTTATTATCATCTTACCTTTACTTGTAAGTAAAGTCCATACGCTGCTCCTTCTGAAGAAAATGACTTGCCGCTTGCTATCACTTCTTCTAGTATTTTTTAGCGTCATAATCTCAGGGCTCACCGGCGCCCCCTATCATGAGGCACGAGAATGTCTGGCCTCACCCAGCGGCTTTTTTGCCGGCGTTTAGCGCTCAGCACAAGAAACACGTCCCTCACATACAGTTATTTATAAAAACAAACACTGTACATCATATACATCTGCTAAATTATGTAAACTCAGCTCATATAGTACAAGTGACTGAACCGACACACAGAGAGACAGCAGTACCGTCTGACTGCATAGGTATTGCGCAATCCAAGGTGAGGCTCAGCGGGCTGGTGCCTCATCGCACGTCACTTAGTATCTGAACGGCAAATGCGGATATTCAGCGATTTTCAAAAGAAAAAACACCCAAAAATGTTACATTTAAATGCAAAATGACTGCAAAGCACAAATTACTGATTAAATATAATAATTTAATTTATTTTTTCTCTTTTCTTCCCATAATGACAGGTGAGGCACAGCCTCACCTGCCTCTCCTGACTGCACGTCACTGGTTACACCAGGCATCTATAAAATGTATTGCATCAAAGGCTACGTTCACACTGCAAGGCTTAATGCTCAATTCCGATTTTTTGAAAAAATTCGATTTTTTTGCAAGGCCGTTCACATTTCCAATTAAATGCAAACTTTTGTGATCTCCTGTGTGACCGTGAAATGACCCAGAAGTGACCTGCATGCGCAGAAGAGTACTCAACGGTGAACGACATCACTCGTTGTTGGATGTCAACAACGCTCCCCCAAAATGCGGTCCAGCTCTTCGTAAAATGGACAGGTGATACGTTGACGGCCACTTCATTCGTTCCAGTCTGTAACCTCCTCCTATTTGGCTCGGAGGCTATATATTTTTCTCTTGCATTGGAGCCAGGATCGTCTGTACCCACGCCCGGCCATTTCGCTGGAAACATTTTCAAAAACGTCGGGTTGCGATAAGAGCCCTTGAGTTTGGCCTGAATAGAGCTGTCACCCCAAATATTAATCAAATCTGTGACCTCGCTTCCCTTCCACTGACTGGTCTCAGCAGCATCGTCCGACATGGTTGATGTTTATGTTCTCGTTCCCGCCTATTTCAACGCAGAATTATGACGTTTGTAGCGTATTAACGACGTACGGGTCCGATACATGTGGCCTGGCTGTTCAGACGGAGGTCGCATTTCAAAAGATCGGATACGTATCGGATAGGGTATAGGCGGAAAAAAAACGGAATTGGGTCGTTTCAGCCTGCACTGTGAACGTAGTCAAAGTGTATTTTTTTATATAAGCATGCTTGTATTCTGTTGTAGTTTCCTTTCTAAATATTGTATCAAAAATGCAAACTATAAACTGAATGTTTTTCCATTTGGCATAAAAGAACAGCTAAAGAGTCTTTTGTGCATTGAAGCCAAATTCATGTTAAAAAAATACCAGCTAAATTTGTTCAGCTTGCTAAAGAAAGAGATGCAGACTCTCTGTGAACAGTGAAAAAATAAAGCACATAAATATTCCACAAAAATACTGCTGAGTTATTAATGTTTATTTATGGCATCACTGGCAAGCTTGGTCTAGTAAAGATCTTTCTCTGCGCAGTCCATGACTAGAATAATGAATGACTAAAGATGTTACAAAATGCCATTAGAGCATTTGATTCCCAAACCTGTTCTGGCAAACAGTGATGATGCTTGTTTTGTTTGGCTTGAAGAGGCTTTTCTATACTTTTGCACGCATGTGGTTGTGTATGTGTGACATGAAGCAGTTGCGACGGAGCAGGATGTTTTTTGTTTTTTTTAGCTCCCAGTGTGTTGAACCTAAATCTAGATGTGAGAGCAAAGCTGCCTGAGTCTGTGCCAAGTAAACTAAACAACTTGTAAAAAATAAATGAAGTCACCAAAGACATATTCTGATATTTTCCTAGTATGGGGAAAGGAAAATTTGAAACTGCGCATGACATTAATACGTGGCGTTGACCTTTAAGTTTATCCAAGAAAACATACTCCGATCGTCTTTTTATCTATTTTAAAAGTGATCCCGGTGGTCTTTTAATTGTGATTGTGCCTTTTCTAGCCCAAATCATAACATTTGTGTGGTTTTCTAGGACATAGTTTCTGCAGAGCAGCAGTAGTGCCTCTGAGTGTCCCCCGGAGGTTTACCTCTATTTTTACAACTAAATGTTATCAGGCAGGTGCTGCTGGTGCCGGTAGTCTCACTTTTTAGACTCTGTTCAAGTTTTCCCTCTGGTTCCTCCTATGTTTTGTTTTTTTTGTCTGTTTGGTTGTGCTTACTTTTAATAGATTACTGGTAAGAAATAGGCTTAGGCTTTCTGTGTAAGTACTCATATTGGGAATGGGCGATATATTGGTGACATTATAGGTATTGGCCGATATTTGCATGATTTCAGTTTATGGGTGTTGGTCTAATAGTAAAAAGTCTACCGATATTGGTCTGACTGTTTTCAGATAGACTTTATTTTTTAAATGTATATTTATTCCTAATTGATCCCTGGCACTGGGAAGCTTATGTCATAGCCAATAATTAACTGTTTCCAGAAATATTTTATTTTTGATAGGTATACATGTTGTTCCTGATAGATCTATGGGCATGGGAAGCTTGTGGTTTACAGTTATGTCCAATAGTTAATGAATGGTCTAAATGTTTTCAGATATATTTATATGAAAGTTTTAAAGCGATACTTGTTCCTTTGAGATCTCTTACTGTATGATAAAAAGGTCAAATACAATGTGACAGAATAGCAAAAGCAAAGTTCCCATCAGGGGTCGCTGTGGCGACCCCTGATGGGAAAAGCCGAAAGAGAAAGAAGGAGATGACGCATTTCCACATCTGTGTCTAATTCCTGTAATTTTGTTAGTCTGCCATCAAAGTTATTTCAAGATATTTTAATAAAAACAAAACATACACATTTTTCATTTTACTGCCCTTAAATTAAAAATCAGAATTTTAGTTTTTGGATTCCTTTGAGGGCAAATTGAAGCCATAGTTCAGAATATCCCAATTTCTCAGATCACTTTTTTGAAGTCCAACAAGTCATGATTTTATCTCAACACCTTAGCTCACCACCTCCTCATAAGCAGTCTGAGCCCTTGAGAAAAATAGCTAGAGTTTGTTAAAGGAGATGGCTGATCAGATGTTTGTACAACACATCTGTCATCTGGCCTTTGTTGGCACTTTGATCTGAGCTGATTGCTTATGATCTTTGCTCGAGAGCCCTTTGTGACTTTGGCCTCTTTGTGTCTTAGGATTTCTCTCTTTTGCTTTGCTAATTGGTGAGAACCAAAATCCCATCTGCAAGACCAACACAACCCATCAGGCAGGAGGCAGTCGTGTATTTGAGTGAGTATGTGATTGGAAATGTGCAGCTGCTTAAGTCTATGGTCACAACTGCTCTGACATGTGGACACGCGCTGGCTGCAGGCAAAAAAAAAAGAGCAAACGTGTGTAGCTGGCACTAAATACCAAAGTTGTAGATTGCTTTGTGAGCTGTAGTGCAACAGGTCTTAGCAAACATAAAACTTCACACAAGGGTAGGTAAAGGTGAAGTAGGTGAGACACGTGGATTTATCATTAGCCGCGGTTACATGGGCAGAATATCTTGATCGGATCAATGGTCGGGTTAAAATTCACCCGTGCACATGGGCACAGAAAACCTTTTTCCGATTAGAACAAACGTTCCCATGGCTCACACTCTCGTTCGGAATGAATCATTTGGGCATGCGCAGTAGTGTAAAAATCACCCGGATGCGGATATAGGTCCCGTTGTAAACAAACCGCTTCCATAGACATTTATGCAGCAGCTCGGTAACATACGAGACGATCTTCCAAACGTGCTTTTATTAATGTCATGAATATTATGAATTGCCTGTTCGCTCATCGTTATATTTAATCTGTGTGGTCAGTGCTTTTTTTGTGGAAGAATTAAGCTGGACGAAAGCTTAGGACAGACTAACACGGGCTAACATCATTAGCCTGATGGATGGACACAAAATCCAGGACCGTGCGAGAAACGCAGCAATCTGCAGCTTTCTAAGGACTGAGCGACATTTATTTCTGCTCTGAAAGTTCACACAGACCGCCCCAAAGCCACTCTGTGAGCTGGCGCCCCGAGCTCTGTTCGAACACGGGTCCTCCTGAGTCCTGCAGCCGCTAACCCAGAGCGGCGGGACGGCTCGCAGTCTGAATTCTCCCACACATAACAAAACAACAAAACGCACACGTAACCCCCCCCCCCCCCCCCCCCCCCCATATGGAGCATATGGAGCTGTATCTTGTCAGAAATTTGATGGCTCCACACTGGGGCTGCTTATCTTTACAAACGGCTTCACTGACGGCATTGCAGCAAAATGTGAAAGGTTGAGAGTAAAGGAGAGAGGAGAGCAGAGGACAGTCAAGAGGGCTCGGTGGTAAAAGGAAAAAGTTGGGAGGGGTGATATAAGTTACTGAAGATGAAGGGAGTGTGGGGATTCAAGTTAGGTGCAGATAGGAAAGCTTTGGGCGCGATGAAGCAAAGGAAGAAGAAGGTGGGACCGAAGGACTTAAGAGGGATCGGATAAGGCAAAGAGGACAGAAGGGTGGAAAGATGTGGGAAGCAATAAAAATGAGTTAAGCAAGGGGGAATGACTATGTATTTGCACAATGATAGCACCTTTTTTCATCCAAATTAGAAAAAGGGCATCATGAAAGGGATGGAGAACTGCTGATGAGTATGAACAAAACAGAAAAAGGCACGATAGGAGATTTTAACAGGAAGCGGAGAGTAAAGGCAGATAAGAAAATAGAAAAAGCTTGCTGATAAACATCCTCTGGGTCTTCTGATTGAAAGGCTGTTGGAACAGGAGGGGGAGGCAGATGAAGAAAAAAAAGCTAAACAGAGGTTAGGATAAGGTTAGCCACTTATGGATTCCGGTATCAGCGATACAAGACCGATAGAGGGGAGTTGTACAGACAGGTCAAAGGGAGCTGTTGCCTCTGAAGCAGATGCTCATTTCACTTTTTGTCCTCTCCATCCTGTGAGGAATTAGCACTTTTCCAGGGCTGTGTTGACAGTTTCAAACAGACAGCAGGAGGGTGAAAATATGTGAACGGAAAATATAGAAAGTGTGCCACAACACCACCTTAAAAAAAAAGTAGAAAAACATTCAGGCTGGTGGATAAAGTGTATCCATAACAGCCTGACTGCATAGATATCATGGATGACCTTTTAAAGCCACATGGTGTTCTTTTAATACCTCTCCTCCCCATCTTCTTCCCTTTACTCCCCCTCCTCATCTTTCCCCTGTCTAGAATAGAGACAATTACGTCTCATCTCCTCCTTTTCTTCTAACGTCCTCCCCTCCATTCTCTTATTCTGCCTCTTTTAAACATCCTAGCAGCCCCCCCTTTCTTTCAGCCACACCCTGCAACTGTCAAAACCCTCTTTTGTCTAAAAAATGAAGTCGATTTTGGGGAAAAGCTGACAGGGAGGTTCTGATGGTGATTTGGCAGCGTATCATTGCAAGTAATAGCGTTTGGAGTTCCCAGCTTCATTGGACTATATTATAAAGTGTTTGATCTACAACCCCCCACCCCCCATACACACTTTCCACCCCTTCTTCCTAGCACGTTTTTTTTATACACTGTAGAGATCTGTGACAGGCGTAGAAATGAGACAGAAGACTCTAAGAGACTTTTCAATCTCTTCTAAAAAGAAACTGGAACCAAGGGGAGGGTGGACTGGTGGGAAAGGATAAAATCTCGTATTTTTCAGGACTTTTCTTTATGACAGGATAGCAGCTTTAATATTTCAATTCCTTGAGTGAGGTATTATAGTTCTGAAGTGCATAAGAGCTTCCATACAGCTTCCCCTGAGCGAATGATACCCTTTTCAAAGCAGGGAGCACATTTAGAACTAAACCCTGTTCTGGTGTTGAAGTGGGTTTTGAGTGTTTTCTGCAGAATAAAGGCCCTGCATACTACACTATCTGATTAATGTGCTTCCTTGCAGGGGGAAAAAAAAAAAAGTAAAACATGACCCAGAAAGCGGTTAAGAGGTCGTGGGTTGTATCCAAACGCATTGCATGTGAAAGTTTTGTGTCTGAGAAGGGCTGGAAAAAAAGAAAAACGTTTGATTTAAGATCGACAGAGAGAGAAACATGCTATCAGATGTGTTAAGCTTTTACGCTGTAATGAATGCGTGCCATCTGTTTCTGCACCTCTATTAAAAACTCCTTCACAGATACCACAATTACATTATATTCAAACGTACTCTCCCTCCTGGCACCTTTAATTGCTGCGTAGGCAACCACCTTTGACATCCTCAATCAAAGGACATTCACACTTACATGTGTCGACGTTACCGATCGCACAAAAACACTCCGATCGCGATTCAAATATGCAAACATGTTTCTGCATTTTGTGAAGTAAAAAAGAAAGCGGTTTTATTTTTAAAATAATCCCTACTTCTGTTAGGCTGGGAGGGTGAGAAAGCAATCAGAGGGTTTCTGAATCTGTGAGCGTTGGCTCCAACTAATG
This sequence comes from Oryzias latipes, assembly GCF_053564925.1. Lineage (NCBI taxonomy): Eukaryota > Metazoa > Chordata > Actinopteri > Beloniformes > Adrianichthyidae > Oryzias > Oryzias latipes. The sequence goes on along the minus strand of NC_136237.1, from coordinate 31,408,281 downwards.
AAGTTAAGAGAAAGATTTGAGGAAGTGTGGGCGGATGTCTTGCTAGCAAACTTAATAAACATCACATGCACTTTTAATTAACTACATTCTCCTGTGACGACAAGGTACTAACAAGACTAACAACACTCAATCATGCCTGCGGTTGGGTGTTCAAATGCATGTGGGTGTGCATGAAAGAAGGCGGAGGTGTGCTTGTGTGGGTGTTCGCGCGAATTTTAACCCTGCACCCCTCCCCCACCTCCCCTCCCCTCCCCCCATGCTTGGTGCCAGTGTGTCAAGAATTAGTGGAGACTCATAATTGCATGAAAACTAATTTCATCTCTGAAAACCCTATTTAATGGTACCAATTTTGTTGCCTTATCCTCTGTGGCTATGCGTTATATAAATTACTGTTCTTTTTTGGTTAATGGCAGATAAAAAATATTAAGCCTCTGAGGGAATGAGAGATACAGTTCAAATAGGAGTGTTTGGGAACACATTACATATAATCTTCAATGTTAAATAAAATACACTTTTTTTTGTTGGGATCGTCTTTTGAAAAAGAAAAAAAAATAGTAAGTGTCACAGTGGGTCAAATCAGTACTGAAGTACAGGAAGCCCCTCTCAATAATAAATTTCATTTTTTTCTGCAAGCATGCTACGTGCACACTCAGCAAGTGATGCAAGTTCAAGAACGAGCTGAATATAGGTTCTTGAAGGTGCTTTCAGCATATGGTGTTCACACTGAACTGTCGCTACCTGATACTAGCGCATGTACTCACATTTGGAAGAGGGTTGGTGCGAAATGTCAAAGCGGTGCATTTCTTGCTCCAGGCTTTTCTTTCACACCTCTATTCCAATATATGAATGATTTCAATATGCACTTTGTGGGAATGGCTCAGGAATTTTTTTTTTTTTTACGTTCTGCACCCTTAGGGGACGGACACAGACTTTGAAGATGGATAGAAAAAACATCGCAATCACATCTCAACTACAATTAGCCCTTGTGAAAATGTCATGTGGACTTTTGATTCTTAACATTAGCCGAACGTAAAAAAAAAACACGTCGCCTGTCATAGAATTCTTCCTCCATAGCAGACCGACACCCAATGTTGATGAAGATATTGGAACGATGTCTTTACAACGTAACTTTGCACAGTGGGATGTTCACAACGGTTGGCACTTCTGGGTTTTGAAAAGGACGCTACCCATTTGCCACTACCGTCCCTGTGTGGTCAAATTTAAGATGTTTTATGTTCCAGCAGTTGAAAGTTCAACTCGTTGAATTTCCAGCACTCAATTAATGAACGCCCAATCTGCACGTAGAGCCTGAGAACGAACTTAAAAACTACATGGACTTTTCAATAGAAGAGGCCGCTTGAGTGCAAGGTGCCTCACTTCATTGGGAGTGGTTACTTGGACTTGCGTTGCTGAGCCAGATGTGACCATAGCTTATGGGTTAGTTTTGCTTTGTGCAAAGAAGAGACACAACCAACATTATCATTAGAAAAAACCTACATTTTCATCTTAGTGAGGTAAAACTATCAGAGAACCATAAAGTTTGCTTACTTACAACACTAATTCATTCCTACAAGATAAAGCCAAGGTGACACAACTAGGTTCCTGGAAAATTACAACTGCACATAAACTTAATAACATTTAGGAATGCCATAAACACTGGGATTTTTTATTATTTTTTTCACAAATTTTAATATTATTATTAGGTATCAATTTAGATAAAGATCTGCTTCTGCCAACTGCTACTGAATTTTGTTCAGCACATGATCCTTTGCTCGTGAAAGTGGAATCCATCATAGACAATCCTCTTCATCATCATCCTCTGCATGAGACTGCCGGTTCACTAAGGAGCTCCTTCTGTCAGAGACTTTAACACCTCGCTGTAGGAAGAAGCGCTTTCACATCTGTCTTCCTGTCAGCTGTTAGGTTCCACAACGCCTAGTGGACACTGGACAATAATCATTGTTGTTATTAATTTTTACTTGTATTTTTCATGTTATTTATAATCTATTTGTTGTTTTTAAAAGATAAATGCCAACACATTAATTTCCCCTTAATGAGAACAACAAAGTTCTATTCTACTCTATTCCATTCTTTTCTATTCTATCTGTTTTCAGTTTTTTGTTTACAGTTGTTCACAGTTTTTCTATTGTCAACTGGGAGGAAATATTTGAGTGTTTGTGTTTCAAATTCTTGCAAAAGGGATCAGCAGACCAATGTGGGCTCACAGGGTTGCTGGAGCCAATCCCAGCCGCTGCAAAGAGAAGGCAAGGTGCACCCTGGACAGTTCAGCAAGGCATGACATCCACACACAAACAGACACACACATACTCATTCCTAAGGGACAATTTAGTCCCCAATTAAGCATATGTTTGGAGAAAACCCATGCATGCATGAAAAGAACGTGGCCTTGTGGTAATGTCTGCCCTTAGACTGGAAGATCATGAGCTCAAATCCATGGCTCAGCCATACCAAAGACTCTAAAAATTGGATCCAATGCCTACCTGCTTGACACTCAGTATTAAGGGGTTGGATTGGGGGGTTAAACTTCCAAACTGTCACCACTCCCCCAGGGGGTGGGTCAACAATTTTCAACACCTTGGTGTGTCACAACTAATGGGACTTTAATTTTTTTTTATTTTAGCACATAAGCTATCTCACCACCATGTAGCCCTGTGGTAGTGAATATAATATAATCTCAGATCTAGAGATATTTTGCGGTGTGATAAACATTCATTCATCCTTTTTGTAAACATACTAAATCAAATTTGGAGTCAAAGGGTAGCCAGAGCCTATCCCAGCTACTATTGGGTGAAGACAGGGTACATCCTGGTTGGTTTACCAATCTCATTCACACCTAGGGACAACTCAAATGCACCAATTGACCTACAATGTGGGAAGAAGCCAGAGTCCCTGGAGAAGGCCAACATACACACTGGGAGAACATGCAAATGTCACTAAAAAAGATCCCAGCTGGGATTCAGACCTGGAACTTCTTGTTGTGAGATGAAAGTGCTAATCCCTACACCACTGTGCTGCCATGTAATGACCATAATCAAAAACTTCCAGCAAGATTATGTGTCATGTCATAAAGCTGTAATCATCTCAAACTGGTTTCTTGAACATGACAATCTGATCACTTGCCTGAAATGATCTCCACAGTCATCAAATCTCAACCCAATAGAAGACTTTTGGTATGTGATGGAACAAGAAATTGGCATCATGGATGTACAGCTAACAAATCTGCAGTAACTGTGTGATGCTGTCATGTCAATATGGAATAAATTCTCTTAGGAACATTTGCAGTACCTGTTGAATCGATGCCACGATGGATTAAGGTGGTTCTGAGGGCAAAAGGGGTGCAACCAGGTACTGGCAAGGTGAACCTAATAAAATGACCAGTACATATATCTTTACGATTTTGTACTGCATTGCCTTGTGTTCATACTTTATTTATTGCTCTTAATTTATGAGTCTAGACTTATTTGAGTCTTTTTTTTGCTAATCCTCTTTTGCATTTTTATTTACCACAAAAAGATTAATTCATCATTCATTATTGTTTGTAATAATTTATTTGGATAATATAAAGTGCCTTAAAAATAACCCACACAGCTTATTGGGTCTCTGAAGGTCTGGGTCCATTTGCATGTTTTAATACACTTTAAAGAGGATTTATGTTTAAAATTTCAAGACAAGAAAACTCAATTGAGCCTTGATTATTAGCATAATGAATTCAAGACTATACATATTTTGATATTTAACATTTAGGTAACAATGTCACATTTCCTAAAAAGAACACAGGGAAGATGATTTTCTTTTTTGCTACATATACATAAATAAAAATAATAATATATTTTTTGACATAAACACCTTAGGCCTTTCCCGGATTTTTAAGAATGGAAAATGTACTCTTAAAGGAACAACCTCATATGACACAAACTCTATTATTCCTTCATTAACAAGTTCCGTTGTCCACTGTTAAAATTATGCACATCTTGGGATTGAGTAGAACAGAGGGTCACTTTCAATGCTTTTTCTGTCTGGCATTAGTTTCACACATTAACATAAGGAGATGGCCAACATGTCTTTCCAAGCTTTCTTATAATTAGTAGTAGTTACTTTATTCTAAATAGCAACTTTCACAGATAAAATAACAATGTGCTTTACAGAGTAAATAAATAAGGTTAGGTAAAACAGATTAAAACAATAAATATAACACCGTACAGAACTATTAACTAAAAGCTCTCCAGCGTCTTCAGCTGTTTCTTAAAAGACTTGACACTGCCAGTCAGGTGAAGGGATAAGGGCAGGGTATTCCACAATCTTGGGGCTACTGCTTGGAAAGTGAGGTCACCTCCAGTTTTGTAACGAGTCTTAGGGAAAGTAGGTTCAAAGCAGATGACTGATGGGGGCGGCTAGTGACATAGGGTACAAGCAGATGGGGAATCAAATCCGGGCCTGGCCGTTAAGAGCTCTAAAAAACAAAACTAAAATTTCAAAGCCAATTCTATAAAATGAATGGGTAACCAATGTAAAAGGATAAAACTGGTAAAATATAAGCCCTTCTACTGGTTCCTATAATCTAAGCAAGATTAAATAAAAGCATGGACTACAATCTCCAGGTCAGCTTTGGTTATCATTTTTCTCTGCTTAGAAATATTTCTCAAGTGATAAAAACAGTTTTTGACCAAATATTTTGTATAATTGCTAAAGGACATAGATTGGTCAAACATTACACCAAAGTCTCTGAGGGTAGATTTGCAGGAGGAGCCCAGAGAACCTCAGTGAGGTTTAATAGAGGTCACTTGATGTTTATTTGCAAACATTAAGGTTTTTCTGTTTTCTTTTCATTTAGTTGAAGTTAATTAGGAGTTAGTCAGTCTTTAATGTATGGGAGGCAAAGTAATAATTCTGCTAACTTATAAAACTCAGAATCATTGAAAGAGCAGTACAACTGGATTTGTCATTGCTCTTCAAAATGTCAAAAAGAAGGAGGAAGTCTTTCTTAGTGAGTTCAGATTCCCGTCTTTGTGGTTGTTCACTCCATGATAGCACCATGATAGCACCAGGTGGTGGCATTAGCAAAGCAAATGTCTCTTGTTATGGAATATCTAACTGTCAACGTTGTGTGCGGGAATAGAGGGGGAAGAAACGAGTGCGACGCTTCTACCTGTTTATGTCCGGTGGAGTGTTGACTTGGTATCTGGCCCTGCGGAGATCTGTGACTTTGAATGGGGAGAGAGTGATTGCCAAAGAGGTTCGCTCGAGGGCCGGATCACAGCCTCGTGTACCAACCAGCGGCGTCTCACCTTGGTGCTCAGCCCTAGCGATGAAGCAGCTGCGGGGGAACGGCAGCTCTAGGCCGGCCTCGGCCATGTCCAAGTGACCAAGTGGACCTCGCTGGCACAGAAGTGGAGTGGTTGGTCCTTTCCTGACAGATAAGAGTAGTGGTTAGAGAGGAGAGAGTAAGGTTTACTGGGGTTGTAGTGCTCAGTTGAGTTGTACAAATCCTCTTGTTGGGGCATGTCACCTCCGCCTATGATGGGTTCAGTGAGAAGGGGTGAACCAGGGTCCTGTGTTCACTGGTACCTGGAGTTTGAAGAGTTGTGACTGCCTCTGGATAGCTTGGATTTGTGGCTTTTCGGGCACCAAGCCGTTGTAGGGGCATTGTATCTGTACAACATTGCTGTCACCCTCGGTGGTGTCAGTTGCGCCAAACTACGAGACTGTTGCAGAAATTGAAATATTTGGCAGGTGTCCAAGAGTAGAAAGTTGTTGGTGTGAAACGTCAGTGGACTGACAAAGTGCCACTGACATCATATTTCCTATCAGCTGGTTCATTTCTGTGAGCTCAGATCTTAACTTCCAGATACTCTCATACAGTCCATAATGTTGTGACTTGTTAGTTGAAATTCTTTTATAGTAAGTAAAGTAAGTAAATCTTTATTTATATATCACTTTTCTCAGAGAGCGACTCACAAAGTGCTTTACAATGTTAAAACAATCTAAAATCAGTAAAATTATGTAGACAGTCTGCACAAAAGGAGCTCCCGTGTCCTGTGCTGGTAGATTGTTGGCCATGTTTTTTCTTTTACTTGGGTTAGGGATCGCAGGCAGGCTCCTAATTACAGTTCCCTTAACGTGTTACCACAGCAGTCGTATTATTTTCCTTGTAAAACCATCTGCTCTGCACTAAAACAAACCATAGGTGACTAGGAAGACCATATGCATGCCGTTCACACCGTACATATGTACATGCATACCTTATCACTGCTGTTGTGCATTGTGTTGTTGGCCACTTTGTAGCAGATATTTTCTCAGGTCATAAACAAGGTAATGATGAAAGCATCGTTAACTGGATTGAGCTGAACTAGCTTTGTAATTGGTTGCATTTGAGCAATTGAAGTCAAATTTATCTCAAAGTTGTATCAGTATACAATTAGGACCATATAAATAAACACCAGAGAATGACTTTAAATGACATGCGGTCTGCTTAATGGAGCAAACCACATCCTAAAAATAGGGGTGTTTAATCTCAGAACTCAACTTTAAGATATTTCTGCCCCCACCTGGTACTGATTACGGCATTTCCGTAATATAAGGCGTTCTTTAAAGCCTTTTCTTTCAATGACAGTTCGCCTCCGGAGTGCCTACATTTGGATTAATTCTGGTTGTGTTTACTGATGTCAAGGCTATGTTGAAAGAGACACTGCGCTCAGTCAAAATGTCAGTCCAATAGCGGTATCGGACTGTGTTTTTTTACATGTTACTCAGAAGGTTGAAAGTTATCGTAAATACGCTAATGTGTAGCAGTGTTGGACTGTATTTATTTTAAACATTTTACTAACAACTATTTTACTATATACCGTATTTTAAGGACTTGTGCAAAAAATATTGTACCTGGTTGTAGTGCAGTGTATCTTACCAAGTAAAGGCAACAAAGACAAGGGTGGATGGAAATGAGCAGAACATTGGCTCAAATGGACAGGGATTAAAAAAGCTCTGATCTAGAGGGACTGCTGTGAGTGTTAGTGACCCACTGAAGTACAGGATTTAAGGCAGGACTTTTGGTTCTGTGGTCATAATAAACTTAAAGACTTCACAATCAACTGCCAGTCAAAACACTCAATCTAGAAGTGACGTGTGAATAAATTGATGATGTTCATAAAATTGTATCCATAATAATTAGGAAATCTAGCAATTAGAAAAAAAATGATTAAAAATACTTTTTTTTTTTTTTTTTTTTGCAATTGGACTCTTTTCCGTTCCATTTTGTCAAGAGTGCCAAAGGATCCAAAGATCAAGAAGATTAACTTTAGATGAACTGAAGGACCTTACACAGTAAACAGTGAATCTGAAAAAACAGTTTAGGGGTAAAACCTGTTATTATGATTCTTATCTTTTTATTTTTTTGTGAGTGTTTAAGAAGGAGCAAGAGTTTTTATTTATAAAAAAAAAAACAACGAATTGTTGCAAACAATCTCTTTAGTGTTTTTTTTAAAACATGTCACTGGTTTTTATATGAAACAAACAAAAAGAAAAAAATCAAGGAATGACTCCATCTCAGTCTGCTGTTTATCCTTTTTTTTATACTGTAAGCCTATCGTGGGGTTGAATTAGATTTTTTATTAGTCTGCAACTTTGAGCTTTACATTAAGGAATATATGTGTTTTTATTCATACAGCTGTCATATTAATATCATAAGTGTTTACATTTTAGAACTGTGTGGTGAATTTTTTCTGTTAGTTAGTTCGCGGCAAATGCTGAGGTTGTAACATAAAGCCATATTACTGCAGCTGCAGACAAAGCATAATTGATTCAACCGCACAGGCAGCCGTGATCTGAACATTAACCACATCCTCCACCTCGAATTCAACCACAACAGCGCGGATGAGCAGCTGCGTCTGTGTTCAGAGTCAGAGCCGCCTCTCCAGAGGATTAACGAGCCATTTCAAATGATCAAGTCTCTATGAACTAGCATTCTGTAACTGACCAAACACTAACTTCAGATGGTTCTTTGAAATTGCAGGAAGCCTTTCATGAAAAATTTTTTTTGTTCTTTTATAGTAGATAATTTACAACTTTGTAATTTCTTAAAAAAACATTTGCAATACTTAGGAAAAACACATTTAACTCAAATGGAAGGCAATAATATTGTAAATAAATCAAACCAGAAATAGACTTCTACCAAGGTAAGAATAAAAAATAGTTTTTTATTGTTTATGAAAACCTCTGACAATTCTGAAAACAAATATTGTGACTATTCATTCATCATCATCCATTCATCTAATCCGTTTTATCCCTTTCAGGGTTACGGGGCTGCTGGAGCCTATCCCGACCACTTGCGGGAAAAGGCAGGGGGCACCCTGGACAGGTCTGCAATCTATCGCAGGGCCACAATCACACACACCCATGCCCACTCACATTCACACCTATGGACAATTTAGAGCAACCAATAAATATGAAGCAGGATTTCGGATAGTGGGAGGAAGCCCGAGAAAACCCACGCATACACGGGAGAACATGCAAACTCCACACAGAAAGGTCCCCATTGATGTTTTGTTTCTGGTCCCCCAGCCGGGACTTGAACAAGAGGCCTTCCTGCTGTAAGGCAAAAGCACTAACCACTGCGCCACCGTGCAACTATATATATATGACTATGTAAAGAAAAAGTAGAGGGCAAATAATTTCAATCCTAATCATACAGTAGATACTTTCACAACAGCTGTGGTTAAATTAAAAAAAAATTAAAAACATGCATTTTACAAACCATTTCTAATTAGAAATGCAATCCTGTCACTATGACACATGGGTGTGCAGAACCTGCAATCTTCTGATTAGAGGTCAGAGAGAGGTCCACAGAAATACAACTGGCACCACGCAATGGCAAGGTTATGGCAGAAGCTTCAAGATTAGGTGCTAAAAAAGTCGTTGGCATGGTTATAAATTTAGACAGCGGCAGTCAGACGTCAGTCAGTCATGCAAGGATGAGGTCATTATGAAACTGGGCGGCTACAATGTGATGGCAGCTGGATTGGTGGCCAGCAGCTCTGATTGTCTAAATCTCGCCGGCCACCAGCCACCCAGGGGTATATAGACAGTCTATATATTGTCCAAGCAACAATGCACTGCAACCATGGCCTCACCCGACAACTTATTTTTCTTTGCCCATCTTGTGAATGTTGCTCTATCAGTAGTGCAGCAAGCACAATTTTTTTGTCTTCTTTGTATTCTTCTCAGCATCAACTGCAATTCGTCAAGATGCAGGTCTTGGAGTTGCTGAGGTGCTAACAGCGCCATGATGAGTTTTGTGCAACATCAAGGCCGTCTTCTTATTTATATGCAGTACCCTCTGTTGCTGGGATCGCCAGATTGTTGTCTGGTCAACGCCAGGCCCTTGGCCTATGTTAACAGCCCTCGTCTAGTGCCCACGCTGCTACTGTATGATTTCAAATGGTGTCTGTGGGACGGCAGCATGGTGGCAGGAGGGTCAAAGATTCAAATATTGCGCTGCAGCCTACCCGTCTCTGGACTGCCACCGCACGATCTCCAAGTGTGCCTGGGTGGCCACTAACCAATGTCAGGTCACCATGAAATTTATATATTTTCTTAAAATGCAACTGCCGCCTCCCAATTACAAATGCCGCAGTGCAAGCACCTGCCGAGTTTGCCGAAAACTTGCATTTAGATCATCGCATGGTGGCAGATGGTATGTGACCTTAGTCTGGAAGCATCAGGAATTTAGAACTTTGTCTTTAGACTATGCTTAATTTAAAACACATAATTTCATAGCCAGATATCAAGCTAAAAAAGCCTAAAAAAACCTGTTTTTAACTAATTTAATTAAATTGCAGTGTTTCTTATGGTTATGTACATGAACAATAACGCAAAAAGCAAAATTACATGAGACTATCTTTTTCAATGGATACATATAGTCAAGGTGTAGTGTAGATTGAAAAGCACAATGAAAAGGTAATTTATAAAAACTTACATGGATCTATGTGAACATACCATTACCATACTGGTGTCAAGCAGCAGAGCTTTTGATAAACTATTGTGTTTCATTGATCATGTCATCAAGTGTACTTTCTGAGAAACAGAAGGCTGCAGTTACTGTGGCAACACCACTAATAGGTGTCTGTATTCACAGTATTTAAATGAGATGATATTATAAGCTTGTTTATGAAATCGTGTTTCTAGAGATGTGTTCTGAAATTACCTTTGATCTGTTATCTGTGTTGAAAACACTAGATCTCACCGCAGTGAACACGTGCACACCATCTCAAAGAACCTGAGTCTTTGAATTTGCCAAACATCCTCTGAATCTGAAGGGAAACCACCATGGGAAAAAGCTGTTAGAAGAAAGCAGGAAACAAGGAATTGATGTAACAATAAAAAGAAAAGTATTTTCTCAGAAAAGTGAAACCATTATAGGTTTGTCTTCTTACATATAAATTGTGGGGATGGTCTGCTTGTAGAACTTTGAACTGTAAAACATACATTATTTCAGTAAGACTTGGTTTTTAGAATTTTTTAGAATACCTCCCTTCATGTACTTAAGTAATACATTAATAATATATTTTTAACCAAATGTTTTTTTACTAATAATAGTCTAAAATTTTAAAAAAAAGTATGTGAAGGTTATTTTACCTTTTTTAAAAACAGTTTTTATAGCATTTAGGAGCTGGCTACAGTTTAATTTTCTTTACATTGTTTTGCCATCATGAGAAAAATGCTACAAGAACCAAAAACACCATTTTCATTCACAGAAGACCAAACAAGAACATGGAAACTTTGCCCTGAGAGTCACGGAAATGTCTTGCACATCATTTTAAAATCCATATCACAAAAGAAGCAGAAATCTTTTCAAGTTACATCATTTCCTGCCTCTCTGTCTTATTGTAAATGTGATCATGACTGGATTATGTATAGTTGTACCATCTGTACAGCCAAATACGAACAAAAACAAAGACCACAAAATATTTTAAACCGAATCTTTGGCAATACATTTTGCACATGCTCAGACACAAGAATCTGTGGAATGACAGAAGAAGAAATGTGTTTATAGCTCTTTTTACAGGTAAAAAACCACAAAGTACTTTAGAAAAACATAATAAAAAGGCAAAACAATTTTAATGAAACAAAGAAATAAAACGTATAGATCTGGAAACATATTTGATCTGCAACAAAAATAAAACATATGATAATTTTGCTGTGAAAACTTCATTCCCAGCCTGATGTCTCTCACCTAAAGCTGGAAGACAAACAGAAGGAATTTATGATTTTTTTTAGGATTTTTCTTAACATAATGTTTTTGAGAATACAGGCAATGAGAAGTTAAGCAGGGAAAACACAAGTCACATAATAAACATGTTTTTATTTTTATCAAACATAAATCTTTATAAGGTAGTAGTATACTGATTATTTTATTTAAAAATTTACTTTTTCAGTATTTCTTTATGTGGATGGGCTGAACTCAGATTTATTGTTTCTAGATAGTTATAAATGCAAATATGCCCCTCCTAAAAACAAGACACCAAATTCACAAAAAGAAAACAAACTGACCCATGCATGTATGCAGTATTCAGATCACATGTTATAAAATTAACAGAATTTGCCATGTGTGCTGTGCTGATTGTGAACTTGCTACCTGGAGTTCTGTTGGCGAACACGCAGATTTAGTCTGTTGTTTCTGCCAGGCTGTTGGCCAACAGCAAACCTGCGAGCATCAACCCTTTGCATACAAACATGACCACCTCTTTCCAGCTTGTCTCATGTGTTCAGCTGTCTGAAATGGATGCTGGTCGCACTGTCAACATCAAGTCAAATCACCCCATCCAAGTGGACCTTTTTCAGTTAAGTATTTGCAAAACAAAACATGCATTTGAGTCTCAGAGGTGCTCCAAATGCAACAATCCAACATAAGAGGAGAAGAGTGTGAGAAACACTTTGAAACTAACCTGAAACAGCTGGTAGAGGTAATGAATAAAATGTTTATCCTGCATCAAAACCAATTGTCTGGGGCTTGAACAAGCCAACTGTGCTTTTATTCTGCTTTATTTTGATCGTCTCAGTGTGTTTGGTTTTGTTTGCAACATAAAGACCTGCAGTGACAAAACAACATTTTTTTTTATCAGTTCAGAGGATTTTGTTTTTTGTTTTTCTGCGGCTGATGACAAAATTTCTGCGCATAAGCCATCTCCACAGCACACAGACGACTAACTTTTGCCAACTTTTGGAAAAAGTGGGGCGCACATTTCGCCGACTCATAGCGTACCTTTTAACTTCCTGCCAAAGACTATCCCAGCAATCACCTTGAGATAAAGCCTGTAGATAAGACAAGATCAGATGGGAACGAAGGGGTAGGTGATAGAGATAAAAGTCTTTAACAGACAGCAAAGGATGTAATTAGCACAATGAAGATTTTAAAGTCTGGCTGAGTCAGCCAAAGTGTCAAGAACCTTTTGTGTCAATGCAGGAAAGACATAGTTAGGGATGAAAACTCAGTTTTTCAATGTCAAAATGGAACAACATCATCATCAGTGTAAAAATAGATTTTTCTTGTGTTTTCTTTTGTTTTTTAAATGTTTTAAAAGTATTTTCCATGGTGGTCCAGAAGTGCAAATCACACCAAAAATTTACTCAATGCAGAAACATATTAAAGATCATAATGACAATTAAAAAGTAAAAAAGTGAATAAATAAAATAATAATAATAATAATAAATTGCATGTTTTTTTAAATCAAAACTAAATTCAAGAAACCCAAAACACAATTCAAAAAAAAAAAAAGAAACAATTCGGAAAAGAAAAGTAATTTCCAGAAACCAAGAGGAAATGTTAAAATATGAAACACAAAGATACAAGAAAAGGTGGATACTATGGGACATTGCTGGTAGGATGATGACTTTTAATATTTGATTTTTACCTTTCTTTAAATACGCCTTTAATTTTCGCGTTATAGTAAAAATGTCATGATTTGTACATAGCATTTCCAGTTTTGTCTCATGCCAAATAAATTACTGTTGAAATGATTGACACACGTTGTCGTCCAATTAGTCCATCATTTTAATTGGAAGTCATTTGGCAGCTCAATATTCTTTCCGTTATTTGGAAACTTACACTAAAGCTGTAAAAAACAGAAAACCTTCACTAAAATATCAGAGGATCATAACAGCTGACATATGTGGCCTTACTCCGTAAATATTATGTTTGCCTTTTTTAGAGATTTTTAATGAAATGTTTAACTGTGATTCAGAAAACTTTGTGTTTTTTTTTTTTTAAATTTTAACTCAGTTAATTAAAACTAAAAGGCAAAGCTGCTTTGCGCTCAAACAATAAAATATTCAACAAAATGCGACATGACCGATTTAGAAGGATTCACAAAGGCCAAAGAAACTGTTACACATCCTCAAACATCAAACTTTAAAGAAGAAAACTACTAAAATTACCAATTTAATTGATTTGCTGCTAATACATTTTATATGTAGTATAATTAAAACATACTTTCATGCATCTATTTTTTTTTACATTATTACTACAAGGCCAATGCTTGGAAATCTTGATAAATGGTTGTGATTGCTTTTAATTACAGCCTCCTGGGTGAAGGTTAAAAGAGTCAAACACATGCCCCTGACTTTTCCAGTAGCCTTTTTATGTATCAAATACAGACTTAAACAAAAGCATAGCCTCATTTTTCATTTCCTAGTCTTAGTTAAAGAGAAATTATTTATTTCTAGACTGTAAATGGCGTATACTTGTACAGTGCTTTATTACCTTCCTTGATGGCCCAAAGTGCTGTGTCTTGCCCAAGGACACTTCGACACATAGGCAAGCTGGGCGGAAAGCGAACCTCTTATCGTCCGTTTAGAGGTCAACCGCTTTACTTCTGTACCATGGCTGCCCCCGGTATGAAATAAAAAAGTGTTTGCAGCCAAACATTACACAAAAAAGTTGTAATAAATAACATTACTAACATGGAATTAGATAAAAAATATTGTTAAATTGTTAACTTTTTAACCCCAGAAATGTCACCGGCGATATCTAAATAACACACACTCTTTGAGATACCATCATTTTTTTAACGTTCACGGAATCAATGTGAATCAACTAATTCTGACGCAGCTTTTCAATATCGACACTGACGGCGCAAAGCAGACTTTCTACGAGACAACAGTCGCTGTTTAGCGTTGATCGCGTAAGGACTTCTCTACTGTAAAATGCTGGATATCAGTGCAAGGCTGCTTTTCTCCGCTTTTCGAATTTGCTGGAATTTCATGAATTACGTAAACAGTTAAGAAAAATACAATAACTTCACAAGAATGTAAACATTGGAGCTAAAGCTCTGATGTAATAGGATTAGAACTAATTTTTTTCTGTCTTGGCAATCTGAAACAAGTCACACACACAAAGAAAAAAACTTAAACTGATCTCTCAAGAAAACCTTTTTTTTTAACCAGACTGAACAGCTAAAGTGAAATACACTTTTTGGACACCTAACGTAATACTACAAACTACAACAAATATTGATATCAATTCAATATTTATATGTTTAGTGTGCAACACATGAGGCAGCAGAGAAAAAACAACTTATTGTGATGCATAAAATGTCTCACCTGCAGTGTTGTCATAGTCTGTGGGAAAAAGCTGGCAAAGGCAGGAAGATCCAAAAAGAGGGGGGACTCTTGGTGTCCTTCTTTTCTTAGTATTAAACAACGTTCTTGTCAATATTCTATCAACTAAAACTTTTTTTCCTTGTTATAAAACCATATGCTCTTCTGAATTATTTGTATTTTATGTTTTAAATTAAGAACCTTGGTTTCTAGTCGTTTTTTAAGGCTCCCCTGGGAGCTTTACACACAACATAACAATCACCTTTGATCATTTTATTGCTCTGATAGAATTTCCTGCAAATAAAACACAAATATACTGTAGAGATTTTAAAGATCTGATCCTCCTTCTGGCATATATTAGTTTATATTTTATCTTGATGCTTCTGATTCCTGTCCTGCATGTTTAACATGTTTCCATGCTCGACTCATCAGCTATTCATTAGGCTCTCTGACAGTGTCATTATCATCGTGAGAATTATGTTACATCCCCCTCAGTTAGCTGTTATAGTTGCTTCTTTTAATTACATGCCGGTTAAATCGGCGTGTATTTAAAAGAAGCATATCATTGATGATATGTGTCAGTAGTGAACGCAGATGATAGAATTGTGATCATAAATGATTTAAATGGTGAATTTATTCAGTGTTTTTATTTATTTATTCTTTAAGTGTTTTAAATTGTAGACTTTCTTTGGCTTTGTTTGGAAAAAAATGTACTCACAGCTCAAATTAATTGAAGCTAATTAATTCATGTTGAATTGTCCGGAAAGTATTTTATTAAAGACATTTTTGAGATTAATGATCACACAACAAAAGATAAAATAGATTGTGAGTTTAAATAGGTTTAATTAACAAACAAATGAATTATGAGAATAAAAGCAACAAGTGTACTCTTACTGTGTAGTTTTTGAATGATATGTACATAAACAATGTTATGTACTAATAGTTCATAATACTATGTTTATTAAACCTTACATATATATATATATATATATATATATATATATATATATATATATATATATATATATATATATTTACACACACACATGCGCTGAGAGTTCTGCGCATGTCCAAATGATTTTTTTCGACAGAAAGTGTGGCGTATGTAGACATTTGTTATAATTGGGTAAGGTTTTCTGGGCCCATGTAAACAGTTCAATTCTAATCCGATATTTTGCACATGTAACTGCAGCTAATGAATGCCAACATTCCACTTCTTTCAAATCACCAAACTCAGTTTAAACGTCCGCAATTCTTCAAAGGCATTCTTATTTAATTGACTAATTAGATAGTTGTTGTCAGTGCTTGTACAGAAAAAAAATCTCTAATTGTCTTTTTGATTTGTGATAGTTGTACAAATCTTGCAACTATTTTTATCCTATTAATAAACTCATACCCAAGATGTGGGATGATAAACTAAGCCAAGTCCATTGACTGATAACATACTATGGTGAAATAATGGTTAATCTGTACAGTTGTTGCAGTACTACAGGTAGTATAGTGCCATATAACTGATTCAGCTTCAGAAAGCCTTTTACACACCAATTATAAGTATTTTGCCACAGTTGAACTGTTTTATTTCCTTTTTTCCAAGACTTGATTGCCAATGTTTTATTTTGAAAATATCTTTGAGTTTTAAAAATGTTCTGGTCAAACTTTATTTTCAATATAAACCAGCTGTTTACGCAGTTTTTCCCTAGCTGGTTAGTGAATAAATGAAAATCTTTATTTATAGAAATAGAGGAAAAATATCTTCAACAAATGCATTTGGACATATATAATAAAGCAAAACTTTTGAACTTTTAAAGTTAGAAAGTTTAACGTCTTGGATATATGCTGTCCTCTTCCAAGAGGCTCCATGCACTATTTTTGTTAATTGCAGCTATGATTTTATTAAAGCATTTTTAGCTTAAATGAGTGGTTATTAACCTTTTCCAGCCTTGTTCATCATTGGAGTTTTATTAAACCGTTGGATAAATAATTAGAGCTCATGATGAATTTTGTCTTTGCCGTTAATGTCTGTTTGCAATGTGTGTCTGAGCACCTGGATGTGTGTCACCTTAAGGCCATGACAAGAAAAAAAGATGTGCGGATTTTAATAAGAGGGTGGGAGTAGCTGTGTGCCAAGCCTGTCATTACTGTCATTGTAGACTGCAACCATGCTTCTTTATGCACAGCAAGCAATTGTGGAGAATGTGTTCTCACCTCCCAACTCTGCACAGCCCACTGCTTCTTTTAACAACAAATCACATCGTCTAACAGCACACAGATGGCAGCTGTATGATGAACTTCTTACCTGCTGTCTCTTTCTCTTGGTTTGTCTTTATTTTCTGCTTGCTAAAAACAATATTTGTATATTTGGAAGTGTATTTGTACACCATTACTGAACAAGAAACAACACTGAAGATTCAATCAGTACAGTTTTTTACCCAAAGGTGTTTTATTGTCTAACAACGAAGAAAAAATAGGTTACATTTAATTAAAAAAAAGCAAAACTGTCAATATGAAAAACTGTTGGTTTGTGGTTCTGCAGTAGACTCAAGAGCGGAGCTGGGGGGGGGGGGGGGGGGGGGGGGGCATGAACAAATTGGCTCTCTTTGTTTTTTAGTATTATTATTTACAAAGATTAAGAAAACATTGATGCAGCTTCTTCAAGCATTATCAAATGGTAAAAATTATAGCATAAGCTTCAAGTTACCTACAGAAAAGCACAATTCATTGCTGTGTTGGCAAAGGCAATGAAAAATGAAATCAACGAATTAACAACAGGATAGTTGGCGAAAAAGTATTGAAAATCCATGTAGATTTACACCTATTTAACCTCATTAAGACCTGGTGCACATGTGCATCACTGTACAGGCCTCTAGCCATGCACATGTCACATGGGTCTTTTTAAAAAGACAAACACATGAAATACAGATAACCTTTGAGACAAGGTTTTCTTTGACTCACTAGAAAAACATTTTGTTTGAGCTTTCGATTTTTCAGACAATCCTAACCTAAAGTGCTTTGTTAAAAGACGCTGTAGGTCAGGTTGGGTTACAAAGCACCATGATGGTCTGAATAAGTGCTGTGTGCTTAAAAATAGAAATATAAATATGGATACTGCTGCCTATGAACTAAAGAGGACTGGAACAACCCCATTCCTTTGAATAAAATGGGGGGAACTGAAAATACATTTCTTAAATAAATATAGGACTTGATGGGAATTCTTACAAGTCTTATGATATAATATTTATCTTTTCAGATTCAAAGCTTGTTCACCCAATTTTTAAGAGATTGAACTCATACTATTTGAAGTGTTTTTTCCTTTATGACTGTTATAACTGTGATGTAACTGAATTTACTAATGTACTGCAATTACGTGTTCTTTGCGTGGTTTATGCGTACTTTTTTAGTGAATTAAGCATGGTACATTCATGATACATCTGAGAAGATCTCACATAAAGACCACAACTTTTTATCCTTTTTCTCACATTTATTGACGTGGGACCAATTTTCATCCGTGCAATATGCACAAAATGTTTGTCCTTGTTTGGCCTTAAATCGTTGAGTAGCAGACAAAAAAGGTTATGTGTAAAAGAGCTTATTTGTGACATGGAAAATACACAAGGTGCCACGCACATAAATAACACCATGATGTTTGCATTCTATTTGTTTTCATACATTTTTTAAAAGCTTATTCTTACTTTTCCTGATAACAGTTTATTCCTGCAAACATTCATTTGTTGTGTTCAATAATTTATGTGCTGTGCTTGAGAGCCTGTTTACTGACTAGTTAAGACATTTAAACTGCATTTAATGAATAAAGGAGATGATTACAAAATGTTCTTCACATTTACCTTTGATGACTTTCACACAGCACCCGGTTCTGAGCAACTTTCAGTTTTTGTTTTAGTCCAGTTGATTTTTTTCCCCCTTCATTTTACTAATTGACCTTTGCATCTTAACAGCTTAGTCTAATTAAAACCCATCTTTAATCTTTTACGTAAATTTTGCTTGTGCTTTATCAGTTCCCGTCATCTCCCTCTGCATAGCTCTGAACTCCCACTGTGGCTGCTTCAGCGTGCACCAGAACCACAGACGTGCTGGAAAAGGTCGTGTTTTTGTCCCTGTGACTGCGATGCCTGGTACAGACTAATTATGTAGGAGGCAGTCCTTGTCTCCACATTTGGGGTGAATGTGCCAGAATTCATGGGGTGATGAACAAATTGGATCCGGTGGGAGACAGAGGACAGGAAGTAGGCTTTGATGAATGCACCAATGAGATACAGCTGCCTGCAAAACGGACTGGATTATTTCAAATGATTATTTTATTTGCAAGTTTGCACATTTAGTTTACTTGTATATGGTTTAAGACAGAGCTTGGACATGAATGTTGATTTTTTTTTCCAATAGTCATTTATAATTCACAGCATATAATGACGGCTGCTTTTGCTTGTCAGAGACTTGTTAGTGTCTGACTCAGTTTTGCATGTGTGGCTGGGACTGTTTTATATGTGTTGGTGAAACGTTTAAGAGGGAAGACTCATAAAACATTTCTTTTCTCAGGACAGTTAAAATAATTGTCTTTATGTGTATTCTCATAAATATTCAGCTCTGGGATGTCAAGCAAACATATTTAAAATTAACCTGTTTCCCTATTTAATATCTTCCCATCTTTAAGAGTGGAATACCTTGAGCTAAATGTTTAATTTTTTTAACTTTATAAGGAATCTCACAGGATGTTCCAACAATACCAGCATGGAGCTTTTACTTTTAACAGTGAAATAGATGTTGTTTTTTCATACAAATAAAAAAGTTTAAATTGTGGGTTCGAAACAGAGGCAAAAAACTTTTTAAGTTCATACAAATGTTTGGATCCTAGACTGGAAAAAAAAACAAAAACTTGTAAGGTGCATGGAACTTTTAATTTATTTATGTAGTTTCATTCCTTCCAGCTGCAGAGCTTGTGACAAAGTTTGAACAGACAAATTAGCAAGTTACACTTTACTTTAATAAGAAGAGATAAGTAGACTTTTTCTCCCAAACTCTGGATGTCTGGTTGAGGAAACTTTTAATGTCTCAGAGCCTACATTTGTTTCCCCTCATTCTTATTCAGTCTACCAAACGCAGGAAAGTAGTAATGGAGTATGTGTGTGAGAACATTTACCGATTTATTATCAAGCAGAGGAGTGGCTTCTTCTTTTTCTGCCGTTTACTATCGCATGTCCACTACGTACAGTTGAAAGAGGCTTTGTGCGAAATCTCGAAGCGATGCAAATCTTGTTCCAGGGTTTTTCTGTCATAGTTCTATTCCAATATATGAAAGACATGGTGTCACATAATTCCGACCAGACACAAACTGCATTTATTTTCTCCTTCATGATCAGATTTACATAATAATTGCGTAAAAAACTACGTAAAATATGTGTAAACTGCGTAATTCTTGACCGACTAAATATTTTTAATACCTCAAAAGCAAATTCATGTTCAGACCCGCCTTTGACGAACATCTTCGCACGATGACGAATGATGACCGTAAGAAACACCTACAAATGACGTTTTTCGCGCATGTATCATAAAAGACTTAAATTTCATATGGAAAATGCGCAAAATGGACGTTGTGGCTGGTGTCTCTTTAATGGCCGTGTCATAAAAGAACCACCGTTCAAACGTCACTACCAAATCTGAGTCTCTGATTGGTCAAAGTTAGACCTGCTTTAACATGCAACGCACATTCAATGGCTACACGTTTGTGCGTAGTGCCCGAAAATTGTTTTAAAAACCTTCGGAGATCTGTTCTAACCCGAATGTTTTGAACGCTGATGCCCAAAACGTGCGTAGACTTTTCATTGGATGTGGCTGGTTGGACACACGTTGGCGATGTGAACTGAAGGAATTTATATTTTTTGGTAAATTCATTAGGGTTTTCAGTCTTAAATTTTATTACATTGAAGATAAGTCATTTGCTGAAGTGTGTGCTTTTACATCCTTAAAACCTTGAAGAAGCTTCTTTAAGTTGCATATGTGAGAGGTTTCAGGAATGCAGCTCCAACCTCCAACCCCCTGCAGGAGAAAACGGTCTTAGATCTTCTGAGGCCATTTGGTTGTAGGTCTGACTTGGATCATAAATCAATCATCTCTGAGACTGATTTCCATCCCTGGGAATCGCCACAGGCATCTGCTCCCGTGTGGGGAACAAAGGTGTATTGTCTACTGTATGTTAAGAAGATCCGGCCACATGGGGGGGGCCACCTAGGGAGCCATTTGGTTGCGGGACCATGTCAGTCTGGGAGGTGACTTCAGACGCGGGGAACGGATGCTGACTCCTAATATGGACTGACAGAAGTAGGCAGGCTCCCTGCCAGCCAATCCGAGCGTCCAGAGGAGGAGTCTGGACGCCATGCTGTGTTACGAAGGAGGAGGCTGAAACCGAGATGATAAAACAGCTGGACGGAGGAACTTTCGTTGTTCCCAACAGGCTGACACGTTAAGACGTTTGTAATTCGGCGCTGTGTAAGCTCTGAAACTTTGGGAACCCAGATGATCTGTTTTATTTTGTTTTACTCTGTTTTTAGAAATATTGTTAGGGAATAAATTTGTTAAACTTAACCCGGCCGAATCCCGTGGTTTTCTTCTTCTCGACCTTTTTGAACATGCAACAAGGAAAATAATCTCAAAGCGAAAGATTATATTTTCCAACAGAACGTAGCTTTAGGGTTAGACTGTCAGCTGTGATGTTGAGGGGTAAGAACCACATGGTGTTGGTGTTTATTTATATACTTTTTTCTTGTTACATATAAAGAAATTAAATCCCCCATATATTTTTGCAAATAGGAAATCATTGTAAATAACATAATCCTTTTTGATAAAACACACCATCATGCTGTTTTTCCCCCACACAAAGGAAAAAGAAGGCCTCTGGAGGTAAATATAATATTTTTTTCTATCATGAGAATCCTTTTCTACAAGTCAATGCCGCTAATGTCAAAAATATTGCCTCTATAATTTCTGATTTTCCTATGATTTAAATTAAAGCTAAGTAAAGTAAATCAAAACAGGAAGGACATTTAAATCTCATTCAATTAAAGGTTATGAATAGGTAATTTATGTGACGGACATAAAATGAAAAAAATTGGAGTATCAACTACCAAAAATCTAATCAGAGATTGCAGCAAAGCCTTAAAAAGAAAGAAAACGCATTTGAGGCATGTCCAAAGTCCTGGACATGCTTCAACTGGCACTCTACCGGCCAGCAGGCTCAATAATATGTGGCCCCCAGCACTTTCTAAGAAAAACAATGTCTTAATTGTGATTGGTTAAATTATGTTATAAGCCGTTGTACACCTGTGGCAACAACCTGTGGCCAATTTGACCTTTAGGGTCAAACCTTTTTGGATTAAGATAACTACCTGTGTGAGGCGACCCCATCAGGGATATGCTGAAAGGTGAACAACAACAAAAAAGAAGCCGAATGGCTGGCCCACGCATATTTTCAACCCACCAAATCTTTGGACATCGCTGGTTTCAGGGCACGAGCACGTATTTGTTTCATCCATTTTTTAACTTCCTGTATCCCTTTTGGGGTCAGAGGGCTGCTAGAGCCTAACCTGACTAATGTTGGGGAGAGTAAGGGTATACGTTGGAGTCTTTCTGGCGTACGTCATTCGTAGACGTGCACAGATGTCTGTTGAGGGTCTCGGTTGACAGGTCTTTGCTTGAATTCGGTTTTGAGCTGTCCAACATTATTGGTCGATTGAGAATTTACATGCACTATATGTCGTTTATACACAACTATTTTCTAAATCTTATGCAATTATGCTTGATTTTTCGCGAGATGCATACTCACATTTGTGGCTTTCCACGTCCGTTCCACGTAAGTCAAACAGACTTTTCAACCATGTTCCAACAATATCGCGTATATGCCGAACATATCACGTTAAAATGACCTAATTGACGCACAAATCACTAATGAATCTGATATCAACAGCGCCATAATCATGCACAGTTCATGTTTTACGTTCATTTTCTTTTCTTTTTTTATGTAGTTCATTGGTGATACATTTATAAAAAATTTAATTTTCTCACTTTTTCCATGTTTATTCAAGTATGACCAATTTTCATCGGTGGAATATACGCAAAATGTATGTGGTGGCTTTGTGACACGGCATTAAAAGAAAATGCAAGCAAAGTGAGTTTTTCTGAAAATAATCAATTGCTAAGTGGAGGGTTATGTTTTACACAGCCATTTTAGCCTAAACTGAAGCAGTTTAAGCTACCACCCCATTTAACATTTTTTTGAGGCACTGCTGCTAGTTTTATTGATTCCTTTTTTCTTAATTTTCCATTATTAACTGCAACACAATTTGGGTTTTTAACCACCACCCCCTGCTAGATGTACAGGATAAATGCCTGCACAAGAAATTCTTCTACAGAGCTACAGTAGGAGTTCCAACAGCACTTCACAGCTCTAAACTTTAAAATTAGAAAGTGATTAAAAAGGATGAATGTTCCCACAAGGAATTATACAATACAATGACAGAGATTTAATATGTGTGAGACAAAAATGTATGCTGTCCTAAGAATTACCAGCTCAGTAAGCTGTTAATTGCTGTTACTCCAATCACTCTATAGGCTTTTATCTGATGAAAAGGTTTAAGAGGATTTAAACACTTTTCCTTCATCTGGGATCTTCCTCAATTCTTGCTTGTACTGTAGCAGTGACCTATTCACAGCACAGCAATAAGGCTTATGGGTAAGCAAATTCAGCAGATCTTAACACCTTTTCCGCATTGCACCTGATCGAGGGCGAAGGAGAAAGAAAAAAAAATCACTGCTCTTTTTTCAACCCTTCTGCACCCTGTTTAATCCGCCCTTCCCCCTTCTCTGCTTTCATCTATTCATGCATTCCCCTAACTCTCCTTTCTCTTCCTCTCTGTTTCTCTTTCTTCCATTCTTCCACTCTTTTCTCTTTCCCTCTCAAGAGGCCGCTGCAAGATTCATTTAGAGCAATCAGCACAAGACATGAATACAGAATGGAGCCGTGTCACACACATGCACAGCCAAAGACACGCCAACAGAAACCGGCAAACGTTGTCTCTTCGACCTGTCAAAGTTACGAAGAGCTGGCTGTGCGAGTTTCCCCCCTGCCCACACACACCCACCAATGATGGACATTATCTTTAACCTTTGAAAGTGATTATGAGAAGAACAAGCACAGTGAGGTTCAGAGGACTGTCTGCTCATCACTTTATGCATGCAGGTCGGAAGTATCCTATGTGGTTATAACAAGTACTCTCACTTTCCTAAACTTCTGTTTTTAGAATTACAACAAAAAGTGCCATGATATAGTAATGTCCGCAATATATGGTGCTCTTAAAAGCCTTAATTTAAAAAAAAAAGAAACAAGAACAGTGACCCTCATAACCGGGAGGGCCTCAGATATAAATTAATTCTAGTTGTGTTTACTGATGTCAGAATTCAATTTTAAAAGGTAATCTGTCAAAAAGTCAATGTATTTTTTTTTAAGAGGGATAAACAAGGTTGGTATTATTGTAAATGCGATTACATATAGTACAGACCAAAAGTTTGGACACACTTTCCAAATCATTTAAATGAGAAGGTGTGTCCAAACCTTTGGTCTGTACTGTAAAGCAGTAAACATTGTTTTTTATTTATTTATTTTTTCATGTTACTAGCAAGGTTTAGAGTTAGTGTACTTACAGTAATGTTTGTTTAAGCGGTATCAGCATTGACTGTATACAGAGAACTGGACTTATTGAATCCCTCCCCCCTCGCATTCCAAACAGGAAGTAGCCGCTGGCTTCAAGAAGCCAAAATCCCATAGGCTATGTCTGAATTCCCACCCTACTCCCTAATCACTAAAAAAACGATATAGTGCGGGACTTTCTAGTGCCCTGGATTTTAAAAGCAATTCGGACACCATGCTCACTACTTTTCTATTTTTTCTAAATGGCGAATATGATGTCACTGATTTCACAGAAAAAGCTAATAAATACAAACATTTTACAATGAATATTTCTAAATCTACCGTAAATTCCGGACTACAAAGCGCACCCGATTACTAGCCGCACCCACCCATTTTCACGTGTTTAACTACTTTTATACATACACAAGCCGCGTCAGAGTACAAGCCGCATGTATTAGGCAACATTGTCATCCTGACAAATCACTTCCTGACTCCCAGAGTAAGTATGATTCATTAGCACACAGTGGGTGGAGTCAGCTTTGCCTCAGGCTCATGTATTTGAGTTTATCTACATCTGCCAAACAGCATGGAACTCTATTCTGTTCACAAGTTCCTCAGTTATGGTTTTTTTTTTTTTTTTTTTTTTAATTTATTTATTTTTAAGTTATTGACAATCTAGGTATCGAACATAAAATTACAAACAGTAACCATATAATCAACATTACATCCCTCAGTTATGATGAGGAAATTTACATCCGCGATCCCCCATTTCCCATGAGTCTTAGGGGCTAAAGGCGGGGCCAATGCCCGGCTCGCCATTCTGTTGTACATGTTTAAGAATGAGCAAGTATCAGCAATGCATGGAGGGGTGAACGGGTAAAGCTCTCCTTCCGCTTGTGTCGCGGCAGCGTTATGGTACTAACAGGGCTGGTTAAAAAACACACTAGTAAAATAAAGCAGCGACGACTGAAAAGCGCGCGGCTCAGCGCGATACGCGCGCCTCCTCGCGGCGCGTGGGTCAGAAGTTTCCTTCCACAACAAACACTGTTGCTCCACGGACGCCTCGAGTAAGCCCTGGCTGCAGCCTGCAGAATGACTCGACGCCTCTGCGTTCCGCGCTCCCGCGCGCTCCTTGTCTCCCCTTCCTATCTACTCCGACAGCTCTGGCCAGGGGGGCTTCAAGGAGGAGCGCTTCGTCCCCATTGCGCCGGTGAACGGAGCAAATCGTGTCTGTGCAGAGCAATCTGACTTAATACTGTACGTTTTGTGTATGAGGGGCGGATGCGTTGTTACGTGTGGGAGCCTTCAGACTGCCATCGGCCCCGCAGCTCACACGACACGCAGTCTCCAGCTCACACGGAGGCTGTGAGCGTTTCAATGCAAAACTCCGCTCAGTCCTTAGAAACCGTTAACACGACCACGTCAATTTGTGTTTCCAGTCGTGTCCCGACAAAATAAAGGCTGATATTATTCTCACATATTTACGTGCAGCCAGCCGAGTCACTATGACTCAGAGGTAAATTCACTCCATGCGCTATTCTCTCCGTCACGCAGCTGACCGGCTTTTCCAAACCCGATGGTGATGGTGGATTTTTTCACGCTGTTTTTTAACGATTGCTTTTAACTTGAAAGCTGCATCATACTGTAATGGCGATCACGTGCACGTTGGGTCTAATGGCACCAAAGGATTCTGGGATGCGGCCGGGCATGCGTGTTTCGTTTTGTTGAACCATGACTGAAGTGTCTAAGACCTGAAGTCAAGTCCATGCCATTTGGCTGCTTAGAGGTTTGTTGAAAAACAAATGACTTGTGTTTGGTGTTAGATAGAGAATACAAACCATTCACTGTGTCCGAAAATGCGTACATGGCGGCCTCCAATTAAAACCATAAATTAGCCGCGTCACTGAATAAGCCGCACGGCTGTAAGCGCAGGAAAAAAGTAGCGGCTTATAGTCCGGAAATTACGGTACTGTGTTTTGATGATAAAACCGTTGATGGTTTATTTAAAAAATACATTTAAACAGGTTTGTTTTACATTCAAACGCAATGCATTGTGGTCAATGTTTGCCAATCCAGTGAGCATTGATACACACTTGGTTTTGGCAGCGACTTCTCGGAAATTTCTAGGGCACTCGATTATGGAATTCTAGATTCATACAGTCCTACAAAATGGCAAACGCACTATAAAGCGCACCATGTAGTGAGTAGTAAGGGATTCTGACACAGCCATAAACTTCTATAGATAAAAATAAAGAGCTATTTACTCAGGTATTTTATTTGTCAGAATAACCATTCTTGCACTGATATCTTTTTTTAACATCCTCTTGATAATCCTACTTTTTTGTCAGGATTTTTTTCTTCATCCCAAGTTATTCAAGTTATAAACTGACCAATCAGATGCCTCAGTAAAAGCATGTGGTGCCCACTGGTCCCCACCTCGAACATTTGATTGACAGATTCTCCTGAGCCCGCTTTCAGTAGAAGGGGGGTGGGTCAGACTGTTTTTTATGAGTTGCAAACAACTTTGGGAATTACGCGTATTGTAAATATGCTAACGTGTAGGGTGTTACAA
Source organism: Oryzias latipes (assembly GCF_053564925.1). Taxonomy (NCBI): domain Eukaryota; kingdom Metazoa; phylum Chordata; class Actinopteri; order Beloniformes; family Adrianichthyidae; genus Oryzias; species Oryzias latipes. Next base: position 31,381,411 of record NC_136237.1, on the reverse strand, counting down.
TCAACCTTTAAAGTTACTGTGAACACAGTTAATAAAGTCTGAATAACTAACTGTCTTATCTACAACTCTATAAGATGTTTAATGTGGCTCACAGTTTGGTGCGCCTCATAGGCTTTATGACATTTTAAAAATAGATTGACGGGGGGCCTTCTAGTGCGAAAAATACGATAGGCTTTTTCTCCTTTTTTTCTTGTCAGAGCCAATTTAATTAACTTATCTAGAAAATCTGCAAGGATAATTAAGTAGGTCAAAATGAGGCTATTGAAAAATAGTTAAAAGGTCAAGGCTTTGATTATTTTGTGCTTTTGAGCCAAGAATATAGATTTTTTTTTTTTCTTTTTGGAGATATCCCCATGGTTTATGTGAGAGTTAATTTAACAGTGTGTTTTAAAACAAAAATAAAAATAAAATTTTTTTAAATGTGATGCAGCCATTTAAGGCTAAAGTTTAGTTGTGGTCACAGCACACATTAAGACGTTTTGCTCCCAGACATGTTGGCTTTTGTGGATTCAGGCCTTTTCTGCATTGTTGCCACCCAACAAGCCCAACAAAAAGAGCACTAGAAACATAAACTAAAAAAAAAAAGTTACATTTATATTGTAACAGGATTTATTTCCAAATGTTTTATACATTTATTGCATTCACAACGTGTCCTTGAGAGGTTTAGTCTTTTGCCCCATGGTTTGTAAAACTATTGAATCCGCATAATTCTTTTTTAAACCTTGGATTTGTTCTTTCTTTCTATTATTAGTTAATTGACTTTGCAACTGACAAAATGCCAAATGAACAACAAAGAAAAAACAATAAATAATTAGTCACTAAAATAGAAAAGAAAAACCAATTAGTAGTTCTGGAATGGAATGAGAATTTTATCACGAAAAAATATTGGATGCATAGAAACAGGCTGCAATACATCCCACTCCAATAAATTTGTTGGTCACTCTGCTTACAGAATACAGTATAGCAAACACATAGCAATTATAAAAGAACCAATAAAACTTGAACTTTAGTGTTAGAATCGATAAAAAAAGGTGCTGAATAGGATGTACCACCCATTCTGTTTTTGTTGGTTCGAACCATGTAAGGTTCCTTTTGATACTGCAAATACGTATAACAGTGTGATGCATTTAACGACACTCCAGCTCTTTCACATCCTGCTCCCATGTATACTGAAAACTCTGCAATTAAAATGCTAATAAACTGAACTGATTCAGCTTTAAAATATGAACTATGTCCCCTAAATATGAATATATTTAATGGAGGACTCAGCACTAAGGGCTAGAACTCTTTTTGATTTGTTTTTTAAAGACAAATTTTGCAATAAATAAAGAGGAGCATAGATGTTGGGCCCAGAGCTGCTTTGCTAAACTAATGGCTTTTCACTGCTTTCAGCAGCTTTTCAGATCTGCAAACACATTTTCTGGAGGATTGGGGTCATGGTTTTGTGACAGCTAAACAAATACCTTCACTTTGCTGTCCTTAACCCACTTTACAGCCAATTTGGAGGTGGGCTAGGTATGTCAGCATCATGCCCAAGAAGTTCAAGGACTTGTGTGACCCTTCAATTAAATGGCATGATTGCGAAATAACCTTATATTTTCAGTCTTCATCAGCCAGTCTCATTGAAGTGTAAAAGCTAAACGAATCAGAGATTTTGTATTTAGGCAACATAATTCATGTCACATTTTTTAATACACTTTTAAAAATTGAAAGTGGTGCTTGTTACAGCTGAGGCCGTCCGTCATTTTTGGTTTATTGTAATTTTAGAGTTTTTCTGTCTCTGTCTTCTTTTGTTTTCTGCTGGCTCGTAGGGGTCCTGTCTTTCTGTTTCTTTCGTCTCTTTGTTTGCAGATTGATACTTAAATTTAAACTGTTCAGAGCACCTCATTGGACGAGACCTCAAGCTCGGCATTGAAATAATGCACATTATCTGTCGGAACCCCCTCTCCTAAGATGGCAGCAACAGAGCTTTATTTAGTTTGAATCCTACAGGCTTTGGTCTGTGTTTGGTTGTTTTTGTGTGTAAATACTTCAATAATCCGTAAATAAATCCCAACTCATTTTCACCCTGGGTTTTGAAAAGATTTTGAGTTGTTGGGGTATTTATCACCTTCACATCTTTTCCCTAGCCCCTAAACAGGGTGTAACATGAATTGGGGGCTCGTCCGGGATTTGAACCCGGGACCTCTTACAACTTAAGTTAGTAATGAGTCCTGTTTTCAGCTGTATTCAGGAAAAAAACAGCTTATCTAAAGTAATTCAGATCTGCTGGTTAGAACCAGACACGGTGCAAATTTAATCAGTGAAAACCATGAATACGTTCCTTTTAATATACCGATACCTAAGACATTTTCCACAAAAAGAACCAGCAGTTTGATAATCAGCTCACTCATTGGGTCAGAAATCTCTGCACATATGGGTGCTAAATGTATGTTTTCTGAGAGGCTACATACCATAGGATGAACACATCAGTCTGTCCTAGACTTTGGCAACATTATAACCCTCAGAATTCTGTACTTGTTTTGTACTGCGTAAAGCATCACTCTGCCCAAGATTAGCAACTATAGCTGCAGGCTTTTATTTTCCAGTTTGCTGTAAACACTCTTTTCAATCATTTTAAAGCAGGGTTTTTCATTTTTTGTTTGCTTCACAGCTTGATTGTGAGCTACAACAGTGTAATTTGAGGTCAAAGCTTATGCACTTTGCTAATCAAAAGTGGTGACAGTGGCAGGTATTGAGATCTCACATTTGGAGCTAAATTAACACTAATTCGAAAAGCAGCTGGTATCTATCTACCTTGAAATGTGTTGTGCAAAGTTACACTTGATGTGCAACAACAATAAAAAGATAAAAAAGACCTGGAAGTCTGTGTAAGAATACAAATGTGGTTCACGAATAGCAAAATGTTGAAAAAAAACAGAGCTAAGTGACAATACTGGTACTTTTAAACAAACCTCAACATTTTGGTTTGGAAAAAACTTAAACGACTAGTTGCCAGAACTGGGCTCAGAGAAACAGAAAGCATGCAGTTTATGTGAAGATTATTTAACAGAAACAGCTGCTGCAGAGATGGTCAAACCTTATATTGCTGTGACCATAGGCAAACTACTAAATGCAAACGCAAAATCTTACTTAAAAAATAAAGATAAAAAACAAAATAATTTCACACAAAACAACAACAAGCTGCAGTTCCAGAGCCTGACAATACACCTCGAAAGAACAAGTCCCAGATGTTTTTTACAAACTAGAAAGCATGGAAATAAGAGATCTGGAAGAGAGCCTGAGTAAAGTTTTCTTTCTTTTTCTTTTTCTTTCTTTTTTTTAGAGTAAAGTTTTAAAACAGAAATACAGTAGAAATGGGAAATAAGTGTCTAAGCAGCTACACAGAGTAGAATTTGGTCAGTTAACTGCAGCCGTGCAGAGTCAGATAAAAATCAGGTGATTGCAGCCAAATGAGGCAGTCTGGTAAAAAGACCTCTGGCCATTGGGTCAGGTCCAGCACTAAAACCCTTTGAGAACCCCCATGAAACAGTTCAGGACGAGGTCCTTCACAGAGTCTACTTCAGAGCATACAGGGCAAAAAAAAGAAGTAAAAAAACATTTTTTTTATGATTTACTTCTATATACAATTTTTTTTACTGTTGATATCAGATAGGACATTGACAATGACTGAGATTCTTTATCTACCCTGGAAAAAAACCTTAATTTTAGTTTTACCTGGGTTAAAATGTACATGCTTTTTGTTTTGTTGTTATTTATATTTTGTTTGTTGTGTGTTTTTTTTGTTGTTGTGTGTTTATAGACATTTTTTCCGGTTCCGGGTTACACAGCAGGACGCGTGGCGTGCCTCTCTGCGAATACAACTATCTTCAAATTACTTAAAAAGTTGATTTTCTCCAAAAAAGAGAACTGACCATGCCCCCGAACCATGAGCTGACCATGCCCCCGAAGAAAACCCAGGAATACGAAGACCTCAAAAAGTCTCTTGACATTATTCAAGAAACGCTGAAAAGTTTTATGGAACAAGTGTCCGCTAAGCTAACGCCACTTTGGGAAATGATGGAAGAGTTTCGAAGATTTCGGGCTCAAAACGAGCAGCGAGAAAACCGGGTCGAGATTCTGGAGAAAAGACTGGACGATGTGGAACAGCAAGTAAGGATGAATAATGTCATTCTCACTGGAGTACCAATCAAGCCTCGAGCGAAACTAACAGCAGGAGCAAGCACTGCTAATCCTAGCGCCAGCGTAGCTAGCAGTGCTAATACGGAGATCGGTGGAAAGTCTCTGGTACACCAAATGGAAACATTTCTCACATCTAAAGGGATTTCCCTGGATCTCAATACCATCGAGACCTGCCACCTGCTCCCCAGGAGGAAGGAGACGGATAAACCAGCGATCCTCATCAGGTTTGTGAATCACAAACACAAGCTAGCTTTGATGACCCAAAGGAAACACCTGAAAGGTTCGGCTGCTTATCTGAACGACCATCTGACCAGAAGGAATGCTGAAATCTCAAAACATGCACGGCTTCTCAGGAAGTGTAAGATTGAGAACACTTGGGTTAAAGGCTGCAGGATTTACGTCAAACCGATCAGTCCACCGGACCGGGCCAAGGTTCTGGTTGTGAACACCATGAAGGACTTTGAGAAGTGTTTAATCACGGTCGTCTGAAACTACATGGAGTAATAAACCAAAGAGCCAAATAATTTCAAGAAATATGACACGAGGATTCATCACTTTCTCCATCGTCTGACGTCACCTGAATAACACCAGAGCTCTGACCTGCAGACAACTTGACCTCAACTTTCACCGCAGCTGATACCAGCTGAAGAAGGATATGGACCTGAATCTAATGTCTGCAGACATAACATCGAAGAGAACTATTAACTGTTTTGAACCCAGAAGATCAGCTGTCATTCAGCAGAAAAAGAAATACCAACCTTGGGTAATCGACAGATTATGGACCCTTTTTATTTTTCCCTTACAGCATTACTTTATTACAAAAAAATAAGTAAAAATAAAAATACAAAAATATATATATAAAAAAAAGTAAAACAAATGATTAATCACTTATTGAAAATTGTTAAATTGATTGACTTTTAATGATATTACTTCACTTGCTCCAAAAATTTATAAATTGATTCAAAAATCTTTCCTAATGTAGCATAATTTTGCACATGTTTTTAACTTTTGATACTTGATGAAATTTTGCTATGAAAATTCCTGAAACAGTGTTGTGTCTACTTTACTGATATAGTATTATGTTTTATTCATATGAATGACTTTTATAAGTAACATAATCTGCATATATATCTGCATTTGCCATGTTGATTTCTGAAATAGTTATTTTTGGCGTAATACTTAAGTAATTCATCTTTGGCATGTGCTTTATCGATACCTTATGATTCTTAATTCTGTCTGATAAAAGCTAGGAACCGGATATTGATAAATCATGTAATAAAATGGTTACAGTATAAGGGGGTGGGATTATATAAATTCGCTTCCTTCCACTCCCTTTCAAGCAATATTTATTAATATGTCTAATCATCCTAAATTTGATTAGTTACTGTATGAATGCATGACTGATGATTATATTGCTTTTGTGTATTATTTCTACTTAATTGCTTGAAATAAACCATTTCAAATCAAATTCAAATCAAAAAAAAAATGCAGATCATCATCAAGCATGTTTTTGTTGTAGTACATACATACACTGCATGACCTCATACACAATGCATACAGGCACGAAAATCCGTAAGTATAAAACAAACTTGACTGTAGACAAAAAACAAGATAAATAAAGTACTATCAGGACATTATAAGATATTTTTATAGTCACCTAATAACTCTACACAAGGACAACAGACTCCTGTCTGTCTATGCTGGTTATTTTTTTACTAAAACAAATATTGCTGTATAACCTGGTGTTTTCCCAAATAATATTTACAAAGTCAAAAATGTTTCAGATTTTTCAACCCCAAAAATGCAAATATGTTATTCTGGCACCAAGATGACTACTAAACCCTTCTCATGAATCAGCCAGCAGGTGTTACATTGACCAAAACATGGCTCTTACAGCGTCCTGTCTACTTAGGTCATCATTGACTGCGTTTATGACTCATGAGCATTAGTAATCTAGACATGTGTGGCAGAGAATACCGTGATTGCACACACACACACACAGAGGCTGAGAGAAGCTGCCGACACAGTACTTCATGTCTTATCAGAGATCAATATTTCATTTGCTCCTCTCCTCTGCTTAGATGCTGACTGGCATCTCTACCTAAGGGGACAGCTCAGAGACATCGGCGTGCGCTCTTATAGGCTCCCTCATATACCATGCGGCGCTCAGAGCCGTTGTTAGCTTTGACTGACGTATCGTCCTCGCTGTGCTGACATCTCGTCTACACTCTATCCCTTTCAGATGCACATCATTGTTTACCAAAACGCCATGTTTCAATATGTCTCCTCCTTGGTATGCATGTGTTTTCTCTGCCTCCGATCTGTCATCATCAGACGCTTTCGTTTAACTTTTAGATCTGTGTTTACACATTTAATCAAATCCAAACCGTGTGTGTGCTCTCCCCCTTGCCTTTGTGTTTGCAGGCGTGTGAGTGTGAGTTTCTTTTCCTTTTTTTTTTTTTTTTTTTGATGTGCTCAGACTCGATGATGTGAGCTGTTATTGTAATCGACTGAACAGGTACAGCGTTTAACTGCTAATTCGAGGCACTGCGCAGACAGGGGCAGAGAGGTGTAGACACGGGTTGAGGTGACTGCAGGGATGATGGAGAAATGAGGAATTGGAAGATTGGAGGAAATAGATGAGAGCAAAGAAGGAGATTTGCTTTGAGAGAGTGGGTCTTAAGGGCATGGGCATTGGAAAATTGCATTTTTGTGTCATGAGCCTTTACGGAGACCATACAACCGTGCTATTTTATTTCTTTAATCCCATTTTTGAAGCACCAAAGTGTGGTTGCACAAACTGCACCATTAAACCACATATGTTTCTCTTCTGACATTTAGCAGTTCACCTAATATTTGTCAAATGTGTTTGTAAAAACCTGCTCTCAGAGCCATAATAACAGCTTAGGGTGCCAACATTGCTATGCATTCTGGATAGAGTCCATTACTCAAAGACAACTTTCCTGTGATGCTTATTTGGGGTTTTAAATTTCGTTCGCTTTCATGCATTACATTTTTGGAATGCAGCTGTGCCCCCCCCCCCCCCCCCCCTTTTGTTTTAAACTCCAAAAGGTCTCAAAATATGTACAGAAAAAAAAATGGGACAGATTGCATTGTGCGTAATGAGGTGCTATTCTATCATTAATCAGCTTCAAAGCCAAGAGGTCAGATCACTGTCCCAACTCTCTGATCTTAATAATACGAAGCCAGAATGAATTATCCATGATTTGAATGAGTCCGTGTATTTATTTTCAGCCATGTTTGATGTGTCACCAAAAGGTCACAGATGATGTGTGAGATTTTTGATACAATTGTGACTGAGCCATTAGCCTACAGCTATGACAAATGGCCCAGTGTAACCCCCTCCGCCTCCTCACTTTTACATAGACACTTACAAATATTCCCCTCCTACACACAGACTGACGTTATTGTCATCCAGCCCTTGAGCGAGGCTATGATTTCTACCCAGCTTGCTTTGGTAGGCTTTTCTTAAGGTTGGAGAAAGCAGCTCTAACTTTGCTGACCCTTGCATACAATCACTTGAGTATGCCCGTCTTAATCAAAATGCATATGTAAATAGGTTTCCTATACACAAGATAGTATACTTTTTATCCATATATGTGCATTGAAGAGCTAGATCACTGCATGAGTGAACCTGACTGTTGTTGACAGTTAGCTGGAAAATGAGACACTCATTTCCAGCCCACACAACACAACAGAGCGATGCTCTTGCCAATGCAGCTGGAGCGGGGCAGATTTATGAACTTTATATTTATGCTTATAGAGACAGGTTCTATTGTGTCTATCAGCTCTATGGCCTCTTCATAAATATTAGCTTATTTCTGTTTGGAGTAGGCCTTCTTTGACACGACTGAGAGTGCCGGTGTGCTCTTACATGAGGTAGCTTGACTTATTTTATGTCTTTGGTTTATTTTTCGCAGGGGATGGAGTTGTTGTCACATTTATTTATTTTGTCTGAGGAGTTCTTCTGCATGCATAATAATGTACGGATGACTTTATCTTCTTTACTCTTTTAAAGGGACCAGTTTGATATTGTTTCTGATATTAATCTTATTTTAATGAATATACCACTCAAGACATTGATTAAAGACCCAATCCACTCATCTTTTGATCTATTCTAAAAGCATTTAATTATGATCTTTTAATTATGATTATGAAGCTTTTAGGCAAAATTTGAAAAACCTGTGTCATATTCTAGGTTATCGGAAATTCGCCTCTGAGTTGTGGGCAGAACTGTAGGCCTTCCCACACTTCTCATCATTCTATTGTTTACTCTCTCTCCCACTAGCTTACAACCCCTCACAAACCCAAACTAACATTAGCAGTGCAACAAAAATGGAGAGCAACGCCAGCTTAGACAAGGAAAAAAAATCTTTTAAATAATCTATGGGTGTGCAAGTGTGATGCTTCTGAAGGGAGCGGAGCTGGGAGCTTGTGGCCCGCCGATTGTAGTTTCTACGAAACAACTACAAGCTTTTTCAAACAGATTTTTTTTCATCAGCTACTGAATTACCACAATTTAAATAAACAAATACTTAGAAATGCAATTTTAATCTTAATTTTCTTAATAAATGTCCTCCATCATGAGAGAAAAACTCACATGAACAAAAACACAATATTTATTGGAATGGGTGTTTAACTGGTGACTCATCGACTTATGTAGTATTCATCGACTAAAAGAATAATGGTTTAGCTTTAATATCTACTCAATATATACATTTGTGTATATGTTTATGAGAACATTATCCATCCTCTTGTCACCCAAACATCCCTGGAGCTCCTCCAAATTGGCTGTATCCTTTTCCACCTGAGCTTATGCTTGTACAACACTATTTAAATGTTGCTAGTATACTTTGCTGTGTGCATTCTTTCATAATATCCCATTTCCACTGAGAGCACTGCAGTAGCCAGTAAAAGCTCTATTTTGAGTGCAGTCATAAAGCTATATGGTAGCTTGGCTATATTTAATAAAAGTCCTTCGAACTCTGCACCAGTCCCCTGAGCTATATTGGTTAGACAGATCATGTCTCCTATTAATGTGAAGTGGCAGACGGAAGACGTGTGATTCGCTTTCTCTCTGTCGCTCCAGAGGACATTGTTTGGGGAAATGGTGAGCAATCTGGAAAAACTGAGGGAGGGATTGTGGTCGGTACTAGGTGCTTTGACATCATTTTAATATATAGTGAAATCCTATATATCTAAATATATATTTATGTCAACAAAAATCGAGGGAGGGAAGGAGAATGTGGATTTATGATACTTTGGGGAACAGCACAGCATGGGTGTGACTCCAACTGAGCAGCTTTGCGCTGCAAACCCACAACTGTGCGGTCTGGTCCAATGAAGCTCTGCAGCATGAAATATCCATGAGTAAGGTTGGGCGTACAGATGCTACTGTACCTGCTGAGCCTCTTAACAGGGGGGGATGTAAATGACTGTGACTATTCGTGGGAAAGATGAGACAGAACGAGGAAGGGAGAAGGATGAGGGGGTAAAGGGGAAAGTACATCTGTCAGGCTGTATCCCTGCAGAGAGAAGCAGCAATCTGTTTGGTTGTGCATCTTTGCTGTTGTGTTTTTTGCGCATCCGTGTTTTGGTCATTAGGACTTTGCTGAGCTACTGATGCTGCAGCTCTGGAAGGATAAAAAAACGACAATGTATGAAGATGACAGCTGGTGGGAAAACAGAGGCCCACCTTTTTAAGGGTTTTGATGCATCTGTGGCTCTTTGTATGCCGGTGAGCACAAAGCAAAAAGGCAGTCAATAAGTCTAATATTAAATGTCAGCTCAAGTTAGTGGAAAAGTGAAATTGAGGACAGCGGATGGATGGATGAGTGAACGGAGAAAAGCTGGCAATGAGAAGAGGTAAACAAGACGGGTTGAGAGTGGCAAGGGGAGCAAGATTGCTGCTTTGAAAGAAGTCCAGGGAAGAGGAGAATGTGAGGGCTCAAGAGGAAGGAGTGCAGGAAGGGAGGTCAGAGGGGAGAGCAGCAGGTACAGCATGCATCTGTCATCTTCAACTCGTACATGCCAAGAAAGCCCAGCAAGAACAGAGACAGAGAGGTAAGGAGGAGATGGGGAGGTTGAAGTAAGAGATAACCATCAGAGCGTCCACATTTTCAAGCCAAAACGTTGCATTATTATGTTGCATTAATACCCTAGTGTGTCTCCAGGTGGAACATAGCATGATTTGGAATACCAGTAATGAATGTGTTGAAAAGTTGGTCAATCATCATGGAGAAGCTGGAACATGAAAATGTCTGTGACCAGAGTATAGGAAAAGACATTAATAAGAAAGGAAATGTGATCAGTTGCCATCTAGACTGTGCATTCAAATGTCTGTTGAGGTTGACACCTTTCCAGTATACTTGTGCAAAACATCTCACCGTGTCAGGTGGTCTCTAGGTGTTTTTGTGTGTGTGTGTGTTAAAGCAGAAGTAGTAAGTGGTCTAGCCACTGTCTATCGTGCTTAGCCTCCTCCTTGTAAAGGTCCACGGGGATTGTGAGGGGAAGTGGAATTGACCCAGAAAGGGTGAGTGAGCACAGCTGTACAGTTGTCAGAATTTCACATTAAACTCTGCAAAGTGTTGATTCTAAATGACTCATTTAGGCATTCATAATAGGATTAGGGAGATGGGCGACTGTTTCTCTCTGTCTCTTCTTAAAAGGATAATTGTTTTTTCTTTAAGTGGACAACAATGTTGGTGCTTCTTTCAAGGAAAACGAAACTTAAAATGCTGAGAATCTTGAATATAAGTATTGATCAATAAAAAGGAGACCTTTTTTTATGCGTCTCTCTTAAGAGGGAAGTCAGCTCAAGTCTAGAAATAAATTTAGTCATACACTGACTGTAAATACAATTATTTTAAATGTTGTACAATTATAACACCGATTTTCATTTGATTTAATAGGCAAACAGGCAACTACAGGCAACAACAGTGTAATAATAACTGCAATATTATCTTGAAATATAAAAACTAAGTGATGCTGTAATTAAATAAAATGTGCTGATCAAAAGACTGTCAAAAGAATGTCAAAATATATATCAAAAACAATAGAACTAAAAAACTTTAGTTTACTTTCACTTTTGTATGACTTCATAAAACATATATAGACCATTCAAGACAAATTCCAAGTAGATTTCTTCTGTCCTGTAAAAGGTACACCATGTATATAAAAAAAAGTTAAAAAAAACTTACCAGACCATGTCAAATAAAAAAACATCAAATACAATAAAAAACAAACAAACAAACATTGTACTAGGTCTTTCACTTTAGAAAAGGCTCCAACAGGTCTATATAGGGTCCACTTAAAGGCAACAATAAGACACATAACCAAAGATGATTTGTGATGCCTGTACTTATAAGTTCCTTTTGTTGAATAGATGGAAATGTCTGTCTGATGTTTAGCATTAAAAACCACAGATCATTATCAATGGAAAATATAAAAGAATTACAGTTTCAAGTAAAATAATTTCTAATGATAAAGTAATCTGAGTGATGATGATTTCATTTACAACAACCATTTAAATAAATAGAAATCTTGTATATTTTTTATCAGGGATTTACGATTTGCAGAAAGAGTTACAGTATACACACATTTCCTTAATTGGGCGCCAGCCTTGTCTGATCAGCAGCACTTTAAACTACAAGAACTGTCAGGACACCTTTTCCCACAATGTATTGTTTTTTAGTCATCTATAGGCGGCTGGCAGTTTACTCGCATTACCAAATTTCCAGCTGCGCTCGCCTAGGTAGATACCTTGCACAAGCCGCTTTCGTACAATGTTTCTATGACGATTGACGGTTGATGTCGGAGCAAAACAACTATCAACCAGCATACAGCGCGCACCAGTCAATTGTCGCTGCATCAGCCTGGGTAATCTCAAACACACTTGATATATATCTATGGTTTACATCCAGAGGCGGTCCGGGCTAGTTTGACGCCCTAGACGAAACACTGGAAAACATTGTCATTAAAATTAAAAAAATAGAAACTTTGTTTTTTCTTGAGCGCCCCCTACAAGATTCATCTTGTTGATACAAGATTCACTGATCATTTGAAAACATTTACCATCTCCAGGATATCAGCTCTGTGTTCATCCAAACGGGCCCTGATAAAACACTGAGCAGTTAGGAATATGAAAGATCATAAAATACTTTTTTCTTTGTGTTTATTTGATTCTATTAAAGACATTTTGATAAGAATGACGGTACCGCGATTTAGCCACAGCTTCAGCTCTGTTTTCGGTAAAAGTCCCCCCCCCCCCCCCTTTAACTGTCTCCACCAATTGTTCTTGGAGGCTTAATCACACGTCATCAGTCTGACCAATCAGAAGTGGCTAAAGTCCTCACTTCCTTGTTTCTTTTTCTGCTCATAACTTTGTCAGTTCCAAGGAAAATAGCAGCTAAATGTCATCTTTAGCGGTGTAGCTTTCCGCGGAATCAGGTGTCAGAACATGGAACAAATTATCAAATTAATGAAGCTCAGAGACGCGAGTCTGTCTGCCCTCGGTGGCAGTTTTTGCACTACATTTCCCATGATGCATCGGGTCAAATTGACAGCGTTTTTAAATCTTCTTGATGAAATCAGAGGTCAACAGTTTAGTTCTCCTTCAAGGTTTGTGTTTATTAACAGCCAAACATCCCAGTGTTTGGTCCAAGTCTTTCTAACTGAAACACTTTTCTGATAACGTCTGGATTATTTATATGTTAAATTTAAGAGGTAATAACAACATTTAAGAAACAGGATTAAGGTGAAGTGGGCAACAGACACAATTAAACATAATTCAAACAATTTAATTATCTAAAGAGAAATGAAACATTTTTGTTAAAGTCTTCAAAAATTCATCTTTGATTAAGACAAGAGGAAAAACTAATAAAACTTCTATATGTTCACTTTTGTCTAGCTACAGAAAACAAAAATATAATGTTAGTCTTTTTGTGTAAATTTTATCAAACATATTATGATCATTTAATTGATAAAAACATTACAATTGCTTTTGCACTATAAATTTGAAATAAATATAATTTTTATTTTTATTTTTGGATGCTGGTATGCCGTGGGATTTATGTCAAGGATAAAGTGTGCCTTGGCTCAAAAGGGTTGAAAAACACTGCTCTAGAGCTTTTTTTTGAAGTGCGGATACTGAGCACGGATGAGTACCAGCCCACCTGTAACCCTTGTGCTATCTTAGATGACCCCACCTTTACATTGACGTGTTCTCCCTACCATGACAAAGGTGAATAAAGGTGGAAAGATTACATGTAATCCATGGACACCAGTGCAGATCACCAATCATTGAAGAAAAAAGGTTCAGCGCACTGTCTAGTGGGTCTAGATGACCCTACTCCCAATGGTAAAGTGCCTAGGATAGCACAAGGGTTAAAAGGACTATATCAACTGGATTCTGATGAAAAAATGTCAAATCCTTCACTCAAACATCATGTTTCATGTAATTTTTTCCTAATTTTATGAAACTTTATATATTATCTTAGTTCTTGTATTTTCCACACTATAAGATACACGAGTTATATTTTCGAAAATTGTCCTGTAAGGCACACAGAATGTTATCACATCAGTATTATGTATTATTATAATTATTATATATATTATTATACTTTCTTAATAATTTTATTTAAAAAAAAGGGCCCACCGAACTATAAGGTCTATTAACAAAAAACAGACTGGTACCACTAAAAAAAACATTACTGTGATTACGCCGAGTGCCAGCCTTGTTAGTAACCAAAAAAGCAGTCAGATACTGCTACACATTAGCCGTTTTAGCATATTCACGGTAACATCCAACCAAACATTTTTAACATTAGTATGCACAACCAAAATTAATCCATATATCCCTTGTGCTATCCTATGACCCCACCCTTACATTGACATGTTGTCCCTACCATGACAAAGGTGGATAAAGGTGGAGAGGATTTCATGTAATCAATGGAAACCAGTGAAGATCAAGAATCATTGAAGAAAAAAGGTTCAGTGCACTGTCTAGTAGGGTCTAGATGACCCAACTCCCAATGTTAAAACGCCTAGGATAGCACAAGGGTTACGAGGCATTCTGGATTATAAGGCGCATTGTAGCTTTAAAATAAAAACATTAAGGCTTTTAGGTGTGCCTTATAGTGTGGGAAATGCTCTTTTTAAATTGTAGATGGCACCTAACTGACACACAAGCTAATTGTTATTAAAAGACTGTTAATGTAAAATGTATCTTGTTCAGTTACAAGATGGGAAAATACTGCAATCAAAACACCAAAATTGTCTCTAAACTAAGTTAGTAAGAAGTAAACAAAACTTTACATAGTCTCTCAGTATAATTCTTTCACTGCTGCCTCCTTTCCATTACTTTATACAGCTTGTTTCCCTTCACATTCTTCTTACCACCTTCTTATTCACAGCTTTTTAACACTAAGCAGAAGTCTTTCAACAGATATGACAGGTGTTTTCAAACATACAAAGGCATGAAAGTTTTATGAATGACAGCGTCAGGAACTGGTGGGGACGGAGCAAAAATTTTTATGAATGACAGCCGTCAGGAACTGGTGGGGACGGAGAAAAAAATCCAGCAGACCAGGCTGGACAGCAGGAACTAAAGCTTTAAAATATAAACTCAAAGCGTGACAAAACCACTAAGGGTCTGCAATGCATCTGTTTGCAGACAAATGGATCCATTAATGTCTTTTTTTTCCTCGTCTGAGCTTGCATCTTGATCAAACTATTGCTCGCCACTTTTGTTGCACTGCTAATGTTAGAGGGGAGAGGGGCTGTAAACTTGCAGAAGAGAGTGTTAACAAAGTAATAATGGGATATCAACGCAGGATTACTCCGCATCAACAGTCCCACCCACAACTCAGAGGGGAATTTCTAATGAACTCCTGCGGATAAAAGAAAATGTCTTTTATCTTAAAACATCAGAATCATAATTAAAAGACCACTGGAAATGCTTTTACAATAGATAAAAACATAATTGTAGTGGGACTTTTGAGTGCACTTTATAGCATAAAATATGGTAACTAAAAAATAAAAAATAAACTCAATTTGTGTTCATAAGTCAACATATTTAAACCAATTTAATATTGTAGCAGCTGCCCTGACCAGCAGGTCAGGATGGAGCAGAAGTCAGCTATTCTGACTAGAGGGGTGCTAGCCATCACCTAAACCGTTTTAACAGGCAGAAGAATGAGCTGACCCGAGTCCAATGTCCTCAGCAAAACCATTTAATGGGCCTTTCCAGCGTTAAACAGAACCAAACAACATTGCAAAGGTCTTGCCTGGAAATCACCAATCACTCAGGGTTTAACAACACCAACAGAAATAACCCTAACTCCCACAATGCACTCCTGCCGTGGACAGGATCACTACATAGGCAGGATCACAATATTTTATTCCTCCTAAGAATTTGTTTTCAAACTTTTTGTACAAAAATAGCAGTTGTTTAAGGCGAGTTTGAGGTGTAACAACAGTGCTTAAAAAGTATGTCCAAAAGGGTGTGCTACATTTTTTTTTTACAGGCCATTGGACGACAGTTATGCATGTGTCACAAAGCTAAAGTGAAATCAAATGCCTGCGGTGGGATTGAAGTTCAGCATGAGCGCTCAAACAGCCATTTGTGCAGTGAGTTATGTCGTCACTTATTGATATCCTGGGCAGAATAACAAAGCCAGAAATGAAAAAAGGAAAATAATAAAACACTTTTGAGATACTTTATTTGAACATTAATGATTTGCCCGGTACATATTTCTTTATGGTTCTTGGTTTGCTTCATATGATCTTTTAGCCTTTTCTCTTTTTATTTTCAGTAGTAGCTGCTTTCTACAGACAAAACCTAGAATGAATCTCAATAAGTAATAGTTTCAGTTTATTATAGGTCATAGATGAACAAATCAATACGATGATTCCTTAACTGATGACAGAGGCACAGATTCACATGCTAGAGTTTTCAATACCCTGCAGTCCAAAGGTATAAACCACAGTGTAAACCAAAATAAGTAGTCATTTAGATGTGATGTAAGGTTACTAATTCACTGGACCAAAGACATATAACACTGGAGTGCTGGGCACAGGTACATCACAATGACACCTGTATTGATTTGGTGAAAGGATATGTAAGTCAGCACTCATTTTTAACAGGACTGAAGCTCAGTCTTTGCAACACCTGCTTTGCACTGCAATCCTGTCTGCCAAAATGCTTATAAGCATCCAACACGCACTGACATATGTCTGGGAAGAAAACTAAAATCAATATAATGGTTAATTGGAAGTGTGTGTGTGCATGTGAGTGTACATGAAAATGCATCGCATTGATAGGCCTTGCCAGCTGGTGAAAAATGATGTGTAATGAGGGTCATTGCAACAATTCTGTGGTAGAGCACTTGGATATGCTTAGTAAAGGACTGTATAAGCCCAGAATAATTGTGCTCTAATACATGTGAGTGGATCCCGACCACATGCACTCTACTTTCACTTGTATGTATTTTTACTTGTATGCATTAGTGGATTTGAAATATGTGCAATATTGACATTTTCGAAACTTGCCAAGTGAGAATGTGTGCCAGTTTTATACAGAAATATAGTTCTACATGCAGTACAGTGCCATGCAGCAATGCCTGTTAGCAACAATGCAGTCAGTTGAAGAGAGGATATATGTGTGAGTTGTCTCATTAGTACCTTTTCAGGTATGGTCACCAACATGGCAAAAACACTTGTCCTTCTGGGGACAGACAAGTTCTAATGAGGCAGAACATGCATTCCCGTGTTGAGGTGTGAATAGAGGTCAGTGTTACGAATTGGGGTAAGCATGACTTGTAAGGGCAACAGATCATAACCGAGGACAGGGGTAAGGCACCAAACAAATGGAGTGCAATGTCCTGAATAGGATTGCAACACAAACTTGAGGAAAGTGTGTGTGCAGGCATGTGTGTTTCGTGTTGATGCGTGTGTCAGAGTGGGTGTCTGAGGCCACTTGACAAAAGGTCTAGAGGGTAAATTGAAGACTCTCAGTTGTGGGTAATGGCCAGTGCAAACACATTCATTCCACTCTAATTGATGACATTAATTAGTACCCCTTGTGTTCTGAGAGTAGACGGGCCATTCTAAATCCAGGGTCCAACCATGCAAAAATGAACTTGTATCAGGATTAGACTGAAATGAAATGACTGTGACTGATTCAAATGCTGTCACAAAGCCACTACGTACATTTTGCACATATTGCACAGATGAAAATTATAGTCGTGTAAATAAACGTGAAAAAAAGTGAGAAAGTTGTGTTCTTTACGTGAAATTGTCACAGACGTATCATGAAAAAACTATGTTAAAAAACAGAAGTATGAATAAAGTAAATGTACGTACAACATTAACCAAGCGTGATCATTGCGCTTTGCAATTTATGAGTGATTTGTGCATCAATTTCATAATTTTAATGTGGTATGTGTGCCGTATACACAATATAAAAGTTATACATCGGTGGTACATGTGTGAAAAGTCCGTTAGATTTAAATGCACATACGTGGAACAGTCGTAGAAAGCCACAAATTTGCGTAGGCATCTAGCAAAAAAATCATGCACAGTTGCATAAGATTTACTACTTGCATATAAACTATGTAAAATACGTGTAAACTCCGTAATTCTGAACCGCCTAAACACTTTGTACAGCTCAAAACCCAATCCGTGTAAAGACCCTATGATTAATACCCTCAACAGATATCTGCGCACATCGACGAATGACAAACACAAGAAACATTTATAAATTACTTATATTACGCATGTATTACGAAAGACGGAAATGTCATGCGTGTAAAATATACGTGTTGGCTGTGCGACACGGTCTTTAGACACATTGACTTGACCAATAATCTTTGACATCACTAAGATTCTGATGGGAGAAAATAAAGATTTGGCAGAGTCAACTTGACTAGGGTTAACGCTTTCTTTCTGAAAATATATGACCTCAAAACAACAAAAATAAAACAAAAAAGCAACAACTTTCCAGTAATTATTAACACATGTTAAAAGATTAAGACGTTTGTTTTTTTGAACAGAAGTTGGATTCTTTAACATAAGAATCAAGGAAAAGTGTTATCTTTTGAAACCAAGGTCTAGTGGTCATTCAAGGAACTGCAACATACTTCTGGCCTAACCTGTTTTTAGGACATAGAATGTTGGAAGTTGTCAGCTCACTATTTGTAGCCATAGGGAAGGAAGGAAAACAGACTGGTTATTAAAACCCACAGATCTCTCTTCTTTTGTGCTAAGTCTGCAATCCTGCAGACGTTGCACTCACCATTGTCATGTTACAACCTCCCCTCACTTGTGAATGGAATATATTTATGAATGGAAATTCCCGTCAAAAATGGCAGAAAAGAGAAAGGAATTTAAAAACATTGGGTTAGACTGAGCTCAAACGTCTGACTTATGTGGCGATAGGTCACCTCGACATACCATGTACCAAAATTATTATGAAGTTATTGTTTTACATCTAAAACTGTCCAACAGTTTGAGAACTTTTTCTATGAGTTATACTAATTTTGACTTCCTAAAATGAAGCTTTAAATCATTGCTCTAATTTGATTACAGATGGTAAAAATGACCAAGATGTTGAGATTAAGCTTACTGTATGTCTAGGTTTAGTGTTTAGTGACTGAATAAATGTGTATGACAGAACATTACTGAATTATTTTGCTCATTTGGTTTGGTTGGTTTCACATGATTCGAATGCACATTTGAAGTGTGTGTAATTTTGTAATTGTCAAATAATGAGTGTCTACCAAAATTCAAGGTTTTTAATTGTATGTTAAACAAAACATTCAGGCAACATTGACTTTTTAGCAGGAAAAAGCTACATGTCACTACTCCCAATCTCTATTGACAATTGAAAGTTACTCTCTATGATGAATATGACAAAAACAATTTTGTAGAAATAAAGATATTCTTACATTAAAATGTACTTTCATTGCTGAGTGAGTGTGAAAGAGAACCAAATTAAGACTAATTTATAAAAGAGAAAAGCAATGCTGCAACAATAATAAGACATGAAACCTCAATGCCGAATCTAACACTGCAGAATTAGATAGGCAGTGATTTAGTAAACACATTTTTTAGACTGTACTAAAGCAGGGATGGGCAAACTTTGACTTAGAGGCATTAGAGGCATTTCAAAATGTAACAGCAGGCTGGACCAGGAGCAGATGCGTGATTTTTTTTTACTAATCCACCTCATAAGAGAAAGAAATAACATAGAATCGAGTCTAAAACATGCTTTAATTTGGGTGGAAATTTTGACCAGTTTGACAGGCCGGATTAAATTGTTTAACGGCTGCATATGGCCCCCGGGCCATAGTTTGCCGCCCCCCGTACTAGTGAAACCTAGTGACACTCAATGCATGAGCGGAAAAAGAATCATTGAGAGTTTCCTCTAAGTTTAGAGAAATTATTTTGCTATAAAAAAATGTATGTTCAAATAAAGATGGCCTTGCAAAAACATCTGCGTTGCAATACAAATGGAGCCACAGTCATTGGCATGATGCAGTAACTACAATCTATGGAGAGGAAAGAGTCCCACTGGATTTGTGTGTGCGTAAAACTTGATTTGTAACTCATGCAATACGTTTTGTGCATCACTGTGTGAGTATTCACACGTACACTAGACTAGAATATCAAAAACGTACAAATCTGAAATACAATTTATGCATGCACAACTTGACATGAAAGCAGCTTAAAGACTAACTGTGAATTCAAAACGGCTCCTATGCGTACAAAACCTTTAAATAGTACACACCAATTGTCTGAAACACACAAAATAGATATGCCCAGACATGTAAAAATTATATAGATTTTTTTTTAATCTTCATTATCGGGGCTATCTGTTTAGGAAAGTGGAAAAAAAATGTCACTTTTTTTTACTGGAAGTTTTTTTCTAATTTAAGTTCAAAGGGGCTGATTAGAAAACTCTGATGACTCAGGATTCTAGCAGCATTAAAACGCATAATTTTCACACAAATATCTAGGTGAAACGAGTCTCAGAACCTCTCTTGTAACTATTTTAAACATTGTAGCTAGTTTTAAGCTGGTGTAAGTATGTGTGTAAATTGCATTTTAGTTTTATATGTTTTTGATATTCAAATGTACATGTAAATACACAATTTTAAATACACAGTGGCTCACATAATGTATTGCATAAGTTACGTATTAAGCATTAGACACGCAAACATTTTTTCTCTCCATTACAGCATCACACAAAAATGTCAAAAAATGACATTAAGCCACTTTCCTAATGCATTATGGGAAAGATTGGAAAACAATGACCAAAAACTAAATTTAACAGCACACAAAAAGGTATGAGAGTTTCACTGTTCAAGGAAAAATCCAGCTGAATCATGAAAATCTCTTACACTGTAGGACATTTTGCTGGTTTGACTTCTCCATCCTTTCACTCCCAATCTTTTTCCTTCAACAAAACATTCATATTACCGTGCGATTACTAAAATAAAGCTTTCTAAGTACAGCATCTGGGTGTACTTCCCTCACAATTTACCCATAATCCAGTGCAGCCGTTCCCTTGAGGCTCCCTGCAGTCCAGATCATTATGACTCTGCATTCTACAGTGGAAACAAACTGCACTTCCTTGGAGCAGAACTGTCAGTGAAGTATGCACCAAACAATCATTTGCTTGGGTGTAAACTTCAGCTTTAGCAGGACCAACACACTGGAGACACAATTAAGGTCCTATTTAATGATTAAAATGCAATCTGTCTCTCTACACTGAAAGCCTTTCAAATCAGTTTGAAAGCATATGGCTTTTGAAAGTCTCTCAAATGTGCAAACATAAACCAGCCACAAATTTCTAACAAGGATGGTCGTATGTTGCATTTTCTTGCTGTTTGATTGACTAAAACGTGCTATTTGTTTCACACAAACTCCTGCAGACACACTGCTCTACATATGTAAAAATGCTTTGTCAGTGTTTTCTTGCTTCCTTGCATTAACACTGCAGCCAATTCCTGTTTTCCTCAGTGTTCAGCATTTCCAAAAAAAAAAATTTATCCTATGATAAATCAGCAATTTAAAGAGTACAGTATCTGTGGGTGGTAGAGTCCAGTTAGCCAAAACCTGTGTTAAAGATGGGCATTTTTTCCAATCTGTTAATCACAATGCGGGCTTGGATAACTTTTGATCTATGTCATTTCCGGGGAAAGTTTTCGGAGTTTAATAATGACGCTGAAGTAAACATTGTCACTGTAAGAAAACACCTACTGTGCAGCCAAGGTAATGTGCTGCTAACTACCTACTGCCTGCAGCTATCACCTCACTCCTGCTGTCTTCTCTCTTTCTCTGCAGCAGCATAGAGTAAATACACACACACACACACACAGATGCACGCGCACACAGACACTCATGAGTGAGTCTGTTTGAGGAGAGGTCTGATGTGGAGCAGCAGCACCCTTTACCCTTTCACAAGGTAAGATGCAAAGAGGAAAGCAAAGCACACCCTCAAAAAAATATAATAAAATTAAAGAAGCAAAAGGAACATGAGGGGATAGATTTTGTCAACACATACTGAGACATTTTATTTTGCACTTTAAGAAAGCTAAAAAAGAGGTTGTTTATTCTAAACTAAAGTTCAATATTAACTAAGTTATTTTTAAAAAACAAAAATGAGCATTACATTGTCGGGGTTACATGAGAGCTGAATTAAAATCAAGAAACTTGGCACATTTGTGTAAAATATGTTTGTTTCTATTACATACAAGCACAAACTATTAAAATTCAAAATATGTTGGAAAAAAACATTTTGCAATTACACTGTTTCCAATAAATCACTAAGGTAATAAACACAAACCAACTCACACGATAAGTCCTTCTAAAACATGGCGATGGATGGGAACAATGTTTCATTTACAACAGATACATTCAAATTTCTGCCACGGCACTACATCATCATCTATCAAAGGAGACGTCGGCGTCTTATTAAGGATGCGGAGCGGTGAGCTCATAATATGTAGGAGCGGCTACGTATGAAGCCATTTTTGGGAAATCGTGGTTGGTGATTTTACAGAGGAGCTGTGGTTCCAACACTTCCACCTAATACACACAACTTTTGATGAGTACTGTGATGCTGTGGGACCTCTTGTGGCGCCCGCTGTGCAGGGCCCAAGACAGTAAGGGGTATCCGGTTTTTGGTCTCGTGTTTCCTTTGCAGTTTTGCAAGATATGTCAATTTCAATATGCCTCAAAAACCACGTCCTTAAAGCTTAAAAACGTTTTTTCGATAAATGTGAGTTTTCCTAAACCGCCATGTTTCCATCTGGCAAATTTATTGATTATACAAGTCCAATTTATACAAATTTCATAGTCAATGGAAATGCAGCGGTTGATTATCAATACATAGCATTATTAGGCCTTGAAATTATTTTCTTTTCTTATAAACTAACATTTTACTGCAGATAATGATTTAATCCAGAACTACTTTCTGCTTTTATACATCCTTTTTTTATATTGACCACAGTGCCAAAAATTATCAAAACTATGTTTTTTTTATATCGAAATAATTCTCACAGGAAGTTTCTTACACCCTTCTAACTTTTGAACCATACAACATAACAGAGTGTACATAATAATATTTTCAAGCCTGCAGAGGTTAAATATCTTAAAGACTCACTCAGATAAAAATTGTATTTTTGTTTTTTTAACACGTTCTTTTCGCATTTTTTTGATGATGGAGCGCATACAGCTTCTAATTGCATTTCTTAATATTTCTTTACTAAATGCCAAAAACATTTAATTAGAAATATTTATTCAATAACATGACAGAAATGCAAAATTCACTTTTTTTAAGTGTTTTTACTTTTGTTATTTTAGTTCTGGTAACAGCGTCTGATTTGTCTGACTTGTCAGTTTTCTTTTTTTATTATTTTTAAGCTGCTTTTTCCACTAGGGTCCAACTGTTCTTCCAAAATGTCTAAAGGTTTTTGTGCTCAACTTTCTCTATTTCAGTTTCAGATCAACTTTCACCCTGTTTGAGCTCTTCCCCTCTGTTTGTTGCACTATATTCTCCCCCCTGCACAGGTGATCATCATTATTCCATCCACCTATTTAGGGAGCCCTCTGGTCCCAGATTGTGGTTGTGCCTCACATAAAGGAAGCTTTAACTTTTCTTTTCCTGAAAGGAAGAGTTATTATTAAAGAGGAAACAACAAAAGAACGGATGAAACCAGAGTTTGGCTGGTTACTAACCATCTGCAAGCCTTCCGGTTAAAGTGTGGGGCTTTGAAGTCTTCCTGGAGCTAAGCAAAATTTCAGCAGCCGGGACTGCCTACGGCTTAGTTATTCTTCACCTGGTTGCGCAGCCTGAAACAGTTCCTAAGCCAGTTTTTCTATATCAGATAGCATACTAATTTAAGTTCATTCTGTGCTTATCTGTTTGGTAAATGTGCTAACACTTTACGTGTTAGTGTCATTTGCGCTTCCAAGTGTTTAAGAGAACCACTTGGGATTTTCTGCCAGCTAATTCTGTCATATTTTAAAATGGTAATTTGCTGTGATATCATGTACCTATTCTGTTTGGATATCCTTTTACTGGGTTCTGCATTGAAATTAAACCATTATATTCCCACTTAAGTGAGTGCAGCTGCCATAAATTAAAAAGAAAAAAAAAAGCAGCCAGAAATTCGCATAGTGGGTGGGCAAGAAGAATTTAAAGGCTGCAGACAAGCAGACAGATGAAGACAGAGAGGTTGGCATGGTATGCTGGTGATTGATGAGACTACAGGGAAGAGTTGGACTTCTGACGGCATGTGGTTCCACTGATTTATATTTAAGGGAGAGCTCAATCCCCCCCTCAGAGGGGTGAGAAAACGAGAGATGGAGAGATGGGGTGAAAGTGAGGACATTAGATCACCCCGGCTGACCTATCTGTCAATCAGACAGCTTCTTGTTCAGAGAGCAGGCTTTGTTTGTGTGTTTCCACAGATATATATTGTTCTGACTTCCATAACAGCTACCCTGCATATTGCGCAGTGTGCTACATTACTGCCAGTAATAACATTATTTTTTTATTGATGTATTCATCAGGAGATTGCTTTGGCCTTCATTAATATTTCTGAGATACTCCAAACCCTGACCCTTGATCATCAAATACTGACTGAAAGTTTAATTCTGTTCAAAACTAGCCAAACTACCACCCAAAAAATCTGATAGTTCAGAACTGGTTTTTGCATGTTTGTGCACACTATTTAGGTCCCCAAAACCAGTAGGTCTCAAACACAGAGAAAGACATTCCTCCAGGCTGGGAGCCACAAGCGTAAAGCCTCAGCACAATCAAAGCACTTGAGCTATATCTCCATTTCTAATCACACGACTTAAGATTATGCCTGTGACAAATGAGGATAAAATGCTTTAACTCAGTGAATCTGTCACATATTCAAACACCATGTTTGGCTAACAGAGCGTGACAATTGCAAATCTGCATAACCAATCGTTAAGCCTGCAGGTAAATAAAATGTTGGTAATTTAACCAGACATGAACCGATTCGTCGATTGCATGATGTTGAAATCCTTACGTCTGAGTCAAAAAGATCCAGTAAAAAGAATAAAAAAGTAAATAAATAGAAAACCCTCTGGATGTAAGGATATAGTATCCATGCTGAAAAAACCCAGCAATAAATTCACGATGGACCAGAACAACTGCCCCAGACAGTTTCTGTCAGATGAAAGCACCCTTCAGTTTTCATTTTTTGGCAGGATTGCCTGAAATAAATTCTGTTCTAATCCAAGTAATGTCTTGAAATAACTCCTAAAGTCATATTTTATTGAAATGTTTCTATGTAATCACACCTAACAGCATCTGTGCAGACATACAGTTCAATATGTCACTAGCAAACACTCATTTGAGGCAGACATAAGAGAAAAAAAAAATGCAGACAATGGCATTTGAAATAAAACACATGGGAACCAGTCTGTGATCACAACTGGGGTAATAGCGTAGCCTCTGAAGGGAGCTGCCCCAGGCTGCTCTTAACATGTATGATGAGATCAGACAGAATGTATGCATGCTGTGTACAAAACAACAACAATAACAACCTGTAAAAAAAACTAAAGTGCACATGCTAAATGTGCTTGGTGTACACATGTAAACGTTCATGCTTCTTTGTGTGTTGTTGGATTTGGATGCCTGGCTTAGCATCTTAAACTGTGAGTGCTTTCTCTACTGTATGGCCAACTCCAATTAATAATGTAGCACTTTCCGAGGTAAAGGAGGCCTGTGTGTCTTGGGGGGGGCGTGAAAGGGGGAGGAAGAGGAAAAGAGACAGTGGGAGACAAAGAAAAAGAGGGGAAGGGAATGTGTGTGTGTGTGTGTGTGTGTGTGTGTGTGTGTGTGTGTGTGTGTGTGTGTGTGTGTGTGTGCGTGCGTGTATTTATTGTGTGTGTCTGGAACAGGCTTGGAAAAAAAACAGGCTTCATTTTAATAAAAATAAGAAACATTTGGATGTGTGTTTATAATATCTCACACTTTAAAGGACTTTTGTGTTGAGGTTTTGAATATTATTATATAGTTGTAAGAGCTCATGATAGGATCTCAAACTTCTCTCAGGATCTGAGTCAATTTATGCACTCAAATATGAAGTTTTGTGTTTTTGTGCTATTTTTTTAATGTATTGAATCCATTTAAAAATATTATTTCTTTTTCAAAATAGTTTATTGTGCTTTTTTTTTGTTTTCAATTAAAGAAAGAAAACTGGTGTGTTAATTTTTTGCTAACTACAAAAGCAAATAACTACAAAAACCTGGTGGTTTTTGTCCATTCAAATTTGTTGTGTATTTGTGCAAATATTCCTTTTTGTGTTCAGTTAAAGAAAAATAAAATGGTGTTTTTTTTGTTCGTTTTTTTTTTTTTTAACATTTTTTGTGTTTTTGTACAACTTCTTTTGTACTCATTTAAAGATAAAAACTTTTGTTTTTCATTTAGATTTTTGGTGTTTTTTGTGCTCTTTTATTTCACATTCAATCAAAGAAATTTTGTGTTTTTGGTGTTTAATTTTGTCTGTATTCAATTAAAGTAAAACTGTGTTTTTCAATTTTATTGCAATTTTTTTTGTCTTTTTCGTGCTTTTTTTTGTTTATTCAAATGAACAAAAATGTGTTTGACCTAATTGAGTTGTGCTGTTTGTCCTAAATACAAAAGCAAATACGCACAAACAGAAAAAACACATCTCAAAAACAAAGGAATTATACAAAAAAATCATTAGAAAATATATTTTGAAAAACATACCGTGTGCCACAAAGTTCAGCACACCCCCATTGTAAACGTCCTGGTCACACAAGGACTTCGCTGCTTTGCGTCCAACACTGTCATTGGGATTGACTCACAAACAATATGCAATAAACAGTTCATACTGCTCAATATGTAATACCTCCCCAACGTTGGAAACATTGTGGCAGCTCCTGTTATAGTTTTATGTGCCGAGCTTCTAGGTATCTTTTCCTTCTTGTAGTTCGAAAGAAATTTTAACAAAAATTATAACAAAAAACACTTTTTTTTAAAAGATACACTACGCTTCCATAAGGGATAAGGACTGCAGAAAACAAATTCTGCTGGTCAGTAATAGTAAAAAAAAAAGATATACGGGAAAAAACAAAACTTTTAATCATTGGGTGGTGTGAGCTGCGCAACTGAGCTTTCTAAGGGAAATGTGTTCCTAAAGTGCAGCATCTGTGTTAAAAGCTGATTTGTTTGGGTCAAAATAGTAAAAGAGAACAGGAGCCACGAATATCGACAGTGTGGATGAGATTAAAGAAGTCACGAGGGAGACAACAGGCGAAGGAAGAGGGGGTGTGTGTGGGGTGTGCGTGTTTGGGGATGTGGGGGAGAAAGTGGGAAGTAGTCACAGAGGAAAACGATGGAAGAAAAAAAAAAACCACGGAGGTGGAATGTGTGGATCGAAAAGGAGCAGTGGAAGCACACATCAACACATGACTGCATGGCTGGAGACAAAGGGCAAGTGGTGGCTGAAGGAGGACTACAGCCTGTGTGTGTGTGTGTGTGTAGGCGCATGAAGCTGGCACTTGAATGATACAGAAGGAGGTGTGGGTATCGAGGTGGGAAAGGCAAGTGATGAGGATGAATGCGAGTGTGCGCACACATGACACGGGGCGGTGATGCAGACCGAGAATAATAAGGTGTGTTAGTCTCTGCAGACAATAGGGCCAGAAGTGGGAGGAAATGGTCTTCAGGGACGAGGTGGGGGTGGGGTGGGGTGGGGGGGGGGTCTTTACAGGGTCTGGGAGAGGACAGCTGGGTATACAGTAAAAAAAAAAACACAAAGGGGGCTGATTGCAGAGGAGGTTGTTAGGGAGGCAGGAGAGAAGAGGATGATGATGATGTGGGGGGGCATGTGAGGCAACAAAAGACATGGGGGCAGGGATGTAAGAGTAAGGCTGAGGAGCCGTCCGGGATGGGGAGGGGGGGTGATGGAAAGTGAGTCAGTGCAGTGGAGCCTCTCCCTCATTGCAAAGGCTCTGCATGGATCCCCGGCTAACTGAACCAAAGCCACTACAGCTCTGACCGCAGAAAGTTGTTTGGACACAAGTTGGGGACCGAGAGTGTTTGTGTCTGCATTGCAACCTCTGACAACCTGAGCACGTGTGATGCTGAGGCCTGCAACACGCTATAGAGGAAAGGAGGGGGGCAGGGTTAGAGAGTATAAGCCAGTCCTGGGAGACAAGGGAAGACAAGAAAGCAGACGGGGTTAAGAGCAAAAGATTGAAAGGAACAGAGACAGGAGAAACGGAGGGAGAGCCTGGAAGATTAAAACAAAGAGGAGATGAGGTCACAAGGAGGAGGAAAATTGTGAAATGTGGTCATAGCGGAGGGCAGGCAGGAAGAGGAGTGACTGAAGCTAGTCGTGATGGAGACAAAGAGTTCTAAAGGGCGAAAGGAGTACATAGGAGGATGGCAACGGCGGGGAGCAAGAAAATGTAAAGTGAAAGGAACACACAGGGAAGCCAAGAAAGGGAGGATGGAAGTTAGATTAAAAAAATAAACACAGAGGACTCTGGAGGAAAAGAAAGTTAGGGAGAAGAGGCAGGAGGAGAAAGAGGACAAAGATAGAAAGATGCGGTCGAGGGTGGGTGTGGGTATGGAGACAGAGGAGAAGATTAATAGTTTTGTAGATGTGCTCCTGCGTTGCTACCTCAAAAGTAATGCATTATTTCCCCAACCCTTTCTTCCTTCCCCTTCCATTTTCTTTTAAAACGCCTTTGTGGAAGCCACGCACTTGAACTCTCACATACACACATGTATGTGTGCGTCAGACACATTTTCACACATGTACACACAATGAGTATCTGCTGTGATTCATGTAAGCTGTCTCCATTCCAGTGAGCTTTTGCCAGCTCACTAATAGTGGAAATTCTTTAATACTCTGCCACTATGGATTTCAAAGCCACTTACTGTAGCTCACGTCTCTGAACTCATTCAAAGACTTAGGCCTTCAATCTACCGTCTTAAATAACACAATGGAGCGGCTCCCTGTGTCCAGGGGGGATGTTTGTGAAATTTGCAAATATTGTTGTGCAGGTGAGCCTGTGCTTGAAAAGTGTTTGCATAGTCACACAAGCTAAACACAAAGTTGTCCCAACAGCAAAAGTTTCTGGAGACTAACTTTGATCTTGGCGCTTATGATTAATTGCCTCTGCACCCTATCTGTCAGTGCCACCGAGGCTCTGGGGCTATTCAGCTCAATATCCTCCATGTACAACATCCGTTTGTTCAAAGCCCATGCTAGAACCTATTGTCAGGGGTCTGCCTTGCTATGTGGAAGAAGTTGGGAGGGCTAGAGCAGCAATTTTGATACAAACTTTTCTGCTCACTTATAGTGAAAGGTTCACACCGGGCACGGAAACATGTTTTTCAGGCTTCCGTGTTTAAAACTCTGAAGCTACCTACACATTGGGCACGTGTGGACATTCAAGAATACACTGAACGTGAGCTTTTGAATGCACTTTTGACATATGGTGTTCACACATGTCTGTTGCCAACCGAAACACATGTACCTACAGTCGGAAGTGGCTTGGTGCGAAATGTCACAAATCTTGCTCCAGGCTTTTCCTTTCGCAGTTCTGTTCCAATATGTGAAAGGTTTGGCATCATATAATTTCATCTGGGCACAAATCGCAATTATAACTTCTCCTTCATGATCAATTTTCAAATGGTTGGCACTTCCTTATTTTAAAAAGGATGCCACTAATTTGTCTCTGCTAAATCTGACCCCCTGATTGGTCAAAGTTCAGCTGTTTGGCATTCAAGCAGTCAAACGTTTAACTGGTTGAACTTTCAGTGTGCGTTCAATGAAAGCCCGGTTTGTATATAGAGCCCAAAACAGACTTAAATTGCGTAGTGACGTATAGACATGAAAGTTTGGAATCCAGAAGCCCGGTTAACAGGCGTTTACATAGAGTTTTCATTAAAAGTGGTTGCTTGAACGCCAGTTGCAGAGGCCTATCTGTACAGCACACATTTAATTGGCGATCGCTTTTTAAGTAGGACCTAAAAATTGAGATAAAAGCTCGCGTACTGACATGTGAATGTGAGAGTAGACTTAATAGAACAAAGTCATTCGAACGCGTGTTTCCAAGCCCGATCTGAATGTAGCATTTGCGCAAGTTTTTATGTGTGTTTTCAGTACAAAATGCATTAAACATTAAACGGATGGTGACAGTAAAACCACTTGAATTTCGACCAATAAGGGATTCAGATTTAGTAGTGACACATAGCTAGCGTCATTTTCAAAACACGGATGTGCCAAAGGTTTCAAAATCAATCATGAAGGAAACGTTCATAATTCAGATTTGCGCCCGGAAATAATTCTATGAAAGAAATAGGAGCAAGACACGTGAGATTTGCATCTCTTTGACATTTCGCACCAAGTCCAGTATGTGTGAACACCATATGTTAAAAGCGCGTTCAAAAACCCACGTTCAGCATGGTCGTGAACACAACACACATGCTCACTTCGTCACAAAACATCCAGTTCCACCCAGCATCCACAGACAGAAAACCCTTGTTAAATGATATTAATGACGGAGTAAATCTTTCATGAACTATTTTTCTTAGTGCTAAAGACTTTGCATTTTTATTCCTCTGACTCTTCTCTCAATCTGCAGCACCACTGCGTTCTTACGGGGAGAATCTGAGCGCTGTTGTCATTAATATTTAGCTCTGGAATGCTAATGATCTCTGTGAATCATATCATTACGCCACAACCTCCAATTAACCTCCGCAGAACGTTATCATGCCCCCACCCTTATACCCCACACACCTCACAATCTCCCACTTTCTCTGCCTATCTATCTCTCCTTCTCTCAAGCATGTCTTTTCCCTTTCTTCTGCAGCGCTCCCTGGGACTCTGCCTTTGCCTCCTTCACCCTTTTTTGATCTCGAACTCTCATTGGCACATTTTGCCTCTCTAAGAATGTACTCTTAGACAGTCTTTCGTCCCATTTTTTTTGTGCCAACGCGAGCACCCTGGATCTGCGCAGTCCAAATCTGAAAGACAGTTGCAGCTCCTCTGAGTTCATCTCGTCTCCCAAGAGAGCAAAGCCCCATCCTCCATTTGTCCTTGGTACATTTTTAATAAAGCTAATCGGAGATTGGTGGATGAACCTCATCACCTGCCTGTCACTCTTTTGCTTTTCATTCCCTGTAAAACACAGTTAGGAAGCAGTGAGACAGCTCTCCCAGGAGTGGAAGTGGTTCAATAAAGATGTTTTTCTGTAGTTATGAACTCCACAATGCTGTGCACTCTTAAAGGAGGGTACAGGCATGTAACCTGGCGTGTGCACACATCTAAGGGCACCTACCTAAGCTATCAGTCACAGAGAGTCATTCTTGTGTTTTGCAGGAGGGTTATTACAGATAAAAGGCCAAGGATGACATTAACATTTTCTTTAAAAGCCAGACCTTTTTCCTCAGATTATTAATATTTTCACTTGACACTGCCCTGGCTTTAAAAGCAAAACCTTTCACACACCTTCTTAGAAATGTCTCTGTTCACAAGACATCTTCAGTAATCTTTTAAAATGTTATTTTAATGCTGGGTTATAGGTCCTGATGAAAGTCATTTTTTTAACATGTTCTTGCAGCATTTTTCTTACGATGGAAACCATATATAACAAAAATAAAGCTTAACATGGGATTTCTGAGTATTCACTGTGAAACAGGAGGAGACAAAAAAGAAAAAGTTTGTAGGTGTCACGTAAGACCAATAACAGCAAGCCACAAGCTATCTTTTCCGTTCTAGTCTGATGCATCCACTTGTAGACGACTACATCTATATACGTCTTTGTTTTCCTCGTGCAACCTGGCATCCGACTCAAAAACGGTCCTATATTGCTCGTCATTTTTGTTGATAATGTTAGGTTTGGGTTGTGAGGAGTTATAAACTAACAGAAGAGACTGTACACTAAGGGATGATGGGAAATGAGGGAAGGCTTACTCCACTCAAACAGTGTACAAATCAGAGATTTGGGGCGCCAAAAAACAAAAAAACAAAACTAAAATTACGAGATTAAGTCGCAACTTTACGAGAAAAAAACTCGTAAACTTTCGAGATTAAAGTGGAAGTGAGCATACAGAGGAGCAAGTAAACGCAGCGCAGCACGCAGCAGAGCAGACCAACTAAACTCAATGGAACAGGTGAGCTGAATGTTTATTGATAACTTTCCAAATATTTGGAAGCTCATCTGTTTGATTTACAATTTATTAATATTTTAATTATTGATGGTTGGTTTGCAGGATCTCTGCATCCCCTTGATGAAGAAATCAGTGTCCCTGCAGCTGTCCACCTGAATTCTTTCTTTCTCCACCAAAGACCAGATCTCTAACGTTTGTGTGATGCTTCCGTCTGAGGAGGAGCACTTATTGGCATTTTCAACGTTCTTATGCTAATATAACAGACTATTTTCATTCCTCTTTGTTGTTTTACGTTGAAACGGGACGTTTCATCCGAAGGAGGTTGTGTTTGCTTCCGCATTGGTGTTCGGATGACAAGTTTAATGACGTAAGGTGACAAATGAACTTCAGGGTGTGTGAATGAAAAGGAAAATTAAGGCTGAAGCGGTCCTCTACACCCAAACGTGTCTCTGAGCTCCTTATTTTACATATGAAATTCCGCTTTACTGACACCAAACCAAGGAAGGCCGGCTCTACTGAAAATAATCTAATTTTGAGTCACCAAAAGGTTCCAAAAAAAGGTTTGGTGTTTTTCCTCATTAATCCATGACTCGTAAATTTACGAGATTTTTTCTCGTAGATTCACGACATAAAATCTCGTAATTTAACAGTTATGACTTTCTTTCTCGTAAATTTACGACTTAAAAGTCGTAATAAAAAAAATACATATATAAATTCTTGTAAACTGGCCCTTAAAACTCTGTCCTAAATTAGTAAACAGTGAAAAGAGAAAAAAAAAGCCCCTCCCTGCTTGTCCAGTGTGAAAATGATTTGCTGAAAGTGCGTTCAAGCACTAGGATTCAGCATGTTTTAGACTGGTGCCATATGCCTTGTGTGAACTCAGCTCAAGATGTCACCAAAAGCATCATGTTGGTAACAAAATTTTTTATATTGGGTTTATTACGCGTTTTTTACAGTCTAATTCTTTGTAATGATTAGGCTTTTAAATATCTTGACTTACCGTTCTTGCTTTTCCTTAAGTGTCAGAAAAGTAGACCACATAAATCATAAGGATCTAAAAGAATTTAAGGGCAGATTTTCTTCTTTCTAACAATTTTATTGCTTTCACAGTTTCTTCATACAGTGCCGTTTTTTTGTTGTTGTTAAGGAAAAGCACCAGGAGGATGATTCACACACCACCACCACAACACATTCAGCCGACACCAGATTAACAAACAGCATCCTGCGCATGTGAAAGGAGCTTAGAATATTCAGGGTATTTTTTTCACCGATTCATGACAGCTTCTTGTTATTATTTTAATGCCTGTCACAGTAAAAAAAAAAAAAAAAAAAATTCTGTTGTATTTTCTCTCACAAAATATGCATGATCTCAATGCCTTTGATCCACAAGGGGTTTGTCTTTTTACAAGGGTTTGCAAAGAGGTGCAGAAAACGTTTTTAGATGAAACAGTTGAAACCAATATTTTAAGATAAATCTAAAATAATGACTTTAAGAAAATGAGACTATCATGTTTTTGTCCAAACTAAGGGCTATAGATAGTTTTAAGGCTTTTTGGTAAGGTGTTCATTTGGGAATGCAAGACAATTGGATGCACTGATTTAAAATGTCAAACATCAATAGCTCTGTCAATTATTGAAAAGTTTATTTTTTTTCTTTAAAACAAAAACGAGGGATTTTGGAAGAAACATATATATGGCATCATGGAATTTTTGCCAAATCAAAACAAAAATAAGATTCTTTCAAATTTTAAACAAAATGTGTATTATTGAATCTTCAGAAGGTTATACTTTCAGCCTTTGAGCTGTAAATATTTCAAAGCAAAAAAAGTGAAATGTGGGTAAAAACATGCACTATAACAGCATCTTTTACCTATTTTGCAACTAAATTTAACTTCTTGCTGGTCTGCAAAAAGCTAAACTAAATATTCAAGTGTTGTCGCTTTATTCTCCAACATCTCAACCTTTTATCTTTTATTTTGTTCATTAATCTCTGCATCCTGTTTCTTTCATTTTTCTCCTTGCTTGTTTTTTCTTTGCACTGATAGTACTAAATTCGGTCATCTTAAGTGTTTCCTCTGTATGTGCGTCCCTAGAGGATTTCTTTCTCCTTGTATTTTCCCTTGTTCCCTCCTCCTCCTTTACTTGCAGCACTTTCCGCTCCTCACTCGTTACCTTACTGCAGTTGCCTCATCCCCGTCTCCCTCAGACGATTTATCTCTACTCCTAGTCTTTATTCAGGGAACATCATTGCAATCACAACCACGCTCTCAAGCCCCTTCTCCACCTTTATTTGCAATAAAAAGAACATTTAAAGAATGGAGAAGAAATTAGGTATTAATAGTGGCATGCTAGGAACTCAATATTAAATTAAATTTATTATAGTGTCAGAGGATGCTTTTCATGTGTGTGGAGAAAAAAAACCTACAAAACTTTCATGGATCTCTTTTGGCAGTAATGCAAGTGGCCTGAGATCTGATCCAAGGCTGATCTGCATCTCAGAAACACAACTAGAAAAACAAATAATAAAAAAGAAAAAAAGAAAAATCAGTCCGGGACTGAGCGTGTACTGTACTTCTTTGGAGTAAATTTAAAAATAGAAATTTAGTTCAAGACAACCTCAGGACAACTATACTTCACTTCCTTCATCTCATTAGTACTCACTTTTGCTCTTCTCTTAACTACTTCTCAGCCTCCGGCATTTAAATTACTTGGTTAGCTCTAGGTACTCAATGGGATGCATAAAAACAAATCACTTTTTTATGCTTGAAGGCTCACACTTGTGGGTTAGATGGGATAGCAATTTCTATAAATCAGTCATAACACAACCCTGTCAAGCTGGGGCAAACTGGGTCTCAAAGTGTGCATTCTTATGAGCCATGTTGAAATCTCTGATCAGTGAAGAAATTATATCGTAATTTCCTAAATACTATATTTACTGTATTTACTGCATCTCAGATGCGTATCGCACAAAGCTTGAATATTGATTTCAAAAGCACTTTTTTTAAAAGTGTGAGTGAGAAATGCAAAAATGAAAGATTGAAAACTGCTTTGAGACTAAATTATATTTGGACATATAATTTCAAATTTATATAAAAAAGTAAATAAAGTCGAGAGCTGAGTTGTGTGGCCTGCAGACCTGCCTGGCTGAGCGACTGCTAGGCGCTCTGGTCAGAGCTGCATGTGACAAATTCATTTTCTTAAATGGCTGCTTATCTGTTGGTTTAATCTCCAAAGAATCTGCAAAAGTAAACTTTATGTTTATATCGTATGTCGTATTATTTCTTCAGCTTGAGCCAACAACTCATGAATTAAATTTTCACAATGTTGCGGTAAAAAATGTGCAAGTCGCAGGGGAAGGCCACTTTTGTGAGCTTGCCACACCAATGGCGTTCAAAATCTACCAACTTTATCTCCAACATTTTTTCCTAGCTAGCTGTAGGAGTTAGGAGGCGATGACTCAAAATCCCGTGGAGGAGTTTACATTTTTAGTAACCTTTTTCTTTTTTTTTTTAAGTCAAGATGGAGGCCTCTTCTTGAGGTCAAAGGTCAACAAAATCGTGGTTGTAGACTTAACCTGGTGGAATTTTGTGAAGATCCCTCAAACTAAACCCATAGGAAAATTAAAAAATTACCAAATTTCACACAGTAAGAAGGACGAATTGCAAAAACAATCTGGTCCAGGAATGCTGCAGGACATAAAAGTTGTGCATTCTCACATTTGTGTCTGTCTAATGGGAAGATGTAACTGCTCTGTGACGTACTAATGTATGTCACAGTAAGTGATTGTGTAGCTTTCTAAAAAAAAGGGATTCTAAAAATAGATCGAAAAGCCTGTTCTTAACTAAAGCACCGCAATGACATTTTAAAAACCCTCCATTGATCTTGTATTCCCATTTTGTCCTGTGCAGGGTCACAGGGCCTTGCTGGAACCCATCCCAGCTACTGCAAGGTGAAGGCGGGGCAAACTCTGGACAGTTCACTGGTTCATTGCAGGGCCACACATTTACACTCACTTCTAAGGGTCAATGTGTAGTAATCAATAATCCTACATGGCATTTTTTTGAACTGTGGAAGAAAGTAAAAGAGTGCAGAGAAAACCAAAACTCCTTACAAAATCAACTCAGGAACAACCCAGCTGGGATTCGAACCTTCTTACTGTGTCCCACAACAACATAACTGTGCAACCCCATTTTAGGAACACTTTTTGAATAAAAATAAAAACAAAGGAGAATTGCGCCTTGTTTGACATTCCGTTAGTAAAAACACTCTGTATGTATGCACTACCACTAATTGGTTAGGTTTAGACAAGAAACCGAAAAATTCAAATCAAGCGACACAACATGATCATTATTCAGAATTTCCGTATGTAAAACACGCTTTCTCCCAAATGCTTTATACTTTGTCATGTCACACAGCAGTGAGCTCATAAATTGGGAAGAGCGCCACCAAATTTAAAACAATGCTATAATGGTATGCTGTGTTCTGGAAAAAAGATCTAAAGAAAAGAGAGAAAATTGTCTGAAGTACACAGACAGGGACATTGCACTGATTTTAAAAACATTTGTTTTTTACTCCAGTAATTTACTTTTTTGTTTGACTGATTGTGAGAGGCTGTATTTCCTTGCTTATGCTCAATTTAGTTTTTTTATTTTATTCTTTTCTATTCTTTTTAAAAGGTATGTCGACCTCCACTTAGAGGCAGCTTTTTATGACTGTTGGCTTCAATAAGTGATGCATTTATGTTACTATCAACAAATGTAAATGAGTATGATGCCCACAGGTTTCTGCTAGACTAATTTAGATCAGTTTTTCAGTCGCTATGCACATTTTTAAGACCATTTTTGGACTTTATGTACAAAACGCATAGCAATTGAACGCATGTTCAAAGTTGAAACTGGTTCGGTAGTGAGGTTTAGATGGCAATCCCTTTTAATTCATGAAAGTGCCAGTCATTTGAATATTGATCATGGAGGAGAAATTTAGCCGGAATTATACAACACCAAGTTTTTCATTTATCGGAATAGAGCTGTGAAAGAAAAAAACTTGGAGCTAGATTGGCGAGATTTGCACCGCCGGGACATTTCCAAGTCACTTTTGATTGTAGGTGGGGCACATGTGTAAATAAACAGTAAAGAAAGAAAAAAAAAAAATAAAGAGGCCCATCCCTGCTTATCCAGTATGGTTATCATTGGCTAAAGTTGAGTTGAAGAATGTGCCTTTGGCATTTTCTTGAACATGCATCAAATGCCCGATGTAAACATAACATTACATTACAGGTAAAGCTTAACTTAAAACTTGACTTAATCAAGATTTTGCAGTTTTTTCCAAAATTGAAAATTCTGTCGTTTTTTTTAAGGCATCGTTTATGCAGAGTGGCAGTAGTTCATTAGAAGTCTGCCTCCGAGTTGTGGGCGGGAGTCGCGTGACACAACTCTTCCTATCATCCATCTGTTTACACGCTCTCCTGCTAGTTTATAGCCACTCACACCCCGAAGTTACCGGTGCAACTAAAATGGTGAGTTGATGAACTGTGTTTAAAAGCCACTTTGAATTTCCTTTTTATCCGTTTGCACAAGCTGTGTGTTTATGTAAAAAACAAAATAACCATGAAGTTGCATTTTCCCAAACACATTGGACAATCACAACTCCCTGTTAATGTACAGTAGAAATGACAATTTTTCGGAAAATTGTTATCTGGATCATTTATGTTAAGAAGCAACAAGATGATTTCCAATGAATGCATGTTCTGGTCCAAGATTACTCACATTTTATACAAGAGAGCTGCCAAGGTAAAAGGCTATCAAAGTCATTTCAACAATATGCTGTCATGTAAGAGGACTTCCGGTGATAATTTCAGAGCTCAATTACTTATGGAAAAGAAGTTTTGATGGCACATGCATTTTGTTCGTCGCTTATCAGAGAAAAACAAATTTTTATGTAAATCATATGACAATTTTTTCCCCATGAGGCCTAGAGGAACTCTCCCAATATCAAAACATTCCTATTAGGCTGTCAAAAAAAAAAAAAAAAAAAGATGTGTTTTTTGTGGGTTTGAAATGTTTTGGAAAACTAGCAGTTGCCAAGACATTGCACATGTATGGGAAATAAAAAATAAAAATAAAGAAACACTCTTTGAGCCCTCAGAGGAGAGAAATCAGTCACACCCAGTTCATACATTTTTTTGAGTCACACCCTAGCCTTCTGGGGTTTCCGTTAATAGAGGAGAGGGCTTCCATATGAAATGTATTTGCAGTATAATGCTTGGCGGAAGATGCCTTTGATTTGCCAATCAAGATGGTGACTTTTGAACGACCGCCACTGTATGGCAAAGACAGCCAGCCGGAAGCCTGTCAGTGTTCAAAGCCAGCGACTCTCAGTCTCAGTGTGCTGCTGTGCCCACACTTTAAGAGCCTGCACATCAAGGAGCTGTTGTTGTGGGGTTATATAAATGTGTACCACAAGAAAAACTTGACAAACACACGCATCAGTATGCATCCAGCACCGGTGGATACCTGTACCTATACCTCACATACACCACAGCTTCAAGGGTTAGATGCTATGGCGGATGAAGTTGTTCAATACTGTCTCATCTCCATTTTGCTATGCCAGCAATGCCATGGGGAAAGAGGGAAGAAAAAAGACGAGAAAAAGATATAGTGCCTTGTGCAGTCACACAGTAGCCTGGGAAATATGACAGGAACGCGCAACAGCGTTGGCTTTAACGGCAAAACTGACATGAAGTGAAAGAAAAGAGGGGGGGGGGGGAATGCCAACAAAGAAAGTGAGGAGAAATATGAGTTAAAAATAAAGAAGGAGGCATGGGCGAGGTGATGTACAAAGTCATGAGAAGGAGAAGAACTTGAGGCAGTGCTCAAATAAGCAAGTGTTGATGACTGTGAATCACTGCCACTTCGAGTGTTTTAAAAGGTGTTGAATTCATTGTCACTTTTTTTTTAAGAGCCAAATACACAAAGTACATAAAGCTGCATAAAGGGGACAAATTCCAGCAGGGTACTGCAGCAGGACTTATGGCTGAATTAACAGTGCTGATGTTTTTTGAGGTGTGTGGAAGGTGGCCAAAATGATTAACACTTTTACTCTTTAGGCCGACACTTGCTTTATCGGAATACTCATTGCAAACAGTGCCTACTGTTATCTGAAAACCATTCACCTACATTTCCCCTTCAGTACCAAAAACCTTGCAATAAGATAAAAAAAAAACTGTAACTGCTTTGCTATGCTTGTTATGCTATGTTGGCTAATTTAGCATGATGCAGCACTTTTTTTCTCACAGATGCATGAACCTGTTTATGCCAGAGGCAGGCACAGCAGCCAATAGTTCTACTCAAATAATTAGAGCATTACTTTAAATTATTATTGTAAGGCATTTATGGGAAAAGGTATGAGTTGGCCTTCCCTTTGTCAGCAGTTGACTGCTACTTTTGTGCAAGCTCAATGATATGAATAAGTAATGCAATAGAAACTGTAAGATTTTAGATGTATTGTCCCCTCCACAGACAGTGTAGTAAAACCTCTAATTTAACAATTTGATCCATAAAGAAATATGTAGTCAGCCAACTCAAGGGTCCTGTCGTAGAGTGTCTACCCCGAAACTGGAAAGTTGGTAGTGTAAATCCACAGCCGAATTATACTCTGTATATGAGAATTTGACAGACTGAGTGTGACGCCACCCATAGAAAACGGTTTTCTTCCGGCTCCAACCAAATGAAGTCAATTCACTTGCCATTTTTCTGCGACACGGACGCCTCCATTTGGAGCCAGACGACATCAGTTAGCAGTGATTGGTTTGAGTCAGTCTTAGTCAACGTTTCTATGGAAACTACTGTTGCCAATCAGGGGTGAGCTGGTTGGGAGTCTACATCCCTAAAAATATTGATCAAACGTGTTGAATGTTCAAGGTGGGGACCAGCAGGCACCACATACTATTATTGAGGCATCTGATTGGCCAGATTATAATTTCAATAACTGGCATTAAAAAAAAAATCATGAAAAGTCATGAGAAATAGTAATGAGAAATAGTAAGGATTAGCAAGAACATATTAACAAAAAGTATCAGAGCAAGAATGTTTATTCTGAACAATAGAATGACTGAGTAACAGCTGTTCATTTCTCAATTGAAGTCTATGGGATTTTGGCTTAGTTGCCGCCTCGTCCGGCCTTCGCAGATTCAGATGGTTCAGGACGTCCAATAATGAAACATGCAGTTTGGGAAAAAAAAAATTAACTTGCGTGTTTGCATGAATTTTCATACCTTTTGTAAAAGGGGATAACTGGACAACACGACTCTTCAGGCATAGTGGTTCTCAGCTATCTTTCTGTCTTCAAGGCAGTAAGGCTTTTTTTAATTTTCCGGCAAGGCAATATGTAAACATGCCAAATACGTCATCAGACAGTGTTATTTATTTATTTATTTTTTTAGTCTGCATTGCAGGTGTCGTGGCTCCCTGAACACTCCAGCACAGAAAGAAAACAGATACCAAAAGTCACAGACAGGCCTACTGCTGACCTCGGCACATATTATCTGCTACTGAGGAAGGAAACAAGCATATTTCTGCAATACAATATTCATGCTTACATAAAATCCATTAAATGCATAATCAAAAGAGCATAAAAAACTTAATGGAACCCTTGTTCACCTCCACAGCTTCTTGGAGCGAGCGGGTACCTTCCTGTTCGGACCGTGAGGGGGGAGGGGCCACTCAGTCCAGTTCTCTTATACAGTCAATGGCCATACTTGCGACTCTAAAAATGGGACCTGATGCCTCTCTGCTTGACATTCACTTTTATGGGGTTGAATTGGCGGGGGTTAAACTACAAAATGTTTTGTGAGTGTGTCTACATGGGTCAAATGTGGAGAACAAATTTCACACACCTTTATGTATGACAGCTAATGGGGATGTCGAGGAAAACTCCTGGTTTTGTCTGTAAATAGCATCTTTATTTTTCTTTGATGTCGTAGACCCTTATTCGTGTTCTTCATTGGCTCTTTCCTCCCCATAGAAACTTTCCAAATACATTTTTTGTTGTTTTTTTATTAGCTTTGGGTTTTTAACTTAGCAATACAAACAGCTGCCTAAGGTCATGTGCCAGCGGCCCGATACCGGTCCGCGGCCCGGGTGTTGGGGACCACTGGTGTAGAGAATAAATAAAAACTTCCGAAAAAATCTTTTTTTTGAAGTTGCCCATTATAACTTAGTGAGGACACAAACATCAACAACATTGGGTCTGAGTAGCCTAGATATGACCAAAAAATATAATTTTCTTGGTCTTACGAGTAAGAAAATCCTTAAATGTCCACCACAATAGACATTGGACCCTCAATAATTGTTTAATACAATAAATCTGATAAGTCACTCTGTGAGGCATTTGTGTTTTAGGGTTTACTTAAATGTTTTAAATTCACCTTAAAATAGAATGAACACATAGAACAGTGTGTTTCTTTGGTCTCGTTGTGGATCAGGTCTGATTGTCTCTCTTAAAAATTTAATTACAGGATTTTGCTTTAAAGTGAGGTTAGCGCTCTTGCCTCACAGCAAGAAGGCCTCCGGTTCAAGTCCCGGCTGGGGGACGTGAAAAACTACATCAACGGGGGACCTTTCTGTGTGGAGTTTGCATGTTCTCCCCGTGCATGCGTGGGTTCTCTCCGGGGTCTCCGGCTTCCTCCCACCGTCCAAAAACATGCTTCATAGGTAAATTAGCAACTCTAAATTGTCCCTAGATGTGAGTGTGAGAGTGAATGGGTGTTTGTTTGTGGACATTCTACCCTGTGACAAACTGGCGACCTGTCCAGGTTGTCCCCTGCCTTCGCCCACAAGTGGCCGGGATAGGCTCCGGCAGCCCCGTGACCCCGAAAGGAAAAAACGGTTAAGAAAATGAATGAATGAATGAATGAATGAATGAATGAATGAATGAATGAATGAATGAATGAATGAATGAATGAATGAATGCTTTAAAGTGAACATCGTCTCTGCCGAAATCCAAAGGATTTTCCTGGGGAAAAAAATAATTTTTCGTTGCCACTAACAGCGTCTCACAGGTAAAATTATGTTTCTTTTTTCAGATAAAATAGAAAACAAACTGCAGAGTGAAGAGACAAAAGATGCGCTGAATTACATTAGGTACACACGTCAAAAATAAAATGGAACGCTGTGATGAAAGGAGAACAAAAATGGTTAGACACAGATCGGACACGCCTCTTTATATACATTTTACAGCTGCATCAGCCTTGACATCCTAGCAGGAGATTCGAGGACTGTGAGCTCAGGTGAAGGGCTAAGGAAAGACAGAGTTGGAGATATTCACGTTTTTAATGATCATCTTTTTCTAATGTAAGAAATAAATGCTGAGATTTTACTTTTAATACAGTGCAGAAAATGGCGGATCAGCATGAAAAGCACGAGGGCTTAATGTCACCAAACTTTTTAATGACTGTATTTGTACAACCTAGAACAATGTTCTTTTGCTATTTAAGCTGTGATTAGAGTATGAGTCAAACGACACAAGACTCCACTGCTTTAATACCAAATTGTATCCGAAAGATGTTTAACTACAGAGACAGACTTTCATGTTCATGGACAACATCTTAAAGGTGTTTTGTCTTTTTTGAATCCCACTCCAATCTTATGACCTATTTTAAAAATATTCCAGTATTTTTTAATTAAGATTTTGCCTTTTTTTGTGCCAAAATAAAAAAATCTGCGTTTCTTACTAGGACATACTTTCTGCAGGCCGGCAGTAAATTCATTAGAAATTTACCTCCGAGTTGTGGGCAGGACTGTTGGCACGGAGCAAATCCACCCCCACTTCCCATGATTCATCTATTTACACTCTCTCCCGCTAGTTTATAGACCCTCACAT
This sequence comes from Oryzias latipes, assembly GCF_053564925.1. NCBI lineage: Eukaryota > Metazoa > Chordata > Actinopteri > Beloniformes > Adrianichthyidae > Oryzias > Oryzias latipes. Next base: position 31,338,633 of record NC_136237.1, on the reverse strand, counting down.
CCCCAAGTTACCAGTGCAACAAAAATGGTGAGCAATATTGGAGCTCTCCAGTTGTACATTTTTGAGGCAGATGCCAGCTCAGACAAGGAAAATGGAGACGTACATGGATCTATTTGTCTACAAGTGGATGTGTCAGAATGGAGCACAGCAGGGAGCTTGTGACATGCCCAGCCTATTTTCTACGTCACAAATGCTCTTTTTGAAACAGTATTTTTTTTTATTCACAATGATTTGAATAAAAGAAATACACAAAAATGCAAAGTTAACCGTAATTTTCCCAATTAATGTCCATCATGATAAAAATGGCGCAAGAACTTGTTAAATATACCAAAAACAACATTTTCGTTGGAGTGGGTCTTTAAAAGAAAAATGTATAAAATGTCACTGAACCATAAAAGAAAAAACATTCCATTGCTGCTATAATAAACTACATTTCCACACATAATGCAGTATAAACTCAAATGTATGTGTGCTAAAGTGTTTTGAACTGCAATCTGGTGGTTTAGTTTAGCAAAAAGAAAAGGTGAGTCAATGATATAGTTGGGTACAATATAAATTACAGCTTTCTTGCATTTTTCTCATCCCTCTCAAGATTAAATTGTCAGCCTGTTGAATGGTTGGCTGGTCATTGCGCTGCTTTAACATGGAACTATTTCAAAAACTATTCAATCAAGGTACAGACATACTTCACCAAGCAGCTGAATTCTTGTAAAATCATGTCCACAAGCAGCTTAATCCTCCAAAACTTCAAGCTAAACATTGTGTCCAAGTACAGGCCCATTAGATAAGTTATCTGTTGACTGCTGGACGGTTTAAGGAGCAACAAAAGTCAATATACGGAATATTATGAGGTTATAAAAAGTGGGATGTTTGATAGTAGAGGTAATAACCAGAGTTACTTATTTTTTACATAATATCATTGCTTGATTGGTTGCTTACCAGCTCGAAAAAAGGTAATCAGTTTTAAAGAAAGTTTTTCTCACTGAAAACAGATGCAGACTAAATATCATAGTCTATTTGCCATTAAATCATAGTGTTGGTTTACTTGAAAGTGAAATTGTGTCCGGTTCACCACAGTGCAAATGTAGAGACACTATCCAGTATGTCAAAAATTATTAGTGAACAAATGACAATAAGGGATGTAAGCACTTGGCCCTTTGAGTAGAAAACAACAACAAAACAAATAAAATAACTCGTCCACGTGGATTTCAAGGAAAGTCAGCAAATTAAAGTCATTTTAAATTAGTTTATTTCTAAAGTACCAGTTCACCAAAAAAGGATGTCTATGTTCCAACTCAAAATTCTGCAAACATCAAATAGAGCTGGATCAATCATAGTTACAGTGTTCCCTTGTTGTATCTGGGTTCACCTTTAGTTATCTTCCTGTTTCGCAGATTTTTTTGTACAATTTAAATGAGTGATTTTTTTCTTTTCTTTGCCACTATTTCAATTAAATTCACTGTTTTTGAGGGTAAAACTTAAAATTTAGTGTGCTCAATAAATTGTTTTGCATTTGAAACAGAAAAATGCACTTAAAACTCGGTTCTGCAACATATTAGATTTGCTATCTTAACCCATTAAAATAGAGTAGAGTTAGCAAAAGCTCTATTAGTTAATGGCTAAGTTACTACAAAAACACAATTTAATAACGTCAAAACGTAAATTATGATGAAAGGGCCATTTTTTAGATGTGTGTTAATATGACAAACATCCGGTTTGATTTTTTTGAGTGTATAATTCTATGAAGGTTTAAACCTTGAGGGTTTAAACAAGACGTGCTGAGGGGTTTAACAGCCTTAAAACATCTTTAATTATTGTAAAATATAAAGTTGAAGTCTTCACGGACTACATCTATCGCAAGTTATTTAAACAGGGGGTCACTGTAGAATCCAATCATTCTTCACATTGTAGATCATTATAATCTGATTATGTCCAGATTGTTTTATTAAGGTATATATGCAGCTATATTTCTACTTGAGGTAACAACAATTTTACATCCAGTAGGCTATTGATGTTGTCAACACTAAGCAAACAACGGGCAACAGTAGAGAGGAAAACTACCTCCATGAGGAGGATAAAACAAAACCTCTAACAAAATGCAGCAATGACAGAACAGGAAGCAGAAAGACAAACACAAAACCTCAAGAAAAAAACTGTTATTGCACAGAAAAAATAAATTGGTTACAGCAGCAAAAAGAGAACAAAGGTAGACAAGCACAGTATTATTGAATGAGTCTTGTTAGGAGAACACAGATGAAAAAGTGTCAAGGTCTTGTTGGTAAACAAGTGTAGTGAGGGGATTCAGGTAGTTATCAATATGTAAAAATTAGAGGACTCTGCAATTTTCTACCTTGCCAGTTTTTTTTCTTTCTCTTTTTTGGGCTCAGTGCTCCTTTGGAGGAACTCAGGCCAAACCCAATAAATGTGTGGATAGCTTTCCCTATTAATTTGAAGTGAGTGTATTCCTAACAACACCACCTGTACTAAATTGCCACCAAACCACTTACTATAAAGAAAAACTGGACTGAGTGACTCCTCCCCCCTTGGGTTCCAAGCAGGAAGCAGGCTCAAAGAAGACATAATCCCATAGACTTCTATGGTGAAATAAACAACCATTACTCAGTCTATTTATCAGAATATCCATTCTTGCTCTACCACCTTATTTTTAAAATATTCTCGCTAATCCAAATATTTTCCATGATATTTTTCTTTATCGCAAGTTATTCAAGTTTAGGCCAATCAGTTACCTCAATAATAGTATATGGTCCCCAGGTTTAATGTTAAGAATGTTTGTTTGACAGATTCTCCTGAGCCTGGTTTCAGTGGTAGAGAGTGTGTGTACTTCCATCAAGCTCTTTCCTGATTTTTGAGAATGTCTGCCATGGAAAATTGTACTGTACTGTCAGTTAACACTGTACTCACATTTTGTGCATTCTCAAGTCTAGAAAATGGTGCCGTAGCCCACTCAACTCTGCAAAGCAGGCAATGTAAGATCCTTGAATATGGACCAAGAGTGATCACAGTGACAAAAACCATACTTGTTTTCTGGCACAGTCTGCAACAAATTCCTTGGGTGAACACATCATTTTATTTTGACTTGTGAAATCGAGCTTCATTTGTCACCCCCTTTTTGGTTCTGACTTTGATTCTCCCTCTGACCCAGCTCCAAATGATTCTGACCCCTTTTGCTTTGTGTTCTACATTTTGCCTCAGTCTCAAAGATCCCAGGACTGTTTGCCACATAAACTGATTTCATGTCCATGACCTTATTTATAAACTGTGCTTTATCCCCAAATCGTTAAGAGTTGTTAGCACAGCCCAGTGGGAAAATGGGAGTGGTAAACAGTGCAGAAACTGTGCCATGCGGGAACGTTCAAAGAGAGACTTTCTTTCCACTCATTGGTTCTTTTTGGGGTCTAGTGCCAGAAGAAATGGTTAGTCCACATGAAGATTTATGCCTGTACATCTCCGTGCACCATGTTCCTAAAAGTAATCTGTCTTCTCAATTGTCAACTGGCTCCTGTTCCCACTGGTGTTGTAAAGGTTTTAAATTGATTCCTTTAAAGCCACAAACTCAAGTTCCTCTCTGTATCTGACCAAAACCTTATTAAACAAGTTTAATAGTTGTTTTTTGGAATGTGACCTTTTGAGTTGATTCAAAACTGAATAATTATGTTTATGATAGTAAACACTAGTGATTGAAGTAAACCATCAACTTCTAGGGTAAACTACCAAGGGCAATGTTTTCGTGTTAAAATCTCCCAATAGTTAAAAGGCCTATATTTGACTTACTGTGGAAATTAGTGTGTTGTAAACAGTAAACAAGAAGATTCCAGTATCTTCCTCAACTTTTTATTTGTTTACAAACTTGATAATCATCTTATTGAAATGATTAGTGAGCATTACTCTGCATGATACTAACATGATTTTTTTGCACAAAACATCCAACCTGCTAAGGTTTTGGGTCCTCAAAGAAGAACTGTAGTTTTTGGCAAAGCTGGATGTCCAAGAAGGGGTTTAGATTTACCTGGAGTATTTTATCTTGTCATGTTATGGTAAAACATATTTTAAGCTATTTTAACAATGACATTAGAAAACAAGACAATGAGAATTAAAATAAAAAATAATTACACTTAACTTGATCATAAAAAATTTTAAAAAACGAAACAACGTGGGGAAAGAAAGATCAAAACAAGAATTCCAGAACTGCACTGGAGCAAGGAGGGAGGACAGAGCACAAATCCAATCCCAAGTAGAGACCTACCATCCAACACACCCGAGAACCAGACCATAGCCCTACACACCCAAAACCACCCTTGGATGGGGACCGACTAGAAGGTCACAGAAGGAGCCTTTCAGGCAGCTAACCTGCCAGGTCTAGTGGTTTTATTGGAAGGCAGGGTCAAGGATCAACACCTCAAATGGGGAATTATGGTTGTTGTATACATTTCGACACAACCCTTCAGGGGTCGCCACAGCAAATCAGCTTTCATGGATTCGCACAGGTGGTTTGACAGAGATTTTTACGCCAGTTGCCCTTCCTGACACATTTATTCAACTGGGACCGGCACAGAGAGACTCAGACTTGGGCCCCATTGTAGCTACGTAGCTAGGCAGTAGCACCAAGGGTGTTGCCCAAGGACACACACTGGATGAAGCTCATTGCACCCCTTGGGAATTGTATCTTGATTTCCCATGTGCCACTCCAGCCGAAATGTGGAACTATGATGCAGAGTGAAAATGTCAAGGCTCCCTACCAAACTGACAATGCTTTGGTTACAAATAAGTTGATGTGAGGGGCTCGTTATGCCTTGTCAGAGACCACACCCACACAAACTGTAAAGACATGGACTCCCCGGCTTAGCTGTACTTTGATTCTTGACAAGGTCCCAGGGATTCCCCACCCCCTGCAGAAAGACAGTCAGTGTCCCGGGACACAACTACTGCCCCTCGATTTTACTTTACTGTAAAAGAGCTTCTCTGTAATATCTTGTGTGGTGCTCTTTATCCCAATGATTGTGTTATGTCATACCTTTTAAATGTTTTAATTTGTTTACACTTTTTATGCAAAGGTGAATTGCTAAGTGTTACATTATCCATTTTTGCGTGGTCCCACTGTTCGTGTCTATCCGTCTTATCTGAATGCAATTTTAAGACAGCTCTTTTACTTGGACATTAGTGAAGCTTGCCTTTTCCTGGTATTCTTTCCAACCTTTGTGTCTTACATTTTTGAGTGCTTTCCAAAACACTCACCTTGATATTTTTTACGTTATTTTCTCAATTTTAAGCAGTCTCACTTGATCCAGTGGAAGCAAAATGTGGCCAAACCGATCAGCGAGGCACACTTAGGTGCCCAGACATCTGCAACAGCAGGCTGCAAGGGCGAAAGCCATCTTTTGTCAAGTAGCATTACACATGTGCTGCCGTGCTTCCTCTGCTGAAATGCAATGTTAATGTTTAGTGGAGCCAGTTCTCAAACACATAAGGCAAAATGGATAAAATATTTATTTTTTATACTGAGCAGTTGTGATTTTTTAATGCGTCTTACTTAAATTTAGACATACTCAACAAATAAAATCCAGCTCCTGCAAATTCAGAAAAGTGCCTCGAGTGCATCCCTGGGCAAACAAGCCTGTTCTGTTTTGATTGCTTGTTATGGGTAACTCCATCCATCCCCTGCTTCTCTCAAACTCCCTTGCTTCAAGGCCAAGTGCAGCGCAGTTAAATAGGGGAGTCAGCCGAATACCTCTGTGAATGGATGGCTGACATCCATCTCTGTGACTGCATACATCTCTGCGCTCAAACACATTCATCTGTACGCTTGGACAGACACTTGGGGCTGACATTTCAAACTGTCACAGAGAGGACCGTCAAACTATGCATTGTTGTCTACTGCTGCATGTGGCTGCATTCTGTCCATTTTAGCGTCCTTTGAGTGTGTGAAACTGCGGGTTGGATAAAATGCTTCCTTTTTGATTGCCAAGAGCACATTTATACAGCAATACTGGCCTATATTTGTCTTTTTTTTTTCTACTTTAACAAGAACACCTTTGGAGGTGTTTTTTTTAAACAGGTTGCAGACAAAAAAAAAAACACAAAACTGTTTTCCCTCCGTTCAGACGTAAGCGCACACTCTTCCTGCCTGCCCTCCAAACACACACTTATCAAATTAGATAAAGTCAGCGTTTTTCAGACAGTCAGTTGCGGGGAAATAAAACACCATGTCATTTAGTGCTGATGGGATGGGGCCTCTATAAATAGTCATTTCCTGCTTGGCTTTAATTAAGTAGCGCTACTGTCAGCTGTCAGAGAACACAATTATCCAGCAGACCCATTTAGCAAACTAACCCCACCACTGTGTCTCTGTCCGTTTATCCCTCTGTTGGTCTGTCATTCCACTCCATGTGTCGTCTACTTTAATGCCCATCGCTCTATCCCCATTATCCCCATCTCACTGGTTGCCTCGGCGTGTGTTTTTGTCTACTAATGGTTGTCTGCTTTGGAGTGTTTACCTTGTTTTATTTCTCTTCATTGTCGTGCATCTTCACATGCCATTTCTGTTCCCTACTGTTCCCCGCCGCCTCCTCTTCATCTTCTAATGTTTCCTCCTTTGACAGCTTGTTTCATCCTTCTACTGTTGGACTGGCATTTGCTCTGTACAGGAGCTTTTCAAGGTTTTTTTTTTTTTTTTCTCATGTAAACATGTAGCATGATTCCCCCAACTGACAACCCTCTACCCCACCTCAGCACACTTCCTGTGGTACAGATGAGATTGGAGCTATTCTTTCTTAAAGCTCTAAAACGTGTTATTCCCCCAGTGTAATGAAAAGATGTAAAAGTTTGACAGAAATAGCGAGCAAGAATAAAAAGATGATAAAAAATAAAGGAAGAAAAACAAGGTGTTTGAAGAGGTAGCAATAGTTGAAGGAGGGGAGGTTAAAAAGACAGAAAAGATGAGGAGGCCAGGAGATGGCAAAAGAGTAAGATAGAGAGGCAGAGAGAAGGACACTGCAAGGACAGTGCAGAGGAAAGGGGGAGGGAGGAGGAGGAGGAGGGAGAAAACGCTCTCAGGAACACACAAGAGGAAGAAGCGCACTCACATGCATGCACAAATTCACCTTAATATCTTTAATTCCCCTTTGGGTAACACAAAATATTTGGGAAATTCAGTTTGAAATTAGACGTTCCCTCCCATCCGGGATCCGACATGTATTGATTAACAATTTATCTTTGTTATCACACAAGCGAACCTTTTGTACTCTGAGTATAACAGCAAAACTGTGTGCCTCACCTAACGCACACAAACAGCATTTATGGAAATGTGCAGAACTTTCCAGGCAAAAACAAATTCATTCATATTTTATTTTGTATATTTAAAGAGAGAAATGTGTGTGCAGACTTTTTTTTTTCTATAAGCTTTTAACGTGGAAGTCACCCCAGGGGAAGCAAAGCTGTGGCTTTTTGAACTACGCTTTGTCACAACTATGCTGACGGATTTATCACCCTAGAAGTGCACTCAAAGGACTCACAAAACAAATTCTTTAAAAGCAGAAGGACACCAGTTACTTTCAAATACCCCCAGCACACGGGTGCAGGAGCAAAATCTTCTAACGTCTTATAACTTAGGCTGCATTCAAAAGGAAGCAATTCTAGCATCAGGGGCGTTGAGTTTCAATGTTAAGTCAATGTACAGACGCGATCTGAGGTTGCGCGGCGCGATATGAGTGTCGGGCGCAGCGTCAATCCAGCAGCAGCCCGATTTTAGTGTTGTGGCGCAATTTAGGCATCAGACGTGGCGCTTCAAGACAAAAAAAAATCCAAACTCTGTCGAGGTTTACGTGGCGCATCAACCAATCAGGTGCTCAGCTTTAGGCAGGTGACGTTTTCAGTGTCTCAATCAGTGGGTAGAATACAAATCCAATATGGCTGATCGATGCAAGGGTTGTCGTTCTAAACTTCCATCCATCCATCTTAACTCACTGCAGCAGCGGGATTGCCAGAGACTGTCCCGGCTACTGTTGGGCAAAGGCAGGATACACCCTGGGCAGGTTGCCTTATTTTCATCAAGACAATAATAAAAAAATTATCTTCTAGTTTGATGCTTGTTCTTATTTTTCCCTTTTCATATTAATGTGGGACAGTAAGTCATCAAACTGGGTCACAGAAACACAAAAGCAGCGGCGGAAAGCGGCTGTCATTCAGACCCAGCTCCGGTCGCTGGAGTGAAGCTCACCATACTGGGAGGGACTGAATGATCTCATAAACCCTGATACGGAAACATGGTTAACATATCAGGTTTACCCATCTCTAAACATCCTCCATGTCTAACATGAGATATACACAGACACCACTCCATGTAGCGAAAACATTTGGCAGTAGCTCCTCCCACAGGAGTCTGAGGCGTCGAAGGCGTCGTGCACATTTTTGGACAGGTGTCAAGCAGCGAATTTGAGGCGCTCAAAAGAATTTGACTCTGCTCATCTTGTCCGGTTTGGATGCGGCTTTAGGGTGTATTCAGACTGAAAAAAACTGTGGTCCAGATCCAGTCCACTTAATATGGACCGGATTGAGTTCTGAACCTTGTGTTTGGTCTTTATTCAGTCTGCCTTCAAACGGGCATCTCTGTTACAAACCAAACCTAAACAAAGAAAACAAAACCATGTGACTTAAAAACTCTTAAGCCATTGGCCAGGAATTTTGAGGTCAGGGCAAAGCAAAGGGAGAAAGAAGAATGGAATTTTTAGCTACAGTGGCCATTTTGGTCCAGTTGTTCTGCAATGAGCACAGAGCTTATTCAGACTGAGAAAACTCAGGGCAAACCAAAGCTCAGTTTGATTGGAAACAAACCGAGACCACCTCAAAAGATGGGACAGAGAGTTGTTCCTGGTCCCAGAACAGGGTCCGCTTGGGTGCATTCAGTCACGGGGAAATGAACTCTGGTTCACTTTAAGTGAGCCAAATGTGTCCAGTCTGATTACAGCCTTAATGTGCCTGTACTTTTGTTCAAATGTATGCAGATGTGAGCACCACAGCACTTCTGAAAACTTGCTGTCACACACCTATAACACACACAAACGAACCCAGATGAGAAAGTCCAATTATCAGCTGGCATTCCTTTTTCAGGGTAATTTAATGCATTGGTTGAGAGCTTCTCATTTATGTTTGGTAATTACACTCTTTCTGCTTTACACTCCCTTTAATAAGCTCTAACTTTCCTGCATAAACTGTTAGATTACATTTATGGGCACACACTCATACTGTCACCCTACGCCTAGAAAAAAAGAAATAAATCTTTGTGTTTTACTTTTGGATGAAGAAAAATATGCATACATTTTATTATGGGTAAGTTTTAGGGGTACAACTTTTGGCTTCTGCAGTCAGCAAAGATTTTCTCATTTTAAAACAATTATCCCAGAGTTCTTTTCTTAAAAAAAGAAATGATGCAACGTATGCATGCTTTTAACTTTCAAGCTGAAGTTTTGCATCATTTTCAAAACAAGCTAACATTTATTTTGTTGAAAAATAGAAATGCTAATATTTTAACATTGAGGAATGCCAGAAATTTCAAATGACAGCTACATGTTTTTTTTTTTTCTAAAATAAGGCCTCACATTTCAGCAGTTAAGCATGTCGGCTGTTTGAAAGCTGTGTTTGTGGATGTGTGTGAAAGTTACCATTCCTTCTTTTGGCTGGTAAACATTTCACTTGGTCTAATAATTAAAATCAACACTTCTAATTAAAACAAAATTAAGTTTAGTGCAGAATCGCACAGGGTTGTGCTCATTTCTGCAAGCTCTGCATAAAGGCAGTCAGGTTACTGTATGCATGCATGCATGCACAGTTTCATGCTTTACCACCTCTCACCCTAGAGCATCGATGCCCCTATAACTGCTGACCTCCCATTATTTGCCTCACATTATCATTCATTACTTTATTGTACTCGTTTTTGGTGCCTGGCAGTCCCCCCCTCCCGCTTCTATAATTCATTTTCTTCGTTTGAATTTTCATCAGGGATTATGTTTTGCGTTATGGAAATGCCTGTGATTACTATTCATTATGTGGTTCCATGACTCTGAGTCCCTTAAATTTATGCGTGTATTTGTGTGTGCGTGTGTAATTGTCTGTTTGTGAAAGGCCTGTGTGTAAATGAGAGCTCTTTAATTCAGAAAGCTTAAATAGATGCAAAAAAAGTTGTGTGTGCATATGTGAGTCTTTCGGTGTGCGCGTTGTGTGTGTTTGCACATTTCTTCAACTGAAGAAGTCGTGACTCTCCATCAGTGGCAGAGAGGCAGAGCGTGTGCTGAGACTGTCGATGGAGCATCCGAGAGACCAAATTATAGCTGTGTCATCTGCTTCACTTCCCATTTGAGAAACCTTCTGCATAATCATCCAACTCTTCCCAGTTTCTGATGAAAATATATACATAAAATTGGTCTTCGGTGACTTGGTTTCTAAACAGTAATAAGTCAGACCCATAAGGAATAAATGGAGCCAAGAAAACTGAGTAATTATACTATTAACATCTGTTGACCTTTTGTGCAATATAGATGCTGACTTCCACCCCAAACCAAATTCTTTAAGTTTAATACATCAAACAATAGAATGTCAATAGAATCTGTCAATAGAATTGTATACAGTATATTCATATGTATGAAAACCAGGATTTTAATGTCACTTTAAAATATATATACTGTATATATATATTTTTTTTCTAGTTAAACAACACCATTCTTCTAAACACTAAGTTTAAGTAACAGAAAGTTACCTACAAACATGTCAGGTGTGGACTTTGAAAAAATGATTTGATTTGATACAAATCGAACACGAATCATTTAGTTAGACACAACAAACAAACATAGTGCTTAAAAAAGGAGTTGGTGGAGGAAAACTTATTTAGTCCCTCTTTCAAAATGTTGCCACATTTTAAGCATACATTTTTTCACCCTAACATTGGGTATACAAAAATGACGAAACTATACCACAAAACATCTAGGTACCAAAATAACTAGTTCATTGTCATGTTTCGTCTGACATTTGTGTCCTCGTGTGTCGCTTCCTGTTTTCTTTTGAAAGTTCCTTCCACCTTTCCTGTCCATGTCTGTTTTCCCCACAGCTGTCTACCTAATCATCCCTGATCGTTCCCACCTGTGCTGTTCCTCCTCATATGTATTTATGGTCGGTGTCTTCCTCTGTCCTGTGCCTGATTATCATGTGTAGTTGCTTACCAAAACCTACGCCTATCTCAGGTTCTCAAGATTAAAAGTTTTTCCAAGAACTCTGCATCTGAGTCCTCGCCATTCTGTGGTCCTTGTCAGTTCATGATTGTCCATATCTTTTTCAGTTAGGTTTCTCAATTTTCTAATCCTTATGTTTCCAAAATGTTCAATGTGCATTTATTTTGAAAAATGTTGACTGTTTCAGTTTATTCTTTATAATATCATAAATCTTGTAACTATGTTATATTCAACAATGGTAAATCAGTGATGTGCAGTAAGGGCGGGCAGTTAAGGCTGTTCCTCACCTCCAAAATATAGCTTTTAAGATACATAAATAAAATAAACGGAATATTTTTAAATTAAAAATAAAACTCAAATATGAATTTTTCGACATTTGTATTCTATTATACGGAGCCCATGTTCTGACATAAAAAAAAATAAAATATATCTCGTTCCCACAGATTAATATCTTGTTCCCACAAATTCATATCTTGTTCGCATGAAATAACATTCTGTTCCCACAAGATAATATTACCTTCCCTCGAAATACTATTTCGTTCCCTCGAAACGATTAATTCGTGCAAACGCAATAATTATTCACATCACAAGTCATTCATAAACATGGATAGGCTCTCCGCAGTAACTTCTGTGTCTCTCTGAGCATTCAACAGGGGTAAAAATAAAAGCAAGAATAATGAATCTATTGTTGTCTCGATGGAAATCAGAAAAATATCAAAAGATTAGGCTGGCTGCTTCGCCTACCGGACTTAGCTCTTATCTAATCACCGTGTCCCTGTAACTGAGGTGTAACAACAAGACCAATGATTGGCTGGTCAAAATGCATCTGGGGTATGCGTGATGCATAAAGGGATATTGCTCACATCCATGCTTGAGAAGGTCTGTCCTCTTAATTGTGTGAAGGCATTTAGCCATGTTGTCTGTTGTTGTATAACATATCTTCAGAGATTACCTTTCTTTGCTCTTTGGAATCTTACGGCTCTTTCAGGTTCTCCTTTCCTTTGAAGTTTAGAATGTCATGTTCCTGCAGTGAGCTGTGTCTGTACAGGAAAAAAAAAAAAAAAGAGTCTGCTTGGTCCCTGTACATATTGACCACAACAGGTAGGTCTATCTGTATGACTCATCTCACCTCCCTTTACTGTTTTCAATCTGCACAGGGCTTTCTATTAATGTATTCTATTTTAAGTTTGCCATTAAATCATTTGTAAGGTTGTAATATGATGCAGCATATCTCACACTAATTCGAGTTTATTTCTATCTATTCTTTTCTTAATTAAGAACTTAATACATTTGCAATTACATTTAGACAATTAGCAGATTTATTTATAAAATGTTTACCTTCATGGAAGCTGCTATCAGATGAAATTAGCAGCATATTGAAGGTTCATGGATGCCAAAGAAATGTACCTGTTAAATTAAGCAGGACAATTCAAAAATCTTTCAGGAGAAAAAACAATTTCCAACTAATCTGGTATTGAAAGGTCTGATGGTAACTGCAGACTATTGGCATTATTGTCACTCCAGACTGGCCTCTGCCTCCATTCTTTGAACACTCATAATGAAATTAAATGGAAATTAACTATTTAACAAACTTTTTCTTTAAAATCAGATACTTTTCATTTTTTCACATAGAACAGAATTATCTGTAAATAGATTTTTGACCAAAATGATTGTGAATTTCATTTTTAAAGATAAGAAATAAAACAAAGAAAAGGTCTATCTGGACAAAAAAAAAAGATCTTGTCAAAATTAAATCAGGGTTCATATGAAATATGTCATGTTACTTACTAGTAAATGCTTACTGCGAAAAGGAAAATAACAAATAGTTACACACTAAGGACTTCATCATTTTAATTTAACTCTTGATTATTTTACATATCTCAAACTGTTTGAGCAAATGTTACTAAATATATTGTACTTTAGTAATATTATTTAGTAACATTTACTCAGGGGGACCTGGTTGCACACCAGCATAATATTTTGCATTACTCAAAGATTTAGGCAAGGGATTACGCAACACTCTTGAGTAGAATACGAGAATATTTACCCTTGTGGGATTCCGTACCTCATACAATATAAGCATGCTTTACAACAATTACTCAATGTGGTTGCGTGCAACCGCTATATACAAGGTTTTTAAGTAAATCTACAGATTTGGGTCATAGATCTTATTCAGAAGTACAAATATGCTGTAGTTTTGATCTTCTCATTTAGCCATTAAGGCTCCAAAGGTCAAATAGCCACAGGTTGCTGCCAAAGGTTTACAGCGGCTTATATTGTAATTTAGCCAATAACAGTTAAAGACACAGTTTTTAGAAAGGACTAGCATATATTATTGATTTTATGACAGGAGCCTGCAGGCTGGACTTTGGACAGGCCTGCCTTATGAGAATTAACGATGAGTGGTAAATCTAACTAGAGACAAAACCAATGTAAACCTAAGAATTCCCAAAATTAATTTGCCATTAATAATTCCTGTTTACTTGTTTGTTTGTACACATATTTCCTTTACATGTAAAATGACTTGAAACATTAAAAAGTACAAAGTATGGTTTCCTTAAGACTTGGATAGATTTGGTTCTGATTGATGGAACGTTTCTTTAATCTAATTCTTCTTGTTTGGAGCAGAATTGATTAGCCTGATTGGACATTCAAAGAAAACGTGGCACGCGTCTCAAGGTAGTCAAAGTGCTCGTTATGAAACTGGTTTTGGGGTCAACGATGACCAGAATTATCTCTTTTGTGGGGGGCCATTTCTCAGAGAAACCACCGCATTGCTCATGTCACACGTTTACGAGGACAATCCCTGTCACTAAATCACCAGATATCAGGATTCTCACTCACCACTCACTTTCCGCATCCATTTAATTATTCTCAATCGCCCACTTACACAAATGTCCAAGAAATACTCTATTAAATTATGTATTCCATCTAAACACCATTGATCCTTGGCTTTAACAGCTTGTAATGCCCTTCTGTCAGAGCTAATTATAGCCTTTTAATACTGCAAGTAGAAGACAATCTATTTTAGCTCCTTTATAAGCTGCCAGCATAGATGAAAAACCCCAAGAGTTGCTCACTGCCCTCCGTCTTCAGCTCTGAGTGACGCAGTTCACAAGGAATCACCTGATTGGGCTTGACTCATACAGTGTTTTACTCCTGCCAAGGTAACCTTGGCTTCACGTCTTTTACCACTCTGTCTCTCTGCTATATTGGTTCCTCTCATATGACTTTGCTATATTTGTCTTTGGCATTTAACGGTTAATGTTTTCACACATTTTTCATGTTGCTGCTGCTCTTTGATCAACTTCTCCCTTCACATTTAGCTCAAGTAAACATACTCAAACCCCACTTTGGGCCTTTTTTTGAATAGGAATGTTCATTAGTCAGTAACATCTTACAAATCCGGCTTTTCTGCTCACAACTTGTACACACTTATCCACACTCAAGCACTTATGCGCTCAGTCTAAACGTGTTCTCCTGTGGGAAAAGGTGGCTAATTCTGTCTAATAGCATGGCCGCCCTTCATCTTCCCACTGGGATTCTGGTATTCAATTACCACCGGTTTATGTCTCTCACCCCTTTGCTTCATACTACCACTAGCACTGACAAGCTAATGGAGCATCTTATTGCAGAATTTTAACCACAGGGTGAGACAAGTGTTCAGAACTAGGAATGAGCAAGCACAGCATTTTTCTTTTTTTTTTTTTTTCTTTAAAAGCCGTTTTTCTTGGGGCATCTTTAATGCAATAAGAACACTTTTCCATGAATTTATAACATAAGAGACTGAAAAACCTAAGTAGGAGAGGAGCTTTGACTGGAAGCAAATTTTAGCCATGTTCAGGTTGACATGGTTCACTGGAGTGCTGTTCAACTGAAAAACACATACAGACAGGTACTAGGCAGAAGTGCAGCTTATTAGTTCCATCTGTGGTCTGTGCTGCCTCAGTTCCCCAGTCTGACTGTAGGTCTCCCACATCTACCACTCCATCCCTCTCTGGGAGTCCCATCTTTATGAATATCATACACAGAGGAGCTCCACACTGACAAAGTGCAATCGACAAACAAGCAAACGTATCTTTCAAGTTTGGTATTTGAAAAGTTCAAGCAGCCTTTCAAGTACTCCAGCTTTATTCTGAGGATTCACAAAGGTTTATGTAAAAGAACACTTGTTGTAGAAGCTTAGTGTTTACCTTTGCCTGTATTGGTTTTTCAACAGTTATCTTCCTTTACTCTGCAGAATGAAATGCAGAAGTCAGGAGTGTAATATTTAATTTTCTTAAGTGATTAATCAATGTATGCTCCTACGATCCGAGCAGATTGATCAGTCTCAGGCAAATTGTCAATCGAAATGACTTATATAATGGTTTTAAATGAAGTAAATTAATTATATCAATTTTGAGACATGGTAGATTTATTTTACTGTAACTTAAAAACCACCAAATGACATTACAGCAGACAACACACACGATGATAGTCTAATGTTGCAAAGACGTGATCATGGAGTGTGGTAGAATGTTATAATAATGTTCCGTTTGGATTATTTTGATGTGGAAAAAAAACAGATTGCTGAACTTTGTGAAACTAAAATGTGAACGAATTTGCCATTAATTCCTGTTTACTTGTTTGTTTGTACACATATTTCCTTTACACTTGATAATCTTGCAAGAAATACAAGAAATCTGGAAAACTTCATCTGCACTGTTCAGTACCAGGTATTTATCTCTGAGTCACACTGGTTGAATTTTTGGCTAAAGATATCCTGGATTGATTTTAGGTTGGTGAATCACATCCTTCAAAATGAACCAAAACAAATTTCACCCCTAAAACAGACATATAGGAGTAAAAGAATTGATTGTAATTGAAACTCATCTTCTAACTGGTTTACTTTCACTTCACTGGCTTCCTATCATTTTTTTGAATTACTTTTCAGATTGCATTTTTCATCCTTCATGGAGACAAGCCTCTAAATGCATCACTGACCTTTTGACCCCTGCTGGCTCCCCCCCCAGAGATTTCAAGTCAACAGGTCAAAATTTACTAGTGATTCCTGAAAGCCATTTCAAAACTAAAGGGATCTGTCTTTTCAGCCAATGGCTCCCAGACTTTGGAACTGTCTTGTTTTTATGTGGAGCTTCTTTTGAAGGCAGCAAAAAACTTGTTTTTTTAATAAAGCTTTTAGTTGTCTGGGGTTGTTTTTTTTCCCTTAAATGTTGTTTTCTTTCTATTTTATTTCTTTTACTAAGACTGTGAAGCACTTAGCGATGTCCAATACTGAAAGGTGCCGTATGCAGTAAAGTCGTCACTGCACTCGAAGACCGCTTGAGTGAGGCCCCACCTTTGTCATTAACACTCAGCTTAAAAAAAGCCACCTTCGAGCTGTTCAGTCACCTAAGTGTGCTGTGTCTGGCCTTTCTGAGAGGCTATGATTGATTCCTGTTCTCAGCATAGTGTCTGCTTTCAGGATGATGAGGAGTGTGTGGACTGAGTAGCTCTGCTTTTCTTCACAGAAAATCCAAATATATTTTCCTCCTTGTTAAAGTCCACTTGCTGCTGGTTTGGTCTTCTCTTGCTTGAGGTATTTCACATGTATTTGCTCTTAAACACCATTCAATTTTATCTTCCGGCCTTGTGTTTCTGATAGCAAGGACTTTTATTTTTATTTTTTTGCTTTTGAATTGAAGTTACCCACTTTTTTTGCATTAAGTTTTGTCTAAAGACCCACTCTGATCATCTTTTGATCCATTTTAAAAAGTACTTCCAGTGATCTTATGATAATTATAATTGTGCCATTTTTAGGCAAAAGTACAACAACAAAAAAAGTCATTTTATGACAGTTTCTGCACAATGGCAGTATTTCTGTAGAAAATTGTCTCCGAGTTGTGGACTGTTGGCAAGAAACAACCCTGCCCCCATTTCCTGTCACCCATCTGTTTACACGCTTTCTGTCTAACTTAAAGCCCCTCACAATTCTAACCTAACATTACCAGTGTAAAAAAATGGTGAGCAATTCTGCAGCCATCCAGTGTACAGTTTTGAGGCAGATACCAACTCAGACAAGGAAAACCAAGACTTACATGGATCTTTTTCAAACGGCATTTTTTCATCTGCTCCTGATTCACGATTAAAATAAAGAAATACTTTGAAATACCGTTTTAAGCTTTATATATGTCCTCCATTGTCAGAAAAATAGCACAAGAACATGTTAATAACACCAAAAACACCATTTTCCTCGCAGTATTTCTTATTATTTGGATTGTGCTCAGATAATCTTTGCTATAAAGCTTCTTTCAGATTTAATTTGTCTCTCTGCTTGATAAAACGCTGGGTGCCTCAGAAAGAACAAACTTGGCGTGGAGGTGGGCTTCCTACCTGTGTTACAGGCCACTGGGTTCCGGGATAAGTTGGAGATGCTTTAGGGTTGATGATGAGGTGAGAGTGTAGAGGTATCCCCAAACACTCTTCTCGGTGGGTTGCTCTCTCCATTTGTGGCCCTGGCAGCTTTTATTTTTTGTTTTTTTGTTCTTCCATTGTTTAAAAGTTTCTTTCCATCTTGTCAAAAGGGTTGAAACTCACACCAGGTTTGCCCGGTGGGGTTTTTAGTGCTGCTTCAAGATATAATAATAAAATTGTAATTTTTTTTCCATACTATCCCCATTCAGAAATTAATTTTAAACCACCTTTGTAAAACTATTACGGTAAACTGGTGTACTAGAGGAGAGATGATTTTGTTTTGTGTGAGTCAGAATTTTAAGAGATGTGTTCGTAAACTTAGCAAAACGTTTATTAGCAAAACTTCGAAGAAGGAAAAAAAGGTTAAATCTTGCGACAGGTAGTTTATTTTCTCTGTCCATTTTTAAAGGAATTATGCTCACTGTAGCTTTTTTTTATAAATATATATTGCAGCCACAGCACGGTAGTTATACAGTAATGTATATAAAAACAAAGCCTTTGACCCAGCGTTAAGAAACACTTGAAGATGTGCTACACTTAAAAGGATATTATTTCAAGACTTCTTATATGTGCTATGCTCAGATGTTTTAGCAAGTGTGAACCAAGAAGTTAAAGTTCCACTCCAATCATCTTTTAATCCATTTTCAAAGCAATGGTCTTTTAATTATGATACTAAATTTATTAGACAAAAAAAAATAAAACTGTTATTTTCTAGGACGTAGTTTCTGCAGAGCAGCAGTAGTTCGTTAGAAATTCACCTCTGAGTTGTGGGGGTGGAGCAATTCCGCCCCCTCTTCCCCTCCCTGGTGCTGAGTAGAACAAGGATCTTGTAGTCTGCGTAGCATTTTTTTTTTCAATCTGCATTTATTCATCTGCTCCTGATTCAAAACAATGGAACTAAATATTGAGAAATGCGATTTTGAGCTTAATTTACTTAATGTTTGTCTATCATCAGAAAATGCCACAAGAATGTGTTACAAACACCAAAAACGAGATTTTCATTGGAGTAGGTCTTAGAGGAGTTAATAGGTTTGCTGTTAATGAAAATTTGTAGATCTCGTTCTGGAACTAAAAGTTCTGATAAAGTATTAAGAAAGTTTTGTCGGATTGCTTTGACTTAAACTGAAATACTGACATGCAGGTTTAGTCAGAAACTTTTGTGTCCTATTTCCCAAAATTTTGAGTTTAAAATACTTTTTTTTTCTTATAATCATTTCTATGTAGCTTGGATTTTTTTTGCATTGTTTGCAAAGAGCAACGTTTGAATTTAAGTTTCAATACACTCAGTTTTCGGGTGACAAAAGCAGACTCAAATAATTGGCACAATGGCTGAATTTAGTTTTGACCTTTAGTATATCTGATCATATTTTAACGCAGTGTTTTGCGATAGTTAAAAGACAGCAAACTAGATGCTTATGTGCTGTGTAGTAAAAAGGTTTATTGACATATTCAGAGTTATTGCATCTATTGCAAAACTATACGTATCAGAAATGCAATCAGAGTCAGTGTTTGAGTGCATTTAAACTGCCCGTTCTCAAGAGTTGTCCAACCTTCATTTCCGAGATTAGCAAGGCTTTAACACTGAGTTCATTCAAAGTGTATTCCACTGCAGGGCACCCAGGTGCTCCGTTCCACTTCCTACAGAGTCGTAATTACTAACACAGAAGCAATTAGGTCCATGCGGTGAGGTGCGTGAGCCAGTTTGTAAATTTCCACATCCGACCTTTGTGTGTTTCATTATTTCCATTCTTTCACATACAGACTAAGCAGGTACTGTGCGTGCCATGGAGGTGAGTGCATCAGTGATTCATGGACTATATCTGTGTATGTGAAGGAAACAGGCAAGCAGGTGTGTGATGGAGATGCCACAGCTTCAAAAGCAGATAAAAAAAAGGAAAGGGAAAAAAAGCAGTTAGCATCAGAACTGTGCAGTTTTTCCCCCAAACATCTGACATCAATACACAATCTTGAGACTGATTATTCACACGTCTTTCAAAACGGCCCACAAACCTACACAAAGATAAAGGTGTGCTCAGAAGACTCAAGCAAACACACTTCTGAGTTTACTGTGAAACAAAAATCTATTTAATCAGCCTGATCTAAAATGGAGGCAGGTGTTTGGACTCCTTTGGATTTAATCTCCAGGGATAAAGTTTGATGTGAATTATAGAATATGCTAATCATCAGGGAGCTATTGTTATCATTTTGCTCAGTGATTGCTGTGTTAGTTCAGTAAGCATTTTGTCATACATTGTACAAAGGCTCAGATTTACTAAACAAGACATATTATGTTGTGCTCTCTGTCATAAATGGTGATGATGAGTGAGTACAGCTGTGACTCTTTGGGTTTCAACCGATGCTTTGTCAGGTGCCGGCAAAAGCAGGTCATCTTCCAAGAGACATTACTATCAATTGTTGGGCAAAATGTCTTCCACTGCCTCCATAGAAGCCACGCACACCAGAGTGTGTGAAAAGCTATAGAAACAATTGAAGAAAAACATGAGTCAGTTGATCCAAGACCTGCGTCACACACAGCTGTTGGGTGCCGCAGATTTTTGGGTTGCTACGTCACATCTACAAGATTTTTTCTGCTCCTGATTCACAAAGATTAATATAAGGAGATACTCAAAAAAGACAACTCTAAGCTTAATTTCTGTCATATGTGGCCTCCATTATGAGAAAAATCAATTTTGCTACGAGAACATTGTTAAAAACACCAAAAACAGAGTTTTTTTTATCAGTGTGAGTCTTTAATTCACCTCATATATTCATTTGATAATGTAATCAGTTGTTTTCAGGTCTAAAAGTGTGTGTGTGTGTGTGGGGGGGGGTCAAGTTCAACTATTTTTATTCTCATTTCAATCAATGCAATACTTATTTAAAATTAAGAGTTCCATAAAAATTAGCATGACAACATCAGTGACAGTTTAATTGGAGATTAATATGAAACCGAGCAAAGTCGCTTCTGCCGACTCCAAAGTATTTTTACAAGCACCCATACGAGGGATAAACCATGTGGAATTTCAACACATTCTGTTTGTTATTTTTCTAACAAGGATGGAGGAAGAAGCATCATCTGCAGGTCAAAAGGCGTGTGCAAGTATGTTGGAACATTTCAGATGGGATGTGTGACAAAATAGTGTTAAGAGCAGCTATGTTGTTGGTTTAGAGACAATGACACTAAAGGCTGTGTCACACGGTCACTTCAAAATTTCACACATTTTCCGCGTATGAAATTTCAGTCTTTCGTGATACATGCGTGATATACATAATTTTTAAGTGTTTCTTGCGTTCATCATTCCTCGATATCTGACAAGTCTTTACGTTAATTTGGTTTTGAGCTGTTTGAAAATTTTGGGACGGTTGAAAATTATGCAATTTATGGGCATTTTACGTAGTTTGTAAGCAATAATTACATAAATGTTACGCGATTGTACATAATTTTTTTTTGTTTGTCTAACGAACTTTCCACGCAGGTACCATTGATATATAACTTTAATATCACGTATACGGCGCACATATCAAAGGTAAAATGTCATAATCTCGTGTAAAACAGTGATTTACATGTTTTTTGGGTTCTTACTTTTTGCACGTATATTCACATATGACCAATTTTTATCCGTGTAATATGTGCAAAATGTGTGTAGTGGATGTGTGGATGTGGCACTGGAGGGAGCAGGGCAGAAGATTTAACAGTTCTCTTTGGAGGAGGGATAAGATCAGGAATGAATCCATCAGAGAAATGTTCTATGTTTTGAAGATAAGATGGTATATACCTGTCAAGAGAGGGACAGAGATAATGATGGTAGAAGGATGCTGAGGTTGGAGCTACAAGGAATGAGGAGGAGATGATGACCAAAGAAGATGTTCACGAGGACGTCAAGAAAGAACATAAAGGTGGTTGGTGTGAATGGGGAGAGTACAGAGAATAGGATTAGGTGGAAGCAGAGGATTTGTTGTTGTGAGCTCTAAAGGAAGCAGCCAAGAGGCAAAGAAGAAGAAGATAGAGCTCTGCTCTTTTGTGAGTATCTGTCATTATGATAACATTTTTAAAATGTGTTTGTTTTCCCAACTTTGAGTGCAATTTAAGAAAAGAAAAAATTAAAAAAACAAAAAACAAAAAAAAAAATAGCTTCAAAAAATGTCTCCAAGGTGAAAAAAGATATATACCTGTGGGCAGACACACATATTGTGCAGCCCAAAAGTTATTCATTCCTCTGGGTCATGGGTAATTTTGGGGAGCTGTGTAGTAGAAGCTGCATCTTTCCACAGCACGAAAAGTGTCATGGCAAATTAAATTCGCCAGAGACGCAAACTCTTGGGCTCAATTTCAATTAGATTCTCAATCCATGAAAGAATATGCAAATGTATGCACCACATAATACAATGCTACACAACATTATTCATATACATTCATTATCAGAGCCCTACAAAAAGCACATTCATTATCACAACCTTACAAATATTTGTTAACACTGAAAGAATTGTAACTTTTTGAAACCAAGACTTGAATATTAAGCTTTGAATTGTTTTTTTCTGTTCTGCTATGTTTCATTTAAAAATAGCAACAGTTTTTTTTTCCTCCAAAGAAATGAAGTTTTCAAAACCAAGCCTGTTAATTGAGCTAAAAACAACATGTACTGTGTGACATTTGTGCTTTGGTAAATCAGGGAGCTGTCAGTTTTCCTCCTCAGTTAGAGAGATAAGATATAATACTGTCTACTAATTATGGAGTAACTGTGCAGTGTTGGTTTTTGAATGCATTAAGCCCGGTTCCAATGAAGCCCTAAATCATTCCCGTATCATGTTTTCTTAATGACATGAAAAGCTGTCCTCCTTGCCATCTCCATTAATGGAGCAGGCGTGCTAAGATAAAACGTGACAGCGTTCATAATGCCGGAGTGATAAATCTCTGTGAAGGTGCGGACTTGCACCGTTGCTACATGCAGCAATACAACTGATTAACTTCACACTTAGCCACACACAAGCAACATGCGTGCATGTAAAAATCACAAATACATGTCTTACTCATAACTCTGCCCACAGTCCCATCTTCTGCTTGTATGCTTTCATTTGTCAGCAAATCATTGTTAATTGGTAATTAAACACAAAAGATAACATTTGCTGTTTAAGAAGTAATTGAGATAAGTGACGGCATGTGCTAAAATGAGTATCTATTGACTTATGACCTGCTCACTGTGCGGGTTTTGGCATGCATACAGCCAAGAAAGGTCTTTGCTTTGTTCAACAACTGAAAGGAAAGACTTTGAAAAAGGCAAAAAAAAAAAAAAAAGGAAGAGACGTTCATGTCTAACACAAAAAGACAATCATGACAGATTTTGAGAGAGATAAAAGGAGGAAGTGCAGTAGGAGAAACAGAAGAGGCTCGGCTGGATAAAGATATAAAGGAGTGTAACTAACGGACTGAAAAGATAGAACAAGATGTGAAAAGTTAGTAAAAAAAAGAAACAAGAGTTTGAGAAAATACAAAAAGTCCTGCAACACTGAAGCAGCAGCCCAACTAACACCAAACAAAACTAATTGACTTTGCCTTTTAACTATTCATGTATTCATGAGTGTTTACTTTATATTCAGCAGTCATATACTGTAATTAAAAATCTGATATACTTTTTTGTAATTATATGGAAGGATGATTCATTCAGCATTTTCACCAGCACTAATAGTCTATCTCTGTCTGTGGCAAGCACAAAGTGGGTAATTAGTATGGGCCGGAGACAGCCAGACAAAGAAAAACACCTGAAAATTAAAAATCTAAACAGATTTAATAGCCATCTTTCATGATTGACAGTTGACCGCGATGTGCAAAGCTGCAAAAATAGCAATGATTACAACAAACACTGTGCTTTATGGTGGTTTCAAGACAACAGCATGGTTAGATAAAGTTGGGTACAATGGCAGATTTGATATACCATCATACACTAACATGAAAATGAAGGACGGAAAACTGCTGGACTAAAGTTTCACTCTGATCATCTTTTGATCTATTTACCAATCTTCCCCAGGGGTCTTTAAAATTATGATTATGTTGTCTTTAGGCAACATAAAGAAAAGGATTGTTTTCTAGGACATAGTGTCTGCAGAGCGGCAGGAGTTTATCAAACATTTGCCTCTGTGTTGTGGGCGGAACTTTAGGTGTGGAGCAAACCCCTTTCCTATCATTCATCACCCGCTGGCTTACAGCCCCAAATACCTCCAACCTAACATTATACGTGCAGCTAAATGGCAGGAAATGCATGGATCCATTTGCCTACAAGCGAATGCATCAGAATGGAGCGGAGAAGGAAGCTTGTGGTTTGGAGTAGTTACTTGTACATCACACTTACAAGCTTTTTTAAGCAGCATTTTTGCATCTGCTCCTGATTCACAGAGATTTGAATAAAAAAATACTTAGGAATACAATTTTAAGCTTATTTTTCTCTATATGTGTCCACCATCGTGAGAACATGTCAGAAAACATGTCAAACATTATTTTCATTGGGAGTAGGAATTTAAGTGTTAAGTTTGTTTCCATGTAAAGCCAGTGTTTCCAAAATACTCAGAGTTGTAGGTGTTATAGCATCAGAATAATTTACAAAAAGAAAGTTCAAAAACACAAGGGAACTGTTGGCACAGATTAAGCCTTCTCTCATTCCCCATTATCATTTTCTCTCTATCCTGCCAGTTTACAGCCCCTTACAGTATTGGAGCTATTATCTGTACGGTTTTGAGACAGCTGGAGCTAACTCGCTCTGTCCAGTTCTATAATACAGTCGATGGTCACAGCAACAACCTTTTACCAACTTTGTATTTCTGTACGCTCTTGTTTCACAACAATTTCAATAAAGAAATACAAAGTAATGCATTTTTAATCTTAATGTTCTTCATATATGTCATACATGAAAATTATTGTGTATTATATGTGTGTGACTATTGCACTTTGTATGCAATTCATTAGTGATTTGTACATCTATTGTGTCATTATAATGTGTTACATGCACACTCCTGATATAAAAGTCACAAATCGATTGGAGCATTCATGAAAAGTCTGACATACATGGAACGGTCATAAAAAGCCACAAATTTGCATATGCATCTTGCAAAAGTTCCACACAATTCTGTAAGATGTACCTAATAATTGTGTGTAAACTATGTAAAATGCACATAAATTGTGTAATTCTCAACCAACCAAAATTTTTCAACAGCTTAAAACCAAATTCATGTAAATATCCGTTGGCTGAAACCCTTGACTGACATCTGCGCACATCGACGAATGACAAACTCAAGAAACACTTGTGAATTACATAAATCATGCATGTATTACGAAAGGCCAAAATTTCATACGTGGGAAAATGTATGTAGTGGCTGTGTGACACGGCCTTAAGGTATAAAAAGAACTAAAGGTTTCTTTTGTGTTATTGAGGGGTAGAGAAAACATGCAGTTGGCCAAATCTTTGATACTATACTGTTTTAAAAAGTGTATTTTTAAATTACAAAACCTTTTAAGAATTGTAAAACTAGAGTCTCACATGTAGTAATAGTTTGTATATGGTATGGTGCAGTGCATTTCTGCTTTTTGATGAAAATATGTCCATTTTTGAGCTTCACAATTGAATATTTTACCAGAAGTAATCAGGAATTCCTTTAAACAAATTTGACAAGGGTACAAAAGGAATCAATCTGTTGTGTTTAAATTAGGCTAAAAATTCAATAAAATACAAAACAACAAAAAATCCAATGTAGTTGAACTCTTTTTGAGTGCATTTGGATTGGTTTCGTTAGAAAAGCACATCTCACAACAATCGTTTTACACCCGAAAATTAGTCTACATGTTAATTTTGGGTATGACTTTTGAGACAAGATGCTTTAGACCAGGGGTCGGGAACCTATGGCCCGCGAGCCATATATGGCTCTTTTGATGGTCACATGTGGCTCGCAGACAAATCTTTAATTATACTTCTTTTTTCATTAGTCCTTCTCGGGTGCGATGCGATGCCAGAGGCGCGCAGTAGTAACGGTGCTTGGAGAGAAAATCAGTTTACTATTATCTATTTCACAGAGTTTGTACCAACTGGAAACCTGTGAATTGCCGTACCTAAAACTGCGCGTTCCCGTCTCTGAGAACGAGCGCGCAGATGCGGGGACGGGATGTGTGAGGAAGAAAGCAGAGAGTGGGGTGGGGGGGTTGTGGGCACGGCCAGCAGGTGAATCGCGCAGGGATTGTAAAAACGTAAAACCCGCTGCCCATCACTCACTGCAGCGTGTGAGTGTGTGTTTGGCTCCACGTCTGTCTCACATCTACAGAACATTCAGACCTACGATCACGTTTAAAGTCTCAACGCCTGCATGAAGCAGAAACTCACCACGTATCAACCAACCAGACTACACCATCAGCAAAACCACCACGAGAAATATTTATCAGCAACAGCATAACAATGTTATTAAATAGAATCCACATGTTTATTGTCATTTAAAAATGTTGAAATTTCATCAAATGGCCACATTTATTTGTATAATTAGTTTTAAACATATTGTCGCGGACAGAGTTTAACTGGGTGGCTGTTGGGCCGCGTTATAAATTCTGGAGTTCACTAAACGCATCAAGCAGAGATCTGATTGGCTCTCAGTTCTGTCACTCAGCCTGTTGTTCGGTAGTTTGGACCAATGGGGTTCAGCTATGGGCCAAATAAGGGAAATGGGAGGGCTGGAGCGGGAGCAGGGGAATATAAAGTTGGGAGAAGCGCTTTTATCTCGCTGGAGAGATTCAGGAGTTGCTGAATTAATTGTACGGCGTTTGTTGTGGTCTGCAGTAACCAGAATAAAGAACCTTAAAAGAGGTTAAGTCTCAGTGCCTCAGTGTGGGAAAGGGACACTACATTATTGTATGGCTCTTTCAAAATTACATTTAAAAATATGTGGCGTTTATGGCTCTCTCGGCCAAAAAGGTTCCCGACCCCTGCTTTAGACTATTCACCAAATAGTGACCAGATATGACCACAAGGTCAAATAAATCAGTTTAATCCACTAGATGGATAATCTCTGATGTCACTAATAGGATTATGAATGGAAAAAATGATGCATAAAGTGGGACAGCCAAGTTGACCAGAGTTTGATCTGCCCAACTGAGTGTTTTGATTATGGTCAGTTGGGTGGAATACAGTTAAGGGAGAGCTTTGCTGAGTCTAAGCATGACCCACCTGCCATAGAGAAGGACAGATACACACCTCTATTTTATGTTTTTTGTTAAGGATTTTATTTTGGGTGTTCAGTTTGAAATTATTTTTCTTTCTGTTTAGCTCTTTGCATCACTTATGCATGAAAAGATTAATATATAAAGTTGGATTTGACTTGATTTGTCAATTCATCAGTCTTAGTAAATCTGTCCCCAGACGAGACATTTTCTCTGATCCTTTAACCACCTCTGTCCTTTCAAAGTTTCTCCCACCATTTTGATGAGAAGCTCAGACAATGAAGTGCTAAAGGAGGACAGAGAGAACCTCTGTGTTTGCAGTGTAAACAGTGAGATATCAGGAGGCGGTGACCTTTTAGCTGGGATCAGCTGGGAGGGGTTTGTGTAGCCCAAGTATTTAAACAATTAAAATGAGAACTCCAATAACTCCAATAAAACAATGTTTTGGTAGGTGATTATCAGACACATTATTAAAGGACTAAAGCTAAATCCACCACTACAGGGTTTCTTCAGTTTAGTGGCAGGTATTTTAAGTGTGTAGCTACTCCAATGTGTCTCATATCCTTTAGTGACAAAGACACTGAACATATTATCAGAAAACTTTTGAAGTTTGATGGACATTTCTCTCGGTTTAATACAAAGGTTCATTTGATCAGTGCAAAAGTATGAGTTAAATACAGCAAGGGAGCCAACACTGTTGCTATGAAACAAACTCACATCTTTTGATGAAGTTATTGGTGCAAAATCTGCTACTAATTGGACAGATACAGACACAAAGAGCACCATATCCCCACACTCCACAGGAGACAATGAGGCTGTTAAATCACACGAGAAAGGATCCCGCTGATAGAGAACTGAAGACTGCGGTGACAGACACCCGTTAAGCAACTGGAGTTAAGCATGCACACACTTGCTCCTCCGCAACCAGCATGCACACTGACGCATAGATTTGCTCATGCACTGACACTCATAACACTCATCTGACACTCAAACACAGTCGGCTGACAGCTAAGACACGCTTCTCTGACGGATCAAACATAATGTCCAAACCCTCAATGGTTTGTGTGTGTGTGTGTGTGTGTGTGTGTGGGTGTGTGTGTGGGTGTGTGGATGTGCGCTCAAAAATGGAAGATGGAAGGGGGCATGTGTCAAGCCTGTGAGCAACAGACAAGCATGGGGACTTAGGGGTCAGAATTGTAAATTTTGAAGTGTCACATGTCATGTCATTTATCTGTCCACTCACTTCTCCTTTACAAGCTCCCACTCAATCATTCCTGAATAATCAGTTGCTCAGTCTGCTTTATCCTGTCTTTTTTTTGTTTGTCCTTTTGATTCGTGGTCTGCTTTTCTGCCTTTACTCCTCTAATTGTTGGAGCTGAGGGGGACCGAAGACAGCATTTCCACTTGACCGAGTTGATGAAAACAGCTTTTGTTTTTAAGTAGCCCCTAAAACAACCATTAGAAAAGCCTTTTCAGTATAATTGTTTAGTAAAAACATAAAATTGTTTCTCCACTGGGATACAGATGTGTAGGTGTACACGTATTTATATTCTTGTGGGGACACAAACAAAGCACTTGTGATAAAAAAGACGATATAAAGTACTTCATGTGTATGTTAAAATAATTCATGGTTTCAGGGTGTGAATGCATGTGCTTTTTCTACAATCCTTGACCTTATATGAACCTTATAGGCTACTGGTTAGGGTAGGGATAAGAATGGGCAAGGTGGTTACCATATTTTCCGCACTGTAAGGTGCTTACAAGCCTTAAAGGGACTATAATATCATGCTTTTCTTAAGCTTTTCGGAGTAAACTATGTCCATATGTTATTATATTACCTTTGGCACACATAAAAACATTTTTTTAATGAAATATGAGTAACATTCACAGTTTATTTTCCTACCCGGACGTAAGACGACTTAATCGCTGAGGCCCCGCTTTTCCTTTCGCGTGGGTGCCGTCCATTTCATCCTAGAGCCAGCATTGGCAGCGTGTCTGCGTTTCGCCCACGAAATCCAACAACATTTAAACTTTTCCAAAAATGGATGTGCATGTTGTGCATATAAAGGGAACACAGCTATCTCCGGGGGGAAAGTTTGTGTGTGTGTGTAACACAGCAGACTCTTCACGGAAGGGGCTGTCCCCCCACGTTCATAGTCATAAATGTCAGGATCCATTCACTTTTGTGGATTGGTAAAGGCTGACGCTCATTTCTTTTCATACATGTTACTAACAAAGTTGGGAGTTGACTGTATTGGTGTGTTTTTATATATGTTGCAAACAAGGTTGGGAGTTACAAGAATTGTAAATATGCTAATGTGGCTAACGTTTAGCATGTCACAAACATGTTAAATTTAATGTAAACACAGTTGTTAAAGTCTGACTGATCGATTTATCCCTTTTTGTCTCACTTAATGCACTTTGTAGTTTGCTGCACCTTATACATGACACAATATTTTTTCAAAAATAAACCATATATTGACGGGGCACCTTAAATTCTGACGTGCCCTTTAGTGTGGGGAATATGGTAGTTTTTAAAGTCAGGGTGAAGCTGTATGCGCACAAACCCCAAATATATCCAAAGGTTTGATTTCATTTATTTTCCTTCTTGCAGAAAATAAGCAGACCTTTCTTCTAACCACTCCCGCAATTTAATGGAGGTTGCATTTGCCACATGTATTGCTGAAAGCAGATCTGCAAATGTAAACACAGGTTCAGCATATATAAACACAGCACATATTGTTTTTCTAAGTTCAAAAAAAAAGTTTAAATCACCGCGGGTCAGAAACTATTGGTGTATTTTTAAATTAAAAGAAGCGTGTACAGAATGTAACTCCAGTATCGAAATTTACTTTTAAGGCACAAGCTGGTACTTGTTAGGTGACCTAATATGCCTCGCTTGCAGTCTGCTGGAGAACTGTCAAAGTTTGCAACTGAACAGACCCTGACTTGGTAAGTCAACATAAAACATTAAAATTAAAAACATATGCCTTGAGACAATTTCCCAAAGCTTAAGTTTCTAAAATGCTATTACTTACATTTTTAATGAAGGCTCATTTCACAGACTTTCTATCAGCAAAGAATTTGTGAAATTCGGGTTAATAATTGTTTTACTGTACTCTTTTAGGAAGGCGACTTTCAATTGATTGCTTTTTACTTTTGAGGATAGACATGATCCAGAGTAGACAAAACAGACATAAAAGTAACCACATCCATGACAGCCCTTATAGTAGAAGCCCCTTATTTTTTTTCTTTTCTGTTTGGTTAAAAGGCTCATTATTTGGCAACCAGGTCTGGCAGTTCTGGGTGTGAGCAGTTTGATTGCTGTCTGGATTTGATTGGAAGCATCTGGGGGGGCGGGGAGCCAAGAGAATCAGCCAGCGGAGAGCTTTTTCCTCATTTTCCTTTGCAGACGTCTGCATTACCTTAACAGCTTGTATTGGCCTTTTTTTTGACACCGTATTCAGTACAACCTTCAAATACATAACTGACACATTTGACTTTGTTGGTATTAGTGCTAATTTTGTCTTGACCTTTAGGTCATGTTGTGACATTTCTAATTATTCAGTCTGACAGCAACCTGTGGACCTAATTACTTACACTGCAGTCAGTTGTTCGGCTCACGAACGATAAAGGAGCGGTCAGGTAAAGTCAAGGATGTATATTTGCACTACAGGTTCAAATATCTTTCCTTAAGTTTCAATGACAAGATCACTACATTTTAATTATGATTTCTGGTCATACCCCATGTATCCATGTGTGCATAGCATCACCTTACACCTGCAGTCATGTCAGTAGAGGGGTTATCATCATTATATGAGTCAACCTAATTCAAGTGTAAAGAATACCGAAACACTTTTCTGACCTTGAAAGTAGTGTTCTTTTATTTCCACAAGTACTTTAACATGAACCCTTTAACACCAGAGCTCTAGCTCCAATGTTGGCATTCTTTCAAGTACCGTAACTCTTCAACTGTTGACGCAATTAATAGAATTCCAGCGGATTCTGAAGCAGCCTTGCGCTAGTATGCAAGACTTTACAGTAGCTAGGTGCGTGACATTTATGACTTTAACTTTTAAGGATTGTAGATTTATGGTGTGTAAAAGAAGGTTGGTTTGTTTAGGTGTCGCCGATCAGCTCCGTTATCAAAGGTTTTGAAAAAATTAAGCATATCTAATTATTATATATTCAAAACTTATAAAACAGCTTGTGTTTACTAAAATCTCAAATGATCAATAACATTTCTGATCATGTTTTTTCTATAAACAATTACTTAAATTTCTATAAAAACTGAATTGACCATCTTTATCTACATACAGAGTTCTTAGTGCCAATATGAAGCCAGCCTGTGGAGGCAACGGTCTGATCAAAGACAACTCCACACCGCCCCTTTTAACTTGCCCCAGTCATCCAATGAGAGGCCGATGCTTCGCGGCTGTTAAGAAGACCTCATCTCCCAAGTCATGAACATGCCTCCTCCCAGCAGGGGCCAAAACTCCTCCGCTCCGAGGCATCCTGACCAGATGTCCAAAACACCTGAGCTTCCTCCTTTGATGCAGCAGAGCAGCTATTTGAACCCAGTTTCAATCTCAGCTTCACGCGTGGCATCAAACCTATGTTTGCTCACAGGAAAACTTATCTGAAGTCAAGCAAAAAAATACTCTCCCAAGGTTACCTTTTTTTTTCTTACTATGAAACATTTCATTAACATTTTAGTTTAAAAGGTTCTGGTAATTATGCAAATGACCTACTCTGGAATAGTCCTCTAATGTAGTTTTGCGGGAACAGCTGTTTAATTGCGCATTGTTTTGCCTGAATGTGAATTGCTTTCTCTCTATGTTTTCATGACATTTAACAAAAAATAATCTCAGTGGCTGTGCTAAGAACGAGCTAATGTAGCCTTAAGCACTTGTGATTTGGTTCAGAAAAACACCATGGCTGCTTGTACCTGAACACTGAACTTACATTTCACAATTTTAAACTGCTTTTCCTCATTTCAAGTGGTGGTGTTTGAAACCTTAGGTAAGTGTGAGTCGGAAGCAATGACAGAACCACAACCTTTTACATTGGGGAGGGGGGAGGGTTGGACAAGTGGCACATGAAAACAGTGGAGTGTAATTATAAATACAGTGGATTGAAAGTACATATGTCAAACTGTTTTATTATTGTTACTAATATTAAAAGAGCAGTTCTTTTAGTTGAGGTGCTATTACTAATATTTAAAGAAGCTTGCATTGATGACTTCTATTCTTCTAATACTTCTAATATTGACTCAAAAATGAGGAGGGGGGGTGGAGTTGCCGCCCTTGCTCCCCCTTAGCTATGCCCCTGATCTGAAGTCTGAAAAGGACCTATCTTGACCAAATTTGGCTTAAGCAGATAGTTTCATTTAAAAAGCAATTTAACTCGTGTTTCCAAAAGAAGCTAAACTAACATCATTGTGTCAAATGTTTAAAACCTGCCAAAGCAGACAGATGTCAATGAAATGAAATGAAAATGATGAAATGAAAATAAGGTTTGGCGTGGTAAATTCAGTTTTTGTTTTGAAAATCCTCCTGTTTCAATTTTTGATCGTCTACGGATCAAAAAGAATATGAATGTAGAGAATGAATTTGAGCTGAATGTGTACTTTCATTGTATAAATGAGCACGTGTTGGAATAAAACCAGCCTCAGGGCTTCAACAAAAGATATTGTCAGAGGGATTCTCAGAAATCCTTACCCAAAGGGAAAAGTGGCCACCCTCATCTCTTAAGTTTGCAAATGTTTTTTCTAAGAAATTAGAACCCTTACCTGATCTTTCCACCTGCTCAATTCTATTTTTTTGATAATGTAACTCATATATTTTAATGTGTTAAATTGATTTACAATGCTGTTCTAATGTGCCTTTAAATGTAAGTTATTTCTCTGCCCACCGTCTAATGTTTTCCTCCGGATTCCTATAGAAAAGAATGGAAAAAGGGGGGAAAAAAATATTTTAAACTATTGTTCAATAGCTAATTTGTCTACCTTTCTTTCATCAAACATAAAAAAATAGTCCAAAGAACTCAGTTTTCATCACATCTCTAAGAAATTGATAAGTTCTTTAATGTTCTGGCAGGTTTTTCTGGAGGACTGACTAGCTCTTTTATGTTTTAATTTTTATAAATAAAACCACGGTGTGTCCATGGAGACCATCAGCCTCATGGGCTGGCTGTCTGTCTGCATAAATATTGGTAGCAGACAAAAGATTGCACGGAGACATTCAATTATTTTACTAAAAGTGTTAATTTATTCAAAAAAGTCCTTTTTGATTTTTTGGAAGTTTTTTTTTTTTCAGTTAAAACAATCAAATAAAAACAAAACATATATATATATAATCGTGTAAACAATTTCTGAGCCGTAATTGTTCCTTCATCCAAGATCTTTTTGTCCCTAATAATAAGGAGTAGGATGTTGTGTTGGCAATAACTAGGGGACTTTCCAAGCGTTAAGAAAAATAGCTGTGAAAAAACAGTTGGGCTTAAAATTATGGACACTGTGCGTTCTTGTTTATTTCTCCTCCCTTGCTGTGTATCTTACGAAACACTGTGAAAGACCAAAGCGGTTGTCATCACAACAATGGGAGTGGGAGGTACAATTCCGTGTGTGTAAGTGTTCAACAGCTGCTCTTCTTCATGCTTTCAAAGCTATTCCTTTCATTTTTCCCCACAATAATATTTCTTTTATATATTTTTTTTTTCGTTAAAGATCTTCAGATAGTTGGATTTACTCTAGAAATGAAATTTCTATTTTGTAAAATAAATAAATAAAAAAGATTCACAAAGCCACTACGTACATTTTCTGTATATTGCACAGATGAAAGTTGGTCATACGTGAACAAACGTGGAAAAAGTGAGAAAAGCTGTGGTCTGCATGAAAAGTTTCCACAGATATATCATTAATGAACCATGATAAAATCACAGAAAAAATACCAATAAGCCACACAAAGACACAAAATTTATCTTAGAACTTGAACCGTGCATGATTATTGCACTGTTTATATGCGATTCATCAGTGATCTGTGCATCAATTACATCATCTCGCAAAAATCATGCACAATTGCATTAGATTTACATAATAATTGTGATTGACCCATGTTAAAATGCATAAACTGTGTCATTCTCAACCAAATTTTTTTGTCTTTGTTATTTTTGATCAAATGTGTAGTATTTTTTTAAACCAAATATTTAAAGCTTCTAATATTCTTATTAAAGGAGGCAAAGTTGCTCACTGCAAAACAGGGAATGCAGGGATGGAATCATAAATATTACCAAATAAATTTAGATTTTTCAATCGTGTTTTGCTTTATTCAATTTGCAGGTTTTTGGATTAAAGATTTAGTTCAGTGCCTGCTTGATTACTACTAAAGGAGAAAGATATGTGAAAGTCCCCCCTGATCATCTTTTGATATATTGTAAAACGTTCCCAATGTTCTTTTAATTATGAGTACGCCATTATTAGCAAAAAAAATGAATCTGTGTTGTTTTCTAGTTTCTGCAAAGCAGCAGGAGTTCATTAGAAATTCACCTCCGAGTTTTCAGCGGAACTTTTGGTGTGGAGCAAACTCCATTCTTTTCCGATCATTCATACTTTTACGTTCTCACCGGCTAGCTTCTAGCCCCAAATACCTCCAACCCAACCTCATCGGTGCAACAAAATGGCGGGCAATGCATGGAACTATTTGTCTAGAAGCGGATGCATCAGAATGGAGCAGAGAAGGAAGCTTGTGGCTTGGCGTAGTTATTTGTACATTACACTGACAAGCTTTTTTAAACAGCATTTTTCGTCTGCTCCTGATTCACAAAGATTTGAATAAAGAAATACTTAGGAATGCAATTTTAAGCATTCTTAAACATATTTTTCTCTATATATGTCCACCATCATGAGAAAGATGCCACTAAAATATGTCAGAAACACTATTTCCATTGGAGTGGGACTTTGAGTATTAAGTTCGTTGCCATGTAAAGCCAGTTTCGTTTCTAAAATGCTCAGGTTTTATGTGTGTTATAGCATCAGAATAATTCACAAAGAAAAAAGTTCAAATACACAAGGCTCAAAAGTTTTTCTTTTCTTCAATAAAACCGCTCAGAGGTTCTAGCAAGTCAAAAGAACACAAACATAAACAGAAATGATGCAATAAGTGGTTATCTATTGGCAAAAAAAGAACTACATTTGGGGACCAACAAGCTGCATCATTTGGAACTCCCTAATAAACATGTCTGTTAGTCTCTGATAGTGACCATATTTAATTTGGTGAGGTAATAGAAATGCAGATAAATGAAAAGTACACTGTTGTAAATTATAAAGTTTATTTCAGTTGAGGCCGGAAATTCTACCTTTTGAAATGCTGCTGTTTTGCAAAAGTGATGTTTACTGAAGCAGTCGACAGTGACAACCTAATTTATTTCAATTTCTTGTATCCATTCAATGAATAGAAAAAAAAAAAGAGTCTTTTAAAATCAGTAATACTTCAGCATTCTTTTTTATAATTTCACCTTAAGCAGACTTTAATTGTATTGCAATGGACCCTACACATTGTCATGTGAATGAAATAGGCCAATGCTCACTTCCCTTTGAATTCAACACAGTTAACAAAATGTCTCCACATCTCATGGTGCAATTGTATTTGTGACCGTAGCATATTCCAATATTTGCCTCAGACAAACAACCAAAATTTGAATAAATGTTTCCTTCCGATGTCTTTGGGAATATATCAGTTCAGCCAAGAACCTGAACAGGAATTAGTTGTCATCCTAAATACCAGATTAAACAGGCCCACCTGAAGCTGCAAATGTTGAAAGAGACATTTATACTAGTCAGAACTTCACACTAAAGGACTGAAACGAGTCAGTACTATTACTCATTAATTACTCGCCTGGACGGACAATGAGAAATAAATGCAGGATAGCACAAATTGTAAATTGCGTTGACACAGAATTCAGGGCCAAGAACTCTGTGGTGTTTCTTGTTATGACTGTTAGAATATTCATCAGCATCATCTGTACAGAAAAATAGCCCCCATGCATGTTACTCATCCACTGAAAGAGTTCATAGAGACTTGTTTTTGCTCTGAGGGAATTGTTCACTGAATATTTTCAGCCTTTCTCCAGTTTGTAAACACATTAGATTTGGGACTGTTATGAAGGTTTTAAATCATGTGTGTAGCTTCTTTATTAGCATAAAGATATGGTAAATTCACATTGTTTTCACTGGAATGTTTTGGATATTTTGAAGAAAAGTTGGAACTCTACTTTAGTATTAGCATGCATGTTTCCCCAGGCTAAGAGATCCCACCATGCTTTCTTTTACGGATTCCTAGAAGTTTCAATAAACTGAAAAATAAAAAGGGATCCATTTATTTATCCTGACATTTTATTAAAGTGCATGTATTTCGTTGGTTGTTTCAGTTTGGGTACATGGACACATTCCTGTGTGTGTGTGTTCATGTAGAGGCGTGTGAGTGCATGGATGTCCATGCTGTCATGCTCGCATGCCTGAACTAGTATGTCCTGACCAGAATACATATTAGGAACTTTTCACTTTTTTTTGTCTTGCCTCTTTGCTTTATTCTCCTTTCACTCTGGTTTATTAAGCTGGAAAAAAGTTTTTTTTTTAATATAAATTTAGAACTGTCTGGGCACACAGATGTTGAACATCTGTGTCTAGATGAAGGTGTACGTACAGCCCGCAAAATAGAACTTAAAAATTAGTGTAGCGTTGCGTGGACGCAAAGATTTGCACATGGAAGCCCGAAACATGCATTTTTCACGTGTCTACATAGACCTTTCATTGGAAGTGGTCACTTGAATGTGTGTTGGTGTGAGGGTGTGGCACCGTCAGATGGTCATGGGACCCACATCATGTATTTTATGTAAATATGTCTTGCCAGTGATTGTAAGACTGATTCCTGTGATGTTACCTGGAAGATAATGAAGAGCCACGCCCAATGGGAGGAGCTTATCATCTAAAAGGGAGCATCACAGGAAGTGAAAATGGAGAGTGACAGAGGTGACATGACCTGCGTGGAGCAAATGAAGTGCTCGAGGTCTTGAAATAAATGAAAGGCCACTCTCACCTTGGCTCCTCTGCATTATTTCCCGGCGGGACCCACGACAGTTGGCGACCCCGGTGTAAAGAAAGCATAACAGAGACAGTTTTCTGTCCTAGATGCAGCAGTTTGGTTCCTACTCAAATAAATTCAGCTAAAAGTGAAAAGTGCTGCCACTTTTAGAGTGTGTCTGAATTGCATTTTTGTTTTTTTACAAACAAGAATAAAGGTTGCACATTTTGATTTTTTTGATTTTGAATTTATATATTTATATATTCCCAACATAAGTCAGGATGTCCCATTTTCTGACTGCAGTTAAATCAGAACTTATCAGACTAGACCCCATTTCACCAATCTTCTTTCAGGCTGTGTGAAATATAGCCTCAATTTTCTGCTTTTATCTGACACCAGTGCCACCTGGCAAAGTCTTCTGCTGCTGAAGCCCATTAAAGATTGTAATAAGTGGCTATTTGATTTACAGTTGGCCTTTTTTTCCCAGCATGAGCCTATCAGTCGGTTCTTCTTTAAATTTTGACACAAGCAAGGCCGGGTTTTTTCCACAAATGGGACTGCCTTTATCTCACCCTTTCTTTGTAGATACCTTTGGATAAATAAGTCAAAGTTGGTCAGCATTTTTTCTAATGCCCAAACCAGCTCTTAGGACCAAAAGTCACATCACGTTCAAAATCCCTTTAATCTTTTTCGTTTTTTTTCTGATATTCAATGTGAACTTCATCAAGCCATTTTCTCATGTCTACAATAGATGCACAAATGCATTCAGCTTTAGCCACAAGACTGCCTGATTAGCCATTTGTGCTACCAAGCAATTAAACAGGTGTACCTCATAAGTGGCTTTTGAGTGTCTATACTACACATAATGAAATGCATTGCTTTCCCTTCCTTATTAAGCGCTATGGTTCTCACATAAAAAAAAAAGAGTCCCTCATTCATTTTGACCCCTTCTTGATCCTGCCATGGTAGCTCTCCCTGGTTCTTCACACAAGCACCATAATCCTCACACAACTTTTGCACACGTCAGGAACACATACATGATATAGGACTCCAGCAGGTCCACCTATTAAAACCTTCATCCATCATCACATTTAATTTTAATATGGTATGAATAAAAACATGCTGACATGGCTAAAGAGGACCATTTGAAGACCTGGATGTTGGAGTTGTTGCTTGCCATAGAAAAACCTGTATAATCATGAAGTGCACATACCCTACGCACACACAACTAATCAAAAAGAGAGCCTTGCACTTATGGTTTATGGAGTATGGTCATGTGTGTGCATCCTCAAAGGGTCATTTCTACTCCAAAATGTGTGTAAACAAGGATTGAGTTCAGGGTTTATAACTAACTAATTTAAAGTTGCAACTCTGATAGATTTGGTCTCTATATTTTTGATATTGTAAGGGTTAAAGTGTGTTGCTAAAGAATGGATTGAGCATCCCGTGTTCAAGGAGAGCAAAATGGTGCACGCAGTGTGTGCGTCTGTGCACATATCCACTGAAATACTCATTGCTGTGTGTGACACAATTGCACAAATATGGAAGGTTTTCTGCAACTCCCTGAGGGCATGTGTTGTAGTGCACACATTCAGCGTTTTGGTTTTACACTTATGCTGTTCAGTTGTTTGCCCCTTGTTGTATTTTCTTGGGAGGAGGGCTTTTTGCAGATTAAACTGCTTCACAGAATATGCTTCACAGAATCAAATGAGACTCGCCCCAAATATTTATACAGTTCACTTGAAAATCAGCCCAGGTCATGATTACCGAAGCACTTAATCGTTAAAAACAGTCAATCTTTGTTTGCAGAGTGCCCCAAAAGTTATGTCAAAAGTCTTCAACTTGTTCAGAATGCAGCAGCAAGATTATTAGCAGGAACTTTTAGAAAATATCACATCACTCCTGTGTTAGCTTCACTTCACTGGCTCCCACTTGAATCTACAATTAAGTTCAAAATCCTCCTGCTCACCTATAAGGCCTTAAATGGTATGGCCACATCCAATATTAAGG
Organism: Oryzias latipes; assembly: GCF_053564925.1. Classification (NCBI taxonomy): domain Eukaryota; kingdom Metazoa; phylum Chordata; class Actinopteri; order Beloniformes; family Adrianichthyidae; genus Oryzias; species Oryzias latipes. The sequence continues at coordinate 31,299,670 of NC_136237.1, read as the reverse complement.
ACCTCATAGTCCCTTACCATCCAATAAGAACACTTCGCTCGCAAAATGCAGGACTGCTTGTGGTTCCTAGAATTAGTAAAAGTACGGTTGGAGGTAGAGCGTTTAGTCACCAAGCCCCTGTCTTATGGAATAAACTCCCAGCTCATGTAAGAGAGGCCGACTCAGTTTCTACATTCAAAGCTAGACTTAAAACATTCCTCTTTGGACAGGCTTATTGTCAGACTACTTAGTATTCAGAGATTATTTAACTTAATGTTAATTTGTTTAAATTAAACTTAACTATTTCTTTTAAAAGGCTGCTAGAAGTTAAAGCTGGGGTAACTATGGTGCACTGGGGTTCTGTCCTCTTTTCTTTTTCTACTTCTACCCTTCCTCTCCTCTATTCTTGATCATAATTTATCATTTAGTTCTCCATGCCTCTGTTTGGTGCAGTGCGATTCATGTATTGTCCCTCTTTCCCTCTCCCCTCCTGGGGAGTGGGAGTGCTTCCAGACTCCAGTTGGTTCATCCGTGCTCCAGTTCCTGACCGTTTACCTCGCCTTTGCTCGCGCTCCTTCACCTGGCTGTGGATCCTGCCTCTGGCTCATCTCTGCTCTGTACCTGACCGAGTACCTCGTCTCTGCTCCTGCTCCTACACCTGGCTGTGGTTCCTGTCTCCGGCTCGACTCGCGCCTTTGACTGTCCCCCCAACCACAGCTGGATGAAGCTCGTCTGCTGGACTTTAAATGTGTAGTTGTAGATTTAGATAAGTTAATTCTTCTCTTTGAGTTCTGGTAAATCGCCTGTCCGTCCTGGGGGAGGATCCCTCCTTCATGTGGGCACCCCTTAAGTTTCTTCGTTTTTCCGGAATCCGGTTTTTTGGGAGTTTTTCCTTACCGCGAAGGGGGGTCTAAGGGTAGGGACACCAGTGTAGCTTAGTCAGTTTGTTAGTTCATTTTAGTATTTTACTATTGCACTCTTTGTATTCATGATCCTTTTGAGTTCATGTTTCACTTCGAAGCCCATCGAGACGACTGTTGTTGTGATTTTGGGCTATACAAATAAAATTGAATTGAATTGAATTGAATACCTGGAAGTAAGAGGACTTGATCTCTGAAGCACCGACTTTTGCTCCTTGTGGGTGCCGTCCATTTCATGACATCAACCTAAAGCCAGCCCTTGGCAGTGTGTCAGCGTTTCACTCACAAAAACAAACAACATCTGAACCTTAGCAAAGATGGATGTGGATATTGTGCAGTAAAATGAACTTGTTTTAGCCGATCATCGTTAGCTCAGCGGAGAAAGTGGATGTTTTTCTTTTTTGATGAGAATATATTTTCTTAAATAAACTACTTTATTTGTCAGGTGGAATAACTCATCTAAAGTCTGGAATGCACCAAACACATAGACTAAGGGCCGCATGGAAACAAGGATCTCAGTTTGCTCACAAGTGAACCCACAAGTGTGGTTCTCTGCATCGGAAATAAATAAACTTACCAAAAAGACCAAAACGTGAAATTTTACCACAGACACTAATTAAGTTAGAGTTGTGCCTTTAAAGCAGGAAAAATGGAGACAGAGAAGCGATCTGTGCTTTTCTCTTTTTTTTTTTTAAACTGGTCAGGGTGGGTTTTGGGTAACACTGTTTCCAAATGAGCAACTGCTGTTACTGTTATTTACAGGCAGTTTGGTTTCCTCAAGAGTGCAAACTGAATCTCTTTGACTATCCTGCTCTGAAAGCACCCCAAGACATCTGTACAGTAATTTACATTTTTTTCTTACTGAAGCTAATTGCAGGATCTGAGTTTAAACGAATCGCATGCTATTCAAAAACTCTTATTACCTTTTTATTTTTATTAGCAAGCTTTTAACATAAAATCAGATATGTGAAAACCAAGTCTCTTCCTTTTCTCTTTCATTAAATATGCTGCAGCCTCCACTCCACACTGTTTGGCCAGTGGTGCAGCAGTAAAGACAAGTATATGTTTCGGCAGGTAACCTTTCCTCAGCCTCTTTATGAAGCAGAGTCACCACTTTGATGGCCTCTTTTTTGCTTTTAGCCCTGGAAAGGATGCTGTACTAAGCAATATTAAGGACATCATTCTTCATGAGGACTATTTGAAAACCCAGGAGTTCATTACAAGAACTTAATATCCAGCAAAATTACTGTTTTTGAGCCAAAATTTTCTACTTAAAAATAATGTTAAGGTGCATTATTAAGGGCTGAAAATCATTAACTGCACAAAAGCAGTTGCGCTTGAATCATAAAGACATTTAGCATCTGTCTTCTTTTCCCTAAAGTTGGGTTTAAATAGACAATTTTAGCTTGAATCAAGAGCAGACTACAGCGTGCAACATACCCGAACAGATCTATTATAAGCTGTATTGATCCACACACAACGATGGACAGCTCAGAGCAGTATGTGGTGTTTTCAGCATTGCAGGCTGAAAATGGAACTTTCCCAGAGAAGTCGACTGCAGTTAAGCCAGCAAAAATGTTTTCACCGGCTTTAGGCTGCTACAGATGATAAAATCTCTATCTCTGCCATGTGATACTGCGCCGTACAGCTGCACTTTCCACAGACTCCATTTAATGAGGTAAGTTAGCCAAGGTCATGCTATTTATCACAGCAAAAGGATGTAGGAGTGGTTGTTGGAAAAAAAAGAGAAAAACACATTACATCTGTAGTCTGATGTGAGATCAGGCACAACACAGAATATTTCTGTTCTTAATATATGCCACATATTTTACAGTAAAGAAAAGGGACGGAACACTTAATTATTAGATGGAAAAAATAACACAGACCCATTTTTATACTTTATGCCTTTTTTTTGTACTTTAAAGGACTCGATGCATCACCAATAAGTGTATTTCTTTCACAGCTTTAAATACACTTCAAAATAACATTGCATTTCATCACCTCTGTCTGAGCTAGTAGTGATCATTCAGAGCCTTCAAAATCCTTTTCTGAAGATTGCTTAGTAAAGTATTTTCCCCACTATAGGGCGCACTGGATTATAGGGCGCACTGTCAATGAATGGACTATTTTTGAAATTATTCCATGTAAAAGGCGCAACGAACTATAGGGCACATTTAGACAAGGGTCACACATCCCAAAATACCACTGCGAGGTGACATAAATGCACGTTTTTCCAGCAAAATCATTAGGTGAAAGAGGTTTTTTTTAAGAAGCTGACTGCAGTTAAGCCAGCAAAAATTGTTTTTACCGGCTTAGGCTGCTACAAATGATAAAATCTCTTTGTATTGTGATAATTGTGCGCCTCCCATTGTAATCGGGAGGCGGCAGTCGCATTATTTACATGCAGCGTGGCAGCCGCCAAGGTTTTAGGAAAAAAGAAATTAAACTGTGAGCAGATAATTTTTTAACATCGGTCAGTGGCTGCCCGGACACATTTAGAGGTTGCGCGGCAACAGGCGGGTGGCAGGAAGGCAGCAGCGCAATAATTGACTAATAGGACGGTCTCCAAGTTCCCTAAAATCATCTGATAATCGGTCGATTTCAGACTGCATCCCTCCCGCCACCCCCTTGTCCCTGTGCTGGTGTCACACTGTCGCACTGTTGGAAACTGTATGGTAGCACTACGGACACTTAACGATGCCTGTTAAAATGGGCCTGGGGCCCAGCGATGACCGGATGACAATCAGGCGATCCCGGCCACCTTGGGCCTAAATGTGGAGACAAGCAATAACTTATCATCGTGTTGTTAGAATTGATGAATTGCGGTTGATGCTGCAAAGAATATGAAAAAGACAAAAAATTGTGCTTTCTTGGGATTGTATTGTTTTGTCTATTCATTTTCTGAACTGGTTATATCTCTAAAGGGGTCACCGGGTTCTCGGAGCCTAACTCGGCCACTGTTGGGCAAAGAGGAAAAAAAAAAAATCGCCAGTGTGCCATAGGGTCACAATCATTCACCCTTGTACACACATTCTCACCTAGGGACAATTTAGAGTCATCAATTCATACTAGAAGCATGTTTTTGGACCGTGAGAGGAAGCCATGGTCCCCATGCAGGGAGAACCCAGGCATGCACACGGGAACATACAAACTCCACACAGAAAGGTCTCAGCTGGGACCTGAATCAAGGCCTTCTGGCTGTGAGGTAAGAATGCTAACCACTGCACCACCGTGCAGCCTGGGGTGTTGACTGAAAATTGACAAGATTATTATGTTTGCTCAAAATCTGAGTTGCAAATGACTAGTGGTAAAGAATGGCCCGCTTTTATATACTTCCGACTTTCCGACTCGAACAAATAGCTTCTTACTGTAGTTGTCTGGCTTTAAATGTCGCAGAAAAATGACAACTGAATTGTTTCATTTCGCTGGGGCCGTTTTCTAGGGGTCATGTCACGCTCACTCAGTCCAGTTCTCCTAAATAGTCAAGGGTTCGCAGTAATGTAGAACATGTTCGTGACAGGCTAAACGTGGTAGAATATTTACAATTCCTGTAACTTCAAACCTTGTTTGCAACACGTAACAAAGAGACTCACACTGACAAAACAAGCATTACTGTTACTTTGTTAACTCCCACGCATGTTAATAACACTTTAAAAAAAAATACTGTCAGACACAGTTACACATTAGTCATGTCAGTGTGTTCACAACACCCAGGCCTGTTTGCAACTTGTAAAAAACAGTCTGTGACCACTAAAACATACGTTACTGTGGTTACAATAGCTGTGTTAACGTATTCATAAAACACCCAATCCTGTGTGCAACTTGTAACATTAACAGACTGACATTTTGACAGAGTACTGTGTACCTCTTATAATCACATCTACATCAATGAGCATAAACAGAATTAATCCATACATAAGGCGCTCTGTATTTCAAGGTGCACTGTTTTTTTGTTGTTTGAAAAAAATAGGGGATTTTAGGTGTGCTTATGGTGCAGAAGTCTGAGTAACGGCACAGTCAAACATATCAGAATGGTATCTAAATGAATTTTGACTGTTTGGGGGGGGGGGGGGGGGGGGTTGGGGATCACAAAATTTTGAGGAAAAGTTCGGTTTCTTTTTTTCCTCCAAAGTTGGATAAGCTCATGTATCCAAAATATTTGCAGAGGAAATGGTTCAGAAGGCTCCGAGGCTTGTTCTAGTTTGAAAGTTTCCACAGTGAAAAAAAAAAAAACAATGCTAGAAAGTTTTGTGAAGAAGTCTTACAAATGTCAGAAAAAAGTTTGACACTTTGGGCATGTTTGTCTTAGCCCTAACAGATTTTCGCCCAATTAAAATTAGAAAAGTAGTAGTTGGGTTGTCTCCAGTAACCCCATGACTCCAAAGGGATTCAGTGAAGATGGATGGACGGATGGATGGACGGATGGATGGATGGATGGTTTTCTAGCAAGTATGTGTATTCATCACAACCAAGCTAGAAGCACAATAGTTAAAAGGTCTAAGGTTTTTTTTTTTTTTAAATAATCAAAAATTTACTTTTTTCTAGCAGTACTCATTTAAATTCAGATTCATTTTTCATTTTAATTTTGTTGTTTTCTCGTGAACTTGAGCTTTATTTTCTCATTTTGTTTCAAACTTCAAATTAATTTACATCCTCTTGTTGTTTTGTACGGAGCCCATGTCCTGATATGGATATGATAAAAAAATATCTCGATCACACAAAATAATGAATGTGTGCCAACTAATTAATCATTTCGATAGAACGAAATATTATTTCAAGGGAATGGAATACTATTTTGTGGGAACAAGATAGTAATTCGTGGGAACAAGATATTTTTTTATTTTATCCATGTCAGGACATAGGCGCCGTAGTTTTGCCTGCTTTACTTTAATTTCTGTGTAGACCTTTTTCCCTTTCTGCTTACAGAAAAATATTTTTTTCTCTCAATTGTGGCTGTCAATTCTCCCATCTTCCTCACTTCAAAATACAATAATTTTTTTGCCTTAAAAGGACTAAAGTCAATAAAAGATCACATCAGAGTGAAATCTAACCCAAAAATGACTGAAAACAAATCAGTGGAAAAAATGCATCTGGAATGTTGGCTTGTCTCATGTTTCTTAGTTCTGTGACATTCCCCAGTGCCCCCCCCCCCTCCCACCCCACCGTGACACTCATCCATAAGTAAACATTCCGCTTTGACATTTCCTTTTCTTGTTGTGTATTGTATTCTTTAAAAATGGCAACATTGACACCATGGGTATTTGGTTGGTCCAACAATACTATGCCGCAGAAAAAGGATTCTACTTCCTTCAAAAGTTTCAAAAAACATTTTAAAAATAGCAAATACTGGCAATCGAAGCAATATTTAGGATTTCTTGATCTTTACAAGACATGTCCAGGGTGTACGTGATATAGGCTCTGGCAGCCCTGTGATCTTTACAAAAATAATTCTGTCTTTTTTTCAATTTTAACTTAATCTTGCATGTCATATAAACCTCCACCGTTACTTCTTTGACCCCTTTGTAATATACCTCTTGATTTCACCAAAGCTGCTTCTCATTTCTTGATCACTTCCTCATTGCCTAGAGCATGGTTTCAGTTAAACCCTGCATTTGGATGTCTCTCAAAGATGGACCAAACAATAATTATTGATCAAAATTATTGATTATCTGGCAAAAACATACTGGCATCTTCTTCTGACAAGACAACCATATCCTGATGCTAATTAGCAGTACAACATCGACTAAAATAGCTTTTTTAATGTAAAATGTCTGGTCAAAAAGGTGATCATTTTCTTTTTTTCAAGTTTCAGCTGTACACTGTCTTTAAAATATATATCTATACACATATAAAGGATCTGCACAGCCATTACAGTTATTCATCCACAGGACTTGGATTCAATCATTACCATTCAGGAAAAAAAGAGAGCTACAATGAGGTACCTCAATTTGATTTTAAACAGCCACGTCAGCAGCAATCCTTTTAGGTTATTTTTAAACTTTTAATTAGGTTGTTTCAGCAGGCCTAAGTATATATTGTCTGTATTTGTATTTTGAGTGTATTGATTTTACTGCTGATTGTTTGTCTCGGCTCTAAGGAAGTTCTCAGCAAAGGAAGTTCATACTTGAAAAATCAAGAGAATTTCATTTGATTGATTTGATATTAAAAACTCACTCAGAGGAAAATGGTGTTGTTGTTTTGTTTTAACATCTTCTTGTGACATTTTTTGATGATGGAGGACAAATATAAAGAAAATTAGGCTAAAATGTCTTTAGTATTTCTTCATTAAAACTATTGTGGATCCGGAGTTGCCAAAAAGAGCTGTTTGAAAAACAGCATATGACTACAACTGTTAACACATTTGCTTAATAAACTAAAAGAATTAGCTCAAAAAAAAGAAAAAAAATGTATTAAGATTTTTTTAAATCATTTAAATTATTATCTTGAAAATTGACAGTATATTAAATTAAAAGAAATCTCAAAAAACAGACAAAAAAGAAGAAACCAAAATCTCGACAATCATTTCAAAAAATTTCTTGAAAGAAAAAAAATATAATCATGAAAAACAAGAAAAAATTTGTATGATAAACAAAAATTTCGAAACAAAAACCACATTTTTTTTTCTTATTAATTTTTTTAATTGAACAAATGCTTCTGAAGTCAAGGACACGTTGCAGATTCTTTTGACAACATTTATCCCCACCTAAAAAAAATATGCATTTTAAATGAAAATGTAAATCTAGGAGACTGAAAGCATTTTTTATGTTTAAAAAAAACAGAAAAAAATATATTCCTGTGAATAGTCATCTGTAAATTATTTTATTTTTTACCTCACTTTTTACCTCACAACTCCGAATCCACTGTAGTTTTGCATGCAGCACTTTGAGTTTCTGAGGCTCCACCTTATTGATTTCACATTTGTTTGCCAAAGACGGCGCTTAAAAAAATGTACCCCCCCCTCACCAACACCATTTCTCATCTTCACCGTAAGGATTTATATATCTCATTAGGGCACTTAGCACCAGCTCAGGAGGAAACGCTCGATGCGTGTGCACAGTAGGCCTGCAAAAGAAGGTGAAAGCAGAAACGGAGAAATCTGAACGGCAGGGCTGCCATAATCTTCCTCCCTCCTGCTCTGTCTTAGAGTTGCTGAGTAGTGATTCTATAATGAGAAAGCTGTGACGTTGACGGGGAGAAAAAAAGAAATCTAAGCAGAGTGGGTTTGGCGTGTGTGGCTGGCTGGATGGATGTGTAGTCAGTTAACACGAGAAAGGACGGATGAAAGCGGAGGGGAAAATAAAGCAAGAATCAGGAAAATCGGAACATCAAGAGAAAATTCTCGGTCAAGGTCTTCCATAATGAACAAATTATCATGCAAAGGTTCCCCTCTCTACATCCGCCCTTGCAGCTCTTCTCTCCCTCTACTGTTTTTGCTTGTCTTTTTCTCATCCCTCCTTTTTTCCCTTCCTCACCTGTCTTTTTCTGCTCCACTGGATTGACCTTGGCTCCCACCTCTCTCAAATCCCTTGTTTGTTGCCTCCCTTTCCATTTCTGTGTAACCTTGTTTATTTTCTGCCGCATTCCTGTTTTCTTTATCTCTGTTGCTTCTCCTCCTTTCCCCTGTTCACCCCACCCCCTTTTTTTCCAGGCCTCAGGCAGTAGTTTGCTGCTCTAAAACCTCTCTATCAGCACATCCCTGCAATGTTCGGGTCTGACAGTCACTTTCACTGCAGAACTGGCTGATTTGCGGCATGCACACACACGCATGCACTCGTGCACATCCTGTTGGTGTCACTCAGCATGACCAGAGCAGTCAGCAAGGGTTTGTGTCTGCGCACGAGTGTCTTCTGCCTCAGTAAAAACATTAAATCATCCTGTGTGAATGCCTTTTACTACATGTGACTGTAAGCACAAACATGACTGCGTGTGGGCGTTAATCTGGGTGTCGCTACTCTGCTCCCCTACCTCTCCCCCCCCTCTGAATTTGCTCACTTTTTTTATGTTTCAGTATTAGCCCACAAGCAATGTAAAGGTCACACATGGCAGCGGTGTTTGACTCCCCAGTCTGTTAAATAATGGCTTTGCTATTTGCTGTTCTCAGCTCCAATCCGACGTCTGCGTGTGGCCCTGGGGGCACAACGTCGCCTAAGCATCGCTTCAGCGACACAACGGCAGCGGGTCAGAGTGCAGACACACGGTCTGGTATATGCTTTGAACTTGTTCAGCTCTCCAGGTACATGATTTTTTTTTTCTTTTCTAACAACATAGCAGCTGTGGCATCTGAAGCACAACAGAAAAGAAGTCCATTAAATAGAAAGAATTACTTGAAGTAACTAAATCGCACCACAATAAATTGCTAAATAAAATATCAAGTGTTCACTTACTTCATAAAGAGTTATATTATTAACCCAGAGAGACACCAAAAATGTGTCAGACTGCCTTTACAGACAAAAGTTAGCACAGTTTTAGCTTCACTAAAGAAGAAGAAAAAAAGTCTTTTGTTTTTACTTTCATTTGTCATGAGATGAACTCAAAGATGTGAAACTTTTTTTCAATTTCCCATTATTTTTCAAGCTAACTACAGTCAAATGAAAAATTACAGGTTAAGCGAAAATGCTGCATATTAGAATTTTTGATGAAGCTGGAGTACTCCAAGAAAAACCTGGCAGGCACAGGAAGAGCACGCAGATGCTACACAGAAAGTCCCCCAGGCTCTGGGGCTTGAACTGAGAGCATTCTTATGCTAACGACTAAACCTCTTTAGAGGACTATTAGGATATAATTAAAAGGATGTGGCGCTTCCAAGGCCTATACATTAACCCAACATTGCATTAAAGGAACAAAAATAGAAAAAGATGTAATTCCTTCCAACAGTAATTAGAGACCCACTCCAATGAAAATTGTGTTTTTGGTGTTTTTAACATGTACTTGTGGCCTTTTTCTCATGATGGAGGACATAAGTAAAGACAACGCTCCACAGCAACAGTCCCGCCCACAACTCAGAAGTGAATTTCTGATGAATAACTGCCGCTCTGCAGAAACTATGTCATAGAAAGCAGCACGTTATTCGATTTGGGCTAAAAAACAGCATAATCAAAATTAAAAGATAACTGGGAACGCTTTTAAAATAGATCAAGTTCTACAGAGTGGGTTTGTAAGTCACATTTAACAACCAATATATCACGATCTGGGATGTTAGTTGTATCCTTTGGTTGTTATGTTTTTTCGGTCATACGTTTGTGTTTAGGCTCAATGGCAGCAACAGCATTGTCAGTTTAGTCCACTAACCCTTTTGGTTTCAGAATTGAGAAATCCTCTAGGACAGGGGTGTCAGAATTCAGACCTTGAGGGCGGGTGTCCGGCACATTTTCCAACCAACCTCCTTATTGGGCAAACTCACCTGATCCAGATAATCAGCAGCAGATAAGGCAGGATTTCTGGAACACCAGCTGGTGGCCAGCCCTCGAGGCCTGGAACTGGTCACCCCTGCTCTAGAACAAGAAGCGAAATGTCTTCAACTAAAAAAGGGAAAGTCCAGAGGATCTGGCTGCACTGTTGTGCAGTGGTTAGCGCTCTTGCCCAGGTTTAAATCCCAGCTGGGACCTTTCTGTGTGGCTTGTTCTCCCTGTGCATGCACAGGTTATTTTAAATTGCCTGTAAGTGTGTGGCCCTGCAACAAACTGACAACCTTGGAGATTTAATCTTCAGAGGTAGTGTTAGATGTTTCATGTCAGATTACACGTCCTGTCATCTTTGTTTTCTCCCACTTGATTCAGATTTATTCTGTCTGTTTTAGCATATTTTTTAATTGATCTATTTACAGTAGGTGTATTTATTTAGTTTATTGAATACATTACTTTATAGAATTTATTTTCACTTGGATTTGGGTCCTTTAATCACAAATTAAAGATACGATGCACAAGACAACAAACCACCCATAAATCACAAGTTCTTTGAATTTACAGAGCTGCTTTAAAACTTTGAAAGTTTGTCACATTATTCTGAAGGCAGACTGTTCTTTACTAAACATGACGTGGTGTAAATAATCCGATATTCAGCACTCTTTTCACAGTATTTCAATCACACTCAAAATTTACAAGAAATGGAACACCTCTACTAAAAATCCAGGAACAACCTGTGATTACACAGTAAAGATTACCTGCTTAGAAAAAAAAATATGTATAAAAATAATCTGTTTCCTCCCATTTCTCCAAAGATCCTATATTTTTCATTGTTTTCTAATTGAATTATGACAAACTGTGATTTAAAAGTTAATTAGTGCCTGTAGACTCTAAGATTTTAAAAGTATTTGAGGCCCAACATCCTGTGCCCTCTGGTTCATTCTTTATTGACCCACAGTAGTTGATAGACAGTGGGCAGGTGAGCATGGCCTAGCAAAATAAGTGAGAAAGCAGCAGCGCCTAGAATTCTTCAACATTTTGTTCTGCTGCCATGGGCCGTGCATCAGCATGAGGGAAAGGCTCCCGATTTATGTTGCTGAAGGCTTTCCTCATGGAAGACTACATGGCTTTGCATCTTGATAGTAGGACCCCAGAGGAGAGATTTCCAGTCTCCACTGCCATCACCGCGCAGACTCCCTTGAAATGCACCCACTCCTCCAAACATCGTTTTTCCTAAGCCTTTTGGCATTTCATACGACTACGCCTCTCTGCCTCTTCCCCTACGTTTGGAGGCGGCCTTCACAAGCTGTTACTGGAACGCACAGAGAGCCCTGTTTGCATCAGTACAAGAGTATAAGCAGTGCAGAAAGCTTAACCACCTTTCCAATCACTACTTTCCAAAAAAAAAAAAAAAAGTCTGGTGGTGTGTGTAAGTAGCTGGTCTGCCAACCTCCCCTGCACTCCAGGAAGGACAAATATCATTCTTTTAAGGTTTAAAAAGCATGGCTTCCTGGTCGAAGGGCTTACTCACATTCAGCTTGGTTGCCTCAAACCTTGCTGGCTAACCCCTCTCAACTCCACTCTGACCCACACTCACATTGCACTTAACGATCTGTGCCGGACACAGCACGGTACAATGAAGCGTGCGGAGCACAGATGAGCAATCACAGCTTAAACGAATAGGACTTTGAAGGTCAAACATACCTGGGTACTACAGTTTACCCTGAGGGATTTTTGCATGTTTGCAGTGAAGCAGTAGAAGGAACATTTTTATCTCTTTCTTAAACCTTACACTACGTTCACACCTGGCATGTATTGCACATTCAAGAACATTCTGGACGAAGGTTATTGAACATGTTTTTAGCATATGGTGTTCACACTGGACGTTCGCTGCCTGATACTAGGCTTGTTGTGTAATGTCAAAGTGGTGCACATCTTGCAAATTTTGCTCCAGGCTTTTTCCTTCACAGCTCTATTTTGATATATGAAAGACTTGGTGTCATATAAATCCAACCGCAATCAAGAATTTCTCCTCCATGATTTTCAAAGGGTTGGCACTTCTGTGTGTGAAAAAGGACACTCTCCATACGTCACCACCAAATCCAAGTCCCGGATTGGTCAAAGTTAAATTGGTTTAACTTTCAGTGGGTGTTGAATGGCCATGTGTTTATGTGCATAAACATGCATTTACATGAACTATTTGTTGGAAGTGGTGGGTTGAAAATGTGTTGCGGAGCCTGGAGGGAACGTATCTTAAGAGAAAATATTTGCCTGTTTGTAGCGTTGATAACTTCTGGATTAAAGTTTAATCTAAATTAAAACTTTAACTATTCCATGTGTGAGCCGGGGAAAAACTATTGAGCTGCAGAGTCACGGCACCACTCATCCTACAAAAGTTCACCTAATGAACGACAGCAAATGGTAGTTACAGTGTGCAGTGATGTGTGATTGCAACAGGAAGGCTTAGTAACCAGCCAGTGGCTGTGAAAAGACAGTTTGTGGGTTTTTTTTTAAAGAGAAAACAAGGACACCTTACAAAAACGAGAAATTGGGTTTCTTACAAAAGCATTGACAGCTTATTATCATGAGGAAGAGATAGTGACAATTGATCCAGCAGTTGAAATAGGGAGAAAACGTAAAAAAAAAGAGATGCACCAATTGAAGACACTGTAAAAGAAAGCTGAGCCATTTTTGTAATGGTTTTGCTTTGATTGATCGAAACATAAATGTTTCAAAAATAGGTTGTACAACTGAACTTCAAGGCAGATGCAATCAATTTTACATGCCTGAGGTAGGAAAGCATCTTGTCTTTAAGGTTACAAAAGTCCTCTATAACTGAAAATATTATGCTATGTCCACATCAGGCTTGGAGACATATGATCAGGAAGCCACGTCCAATCAAGGTAAATTCACATCAGCCGCGTCGACTTAGGCTGCTACTTCAATGAAAAGTCTTTGTAAACACACAAACATTCTCGTTTTGGGCTTCCGTGTCCAGAACTCTCGTGTTCATGAATCACTAAGCAAGTCTACATATTAATTTTGCGTTCATTGATTGCGCACTGGGAGTTCAACCAGCTGAACTTTTGACTGCTGAATTGCAAAACAGCTGAGCTTTGACCACTCAGGGACTCCGATGTGGAAGTGACATGCGGGTAGCATTCTTTTTAAAGAAAGGCCTGTGTGTAACTATCATAAGGGGCTATTTTGCCTTTTTCTCTTTGTCTGGTTTTAGGGCTGTTGAATCCCACAAATACTTTATTTTTCATTCAGAAACTGTGGTTTTAGGCTTTCAGCAGCAGGGATGAGGAAGCAAAAAAAAAAAAACACCTCTTATTTTCATCAAGTCCGGAACACTATGATGATAATCTAGATATTTTTCAACTGGTGAAAAGCAATTCATCCATAGGATTGGTTTTTACAACAACTAGATTTGGGTAAAATAAACAGGAAAATGCACAAATCAAATTTTCCCATCAAAGAGTTAAGTGCCTTTATCGCTGTTTTACCCCAGATCAAAACAAATTCTGCTAAGTTTAGCTTAGAGGCTTCAATGTTTACTCCAGTGACACAGGAATGTTAGTATTTTAGGACAGATTCTAGATCATCCATGGTATATGCTACTGGGCTAAATTACTGCTTATCTTGCATCACATTTTCACCAGGCTTCATTTACTTTTACTGCAAACCCTAATTTTTTACTCCCCAGTTCCAATTAGAAGTCATGGTCTGTGCTTAATTTCTCAGTGCCAGAGCTCACTTCATGTTTTCCCTTCTTGGGGGATTTTTAGATCAGAAGGAATGTCTGATCGGGCTGAAAAAAAGGCACCATTGTTTGCTTTGGTCTGCTTTCACACTGCAATCTTTAAAGCCAACAGCTGCTCCTTCAGTAAAGGTGTTTTCCATGAAACAAGCAGAAACCGTGAACCAAAAATAAAAGCACTAGGAACAAAAATTAGCATGTACAATCGAAGTTATGAAATATAAAAACAAAAAAGTGTAAAATCTGCCAACGGAACTCAGAGAATTTCTTTTGACATTTCTCAGAACAATAAGTGACGTCCTGCCCTTTTAAGATAAATTAACAAACAAAACTAGAATTATATATTTTCAGATAAATTAGTATTTGAAATGATCTGTAAATGTTTAATCACTGGCATCCCGTCCTGAGTGCACCCTGCCTTCACCCAACGGTAGCTGGAATAGGCTCCAGCAACCAGTTTACTGCAAAAGTTTTTTTTTTTCAAACTTCTTCCTGCTCTTATTAAAAGTATTTTTTTTTGTGTGTGTTATGAGTCAAATAAAACTTTAAATTTTCTCCAAAATGAAGCAATCCATTTCCAAGATCACTCACTATGCGCTAATCAAACTTCTTATTTCTCTTTTTTTAAAACAAATCTTTACATCTTACTAAAACGGTACTTGTATCTTAGTTTTGTCTTTTATCAAGTGTAATAAGGTATTAAAACTGGAAAGTAGTCAAAAATACTTGGTGCAATTTTGTGCTTTTGCAGTGTATATTACTGGCCACCAGTATCAACAAGGACCTTGAACTTCTCACTGTTTGCCCCCATACTTGTCCATCTTTGGAATTAGGTTTTTGGGTCTTGTTTTCTTATAAAGGTACATTCTCACCACCCTCTGCAACGCTCATAAAAGAGACCACTTCTAATGAAAAGTCTATGTAATGCGCTTAAATGCACAGTTCGGGCTTCCACATTCAAAAATCTCATGTTAACGCATAGCTATGGAACTTTTCACGACCGATTTGGGGTTCTACGTACAAAACTGCATGTTGAAAGTTAAACCCCTTGAACTTTGACCAATCATAGACTCAGATTTGGTACGCAGTATGCATCAAAGAATGTGCGCTTAGCGTGTTCAAGAACGCACGTCACCTGCCCGGTGTGAACGTAGCGTAGGAATTCACAAGTCTTACATCACTTTGTTTATTGCCTTTTCTTTGCTCAACCAGATGGAAAGTGTGCCTTTATGCTGAAGTAAGCTACACTGGATTAACTTGCAGGCAAAACATGACCCCTTGTTTTCAATCTAATCAGTTAAATTGTTTAGTTCACAATTTATCTACACAGTTCATATAAGCTTGCCCAAAATAGCAGACTGAGAAAACAAATGCTGATCTGGACTAAACAGCTCTGTTAGGAATAAACCTACGAACATTTCTGAGTTTGTAATCTGACTTTTACTATATTGCATTTCACGCTGGAGCATTTTTAGTTTTTATTATATAAGTCCAGGAAGAATGCTTTATTTAAATTAATTGTACATCTATCACATGAAAGTCTATTTTTTTGATTCCTCTACTCTGTAGAAATCAGATGCTGCTGCAGTTGGATTCCAGGAATTCCCAGGGATTTGGCTACTTGTAAGCCAAGATGGGAAATGTTGCAGTCACAGCAACTTATGCATGTTATGCTGTGAATCATCCACTATTTGGAATGTGCACTCTATGTTGATTTGTAGACTAGTTTGTTGCTGTTTTTTTGTTTTTTTAAATAAATCAGCAGCTGTTTTTGTGGCTGCACATGCTTAAATGAATTGTTTAGCAGATGGCCTGACGGAGAAGATAATTTTCTACAAGCAGGTCAAAGGTGGTGATCAGTACTGGACGGCATGGGAAAGTAGATGAGTTGACCCTTTTAAATGTTGGCTACATAAAAAGGATATTTTTATTTATTTATAAAGATTTGGTTCTTGCCAGAAGTGATTTAAAAAGTTTAAAGCATTTGACTAACGAATACTTAGGACATACCCAAGACAAAAACACTCCGTTCATCTTCTGATCCATTTAAAAATCGCTCCAAGTGTTTTTTTTTAGTATGATCATCATTTTCAGCTAAAATCAAAGAGCCTGTCGTCTTCTAGGACAAAGTTTCTGCAGAGCAGAAGTAGTTCATTAGTAATGTACCTCAGAGTGGTGGGCGGGGCAGCCATGGAGCAACCATGCCTTCCTTTCCCATCACCCATAATTGAGAGCTCTCTGTCTGCGTGCTGTTCTGCTAGCTTACAGCCTCTCACACCCCCTAACCTTACATTACCGGTGCAACAAAAATGGCGAACACTATTGGAGCTACAGTTTTGATCCAAATGCCAGCTCAGATGAAGAAAATAAAGATTTACATGGATCTAGCCATCTTCAAGTGGATCTATCAGAATGGAGCAGGAGCAGGGAGCTTGTGGCCCACCCTGAATATTTTCTATATCAATTATTATTTTTATTTTTTTTTGTCTGCTTATGCCTCACGATTTGAATAAAGAAATACTCAGAAGTGCAATTTTGAGCTTAATTTACTTTATATATGTCCTCCATCATCAGAAAAATGCAAAAGGAACAATGGTGAAAACACAAAAAACACAATTTTCATTGGAGTTGGTCTTTAAGACTCTGGAGTGACCAACATTTTTCAACACCAACCTGAATATGTTCTGCCGCATTTAGGGTTTAGGTACACCAGATATAGTTGCAGCAGGAGACAGGAGTCATTCTAGTCAATGAGTGCAGTCTCACTAGACCGCACTAGACTGCAATTGACACGTTTCGGAAGCATCGTATCCCAGAAGCAGCACTGTGGTGCTATAGATAGACGTGGAGTCAATTTTGCCATTCTGCTGCGGATAAAACATGTCAATTTTCATAAATAGGACTGAGAAGACAGGAAGTTTTACACCCACAAAGAAAAAACCAGTGAGAATTTACTTGTTTGTAAAACGTTCTGGTTGTTTGAATGGGGTTCTATTCACAAGATCACAAACCATCTAAACTTATCATTTTCCAAGCGAAAGATCATTCAAATACATAGCAAAATCCTAAGTGTTTTTGCCATTTTTCCACCAATGATGCACCAAATCAGAAATGCTTCAACTGATACATTAGAATTATCTAGGAATAAATACATTTTCACAGAGTGCTGCAGGGTTTTTTTTCTCCAAGTCCTATTCTCTCCTCACTTGAGAGTCAATAGGAGGCATTTCATCATTGATTGTGCAGAGCTCCTACTTCTTACTCTTCAGTTTTCATGTCTTATGGCTGCGGTTCAACACTTATTGAGACTATGTTATCTTAAGTGCCTTTTCTCCCCAGGGCACACAGAAGGAAATACAGAAAAGCAAAACCTATTCCCCTCTAGGCTGGTGGAAAAAAGAAAAAAATCAAGGTAAGTGCCCCGCATGTGTGAGATAGAGAGAAGGAGCATCTGGTTAATGTTGCTTTTACATTTTCTGCATCTGGGGGTTGATGGACCAGATGAGTGTTGGTATTTATAAGTGGCACTATTTCTTTCACAGCTGGATGCTTATTAGTTCACATTCTTTCATGGTAGGGGGCAACAGAGGAGATTTATTCCACCTATACACCCTCCACTCCCTCCTTCTCAGTTTAATATCCATAATGAATGATTTATGCACTTCTGTCATGTGTGTTTAATGGGTGTAGCAATAAAAAGATCTGACGGAGCAAGTCACCAGTGAACACAGGTGAATGCTCTGGACGAGGGGCCTGCTTTTCTTTTGTGGTCCTATAAGCCAGCCTTGGTAATACCTATATGTTTCTGAAAGACTGCAAGATTTTCAGGAGATGAATCTAAGCAAAAACATTAAAAAAAAAAGTTGTGACAAAAGTTTAAAAGGGAAGAACTAAGGTGGGCACAAAAAACTTTGTTTGCATACAGCTGTTGTTTTTTTTTTTACGTGAGCTGCCGGTCAAGGTTTTATTTGATTAAACCCTTTGTCTGCGGCTCAGAAGTCGTGATAATTGGTCTCTGATGGGACTGACCTACTGGGTACTGACAGAGCGAAACAAGCTTTGGATGGTTTCCTTACATATTTCAGGCCAGTCAAATGTAAGGTCTCCCTGCTTTTGCCTCAGGCTGAGCCAGCACCACCACTTAGCCGACCCCCCTTCGCTTACAGGGAGCAAGAAGAGAAGAAAGGAGAGCCAGCGGGATACAAAGGGCATGTGCAAAGTAGGCAAACCCTCAAACTTAAGACACTAAACACAAGTTTGACAGTTTTAGTTACATATTTGGAATCCAACGTGCCTATTAAAACCCTGCAAAGCGCGTGCTGCTGGATTTGATCTTGTTGAAGCAAATGGACTAACTTGCTAGATGCATTGAGCTACTTCTTCACAACAACCTCAGTAAAAAAAAAAGACATTTTTATTTTTCCTGTCAGTACAGCTTTCTGAAGCATATAAAACTATCAGCCTTGTTTCGATCCATAATTTTCACGTTATGTCTCATTCTGAGCGCAACGCTCCCTGGAGGGCAGAAAGCCACAGTTGTCCCATGGCAGCCAGCTTGTGAGTTAAAATCGCAAGGCTGTTTGAAAAATGTCAGATAGATGCTGTGCCATGCAATTATCACAGAAAAGACAGGCAGTGACTTTGTTGTTGTGGACAAAAAAACATAAACTATGATGTAAACATACTGTCAATGGGACTACATTGAAACCGTAGGAGTGATCTGACAAAAAAAAAGTTTTTTTTCTTTCTCATTCACCGGGCTTGTATGGTGCATTCAAGAATACACTTAACCTTATGCATGCTTTTAACATATGGTGTTCCAACAGGTCTGCCACCACCTTAAACTAGTTCATCTACTCACAGTTGGAAGAGGCTTGGTGCAAAATTTCAAAGTGGTACTAATCTGGTAAATCTTGCTCCAGCCCCTTTTTCACAGCTTTTTTCCAATATATGAAATACTTGGTGTCATATAATTCCACCAGGGTACAAAGCACAAATGATCATTTCTCCTCCATGATCAGTTTCTAAATGGTCCTCTCTTTTGTGAATTAAAAGGGATGCCACCGATACGTCACTACCAAATCTGAGTCCCTGATTGGTCAAAGTTCAACTGGTTTAACTGTCAGGGCGCGTTCAATTGCCGTGTGTTTTGTATGCAGAGCCCGCTAACGGACTTTAAAACTTGTATGGCGACATGTGGAAGTGAGAGTTTTGGACGTGGAAGCCCGAAACGCCCATATGCGTGTTTACATGGGCCAATTCTGAACAGATCTCCTATTGGTCAAATTGTAGGGGCATTTGGAGCTTTATGTCCAAACTTGTTTTTTTATGGGAGAGCCGTAGCGACTTTTTGCACGACCTTTTAAAGTTATAAAATGTTATGTATTTTCCGTGCACTGACAGCTACTGTACATACGAACGTAAACGGCCAGTGACTATTCATTTTTTTTTTTTTTTTTTTTTTTTTTTCTTTTTTTTTTCTATTTTTTTTTTTTTTTTCCTCTGCCAGTGACTATTCATGACGTCACTGAATGTTAGTAACTTCTGGGTTTGAAGACACTATTTTTTCAGAACTTTTCACTTGGAAGGCTAACTGTAGGGATAGGAAGTTGCTGTAGGGGTCAGAAATGATTGTGGATTTGGAAGTGGTCGCTTGAACGTGCATTTCCGAGCCCAGTATGAAACATAGCATTGCCATTTTTTTCAGCATATCAGCGTATTTCATTATGAAATAAATTGATTCTTTTACAACCCTGACTACAATGTACCTCTTTAATAACTAGCATTAATGACCATGATTGCTTTTATATTAAAGAGCCAACTAAATGTTTGTATTCCAAGTTTTTGGTACTGAAACAATTTTTTTTTTATTTGATTGGCTTTTTCCATTAGGAATTAACTACAGTGTGGGCCACCACATTTGCATATTTTTCCTTTAATTTGTCTATATGTCATGAAACTGAAAACTATCAAAAGTTTTACATATGTGCTTCTCCCTATTTGGCTCTTTCTGCCATTGTTTTTTTCAATCTCTGATATCTTTTCCTCTGTCTAACCTTCTTTCTTCTCACTTCGCTCTGCCCAAGTCTTCCTCTGAGTGTATCTGAGCACAATGTTAGTCTCCTTCTTTTTTCTCCATCTTAGTCATGTGCCTTCCGCAGATTTAAAGCAGAGTTTAGGACAGAAAGAAAAAAAACGATAATTCCCTGGTTCTTTGCTCACAGAGAGCAAGTAAAAATAGAGAAGGTTACCTTTCATGTTCAATTTCAAAAGCAAGTTTGAGATTTCCCAGAGATGATTAAATAGGAAACGTTCCTGACAAGGTCACACAGACTTACACATACAGACGCAGAGTCACAAGACATGCATGGAGAGCAACTTGGTCCCAACACCTCTGGGAGGAGCTGCCTTCTTGCACACACAGCTACAAAAGCAATGAGAAGGAAAAGAAGAAAACATTCACAGAAATCCAAAGAATATCCATCACCGTTAGCTTGCATTTACGCTGTCCAAGCCCAAGAGGGCTAAGAGGGAAAACTGGCATGAATCAGCTTTCATTTATTCTAATAAAAGAGGGGGAAAAATGTTTATAAATATTTATGTGCATTTGTGGCCTGTGTCCTTCATGCCTCACTTTTGTGTACACCTGTAAGATTTATTTGAATGTTTAGGTGTGTTTTTACAGCCTTATTAAGGTTTAACATTTGGCTTTAAGCAACATGGCTTCCCTGGCGACCAATTATCTGACAGGGTTAAGGAAAACTCATGCCAGAGAGGGAAGATGCATTTCTGACAACACTGCAGCATGTCACCTTAGGCATCCTGATTGTGTTTCTGTGTGTCCTGTGTCTGTATGCCTATATATGCGTGTGCATTATTTATCCCCAGAATGTCCCTTGGGTTTTAAACTTGGAACAAACATGGGTTTTCAGTGTGGTACCCATTATGTTTATCGCAACAAAATCTATTGCAGAACTGCAAAGTGAGCCCACAGTGGGTGCCGTGTGTATGTGTGTCAGATGCTGCGAGTTGCCGTCAGTCATGCTGTTAAGGCATTCTGGCGGTGCCCCAGCCAATTGGTAACTGTGGCAGACTGACAGAGGTGTTTGCAACAAAGTGGAGTTGGCATTTCTGAATGAGTTATCCTGAATTCAGACTGCGTCCGTCTCGAGAGACATGGATGAATGGCCTGATTCTTTCTCCACCTCCCTTTTTTTACAATGACTTTCCAGCTTTCTTTGCCCCTCTCAAACCATCCCACTACCCCCTTCTCCTAAACCCACACATTTTCCCATTTATCCCAATCTCCCTTCTCTAAAGCCCACACTTTGGTCAGTCCTTTCTCCTATCATCCACCCCCTCCCCATTTTTTCCCATACTCCTTTATCTTTCTTTGCCCTCATACTCTGTTCGATTGATTCTTCTGGTTCAACTCTTTCAAACTTTTTTGGGGGGACAGAGGCATTGGGTAACACTTCAACTCTGTTTCCATAGTGAGAAAGGGTACCGAGCTTTCAGCTGCCGTAGGGGTGCTTTCACACCATAAACCCTGGTTTTGTTCTGGTGTTTTTCCTGTCTTTTTCAAACCTAATGTTGACATATGTTGATAGTAAAAACACAAGCAAACACTTTATGTTCATCCAATTTAACTATTTGGTCATTTCTATTTCTTCTGCTAAATGTCTTTACGAATTTTCTATTGTGTTATTCCCAAGTTGCACTGGTGGGATAGTTATAGACGGGCAGCTTGCTCCTAATGAAAATAATGTGGGGCCACAATAAATATGGTCATTTTTACATTTTCTGGTAGTTTAGCTCCTGTTGTGTTGATAATGTGTTCCCCCGATGTCTGAGTTGTTGGCAAGACCGTTGGCATGTAGCAACCCGCCCACTTTCCCATCACCAAGAATTGAGTTTTCTGTTTACATGCTTTCCTGCTGGCTTGCAGCCCCTCATACTCCTAAACCAAACATTACCGGTGCAACAAAAATGGCGAGCATGATTGGAGCTATCCAATAATTCAAAATGTGCTAAAGAAGAAGGAAACTTCCGTAAAATAGCCCCAGAAAAGGAACTTTGAAAACACATTTTGACTTCTAAGCCTGGACCAAGCTCCCACTTTCTATTCCCAGATTCAAACCCAACCAGGAAGTACTAAAATCTTTTCAGAAAAATCGTTTCAGAACATTGCAATTTCCTATTATTCCTTTATTAAATATTTAAATGTTACACTAGAAATAAAATTACCTACTGGCTGGTGTTAAAACAGTTTTTTATGTTTAATGTTTTAGTTTCCATTTATGACAACTATCATTTTATAGGTTTTACCAGACCAGAAGTTTTTTATGTATTTTCAGGGGTGTGTCTGTTGATCGGTTGGTGGGTAGACCCATAGGTTTACTCAAAAAAAATATTTGCCCTTTTCATTTGATTTGTCGAGTCAGCCATTTTCAAAATTTGAGGTGGGCTGAGCAAACTCCACCTAATATTACCGCCCACTCCAGACTTAATTTTGGCCATTCAAAGTCCAATCAGTGACATCAGTGATTATCCATCCAGTATGTATATGACCTGAATTTTGTGCATGAGGTCATCCTCTTTGATTTTCAAAGCTCATTACAACATTTTTTACCGGAGCTCCATTTTTGTTTTCACAGTCTTCTCTTTGCACTCTTAAACGGCTTCTAGACGTTCCGAATAAGCTGCTTAAACAACTGTGTCTTGAGAAAAAAAACATGCTGTAATGCAATTCTGTCTTGGCTCCTTGACTGTTATGTTGTTTCTGTTCAAATGTAACAAATCCCTGAACAATTTGGAGTAAATGTGTGATGGATCCTGTTACAAGCGAGTGTTTATGGATGTTTTTGCTCAGTCCCTCTGTTTCTCACCTGCATGTTCTTTTCTATTTCTGTTAATGAGGTGACTGGAGGCACCTTGTTGAGCAGGGGTGTAGAACTCAAATTCACAGTGGGCCAAAATTAAACAGTGAAGTAAAGTCACGGGCCGAACTCAATATTTATTGAAAAATTAATTGCAAATGATATGTAATGTTTAACCTTTTCATATAGTGTCTTCATATATTCTTTGCTTACAGCCACGTTAGCTCTGCACACAAGACAAACAGGTCTGTCTTTATATTTGTGAACAGATAATCTGACTCCCACCTGTCTTGAAAGCTCCTGTTGGCCATTTTTGTGGAGAGTGCAAAGATTTTGTCCGATGTGACTGGAGCATGGCTGTCAGTGACTGTCAACAGAGAAAAGGAGTGCTTGCCGGTTTCGACTGCACGCCAACATACTAGCAAAGCACTGTGGAATTTGTAGTATTAACTACTGACTTTCGTTCCCTTATTTCACTCTTGAGCCACAGAAGAGTCAGGTCTGGTTTTGTCCTATTTGTTTTATTCATTTGGCACAAAGATGCATACCTATGTTGGATTCACATTTTCCAACAATAAAAAGTGTCCTTCCTTTTGTGGTGTGTTTTATGGTACCAGCCATGCATGACACTAGACATACTATCTTGTGAACAAAACAGGTCCAAACTGAAGTCTGTTGGATTAAAATTGAAGTTCAGATGGAGTTATAAAAACCCTCAAGAAGGCAGAACAATGAACTTTGACATAATAGTTTGATAAATTACATTTTCCTCTTAAATAGAGGTTGTCTGCTGAACAGCAAAGGCAGGCTCAGAACTAATAAAATACCGTTCAATAGTAAGGGACCTGTCATGTATTTACTAAGCTAACTTGCCTTTACTGTTCTGCCAGGTACTCTGAACCCTCATTATTATTATTAGAAAACACATTGTATTTGGCTCCATCTTTTGTGTGTGTGTGATGGTCTTTGTGCCTTTGGTTCTTAAGTTGAAAAATGTTTTTATTATGTAAAGTGCTGTATATTACGGAGCCCGTGTCCTGACATTAAGATATAAAAATATATCTTGTTCCCACAGATTTATATCTTGTTCCCACAGGTTATTATGTCGTTCGCACGAAATACTATTCCGTTCCCACAAGATACTATTCCGTTCCCACAAGATAGTATTGCGTTCCCTCAAAATACTATTCCGTTCCCTCGAAATGATTAACTCGTGCGAACGCAATAATTATGTCGTTCGAACGCAATAATTAATCCGTTCCAACTCAGTAATTATTCACGTCATAAGTCATACACGCGGATATGCTCTCTGTACGCCGGCAAAACTAAGCCGCTTTCAGCGGTAACTTCCGTGTCTCTGTGACCCATATTCGTTCAAAAAAGGAACATAAAAAACAAAAATGATCACTTTAATACTGACTCAATGAATATAAGAAAAATATCAAAAGATTTATGATAACTAGGCTGCTTTGTCATACGATAGCTCCTGCTAGGCTACTACTAGCGCCGCCGCAGAGCTCTTTGATGTATGCCGGCATTTGGGCAACTGGCTGGTCTGTTGTCAGACAGCTGATATTGTAGTTTAGGGTCGTATAAGAATAATAATATTCAGGACTTGTCTTTTATTAAATTTATCAGTCAGTTGCTTTACATTCGAAGGCTATAAGGATACATGCTAACTGACTAGCCGATCATTGATCCTGTTATTAATTTACGTCATAGATTTACAGCAGATACCTTCACATTTCTGTCTGTGTGTGTCTCATTACATTGCATTGAAGACACGTGCGTTCGAACGACATAATTATTGAGTTCACACGAGTTAATCATTTCGAGGGAACGGAATAGTATTTTGAGGGAACGCAATACTATCTTGTGGGAACGGAATAGTATCTTGTGGGAACGGAATAGTATTTCGTGCGAACGACATAATAACCTGTGGGAACAAGATATTAATCTGTGGGAACAAGATATATTTTTATATCTTAATGTCAGGACACGGGCTCCGTAGTATATGTATGACAAGTGCCTTTATAAATATGGTTGGATTTGATTTGAAGACACAAATTGACTTGTCTTTGGTTTCATCTATTGACTATGTAGGACAACTGGACTGAGTGAGTGTGATGTCACCCATAGAAAATGGTTTGCTTCTGGCTCCAACGAAATTAAGTTAATTCAGTCGCCATTTTTTTTTGCGATAGGGCAGTTGCCATGTAGGAACCAGAAATCAACAGTAAGCAGTGAATAGTCTCAGTTGGTCAACACTTATATGGCAACCAATGTTGCCACTCAGAATTTACCTTGCTGGAAGTCCACCACCCTACCCCTTGAAAATGTGCTTGAGAGAATCTATCAAACATTTCAAACATTCAAGTAACAGTTTCAAAGGTTTTTTGAGGCATTTGATTGGACAGTTTATAACTGGAATAACTTGCACTACAAAAAATAAAATCCCGAAAAACAGGTAGCAGAGGAAAACTTGTTTTTCAGACAAATATACTTTAGAATACTACAGAAATCTATAGGATTTCCACTTTTTGGGACCAGAGAGTACTCTCTATTTAGAACACAGTGGGGGAGGGGTCACTTAGTCCAGTTCTCATATACAGTCACTGGTTTCACTCCATTCCTAGTACACCCTGTCTCACCGTGGGATTTCTTCAAGCTGTGAATTTAAATATATATTATTTTAATTGTTTTATTTTTTTAATATGCTTTTATGACCATTATGACAATAATTTTGGATAGATCAGTGATGAGCATCATTATTGCAGAACTAATGAATTACATTGACATCTTACTTTTTACTGAAATTACTTTAGGTAGTGAAAGCCATTACTTATGAGTTTTTTATTTGTCATACTATACCTCATACATTACAAAACTCTAATTATAATTGCTCAAAAGTTGCAACACCATTGGGCATTAACAGATGGTTGTTAGTAACTTTGAGCTTTTATTTTCTTTATTGCAACTAAAATGTTTGGGCCAAATTACGTTTAGATCTAACAGATGAAAACACTTTTTTCCTTTTTTGGTGTTTTGTTTTTGTTTTTATCTTTTTTTTCCACAGAGCTTGGAGCTATTGTTTTCTCATTGTAGGCTAAGTGAAGCCTTTTTATTTTTTGGCTTTTCATGTTAGCATTTGTTTTGTTTTTTCGTCCCATGGCACATTGGCCCCAGGTTCTACACTTGATTTCTATCTCTTCCATTTTCAAAGTAGATAGCTTTTACTTTTATTATTATCGACTTTTCTAAGTGAAGCTAAGGGTTGGTGCTCCAAATGTGTGTGTATAAGTAACTTTATTACAGATGAAAAGTAACTTGGACTACACTTTGCCTAATACGTAGAGACAGACATATGGTTCAGTGCATTTTTTATGTTTATGGGATGGAAATTATTTAACATCTGCATTGCCTTTAAAAGTCAGGTATTAAGAACAACTGAAGGTTTTATTTTTGCCCCCAAAATTAAAAGACTTTAAAATATTAAAAGCTTAATTGATTTGTATTCAAGTTTAAATAAACAATGAGGAAAAGGCTGAATTTAATAGCAGTTAGATGAAAGGTAGAGTATCACTTTGCACCTGCACAGTCATAAAATGTTGCAGCTCAGATGTTCAGAATTGCTAATGGAATACATCAACTTTCTGTGGGCAAAATAGCTGTAAGCAAAGCACACAGGCTGTTTCAGCTTTGTAGTGCAATCCTCTGAACAAATTAATGGTGTCTCTATTCCAAGTTCAAAGTACAAAAATGCAGACAAATCGGGAATTTAAAATGTTCACCCTTATATCACATTTAGGGACCTTCCTGCCTTTTTGTCCGCAGAAATGCATACAGTACAAGACCCATTACGTCCAAGTAAATATGTATAAGACCAAGAACGCAAGGACTGGCACAGCAAACACTGCTCAGAGAGCAGTTATTAGCGATGGAACAGAGACTGATTAAGTCGAATATAATATGAAGATGAAGATCCGGGTGAAGGTGGGCTGTTAAGTGGCAGCACAGTAGATCTGAAGGACTTTAAATTATATGACACTTTTGAAGTTTACCATCAGTAAAATTGGAGTGGAAGAAATGAAGTACTCTGTTTATAGGAGGGGGTCTGACTTGGAGATCAGGCAAATCTGCATTTGCTGTACAGGAATAATCGGTTGAACTTTACATGGTGGGCTACACAAACTATAATTCTGCTTAATTGGAAAAAGGAATGGAGACTTAACAGCAATAGAAGAATTCAAGAGGTCAAGTTGAGTTGATCTAGTATACGCACAGTGAGACTCTGTTAAGAAGGGCAGCCCATTGGCAGGCAAGACAGGTCGGTCCCGCTGTGAGAGCATATAGCAGGAGACTGGCAATGAAGATGAAGCACTGCTGCTGGGTAGGTAAAGGAAGGGTGGGTGGGTGGGATTCCGGATGCGAGTCAAGCAGATGGCTGAAAACCACTCTAGTTTGATGCACTAGCAGGTCAAGATGAGCCTTTTCAATTGGCAGATAATCCTACATGGCAATAAGTTGAAAAGGAGAGAAAACACCAGGAATCAGTTGGCATCAACATCAACTGTTGGCTTGATTATGAACGGTCTTTGTGTGGGTTTCTGTATCTGTTAAACTTTACACTGTCCCAGGAAATAGTTTGTAGGCACAAAGACAGAAGTCAGTTGACTTCTTTAAGAAATAAAAGAAGTGAGAAAATGAAACTGATTGCATTACAGGAAAAACTTATGATCCAAAAAAAAGGTCTAAAAACATGATAATAGATCAAAGGACACAAACCAGCTGTGGCTCAAAATAAGTTATCTCAATAAAAATCACTCCATACACAAAGTGATAGAAGCAGGAGGAAAGGGCTGGAAAGGAAGAAGGGCATTCAGCTAAACCTACAATACTAAATAACGAGCCCTCCCAAAGCACTGAGGTCTGTGTTCAATAATGAACTCTGTTTGTGGACAATATTACTGCTGGAAAGATTCCTATCCAAGATTTCAGACAGCAATTAGCTATGAAACCTCAACAATGCCAAGGTGGCAGTGACATGTGGGCACTGGACTACAGGGTGACAAGAGACATGCATCCATTCCTAATTTTACACTTGGCATATTTTTTTTGGAATTCAAGTTGTTTTCTTTATTTTTTATTTATTTATTTATTTATATTTGCATAGTTTGCTCAGGGGTGCAATTTATAAGTGATTTTAAAAAATATTTTCATATATAAACCAGTTGGACTAAAGGGCACTGCAAATTTTTGTATGAGTGTTTGCTACTGACCGCAATGAAGAAGAAGCACAGCCGAAAACAAACATGGAGGAGAATTGGATCATTCTCCTCCTGAACTATTTTATTTTTTGTTCCTCAAACTAATGTTGGAAAGCAAGTCATCAAACTGGGTCACAGAGACACGGAAATCCCACTGTCATTTAGATGCATCTCCTGCTGTACATGATTAACCTCACCTTAACAGAAAAAAGACTGAATGATCTCATGAACCCAGATATGAAGATGTATTTGCTGATGCTATAGTAAAGCTCTTCAAAATAAATAATCCTGAGCTCTCACACCATTTGTGTGTTTTGTGCAGATACACAGTTAATGCCTCCATCTAACGATGAGGTTAAAAACTTGGCGGTAACTCCTCCCACACCCGAGGGGAGCATCAAGTTCATCCACACAATTTTGAACAAGCATTGAGCTTCAAATTTGTCAAAAGAGGCAGCGTACATCAATTTGACATGTGAATCGCATTGCATGTGAACGCAGCATTTCGCCGGGCTTTATGTATTTGTTCGGAAGCGTTGTACTTTTCTTCCAACTTATAGTCCAGTGCGACTCATATATATATATATTTTCCTTTATTATACATTGTGTGGCTCCTGAGACTTATATTTCAAAGCAGCTTATACCCTGGGGACTATTTTTGGGGTGACTGAAGCCAAGGTGACACAGAAAAAATGGCTTTCACAGCTTTTTTGCTTGATGTAAATTAAGAATGATGAAAAGAAAGCAGGTAAATCATATGATAGCAGTGTAATAAAATCTGTGAACTTTCCTTTTGTTTTCACAAAGGATAAAAAACATGTGACAAAAATCCCTTATTAACACTTCTGTTGCATCTGTCTCTTAATAATAGGCTATTTTAAAATCCTCCCAAAAAATATAATTGCTCATTGATACATATTCTAATCATAGGCATTGCAGAATTTAGCCTGACTTTTATTTAAAATAATAAATTCCTTCATGCATATGCACACAATCACTGCCTAAATCTTTATGGTTTAAAAAATAACCAATTTAATCCAGGCATTGCAAAAAAAAAAAAAAAAAAGGCTTGTGTTTTTTCTTTTTTCGTAACATAAATAAATTCCTGGAGTGTATTTATGTGCCAGCTCCCAGCTAAGCTTGTGTCTCTGTGGACCTGAGTCACTTCGAACCAAAGGACTTTATTTCTTTTTTTAAAGAAAATGCTTTTCTAATCTTCTTCTGTGGCCAAAAATACAAACAGAGTCATTTTTATCCGTGAGACTTTTGGAAAGAAAGGAGGTTCAGGCTGGGGGGAAGTTTGCAGGATGAGCAAAGGACATGGGGGGAAATGAAAAAAATAAGATACAAATAAGCTCACGGGAACAGGGAGTTTAAAAGGGGAAGTGGGGATGCAGTCATTTCAGGGGTGGCAGATGAAGACAGGAGGGAAAAAAACAGCAATAAGTAACATGAGAGCAGGGCTGGCAATTCCTTACAATATCTAATGTGTCCTACTGTAACTTACTTGAATGGTTTCACATCGAGCAAGATAAAAAAGCTAATTTCAGAAAGTAATACAAGCTGTGAGAATTATTCAAATATGGTTGATATTCTGCTGCTGTGCAATGAACAGAATACCTTCATTTATAATAACTGACAGCCACTATTGTCACTGGATAGTTTTTATTTTTTCTTAAATTACTTTACAAATTTATTTCCATTTGGTGCCTTCCAGTGGAAGACTGGAGGACTAGGTGTTCCAATTCACAAAAGACTAAAAAAAATTGCGACTCTTTAAAGCTAGGGTTAACCGCTTCAATACACTTGGGGGTTAAAACACCCAGTTGTTAAATGCAGATTTCTGCTTAATTCTCAAAAGCAAAATGGTGATTTTTTTTTTTTTGTCAAATGTGTGACATCTAGCAACATTTTCATTTTCTATTCTTATACATTGAAAATTAGTAGAAAAGCTCATCTGGTGATTACTTGTGTGAAAGTGAGATAACAACTTGCTTTAAAACTGACACACAGTGGTGGGCTGGCAGGGCCTGTAATGCTTTCTCCAAATGAACTAGTGTTCCCTCATTCACCGCAGGGATTCATTCCATTTTTATCCATCCCAGAATAGGTGAAATCCACAAATTAGGATTACCGATGATTAAGGCTGAAAAAACCCATCCTCACTAAAGCTAAGTAAGCTTCAGTCACATGCATCCGTACTCAAGGTTGGACATGTTGTGCGTTCAGAGATGCTCTTCTGCAGACCTTGATTGTAACCAGTGGGTATTTGAGTTACTGTTGTCTTCCTATCAGTTGGAACCAATCTGACTATTCTCATCTGACATCAACAAGACATATCCGCCCACAGAACTGCTGCTCAATGGATATTTTCTCTTTTTCTGACCGTACTCTGTAGACCCTAGAGATGGTTGTAGGTAAAAATCCCAGAAGCATTTTCTGATATACTCAGACCAGCCGTCTGGCACCAACAGCCATGCCACCTTTCTTCCCCATTCTGATGCTCGGTTTGAACTGCACCATGTCTACATGCCTACATGGATTGAGTTGCTATCATGTGATTGACTGATTGGAAATTTGCATTAAGAGCATTCAGACAGGTGTGCCTAATAAAGTGGCCAATGAAAGTAGACTTTAGGGATCAAACACACTTAGTTGACTAATTAATGCAAGAATGACCTAACAAACAATACAGTGGTAAAAAGTATCTAAATATTGGCAAAGGAAGCTTTAACCAATCTAAACTGTACTTTTTTATGTTTAAAAAACAGTGGGGCTAAATGTATAAGCATGAATTTCTATTTTTTTTTGAAGAACTATGAATTTCAACATTTGATTAGCCCTAAAGAGGAAGATATATAAAACACATGTCTGTAAAATGGAAGAGAAAAAAATTCATGAAGGTTGCTGAGCTTTGCTAACTTTTATCTTGAACCTTTTTTATAAGGAAAAATATTTTTTTACAGATATTTTCCAAAAAACACTGAAGGTTATCCTCTTTTTTTATGCTGAAATAAGACCCTGAAAATTTGCCTCAGCATTTTATTCCAAAAACTTCTGGAAGAAGCAAAGGAAAAGTGTGGGTACAACATCTATAATTTATCTGAACTTATGAGGAGTTGATCTGTCAGGGTGTGTTTCTGTGCCTATGTTTTTTGTGTGTTGCACATGAAGGCTGTGAATGAGCGTGGCTGCATGCATACGCTCCCGATTTCTTCATGCTTTTCACTAAAAGTGACATTTTAAATGATCACCCATGCTGCGTCTTTATAAATAAATCTTTAAAAAGACATTTTTACTACATTCCTAATGTGTATCCTGTTGCCACATGTTTTAAAGGTGGTCATGGCAACAATGTTGCCATGGCTTTTGTAGATATCTGAGAGTCAGGGATAGATAGAATTGAAGTGGAAAGTTTTTGAGGCATTTTTTTCTAGAAAA
This sequence comes from Oryzias latipes, assembly GCF_053564925.1. Lineage (NCBI taxonomy): Eukaryota > Metazoa > Chordata > Actinopteri > Beloniformes > Adrianichthyidae > Oryzias > Oryzias latipes. Next base: position 31,268,020 of record NC_136237.1, on the reverse strand, counting down.
TGTTGACCATATTTTTAGGGTTTACTTAGGGGTAAAAAAAAAACAAAAAAAAGAAGAAAGACCTCATTCAAGTTGGAGCTTAAAAATAAGGAAGATTACTAAATGCTGTGGCCAAACTTTTGGCTTACAATTCTGAAAATAAATAAATAAAAAAGAAGACCTTGGGCTAAAATATTTCTTGCAATTACTAAGTTCTTGAACATGCAGTAACAAAGCATACCTGGCACAACCTCACTTTTAATTTCCTTAGGCAAACAAAGATAATGAGAGAAAAAAAAAAAAACTGTCCACAATTTCTTTTTAGTCCAGCACGAGGGCAACAGTATAAAGACCCACTCCAATCAAAATTGTATTTTTAATATGTCCTTGTAGCATTTTTTCTCATGATGGAGGACATATTTAAAGAAAATGAAGATTAAAACAGTGTTTCTGAGTGTTTCTTTATTCAAATGGTGGTGAATCAGGAGCAGACGAAGAAAATGCATTTTGAAAAAGATTGTAGAAGTAACTTACAAACTACAATGTGCGGGCCACAAGCTCCCTCCTCAGCTCCATTCCGATGCATCCACTTGTAGACGACAAGATCCATGTGCATCTTCGTTGTCTTCATCTGAGCTGGCATCCAGTTCAAAACTGTACGGGTTGAAAACCTTGATATTGCTCGTCGTTCATGTTGCACCACTAATTGGGGTTGTGATGGGCTGTAAGCTAGCAGGAGAGAGTGTAAACACAGATGATGGGAAATGAGGCCAGGCTCAACTCGGAGGGGAATTTCTGATGGACTACTGCTGCTCTGCAAAAACAAGCCCCTGAAAACTACATTTTTTTCCTGATTTTGGCAAAAAATGTCAACATAATTAAAAGTACACTGGGAATGCTTTTAATATGGATTAAAAGATGATCGGAGTAGAAATTTAAAGTTGTGAGCAAACAACTTGTACATAGACTTGCACATGGCACAAGAACTGAAAGTTCTTTAATGTATAAATAGCCGTAAAAAGCTATTGATTATCAGTCGCATAATAACATGTCCCGGTGGTCTACAGAATAATGAGTCTCTGTTAAGTTGTTGCTCACACGCTGAGATAAACAACCCCATACAGTTAGTAATGTATGCACATTTTAATATTTTATGAAATCATTTATTTTTAATAGTGATGATCAAATGAAAAACAAATGCAGATGCAATAGGAGGGATGATTTTTTTTTTGTTTCCATTTAAATGTTCTGTTTCTCCTCCGGTACCTGTATGGCATACTCCATTTCTCTCTCTGCAGCCGCTGAGATCAAACGCAAAAAGTTCAGAAACACAAACTCAAAGAAAGAAAGAAAAACTTAAGTGTCATGCAGGCAAAAACTGATGCTGCATTAAAACCACTCCACCCATACTTCCCATACGCTCTTGTCTGCAAACAGAAGCACACACTTGCTCACCAAGTGCCAACCAATCTCACACACATATTTACACTCCTACATTCACAGATAATGCTTTGCCGCCCACGCTTAGGCTGCTGTGGCCAGGAGATTCTGTCATAACTCAAAGACTGACCTTTCATGAGCCACAACTCCAGACAGATGAATAACCGAGTAACACATTGTCTATGTGCTGTTGTGTATATGTGTGGTATGTGAGTGTGAAAATGTTCCTGTGTGTGAGAGAATGAGTACGCGGACAGACCTGTAATGACTGTGTGACTCTGTCGTGGGGCGGGAAAGACGGAAGAAAAAAAGGCTGTGACCACTGCAATGAAGAAGTCGGTCCACCAAAAAAAAAAAACGCTTTAGCTGTACGATCCAGAACAGAAAAAAAATTGATTGGCTACGTTGAAACACAGGGAGACGGCCTGTGAAGGACAAAGCAGTGACAGAGATGGAAGAAGAAAGACGGCGAGGGGTCAGCAAGGTGAGAATAGGCCACTCCAGTGCCAGCAGCAAGGATGGGTTGGCACGAGGGACCGAGGATTGGGGCTAAATGAAAGCCTGCGAATTATGTGTGTGTCATTAGATATATGTTAATCTCTGTGAGTGTTAATGCAAATCTGTGCACGCTGGAGTGTGTATGGGGGATGTTTGTGTAGATCTTGGCATCCGCAGAGGGGCAGATGCTGCCTGCGCTCCAGGCCCACTGCTTTACGGCCTTCTGCGGAAACGCTACTGTGCCAACCTTAGCTCTCATCCACAGCCAATCGCACTCCTGGGCCCATGATGGAGCAGAGTTAATGCATACACATGGCCACACATGTATACAAAACAGTACACCAACAGGAGCACACACACAGAAATTCCATCAACAATGAGAGACTAGAGCAATAAATGGAAAGCATGTGCGTCAGTGGTAATTCTCTTCATTAAGGTAGTGAGAACAGTTTGTGCCTAAAATCAGCAGGAGGGGGGGGGGGGTTGAAGCACACCATGTCTCTTTTACACACAAACACCCTCGCTGGGAGGGTCGCCTTAAGAGACTTTAACGAATGTTTTATATCAGACAGTATAGGAGCGTTTCAACCCTTAAAGTCCTAACGGATAAAAATCAACTTCTAGGCCTTGTTAACATGCCCACTGGGTATTTTTTATGCGTTCCAAGACATGTCACAAAGAAAATCAGTCATCGAGGCTGTGGTTTTCCGCTTTTAATTTGTGAAGCACCACCTACAGTGACAGACAGGCAAGGTCGGAACATCTGTAGCGTCTTTTTGCTCAAAAAGAAAGAATGAAACCAATCCTGTCGAATGGCTTCTACGGATAATTTCCTAACATCAGAAGGAACTGATAACATTTAAGGCTAATTAGCAGTGTCTTTCCATCTTAACGTTGAAAAACACAAAAAAAAAAACTCGGAAAGATTTATTCTTGAGGAGATGCACCCAAAAACAGAGGAGAAAGCAATTGAAAATATCACAATACTACAACATCTCCATTTATAGTTAAAGCTACTCTGTAGCAACACAATTAGGCTTTGTGTGGCTGAAAATAAAAAGAGGATTAATTAGACCCTGTCTATTTAAAAACCATTTTGTCGTCATGAAAATCATGTTTCTAAATTTGTTTCTTAACATTTTGAACAATTTGTGTTTCTGAAAAACCCACTCTGACAAAAATTTTGTTTTTTTGGCGTTTTTAAAATATTCTTTTGGCATCTTTCTGATGATGGAAGACATATCTAAAAATATTAATCTTAAAATTGAATTTTCTTTCTTCAAGCCTTTATGAATCAGGAGCGGATGCAAAAATAGCATTTAAAAATCTTGAACATGAGATGCTGAAGCTATAAGCTACAAGCTCACTGCTCCGCTCCTTTCTGTTTCACCTGCTTGCAGCAGAAAGTTTTGCCCCACAGTTGCCCCCTAATTCTTTAGTCAACATTAGTATAATTATTGGCCAAGATTAAGAAATCATTAATACCAGCTTCTTTAAGCATTTTAAGCTACAACATTTTAAAATTAAAAACAAAAAATAATGGTAATAAAACTGTTAGAAACGCGTATTTTTGATCATTTTATTTGTAATAGCCTTCCACTCTGGGCTTTTGCCACCCTTCCAAAGTCTTGTGCCCCACTTGTGCCCCTCTAAAAATGTTCTAATTCTGCCCCTGTCTCCTTGTAGATTTTTTTCCATCTTCGTTTTCCTTGTCTGAAGTGGCAACTGGCTCTAAACCGGGTGGCTGGATTGCTCCAATATTGCTCATCATTTTTGTTACACCCCTAATGTTAGGTTGGAGTTGTGAGGGGCTGTAAGCTAGCAGGAGAGCACGTAAACAGAATAACTGCCGCTCGGCAGAAAATCATTTGAATTGCAGAAAGAAAATGACGCAGGTTCTTTGATTTTGACTAAAAATGACATAATGATAAATAAATAACACTTGAAAGGCTTTTACAATTGATCAAAACATGATTGAAGTGGGATTTACAGCTACAGAAAGAAAGAATTAGAGTGCATGAACTAAAACCTGAATAAACCTATAATATTTTAATCACTCTGTATTAAAATACCAAAATAACTTCAAGCTTTTTTGTAATTTACAAAAGGGAACTATTAAAATATATATTTTTTGTGTTCCAATTGAGGCTTTACTATTCACACATTAAAAATGCGTGGTTTAAATAAAATGAAATAAAATTTAATTCAGAAACCTAGCAATACCTTTTTTCATATATTTATTCTGAAACACCTTTTCTTGGATATGAAAGTAATTTCATATCACTGCTTTTTATGATGAATACAGATGGCATGTTGAATATTAAATGTGTTAAAGCTTTGATGACAACAAACAACAAAGCAGTTTTTTGGAGTGGATCAGCTATAAACCACAGCTCACCTCCTGTTGAGGAGGATTTAGATGGAAGATGATCACAGATACATTTTAGACCCACTGCTTGATCTCAAATCCACCCATTGAGAGGAGTGCCCTCAACCTGTCGAGGAGATCCTTTGCCTGTTCGGGTGAGCTGAACACAGATGGCATGGCAAGGACTCTGATCTATTGATACAGTGCTCAGCTTCCCAAATTCAATAGAAGTATTGGAGTAGCATAAGTAGCACAAAATGGGACAAAGGATTTGAATCAGTCCTTTCTCTCTAACGGTTAATTTTTATTAGACATGTTTGTTTGTTTTATGTTTATGTGCACATACAAGACAGGCAGGTTGGGCCGGAAAACTTAAGTCTTTCTGTCCAACCCTTCAGCCAAGTCGGGAAGAGGGGAAGTTATTTCTCTGACAAGGAGAATTTAGCAGTGCCGTCTCTATAACTGCAGGGTAGCTTACTAAGGACTTTATTCCCATATGAACCCCATTGCAACTTAAACTTGACAGAGATGTTCATTTTGCTTAGCATTGCTACAAGTGTGTTAACTGAAAATGAAATATAGATGATTTTAGCTTTTCCCCTTACTTATTGTTTTAGTTCATCATACATCTTTGCTGTAGTACATGCACAGCAGTGTTATGAAGAGTGGAGTGAAATCTCTTTGCCAACTGATGTGCAAAAGGTAGCCTAAAGTGATCTGCTGAAGTTTCTGGTGTTTGTTAGGTAACAATTAAAAGCTGATGTGGCCCAAGATCTCAGTAGCCCACTTTTTAACACGACAAAGTCCCTGTCCATGTCAGAACTAAAGAAAAATAACTTTTTGAATATATTGTGATGCATCAAAGGTCATTTCTCTAATGCTTAGTGTGGTTGGGTTGGCACCAGTAGTCTGCCTCTGGTTGAGGTTGACCTAAACGAGTATTTGCTACTGTTGGAAACCATAGATGGTGGGGAGTGGACCAAGCAGTGGCAGCTAGGAGTTGTCCAGCTCATGGTGTTGAAAATGCTTTGGGGCATAGCCCTGGATTTTAGAGGATGGACAGAATAGACATTTCCCAGTATAACTATGGTGGCCATGCAATATATTTGATACTTTGCATCATAGATCTGAAGATGGGCATAGCTAGAGTACATCATACATGGTGCAGCTGACTGCAGAAATGCAGGTTTTGGCAGAAGCTGCAGTGACAGCTGTAGCACAGACTGCTGAAGAGGCTGTGAAGTCAGCTGCTGTTGAGATGCTTGTTCAGATTGTGGGGGAGACTGTTGAACCAGCTGCAGGTGAGGTTGTAGAGAAACCTGTAAGGACAGCTGTAGTGGAGGAGAGACAGAATCCAATGAAGGCTGGAAACCTTTAGATGCTGACTGACTCAGAGGCTGCCGGTACATAGAATTTGAAAATAGATTACGTGAAGTAGAAGTCCAAAAGGATGTTGTCACATTTCTTTCAGGTATATATGGTATACTGAAACTTTAAGACTGATGTGAAAAGTCATTCCAGAGATGGTGTTTCAGAGGATCATATCTGTTGTCATCTGTTCTTCCTCCATCTGTGAACATCTGTGAAGTTAACACTTTAGAGCAACTCTTCATGAGTGCCTGAAGCTCCAGATGCAGCATTTTAGGAATGTTCTCTGGTTCTCTGATGCAAGGTTTTTGCTTCCAATGCAACCTTCGCACTACAAACTTGAATTCTCTGCAGCTGCTCCCCTGTTCCTCTGCGTAGCTGACAGCATGCAGTTTAAACTGTGCTTCAGCCATGTTGTAAACAATGTTGTCAACGCCCACACTTCCCTCTCCCGTTCTCATGCCGTCTTCTTCTTTGCCCTACAACAACACATTAGGCGCACCGGCTTATAAGGGCGCCCCCTACAGTTTGGAGAAAATCTAAGACTTTAAAATGTGCCTTATGGTCGTGAAAATACGGTAAATACAATAATGTAAGAGTTTAAGTTCAAGCAGCTGAAATCTTGAATAGTTATTCTTTCTGATGATGTTAGACAAGTTTATACCCTGAAGATGCTGAAATTTACAATGACAGCTTATATGTTTTTTCAAAAAATTTAAACTATTACTTTGACTTAATTTATTTCAAACAATTTCAACACTCAAAAAAAGGCACTACAAAGACATTATTATTGTTGCTATTACTACCATTATTGCCATTTCCGTTGTTTTTATTATGTATTTAAAATGATTCATAAATTGATCAGAAAATAGAGAAAACAAAAAGAAATGATGCTATCTTCTTGAAATTTTATATATAAAAATGTATAAACACATTTTTTAACTAGTTTTGACTAAAGAAAGTGGAAAAAGTGATTCCTCATTTATTTCTTGTCATTTCCATAAAACAACACAAACAAAATATTTAACACAGTTCCTTTATTTGAGAAATGAAAGGGAACAGAACGAAGAAAACTTATGTCTCCCCCTTTTACATTCTTAGAAGAAACAAAAAAAGCAGTGATAAAAATAGAATTAAAAGGAGGTATTGTATCTAACATATATACATTGTATACACATCATGTATGACAGCAGAAGCTCTTACCTTTCTCCCTTTTTTCTGTTACAGAGAATATGCATTGAGCTTATAATTGGCATTGGGTTTTCTTTTTATCTGTAAAGCACTTTGAAAATCCTTAAGGATGAAGTGTGAAACACAAAATGCACTGGCTGAAATCTTTAGAAAATGTGCTAAAAACAACAATTTTTGATGTTCAAGTAGGTTTGAAAATATCTTATTCATTTTTTTAGCATTTAAAGTTGGTCTTAGTTTTCCATAGTTTCAATCCATAGTTTTCTTCTTTTTTTGGATTAACTATGGTATATTCTTATATTTCAACTCTAAAATATTTATTAGAACTTCACTTTTTACCACAACGAAGAAGAATACAACTAAAAAGAATAATGTTTTGCAGTCACATATTGCTTTTTTGAGTTAAATTGTGTTTTTAGAGATAATATGAAGTCCAAGAAGCAAAAACAACTAGAGTCAAAGAAAGTAATGCACAGCAGAAATGGTTGTAATAGCTGCAAGGAAGAGTTGGTGAGGCTGCTGAGAGGGAGCGGTAGCTAGATGCTTCGCAAAGAGAAAAAAAAGGCACAGAAGCGGCGGGGAAGATGGAAGGAAACACAGAGCTGCAAAAACACAAGGATGAAGATGAAAGACTCGGAAGAAAAAAAGAAAGATGGTGAAACAGAAGGAGAGGTTGAAGGTTGAGAGGCAGACAGACAGAGAGATCGCAACGGGGCTGAGACTAGCCGACAGCTGTGAGTGCAGAATTTGATACTGCGGCACAAACACACAAACACAGGCATGCACATATGCAGATGCAGGCACTCCATATGGGCTCACGGGGGCACAGCCACACACACACATCCACGCTATCCAAAAGAGCTACATTACACATGAAATATTAATGATGAAAAGCAATCAGCAAAAATGGAGATGGGATAGACAGAAGGAGGATGGGAAAGTAAGAAAGAGAGGGGGATGAAAGCAGTGCGTCTTCATTTTCAGTCCTGCCATGGAATTTTGACAGTCAGCAAAATAAATGAACTTTGCATCATCAGTTTTTCCAAAAGCATGACTTAGCCTATACTTTCCCTCTTTTATTTTCTATTGTTTTTACTAGTGTCATTTTCATTTTTACCTAGCAACAAAGAAAGGTTATCCAGCATATAGAAATCCCAAGCTGTCAACAACATATGCAAAAGGAACATATGTATGAGAGTCTACTCTATACGTAAAGAATTCCACTCCAATCCTCTTTTGATGATTTTCAAAGTGTTCCCTGTGGTCTTTTGATTATGATTATACAGTTTTACCCTAAATTAAAAAAAACTGTCATTTTCTAGGACATAGTTTCTGCAGAGCGGAAGGAGTTCATTACAAATTCCCTTCTAAGTTGTGGGCGAGACTGTTGACGAGGAGTAAGCCTGCCCTGATTTCTCTCTTCTTTTTTCTTTTTTTACACCCTCTCCCACTAGCTTACAGTCCCTCACAACCCTAACATAACATAAGCGGTGCAACAAAAATGGCGAGCAACAGTGGAGCTATCGCGTCGTACAGTTTTGAACCAGATGCCAGCTAAGATGAGGAAAATGAAGACCTACATGGATCTAGTCGTCTACAAGTGCATGCATCGGAATGGAGCGGAGCAGGGAGCTTGTGGACCACCCATTTTATTTGTGACATCACAACTGTAATCTTTTTCAAACTTAAATTTTTTCGTCTACTCCTGAATTTTTCTTAAATTTTTGGAAAAAAAGAAATCCTCATACCACTTTAATCTTCATTTTATTTGTACACATCCTTCATCATGACAAAACAAGAACATGTTAAAATAAAACCAAAACACAATTCTCATTGGACTGAGTCTTTAAAGCTCAGTTAACACATAGTGCAATTCGTGCAGCAGGGCGTCCAATTTCAATGTTAACAGACGTGATCAGAGATCAATTTGAGCAACGATGTGGTGGTGGTCTGGCAGCGGCCCGATTTAAGCGTTGCACCACATCCACAGTTCAAAAATCTGAACATTGGCGAGGACGACGTGTCCCGTCAACCAATCAGGGACACAGTATTTATAGCCAAATATATAGCTTTCAATTCTACAGTTAGAAACCTCTGGGTTTTATTTGACCAAGATTTATCATTTAAGGCTCACATATCACAGGCTGGTAAAACTGTGTATTTTTTTAACTCGCACAACATAAATATGCTTAGAAACACATTATCTAAAAGTGATGCTGAAAAACTCATCCATGTACTTGCTATGTCTAGGCTGGATTACTGTAAATCTTTGTTTGCAGAGTGCCCCAAAAGTTATGTCATAAGTCTTCAACTTGTTCAGAATGCAGCAGCAAGATTATTAGCAGGAACTATTAGAAAAGATCACATCACTCCTGTGTTAGCTTCACTTCACTGGCTCCCACTTGAATCTACAATTAAGTTCAAAATCCTCCTGCTCACCTATAAGGCCTTAAATGGTATGGCCACATCCAATATTAAAGATCTCGTAGTGCCTTACCAACCAAACAGAGCACTTCGCTCCAAAAATGCAGGACTGCTTATGGTTTCCAGAATTTCTAAAAGTACACTTGGAGGTAGAGCCTATGGTCACCAAGCCCCCGTCTTGGGGAATAAGCTCCCAGCTTATGTAAAAGAGGCCGACACAGTTTCTACATTCAAAGTTAGGCTTAAAACATTCATCTTTGGACAGGCTTATTGCCAAACTAGCTAGTAATCAGAGAATAATTAACGTATTGTTCCCCTACCTCACCTACTGTAATCAAGTTTGGGGGAATAATTATAATCTTTTACATCTATTATACATATTTCTCTGCAGAAGGAAGATGGTTTTATAAACCGGGCCAGGACGGCCCATTCCCCCTTGCTTAGATTAGTACTATGTTGTACTAATATTGATATCCTAGACATTGGAAGCTGGGGAAACTATGGTACACTGGGGGTTCTGTCCTTTATTCTCATTTACTTCTCCTCCTCTCCTCTATTCTTCAACATTTATTTATCATTTAGTTCTCCGTGCCTCTGTTTGGTGCAGTGTGATTCATGTGTTGTCCCTCCTTCCTGCTCCCCTCCGGGGGGAGGGGGGGGGGGATTCCAGACTCCAGTTGGCTCGTCTGTGCTCCTACTCTTGGCCATGGACCTCACCTCTGGCTCGTCTCGCGCCCCTCGTCGTCCCCCTGTTCCATCCTTATGAATCCCATCTGCTACACTATTAAAACATGTAGTTGTAGAGTTAGATAAGCTAATTCTTCTTTAACAGTCCTGGAACATCTCCTGTCCATCCTGCAAGAGGATCCCCCTTTTATGTGGACACCCCTGATGATTTTTCTTTTTTTTTCCTGGAATCTGTTTTTATTTATTTTTTTAGGAGTTTTTCTTTGCCGAGAAGGAGAGTATAAGGGCAGGCATGCCCAGTTTAGCTTAGTTTGTTTAGTTTAGTTTAGCAATCAGCTATTTTTAATGTTTGGTACAACTACCGGTGAGAACCCTATTGAGAAAACTGTGTTGTAATAATGGGCTATATAAATAAAACTGAATTGAATTGAACAAACCTGATCTGTCATCATCCATGTCTTCCATGCATTGTAAATTAGATATACACAGGCACTGCCCCATGTAGAAATCAGGCTGAAAACATTTGGCAGTAGCTCCTCCCACATGTATCTGGGGCATCAAACTTGTCAACACATTTTTGGACATGCGTCAAGTATCGAATTCGCAGTACGTCCAAATAGAGGCGGGTGATGCCAATCTGATGCGCTAATTGTGTTCGGTGTGAACGCATCATAAGACTGCGTAAAATGCAAAGCTTAAAGCTTCTCTTGCACAAATGGTCTGTGAGAGCCTTGATAAATCATAAATGAACTATTTTCACAGGTGACAGAATGTTTTAGCATGCGAAGGCTACAAAAAAAAAGTATTTTTTGTGTTTTTGCAGTGATTGCTTATTTTAAAAAAGAAAAACAGAACTTTACATGATGGGTGAGCAAATCAGTGCATCTGTAAGCTGTGATCTGACTCATACTGTTAATTTTCCAGGTTTTAAATACATGCAATGCAGTGCATTTCTTCTCTTAAGCCCCTTTCTGCACCTTAAAAGCTTCAAGTAATAACACCATCCATCACCATCTTGCGTTAACATGCGGGCATTCGCATGCATAGAGGGCGAGTGCAGGTTCGACAGAAAGGTCAAAAACGGGAGGAGTTTGCAAAAATAGAGGGGCTATTGTTGCGCTGCAGGACTTTAATCGGAGGGGGTAAAAAATATGCAAGCACAGACGCCGGCAGACATAAACACTCAGGACATGAATATTAGTTTAGTACATGCATTAGTGCACAGCAGTACCCCTTTACTAATCAAGGGGGGAAACATCGTGGTGCGGTGTGTCTGAGCAGGTGTGAGAAGAAAATAAACAACTCTGCCAAGATTACGGCACATCCATTCATGGTGGTTAATTCGTTCCCCTCGGTGACTAAAACTTTCCAGTTTATCAAATCAGAACATCTTTTCCTAGCAAGAACAAACACATTTTGATATCATGGCTGCCAACTACCAAGGAAATAATTGCTTCTGTGCTGTCAAAGTGAAATCAAAAAGTCTGCTGAATTATCTCAAGGCATGGTGTATTGGCCGGATAAAAGAGCAGTTTGTATCATAATCTTAAAGGTTAGCTTTATTTGCAGCCACGTGTGGTGTTGTGGCTTAAATAAACTGATTATCTGCTGCAGGGATAAGATTTAAAGCCCGTCAGTTCTTTAATAAAGGTCCTTTGTCTCCACTCTTCCCTGTGATTTATATTCTTACATTACCTATGCCATCTTGAATGATTTTATTAAATAGTATTCTTTTTTACTGAACATGCAAATCACAGACTTGACACTTGCTGAGGGGGGAAAAAACTGCTAAAAGAAAGGTGGGAGGTTAAACTTTGTTCTGGTTCTGTCTTGTATTTGCAGACGGACTGTAACTTTTTTGACAGCGAGTGCTGTAGCAGTAAGTTTCCGATGGGGCAAGCCTTTGCTGTCTGTGCAGGCGTGCTTGTTATTCTGAGGATGCACGATGGGAAAGGAGGGAAAAGCTTCCTAGGAATGACTCAGCTGCTTTTTTAGTCTGTCAGCATATTTGAAGTTGATGACATGCCAGGGGCACTGCTGGGAGAGCTGTTCAACATAGGGATTGTGAGTTTAAGACTACAGCTGCATTGGCTTGAATTAAACAGTTTAAAAAAAAAAAAGATGTGTGGTGGCATGTGTGTATGCGAAAGCGACAGTCAAAGCAAGAGGTCTGAAAATAAGTCCTTGTCACATGGTGCGTCATATTCTTAAACTGATTAAAGAAGAAAGGCTGAGACATTTTCAGCTATTTCTCCTTATGTATGACAGAGGTAATACTACTTCTACTAAAGTAATTATACTTACAGAGAACGATAACATTTCTGAGACAAGAGGAACCTCGGACTGCATATGTCAACTAGAACTAAATACTCTCAGAATTGACATTAATCCTTCTTGGTTACAGCCCACCTATGGTGTTTAAATTCTAATCCAACATATTTAACTATTACGTCTGACGCAACCTTTGCAGTTCCAGTTTGGAGCCGTATGTTTGTTCAGTCCATTTTTCAATTTTAGGGACAGGTCTGAAATTGCCAAGATGTTGAATTTGGTCAAGATAACGACAAGCTTTGGCCAATGCAAACCAGCAGTTGATTTTATCGCTCTGTCTGTATTCACATTAAAATAAAAGGAATAAAACTGTAAACTGTCCTGGTCAGCAAAAGAAATAACACTTTGTGTTTATCTTCTAGTCCCTGTTTTTCCTTGTTGTGTCTGGACTATGGTGGTTGTGTTGCCGTAAAGCAAAAAAAAAAGTCCTGGTTCAAGTGCTCCCTGAGCCCAGTGTTTATGCTCTCCCTTTGAATGTGTTTTCACTGGGCACATCAGGTTCCTCCTGTGCACCAAAAACATGTTTTAAAGGTTAATTGGAGGTTGTAAATCGTCCTCTAGGTGTGAGTGTGGCCATGTGTGTGTCCTTGTGATGGACTGGCAACCTGCCTTTGTCCTGGACAGCTGGGATAGGCTCCAGCAACCTTTGTGACCCCAATCAAGACAAAGCTGTTTTAGAGAATTGCTGGATGCTGCTTTCTGTAGGTTGCCTGTCGGGATTGAAAAGGCAGCATGCAATGGAAAAAAGGAGATCTTTTTCAACATGCTAATGGCCTGAACTGCTAATTTATGACATATGTTAAAAAGCAAATGAAAAAGTGTTAACATTTGACAAAAAAAGTTTGAATTGATGTTTTTTATGAATCATCTACAAATTGTCATAATAAATTAATGAATTGTTTCGATTATTTTTTGTACAGATTTACAAAAGCTATGAATGAAACACTGGCATTTTGATTTTTATTGCTTGGCATTTTTTCCTTTTTGCCTTCATATTTCTTTCTTTCTGCTTTTGCAAATAATGGGCAACTTACCGTCAAAATAAAAAAAATGAGCTAAAACATGTAAAATGCTTCTGTCTCACAACAAAAGCTTTAAACTAATGAAATGGAACTTTTACCCACAATATTTTTACAAGGCAAATTTGTATTAAATGAAACTGTCATGCCTGATAAAAAAAAATTGCATAACTACTTTCTGCAGCCTCAAAAGAAAGCTGCAGCCTGTGTTTTAGTTGTCAAACTGTAACAAAGCCACACAATTGTCATAGTTGCTATTTGCCACACGTGAGGCCAAAAAAAAAAAAACAATGAATGAACAAGATGGAGCACATGGAACAACAGTCCGATTTTATGTTAGCAACATGAAATCTCAAGCTCAACTATACCTAAAACTTTAAGTATTCAATAAAATGATGTCTTTTTCTTACATAAAAAACTTGAGATGAACTTTTTTCAATACAATAGGGGAGTGCATAAGAAAATAGAAAACTTTCAAATATTTTTTCTGAGGTACCTGCTTTTCAATATCCTCTCAGAAAGCACATTTTAAAAGAAAGCCGACAGTTTTTATAGCCTTGAAGAGGGAAGTGGGAGGTTAAGGATCACGGGAAAACAAAGACGCCTCAGATGATTGTGTAAATTGAATTAATTTTGTATGCTGTTTTGCCAATCTTTATTTTCACATATATCTTTCATCAAAAGACGAAGTGGATGGGGACGTATGAAGAATAAATTGTGAATTTGAATGCAAAATGTAAATCTTGATGCAAGCAGATCTTAATATTTTAAGGATTATTAGCATTTAAGGTGTTGAGCTAATTAGCAAACATTCATGTGTGTGGGTTAGGTTTTGTCTCTGTTGTTTTTAATGCTAGAAGACTGTGTGGAGTTTCTATCCATTCAGGAGAATTACTTATAAAGAAAAGAAAAGAAAGCAGAGCCGACTTTCTTTGCCTGCACAGGCGTCCTTCTGACATTTATTCTCTCCTACACGATTGTCACAGTTCTATTAAGCTGCATCAGAATCCCCCATACACCTGTGTTGCAATGAATCACAGTTGGAGTATATATTGCACAAAATTAATGAATATGCTGGAAAAAAATTCTGGCAGTTCTTTCACAACCTTGGCGAGACATCCTCACTCACATGGGCAATGGAAACTTGTAAAGGAGAATTATCCTTAGAGAATATTTCACCAAAGACTATAAAAATGTGACAAAAATATATTGGATGCAAAAAAAACTGAATAGCAAAGAACCACAAAGGTTCTCTTTTTTGAAAATGGCTTTAAACCTGAATATTAAAAAAAAAAAAATTAAGAATCCATCCACTTTTTCATGACAGCATCATTTTTATTAAGACAAATTAATGCTAAAATTCCCACCGTCATAGATAAGTCGCCACTTTCTAAAGGTACTTGTTGATATTTTTCTCTTTTTCCTGATTGTTGGCAGTAAAGTAAACACCGACTGTTTTTGATTGGCACATTTGCTAATGGAAAATAAACTGGCTGTGAATTAACTTCTTTGAAAGAGATTATATAATTTGTAGGAATTAGCATTAAAAGCAGGGTGTAGGGAGGGGGCGGGGGTTGTTAGAGACATAGAATATAGAGGGAAAAGATCAAATGGGAGAAACCAGTGGTGGCTGCTTAAAACTTTATAAGCTGTTTGGTTATTCTGTTCGGGGCAATTGGAAAGACATGGCAGAGCAACATGGTTCTCCTTTTGCTCACAAGTGGTTCAAACCACGGAAACATACATTTATTTTAGTCTCATACACTTCCCAAACTATGACTTTGATTGTTGTTTAAATGTGAATAATGCATGTGAAAGATAAAGGTTCTAAAGACACAAACCAATTATTTCTAAAAAAAAAACATAATCACTCCAAATCATGAAATTATGTACAACTCATGGTTGTTTATCTTATTTACATGAAATCAGGTGCTCATATCTCAACTTTATGCTGCGATCCACGCTTCAAGTTTGCTTCTGCTGCCTCTTTTAAAGCATTGCAAATTTCCTGCTCGACGCCTGTCCTAAAATGTGTTCATCAAGTCCCAGACACGTGTGGGAGGAGCTACTGCCAAACGTTTGTGGTCTCATCTCTATATGGAATCATTGACTGTATATCATTGACTGTATATCATTGATGTTGGCGTGCCTGGAGCACGCCAACATCATCTGGCACCAGATACAAACTGCCAAAAAGGAAAAGAGAGATCTACATGTGGTTTTCTTAGACTTAGCTAATGCATTTGGCTCAGTTCCACACAACATCCTGTGGACAGCTTTTAACTATTTCAATGTACCACTCCAAATCACAAAGTTAGTCAGGACCTACTTTCATGATCTCCAGTTCTGCGTCACCCATGAGAACTCCACGACGGCTTGGCAGCACCTGGAGATTGGTATTATGGCAGGATGTACAAAATCCCCTCTGGCATTCGTTATGGCAATGGAACTGGTTATACGGGCATCCCGATGGGTAGTGGGAGGTGAGAAGACCAATAGTGGCCTGCGTCTCCCACCAATAAGAGCTTACATGGATGATATGACCATCATCACAACAACAAAACCATGCACTAAGCGATTGCTTCAGAAACTGCAAGAGAACATTCAGTGGGCGAGGATGGAATTCAAGCCAACCAAGTCGCGTACCATCTCCATCATTAAAGGCCAGTTAGTAGGGGAGCAGTTCTACATCAATGAGCAACCAATTCCAACAATTCTAGAGAAACCCATCAAGATCCTGGGGCGATGGTACAATGCAGATCTGAAGGACAACAAGCAAGTCGAGCAACTCCGGCAGAACACAGCCAGCTGCCTGAAGAAAATTGACAACACGTCACTCCCAGGAAAACTGAAGCTCTGGTGCTACGAGTTTGGGCTACTACCCAGACTTATGTGGCCCTTAACTATGTATGAGGTCTCAATTAGCCATGTCCACCGTCTGGAAAGGCTTGTGAACTCTTACCTGAGGAAGTGGCTTGGAGTTCCCAACTGCCTCAGCAGTGTTGGACTCTACAATGATGGAGTCCTGTCACTACCAGTCTCTAGCCTAGTGGAAGAATTTAAATGCGCCAAGGTGAGGCTTGACATGTCACTCTCCGACTCCCGAGACCCGATGGTGAGAAGTGCAGCTCCAGTCCTAGCAACAGGGAAGAAGTGGACCCCTGCTGTAGCAGTGCTACAGGCAAAGTCTGCTCTGCACCATCGTGACATAGTGGGCCACGTCCAACAAGGCAGAGGAGGCTTTGGGTTGGGGGTGGTAAAACCTCTCTGGCAAAAGGCATCTGCAGCAGAACGTCGAACAATGGTGGTGGAGGAGGTACGTCAACTGGAAGAAGCGGGCAGACGATCCACGGCTGTGGCTCAAGCAAAACAGGGCTGATGGGTAAGGTGGGAGGGAGTAGAAAGGAGGAAACTCACATGGAGCGAACTTTGGAGCATGGAATCCAATAGGCTAAGCTTCCTTTTACGAGCCACCTACGATGTGTTGCCCTCCCCCACAAACCTGTAGCTTTGGCTTGGGAAAGATCCATCCTGCCCCCTTTGCTCTGCAACTGCAACGCTAAAGTACATCCTAGTGGGCTGTGGGACCAGCCTCACGCAAGGCAGATATACATGGAGACACAACCAGGTCCTGAAATGTCTTGCCAATACACTTGAGTGCAGGAGGGTTTTTATCAACGCCCAACCCAGCAGCAACCTGGATGTGCGCCGACACCCACCACCATTTGTCCGAGAAGGAGAGAAACCAAGGAGTAATCCCTCCCTCCCTGAGCTGACCCCTCTGAATGCAGCCAGGGACTGGCAAATGCGAGTCGACCTTAACCAGAGGCTTATCTTCCCCTCAGAGATTGCGGCAACCACGCTGCGTCCAGACCTTGTCCTCTGGTCTAATTCGTGCCGACTTGCCTACATCATAGAGCTGACAGTCCCCTGGGAGGACTCCCTTGACGAAGCTTATGAGCGTAAGAAACTTCGTTATTCCAACTTAGCTGCTGAGGCAGAGGATAGAGGCTGGAACATCAGGGTGCGCCCAGTGGAGGTGGGATGCAGGGGCTTTGTCGCCAGTACGACTACTAACCTCTTAAGGGAAGTTGGAGTCAGAGGGCGGGCACACAGACAGGCTTTAAAAGAACTGACCAACACCGCTGAGAGGGCGAGCCATTGGCTGTGGCTGAGGAGAAGTGACATCACATGGACAAAAATGACCAACTAGCAGTGAGACACACACCCAGGCTTGATCAACCTGTGGTGGGCCTACCTCAGCGGAGGGTGTATTGTGATAAATGGCCGAAACACCGTAAGATGTTGGGGTGCACAACTGATGATGTGTCTCGCTAACAATAAACGGAAGTTCAAGAACCTCAAGAGCTCCTGAAATTGAAAGTGGTAACGTTAGGGATTGTAACACCTAGTCCTATCTGCAACATCTCACAATGAATGGAAGACAGATCGGGTTTATTAATTTTGAAGGGATCTACAAAAGCATTGGTAATCACAGTTCCATGTCTGGGTTCATGAGATCTCTCCCAGTACGATGAGGTTCACCATCTACTGCAGCTGTGTATAAATGACGGCTGCTTTCAGTGGTACTTCTTTCAGTGTGACCTGTTTGATTTGCTATCCCACATTAGTACGAGAAGTAAAAAGCAAAAATGAGAATTGTATTAGAAAAACTTTTATTATTGCCTTGAATAAAAAAGAAAAATACCATAAAGTTCAGCAGTAAAACGATCAGATTCTCCTCCCTGTTGGATTTAGACTTCACCCGCTGATCTCGTCAACAATACATCTTCGGTAAAAGCTGAGTCCCTGATTGGTTGATGCAATGCAGCTTCTTTGCCAAAGTTCATTTATATGACCTCTGGACGTGCCACGCTGCCACGCCCGAAACGTGCTGCCGTCAGACCTCAGACCCAGACACTTGTTTGTACATTGACTTAACATTGAAACTGGATGCCCCTGATGTGTGAATCGAGTTCATTGTGTACACAGCTATATACTGCTTTTTTTTTTCTTGTGCAATGCAGTACAAATTGCTTTAACCTAAAGACAATCTCTTTTTTTGACAAGACAATGATTGTGATGCCTTCAGGTGCAAGTCAAATTATTCTTATTATTATTTTACTAACTACTACATGTTAAGGCAGTCACCCCAGTAAAGTTAAGTACACTGGATGCATTTTCTAATGCACTTAGACTGTAGAATGCAAAAGCTCCAATCTCACACGCATTTAACTTCAGTGCAAGTCATGTCTGGACTCAAACCTGCAACCTACTGATTCCTATTCCAGTGAGGTGTGTCACACATCAGTGCAATACCACCTTGTCTGACCTCATACGCACTCATTTTGGTCTTGGTCACACTATTTACACAAACTGTATTGGTCTGGTGTCTGGTCCAGCTTTACAGACTTTTTTTCTAGAGGTTTCTGCTCTTGTGTAGTATTTTTTTATTAAACTTTGATCCCTCTGATAAAACTTCTCCTCCCAGCATAATAAGAAAGTAATAAAGTTTCTTTTTTTGTCCAGAACTAAAAACAGCACAATAGCTTGTTTGTATGAAGTTAGTCATGAGAAAAAAACATGCCACTTGAGTTTAGCTTAATTGGGTCGTGTTGTGTTTTTAAATACAAACTGTTAGCATAGCTTGCTTTTGGGGGATGTAAAATGCTTTCCTATTGATGATAAATTATTTTCTCATTATTTCAAATTCTGCATGTGACTTGCCCGACTTTAGTTATTCTTTTCAGTAACTTACTATTTACAAAAATCTGTCTGCAATAAAAAAGCTGCTGAATGTCAAAAACAATATTGATAAAAGTAGACAAAGATGATAAAAATGAACAATAATCTGAAGAAAAGTTAACCTGCCTGTCTGGTCTTTGGCTTTTAAAATCAGAATGAACAACTGGTTTAAGTAAATCCCTTATGCTGTGAAAACAAAAAGGTACTTCAAAGCTTTTAAATGACATCAGCATCAAAGCATGTAAGTTTGAAAAGCTTTATTCTGGCTGAATGTTGATAGCAAAGACAGATCAATCCCTCACTTTATCAATGTTGGTTTCATTTGTTTAATAAAGGCTGAGGCAAATGTGGCAGAAATGTCTAAGATGAATGGCATTTACTGTGGTTCAACAGTTTTTAGCCATTTCTTTTCTTGGAATTACAATTTCTACAACAAAAAATTTTCCCTGAAAGCAACAGAACTTAAAAAAAAGAGTCAAAAGCAAGAGAACGGATCTTGGAGAAATCACTAAACTACTTTCATTTCCAAAATAATAAGGGCATGTTTAAAGAGAAATGTGTATGACTGAATTCGAATTACTCCCCTTCCCCCTCTGGCTCCTCCCTATTGCTCCGGTTGTAGGCCCATTTGAAGTTGTAGTGGTGTCCGAAAGTGTTGTTTTAAGAAGGAGCCGTAGCAACTTAGGGTTGGCTATCCCTAAGCCGGTAGGATGATCCTTGTTGCACTTGTGACGTGGAGGAGAAAACTTATTTCTTCACATGGGTGTGCTCTGAAACACAGAAGTTGACGTATAAGTGTTGAGTTTTTGTTTTTGCATTACTTTTTATGTATTTTCCGAGTGCTAGCAGCTACGGACTAACGTAGATGACCGGCAACTATTGATGGCCTTAACATCCAAATTTGAAGACAGTAGTTGGGTTCGAATTCTTTCACTACTCACTTCATAGTGAAGTGCTGTCCAAATCTACAATTCTAAAATCTAGTGCCCTAGAAATTTTCTCTGAAGTCTCTGCAATGCTCCCTAGATTAGCAAATGTAGACCACAATGCATTGCGTTAAACAATTTTTGCAAAAAATCAAAAATTGTCATTTTTTTGTAAACCATCCATGTTTTTATCATGAAAACTATGGAGTCCTATACTGTTCATAATTAAATAAATAAATATTTAATTAAACAAATATGAACTCATGCAAATACACAATCAACCAATAGATCTCTTATAAATATATAAAAAGATCATGAAATTGTGAAAAACGTGCACACCGATTTTAAATTAGCCATTATATTATTCAATATATTTCATTTTGCTTTAAAAACCTGTTCATTATTTTAAAACAGCATTTTAAAATATTTATTTATTATTATTATTATTATTATTATAATTCTACGTCTTTTTTCAGAACCTTGGATTTCAAAATCAATATTTTCCAAAGTAGCTTTGTTTTTATTTCATGTTGCTGTTTTTCACTATGGCGTATTTATTTCATGAAGAGCTTTTCAGGAGACTGTGTCTGTCTGTCAATCAAACTAGACAATGCGGAGACACTTTTGTGATTGGCTACTCCTTTACTCAGACATGAGCAGGAGCACCCTGACTACATCGATCGAAGATGCTTCAGCAAACGTGACGGCGCAATGCACACTCCTCAAGACTAGGGGGAGTATGCACCTCAACACATCCACAGTGTTACACGAAATTGGGCAGTTTTTGTTCTAACTTTGCGGAAAAAGTGGCTTTGGGCGAGTGTGCATAATTCAGGTGGTTTTGTGGTCGGTTCAGCAATTTTCCTCTTCTCATTAACCTCTAGTAGTGTTCTAAACTAGGCTGGGTGGTTGTTGGAGTTCCACAAAACTTCTATGAACTGGAGTTCCATGAACGCAACATGCCGCGTGTGGGATGGGCTACCAGCTTATGTTTTAAGCCTGATAGACATGGAACGGTTGCCTCCACTTATCTCAGTAATAATGCATGGATGCACAATGCACATGGAGAGTGTTAAGAGATCAGGTTTAATAATTTTGAATAGTTCCACATGATAACAATGTTTCCATGTTTGAGTTCATGGGATCATCCCAGAGAGTCTCTGCTTCAGCTCCTGCAGTCAAACTACGTCTTAAATCACGTGTAAATCAGAGCGCCAAGGCAGCGCGAGTGTGTGTGTGTGAGCGCAAGTTAAGGGTCTGTTGCTCAGTTCCCCGGAAAAGTAATAGTAAAAAAAGGTTTCCTCCAAAGTACAGAGCCTGATTCTTGGAGTAAGCCCTGGCTGCAGCCTGCAGAATTGCTCAATCAATCCCGGATCTCCGCTGCGTTTTCCGACCACGGTCAGAAACGTCATCGCAGGAAAGGTTCAACATATTCCCGGGAGGGAAAAATAAAATCAGAGGACCTGATTATGATCATTGTCTCATTGAAAATAGAAAAATATCATAAGGTTCAGGAGGCCTGAGCAGGCTTGTTCCGCTTTGCGCAGCTGCCTGGGCTGACTCTGTCGGTCCGCCAGCTCGCCTCCTGCGAGCCGACACAGTGTGAAGCACGATGTGAGCTCCGAGTGAATGGCGTATAGAATGAGGAGTGTTTCAACGGGGGACTTCAAGCTGTGGACGACCGGAGCTCCTCTGTGGTTTGGTCCACACAAACCCTCAAACTACAAAAACAGAGTCGTTAATGTTTGCATCTTCTGCAGCAGACAGATAGTTTGTCTCTATTTGATCTCTAATGTCAGCAAAGCCGTGCAGATATCATTTAAATGTCATCTCTCTGACTGGCACACCGCTGAGCGGGTATTGAGGAATATGAGTCGATTTCCATGGATGAGCCAATGAGCGTTTAGATCCCGCCCACTTTCACTGATTGACAGATAGACTCATTCTCCTGAAAAAGCTCTTCATGAAATAAATCAGTCATTGTGAAAAACAGCAACATGAAATAAAAACAAAGCTACTTTGGAAAATATTGATTTGGAAATATGAGGTTCTGAAAAAAGACAGAATTATAATAATATTCCACATGATTAAAAATGCATATTTTAAAATGCTGTTTTAAAATAATGAACAGGTTTTTAAAGCAAAATGAAATATATTGAATAATATAATGGCTAATTTAAAATCAGTGTGCAGGTTTTTCACAATTTCATGATCTTTTTAAATATTTATGAGAGATTTATTGGTTGATAGTGTATTTGCATGAGTTCATATTTATTTATTTAATTAAATATTTATTTATTTAATTATGAACAGTATAGGACTCCATAGAAAACACAGTGAATTAAGTCTTCGTAAAATGCTTGTATTTTTTAAATTTTTACTTTGTAAAATCGATGAAGTCATATTTATTTATTTTTTTTTTTTTTAAATGTAGTGAACATGGTGTCCGAATTGCTTTTAAAGTCCAAGACACTAGATAGCCCCACATTACATCATTTTTAGTAGTTTAGTAGGTGAGCAGTTTGGACATTACACAAATTTTACCATATCTCTCCACTTGGAGGGATAAATGTAGCAATAGGGAGAATTTGTAGGGGTAGGGAAGCAATTCAGATTCAACCTGTGCTTTATCCATCCTGATGTCTTCCCAGCCGCAGATGCCCGGGTCTGATCATTCATTTTCAATCCGTTGTCCCTCTGGATTTAGCAATGGGGCAGCTATGGTGCAAAGGTAGAGCGATGGACCTCTGATCAAAAGATCGCAGGTTCGGTTCCTGCTCTGTGCGCACGTATGAGTGTCCTTTAGCAAGCCCACATATAAAACAACCCCACATTGATCCTGGTAGTTATAGGTTGGTGGAGCTGTCATCAGTGTGTGTGTGTTGGGGTGTGTGTGTGTGTGTGTGTGTGAATGGGTGGGTGAATGGGACTGTGACTGTTGGACCATCTAAGAAGGTAGTAAAGGGAAAGGGAAAGAAATGCTGCTCAATAAAGCTGACATGAGGGGATTCACTGTACCCTAGGACAGGGTTGGGCATGAAGGTCTTACTCAGGCTTGTTTTCCCTTGCAGCTTTTGATTTGCTGAATCCATCTGTTTGTGGATGTCTGCGAAACATGTAGGGACGTGGATCTCCTGGAATTGCTCATCTGTTACTCAACTGAATGTTTTGTTTGTGCAGGGTTGCTTTTGGTTTCTGATTTTTCCATATTTTTGGAGAGTTGCCTTTAGTTTATTTTGCTCTGGCTGATTTAATTCTGCTCAAAATAACTTTTTTGAAGCATTAAACTTAATAATTTGGATTATACTTGTCTCATCAGTGTCCAAAACAACACCAATGACTCTGCCAATGAGGGTCAGAACAATGGTCTTACCAAGAATTTTTGTTTTAAGAAAATAATTCTTGTCACTAAGACCTATTTTCTTAAACCAAGATTATTTATTTATTGAGCAACTTTGATAAGATTCTTTTTCTTGCAACATTTAAAATAAGAATTTTTTTCTTGAAACAAGGGTCTTTTTACTTTCTTTAGATTCAGTTTTGCAGCATTTTCAAAACAGCGACTAATGTGCAGCAAACCACTGAACAATTAAATTGAAAAATTAACACATTGCCACTAAAAATATATACCAATTTAGTAAGAGGCTAAGTCTTTTTGCAAAATGTAAAAAACAATTAACAATAAGTTATTAATATATGATTCTGTTTTTACACACCACCTGTATTTTGTACCTAAATGTGTTTGGTCAGAAACTCTGCCATACAAATTGGTATTCATAAAGAGGGACTGTGCAATGCAAAAGTTCCAACCTCATGCACATGAATTTTCAGAGCAAGTCATGCCTGATATTGTGAGGTGAGAAAGAAAAGTAAGTTGGCATTTTTTCACAGTTATGGAAACTGCCTGTTTGAACTTTCCATTTCTTTGGTTGAAACATTGACCTACAGAACCCCTGCATATACACTCATGTCCACACATCCAAACAACAGACACCTTAGGTTTTTTGTTTTTCCTTACATCCTTTTTCTTACTTTTGACTTGGCCAATGAGCTGAATGCATTATTAATTATCTTTTGTCAAGTCTTCTTTTGACCTCTTTGTACCAGACTTGAAAGGTTCCAACTTTCCAATCAACTGAAGAAAAACACTTAACTTTTCTACTGTTCCTTTGCTTTTACTTCTCATAGCTCGGGGCTGTCTCAACTAGAACAGCTTGAAGGAGGTGAAAAAACTGGCAGTCACACGGCATGGCTTGGTTCAGGGCCCTCGATCTCGTAAAATTTTAACTTTTTCTTAAAACCTCCCCTGCCTGTAAAAATGCGACTGCTGTCTCACGATTACAAATGTCGCTGTGCGGCCACCTGCCAAATTTGTTGAAAAACTTGCATTTAGGTCAACGGGATTTTGTGATACGTGATCAAACCATTAAGGAAATTGCTCCCTTCCAAAACTTTCCTCCACTGGTCATTTAAGGAACTGCAATATTTGGTACTTTCTGGTAGGGATCCTTAGAAGAAAATTGTACTTTCTTGCTTATGATAAAAGCATTGCTTCAATTGAACAAAAACATAAATGTTTACATGATCTATTGTTGGGATGTCCTGATATCCTTATTTTTCCACCATAGTTTAGATTAAAAGGATTGATGCATTGTTTGCGTTCAGTCCTACTTTAGCTACAACACAGCTCGTATTTCCATTTGCACTTTCCTGCTATACTGACGCAAAAATTGGGGTAAACCAATTTCCCTGCCCAGGATCTGAGTTGTTTTTGACCATTATGTCTGCTTAGAATTCATCTTATTCTCTGAATATGGCAAATCTGCCTGTCCTGTCTGTCATTTTTTTTATTTTATGGCACCTCATCTGTCCCCAATTCTTCTATCACTGTGTCTTTGTGTCTATCACAGACAATATGCTGGACATGGCCCTTGCTGCTTTGTTTAACTTTACTCCTGATTTAGCCGTTTTCCTGTTTCAGGTTCTTAAGGCCTGTTCACACCGGGACGAATTTCGCCGGCGATTTTCGCTGACGTTTAACACCTCGTGACTAAACAAAGGGCACCAATGAGAGTGTGCACACCGACGCGAAAAAACGCCAGGCGTTAAAGCGTCAAAAAAAAAAAACGCCTCGGGTTCGTTTTTTTTTTTCGACGCGTCGCGTCGAAATCTACTCGACCAATGAGAATGGCGCTTTTGCTCACGTGTCTGGAGCTTCTGAAGTTACAGTAAAACACAACTTGGGGGCGCTCAAACACAAAACTGCCTTGCTGAGCACACATACCAGCGGAGAAGATAGACGCCAAGTAGCGTCTACACTGCCGCGAAGCAATAATGACGGACATTCTAAAATATCCCCGAACCAAGCACCAGTTGGAGCTACTGGTGCTTGAAATATTCATGTTTTCTTTGTTTGATTCTGACAAGCGCGTAAATACTTGCTCTCTTCTTCTGAGTGAAAAGCGACTTTCAGAAGCGTAAAGTTGCGCAGCGCCACCTTGTGTACAGGAGTATTTCTGTTTTACATTAAGCGCCATCTAATGTCAGGGAATGAAATTGCATGTTCACTCCACTCATCGTCAGCGAAAATCGCCTGGGTGTGAACACAAAAAACGTGGCGAAAAACGCTGGCGAATAACGCCTGGCGAATATTCGTCCCGGTGTGTACGGGCCTTTAGTCTGGAGCAATCAGTTATAGAAGGTAAGAAACCAGGTTTTCACTAAGATGTCTGTCTTTTTATATATATATATATATATATAGTGAGGGAAAAACATAATTTTTGCCTCTTAACAAAACCTTAAACTCAGAATTGTACCATCATCTTAAATTTTGCTGAAATTTCTTTCCCATAGGCATGCAGTTGATCAAAAAGGTTTAAGGCGGGCAATGATTCTGAAAGTTCCCCGCCTGAAAGACGAGAGAGGTCTGCAATATTCATCATGGGAGCACTTCAAATTAAGAGACAGAATTGAGACAAAGTAATCCAGGAAATCACATTATTTCAATTTTTAAATAATATATATTCCTATTTATGCAGAAAAGTGTTTTAATGAAAACCAGCAAAATATTGTCCTTGTGTACAAAAGACCCCTGTCCACACCCTTAAGCAGTCAGTCTGCAACCTCTCCACCACAACCAAGACCAAAGAGCTGTCAAAAGACACCACATTGACAAGATTGTAGACCTGAACAAGACAAATCAGCAGTAGCTTGGTGAGACGAGATCAACTGCATTTATTAGAAAATTGAAGAAATACAATGACAATCTCCCTCCCCCTGGGGCTCCATGTAAGACCTCACCTGGAGTGGGGTACAAAATATTTTGAGAACAGCGAGGACACAGCCCAGAACTGGTCAAAGACCTGAAATGAACTGAGAACAAAGTAAGTATCTCATTATAGATTTTAATCCTGCATTGCTAAAAAGTTTCCACCTGCTTAAGCAAGTACATGTCCAGGCCTGTTTGATGTTTGCCAGAGACCATCTGGATGATCCAGAGGAAGATTGGATGAATGTCATGTGGTCAGATGAGACATAAATTGAAGTCATGGTATAAACTTGACTGGCCATGTTTGGAAATGGAAGAATGCTGATTTGAGAATAATGAAAAACAAAGGAAATATTTTGTTTGTTGATTGAAATGTTCCTCTGTTTGGGTGCAAGTAAACAGGCACTATCAATCCTGTTTATTTAAACTCGCTGTACAGAGAACAAAAGGCACAGCCAGACTAGTAAGGGTGTAGTTCATTGGTCTTGCCACAAGGTTGGGAAAACTTCAGTGACGTTTGTAGTATTGTAACAGTTCCAGTACACTACTGTACACTGCCTGGACCTCTGTGCTTCAATCAACTGATAGGAATGTCACCATCAGGTGTAAGTGCTTTGAGTGTTTTGACCAACAAATTGAATAAGAACATTTGCCATTTATTCTTGTAATTGTTTGTTAGCAAGAATGACACTAATTGCACAAGGTGGCTAAGCTAACATAGGATTTGGACAGGTTTTGATGCTGTGTGAAGCCTGTATTAATTAGATGTGCAACTGTGAGCAAGAATGGAAGCAATGAATATATTACTTGACCTGGTTTTGATATATTGGATAAAATAAACCAAATGTGTTTTGTAATGTTGTAAGACTATTTACAATACCAGTGCATTACTAATACTTAATGTGACCAAGCAGGTGGTGTGATGCTCATGCTCTTGCTATGCTCCAAATAACAGACTGTGCAAATAAAACACAAAAAGTGTACAACAGTGGTTTCCTCATTTGAAGTGTGTGAAACGGAGTCACAACACCACACCCATAATAAAGCATAGTGTTGGAAACATGGTGCTTTGTGGGTGTCTATTAACAAAGGGGACAAGATGACTAATCCATTTTATGGAAAGGATGAATTGGGCCAAGTATGGTAGGATTTTGAACAAAAACACCTTTTCATCAACAAGAGCATTGGGGATAAAACATGGCTGGATCTTCTACCATGACAATAAACCCAAAGACTGGCAGCTGGCAGCGATGTAAAAAAGAATTCAAGATTCTCAAGTGGTCTAGCCAGTCTATGGACTTCAATCTAATGTTATAATCACACTGGGCTCGGAAACATGTGCCCAAGCAATCTCTGCCAAGGAAAAGTCTGTGAAAACACTTATATAGGCAAAGTTCGGGCTTCCACGTTCAAAACTCTCGCATTCATGCGCTGCTACACAAGTTTTTAAGTCAGATTTTGGGCTCTATGTACAGAACGCATATCCATAGAACACACAAAGTTAAACCAGTTGCACTTTGACCAATCAGGGACTTGGATTTGGTAATGTCACATGGGTAGCCTTCTTTTCCAAAACATGGAAGTGCCGACTGCTTCAAAATTCATCATGGGGGAGAAATTAATATTTGTGGTTTGTGCCCGGCTGGAAATATATAGCAAGTCTTTCATACATCGGAATAGAACCATAAAATAAAAAGCCTGGAGCAAAATTCACAAGATTTGCACCACTTGAAGATATCGCACCAAGCCTCTGTGAGTACATGCGCTTGTATCATCTAAAAGTGTGTTTAACAATGCCCATTGAGCACGTTCTTGAACATGCATCACATACCCGCTGTGTACATAGCTTAATAGAGAATCTGTAGACAGAGTTGAATGTCTGTTATCCTTGGCATTAGCCTAAAAACATCAGCTCTTAAGAAGATCTGCATGAAAGAATGGGCCAAAATACCAGCTGTAGTTTGTGAAAATCTGTAGAAAACAATTGACCTTTGTCATTGCCTGCCAAGGTTAGATTACAAACTATTAAGGTGAACTTTTGTTTTTTACCAAACACTGCACAAAAATATAAATTCTTTAAATAATTTGATTTCCTGGATATTTGTCTATGAAGACGCTCATTCATCCAGGTTGGTTCCATTGTAGTAGGTTTAGGGGATGTCATCTGGACTTGGTTTTAAAGTTGGAAGACGTTTCACCTCTTATCCAAGAGGCTTTGTCAATTCTGAAATAGCTGGTCTAAGAGCTGGTATATGTGCTCATGGGGGAGGAGTCAGACCTGAAACTGGAGGTGTTGTCCACTTAGCCTACGTGGTTTCGGGTCGTTAATAGTCCTTTGTCCTCAGCTGGTAGATGGGGTTGGGGAGTCACTAACTCCCCAACTCTCCAACTGACTCCCCAACCCCATCTACCATAGTTGTAATTTCAAGCCAGCTCTTAGACCAGCTATTTCAGAATTGACAAAGCCTCTTGGATAAGAGGTGAAACGTCTTCCAACTTTAAAACCAAGTCCAGATGACATCCCCTAAACCTACTACAATTTCCTGGATATTCTTTTGTATCTCTCACAGTTGAAGTGCATCTATGATTAACATTACAGTCCTCTGTTAACTTTTTAAACTGGATTACACTTTGGAGACTGCCAAACACTTTTTTTTGTCCCACTGCATATTTTGTTTAAAGTGACCAACTTTTCATCTACCATAATTGTAATTTCAAACCAGCTCTTGTTTGAAAACTTTTAATAACTATTGACAAAACCAGATTTAGAAAAAAACTAATTCACATTTAAATGCCAGCAACAATCACAAAATCTCAAATATTCAATAAGCAATTAAGCTTCATCCTTTACAATCTTGAATAATTCAGACCTTTAATATCCAATTCAAATCCAAGTAATTTAAAATTGAGCTTTTTTTTTTGTTCAATCTGATTTAAAGTTCTGATCAAATATGTTCTCATCAAAGTAGACCACTGGCCTTTCGAATTATTTACTGCATTTTTTTTTCTTCAACAACCAGAAGGTGACAAAGTAAATCAGTGGCACCAACATGGTCTAATTTTTCTCAGATGTTAGACCTGGATCTAAAGAGTAATAACACATTGACAACAGAAATATACAACAGGAATAATATGAATCTACTTTATTTTTACTAACATTGAAAAGCTCTTTTTTGTTTTGACTGATCAGTGACTGTTCAAGTAGGTTTAACAAACATTTTTAATTCATTACTTGGATTAAAACCAAATCAACAAAGGATCAACAAGGTTATAAAAATTAATGGAATGATTTATCTAAGTGTTATTTAAACTGATTTTCTCGTCAAAAAAAAGCTAAAGGATTGACCCCAGAGTCAAGTAATGAGTGCATGCTTTCTGAGCAAAACAACAGTCACGCCAAAGTTTAACAAACCTAAAGATTTAACTAAACGGCTATTGAGCAACATTGTTCAGTTATTTAGAGAGCAAGGTGTCAAAAATATAACAGCCACAAAACGTATGCAAACATTGGCTTGGTTTTGTGGATTAATCTTAATGAAAGATTTATATCAAAGTGACAGTAAAGTGTGAAAGGTGTAAATACTATCATGTGTTTTAGAAAAGTACTCACTCCATTTTAGGCTTTTAGTATTTTCTGTTTTTACTAAATCTGTTGAGAATCGACAGAATTACGTAAGATTGACAGGCAGGGCGTTCGCTGTTATGTGATTGCTGTGCCGACCTGTTGTGGTGAAAAGAGGTGAGTCAGAAAGCAAAGCTCTTAATTTACAGGTCGATCTTCACTCCAATACTTGCCTATGGTCATGAGCACTTGGTCATGGTCAAAGTGGCCAAAATGAACTTCCTCAGCAGGGTGGCTGCACTCCCTTAGGGATTGGGTGAGAAGCTTGATCGCCTGAAAAGAGCTCAGAGTAGAGCTGCTGCTCCTCTACATTGCTTTGGTAAAAATTGGTTATTCAAAGGCTAAAAATAATGTAAGGGAGTGCATCAACCATTTCAACCTGTCAGTTATAGTCAAACTATTGAGAGGCAAGAGAGATTCACTATAATAGTTTTAGGTTACGGAAATCGTTGAAGTTTGCACTAAAATGATTGATGTGCCCAATAATTGTATATCTTTGATAATGCAAAAGACGTGTGACTTCAAATAATTGTAGATTGATGACAACCCATTCAGACCAATCCACGCTGGAATTCAGACGATGGTTTGGTTGTTGCTGTTTTAGTCCCACATTGGTGCTGAAGGGGCTGGTTTATTAGACGTTTTACTGCAATAAAGAAAATGAAGGTCATGCAGGGTTGATAAATCCTTGTTCTCATCCCATTCTCTTTGAGCACTAGAGACAATCTGGGTCCTGCAAGAGCTTGCATTCCAAAATGGCTTATGTGGTCATTTAGCTTTACAAATCCGCTTGCCTGTCACGCTCATTGTACAGATGAGGGCAGAGACTTCAGGAAGTCCTGTATGGATGCTGTGAACTCTGCACTCATTACACACAACAGGAATAGAATTGATGCAGTGAAATTTTAATTTTAAGTATTTAAAACCAAAGTTTGCAGCAGCCATTTAGTGCTTTTTATTATTTTACTTTTATGAATGCCAATTTTTTTGAGAAAAATGTTTTTGAGACAGATTAAGCTATGCTCTGCTAAACCCAATCATTTAGTACTAAATCAATAATGTTCACCTACACAGAAAGTACCTTACAATGCACATATGTAGCAGAACGTTAGCACTCTAATCACACAGACTCGTAAAAAAACATTAAACCTTTTTCATTATGAGAATTTCTCTAATTATTAAAGGGTTTTGTTACAAATGTAATCATATAGGAAACATGATTAACATTAAGAAAAAAACATTTAACTTGGCCAGTTTTATTAGACATTTATCCCAGCTACTGTTGGGCAAATGTGGGGAACACCCTGGACAGGTCGGCAGTCTGTTGCAGGGCCATACAAGCAAACACAGTCACCAATTTACATTTGGATGTTTTTGGACTGCGGAAGGAAGTCAAAGTGCCTGCAGACAACCCCCCCCTTCCACGAGAATTGGTGATAAGGACACTCGTGAATATATACTTTTAGGTCACAAAGTTTTAGTTTGCACTGTGATTTACAGAAACACAAAGCATGTTACCTTCCTTTTACAGTACAGTACTGTGCACCTACTGTCTTCTTACACACGGCAAGTACCATGAACCATGTAATAACGACCACAAATGCACTACATAAATACCAGCCACCAAGAGACATTAGCTTAATATTCACATACCTCGTAAAACTTCAGTAGGTACTATGTAAGTAGTACGTAGGAACAACGTGAGCATCGCTTAAATGCCTAAGTAAGTACAATGTAAAAACCCAGTAGGTAACTAGTAACTACAATACAACTACTTCGTAGGTGGCATATGAATAACCTGTAAGTTGTGCTGAGTCACATGGACTATATCAGAAGAGGGCTACAAGACGTCCTACAGTACACCTCCTACACACATCTTTTCACGAATTTGCACAGGCAGAGAGTTTGTACGCCAGATACCCTTCCTGATACAAGGCATGGGAAGACTCAGGCACCACAGAGAAGGGTCTTGCCTTAGGACCCACAAATGATAAATCCTTTTAGCTCATTGGGAACCCCAGGTTTCCTGTGCGGCAGTCCTACACCCAGCCAAGTGAGCCATCAAGCCGCCAGATAAATATCCAGTAAGTACCGTACTGTAAAATGAAAAAACACCTAGAGGTTTTTGTTCTTGCTTGTGTTCAAGATTCCAAAAGTGTGGGCACCCCTGCTTTAGACTATTCCTTTTAGTTCTGCCAATCAATGGGGAAAGCATACCTCACAGGGAGAAAAGACCACTCTGCAGCTTCATTCGCTCATTCGTATTAATCAGCAAGCTGCTGATCTGGTAAACAATGGAGGGAGGTGCTGTAATTTGGTAAATTCCAGTGTGAATCAGGCCACGGATCAAATCAGTTAATGCTCATCTGAAGTCCACCAGCAGGCGGAATAATCCAGACAGCCCCGGGCTTATGACTACCTCTTTGTGTAGGAGGTGTACTGTGGGACGTCTTGTAGGCTTCCTCTGATATAATTCATGTGACTCAGCACAAGACTCCCCCAGGTCTTCCTGACCTTTAAGGTCACAATGACTAACTTATATCATCGAAGCCTCAGCTGCTATTTGACGTTTTCCATGGAGAGGACAGTAATGATGAGAAGCATTACCACATAAACATCTAAATGTGTTACAAATACACAAAGCAATTAGTGTTACAACACTTAGCCTGGGTTAAATTTTAGATATATCTGTACCTTTACCAAAATATACAATAATCAGTTATGAGTTAATATTTCTCATCTAAACAAATGCTTGTTCAGTAAAGGTAGGCACATTTAAGGGAAATCAGGGATTTGGTAAATACTAGAAATGCAACAAACTTAGGAAAATAGTGCACAGACGGGTCTCTAGGGACTAATACTTTTCTTTATTTACATCCCACCAGTATCTCTCCAAGTACAGTTCATATAATCACAGTTGTGTTGTTCTGTACATTCACAATGAATCATTCCACATGTATAGCTGCCTTTTGCTTTCGTTGTAGCCTAAGCGATAGATTATGCCTTTGAGCTACACAGGATGTCAGTCCTGCCAGAGTTTCTTTAAAGAACATCCTGTCTTTAACGAGACCTCTAACAGGCACAGTGTGCACATACACACACACACACTCAGAACACACCTCGCTCTTAATTCAATATGCAAATTAAAACTGCAGTTCATTTGCTGATGAAAGAGGATTCATGCTTAATTACATCTTAATGGGTTGGATATAACTGTACACTCAGGCCAACAGATTTTTACTGGATGAGTTTTTATTGGGTCAAATGTGTCTTAAAATAACAGAATGAGTTGAAGTGAAAGTGAACTGATCTGAACACAGCAGAGACAGTTATTCAGAGCATTTATGTTTTAGCTTCGATATGCACTAAATTGTTTTTGTTCCCTTTTTGTAAAACTTTGCAAGTGTGTTTATTTCTGTAGGGCTCAAAAATGATTGTGTGCTGTATTTTCTTATTTTCTTTCACAAATTAAAAAAAAAAAAATTCTTGTAAACCACTGAAACAAACCCATGGAATTGTATGTACTTTCTACATCGCAAATAGGCTCTTTTTCCCAACTGCATTTTTCATCTGTTCTTGATTTATAACAATTTGACAAAATACTCTAATGCTATTTTAAGCTTAATTTTCTTTAGATATGTCATTCAAGTGGATTTTTAAATGCACGAAACAACAAGCCAAACATATCAAAAAATACATATAAAACAAAGAAGATGTAACTACTATACTTAAACATGATTAATTAAAAAATACAACAGAGATAACACAAAAAGTGACACGTCAGGAGACAAAAATTAAAGAAAAGGAGCTGTTAAAGAGAACCTAACACCATGGGGCCTCCCTCAAAGGGACAGATCCCAGATGTCCCCTAAACCCAACAAGCTAGAACGAGTGATATAGAACAGGGGGTGCTGGAAGAAGGACACAGTTAAGAAACAAAATCATACCAAAGGGGTCCAGGTTAAACAAGGATCCAAAAAGCAGTTCTGAAATTCACCAGATGGCACAACCATCCATAGGGCTTGTGAATAAAGATAAGGAAGAGGAAAACAGAAACGAGACAGAAACAGACACAAGAAGAGCAGAAACTTAACAGGTTGCAACAGCAGTGATCTGGCAGGGAGCAACTGAAACCTCGGAGCCACTGAAGGGATAATCAATAACCAGAAAGCAGCTGTTCTGATAAGAAACCGACACCAGGTGTGACCAATTAACATCAGGTAAAATGAAGAGGATGAGTAAAACAAGGAGACTAAGACAATCAAACATGAAACAAACAAAAAAGATCTGCTGCTGCAGGCATTGAGCAGCATTTCTTTTCACAAGCTTTAGTGTTGAAATCCTTACCTCACAGACCACTTCTATAATCAAAATATCACTGAAAACGTATACGGTAGCTTCATGGGCATCAGTAGATGATAAATGAGCAGGAGATTGCCTTAAAGACCAACACTTTGCAGGAAGAACGCTCTGTTCTCCCATCTTGGCTTTTTATTGACTTTTCTCCAATAACTATATGCTATTGTCACAGTTGTGGTTTCAGGAGTTTGAGATGATTGTTTTAAGGTTACTCCCTGTGGGCCACATACTTCTACGCCATTGTGGCAATCAAAAGAAAAAAAATGTTCCTTTCACTTTATTCACACTGAATGCGATTTGCCCGTCAGGGGCGTCCAGTTTCAATGTTAAGTCAATGTACAGACACAATCAGGGGTCCTGCAGTGCAATATAAGCGTCAGGCAGCCTGTCATCAGTGTGTGATGGGCGGCCTGACATGTCGAGAGTTCAAAATTGGACTTTTGCCTAAAGAAGATATGTCGCATCAATCAGGGACAGCAAGTCATCAAACTAGGTCACAGAGAGACGGAAGTACAGCTGAAAGCGGCCGTCATATATCCACAGCTCCTGCAGTAGATGGTGCTTACTGATGCTTTTGTAACACTCTCCATAATAAATAAATCTGATCTCTCTACGTCATCTGTGTCTTCCATGCAATTTAAATGAGACATACACACAATCCTTACATGTAATGATGAGGCTAAAACTTTTCAAGGTAGATCCTCCCACACGAGTCTGGAGCGTAGATTTTATGACCACACTTTTGGACAAGTGTCCAACAGCAAATGTGACGCACGTTGGAAGAAAGGCATCCAACGTGAATTTGATGAGCAAACCGAGTTTGGTATAGAACGCCGCATAAAACTGCAGTTTAGATTCCATACGAACTATTAACTGATTCTGTAAGAATTAAAAGTTTTAGATGGCATTTAATGCTGTATAGAGGAACATCTCAACACTGATATATATTCAAAGATGATGTAGAAGAACCCACATACTTAAGAGTTTGTATGGTAAATGGCAAATACTTGTATAGCACTTTTCTACCTTCCTCAAAGGCCCAAAGTACTTTACAGTCACAGTCCCATTAACTCACCCACATTCACACACTGATGGCGGCTCTGCTCCCTATCACTGGCGCCAACCTCTAACCACAAGGAGCAATGTGGGGTTCATTGTCTTGCCCAACGACACTTCAAAATATGGGCGGGCAAAGCAGGAACCAAACCTGAGATCTTCCTTTCAGAGGATGACCACTCTACTACTGCACCATGATATGTTTGTGAATCCTGAAAAGCAAATCATGTCCACTGATCAACGTTTGCAGGAACTATAGAAGATTGCTCTGCTGAATCAAAAGCCTCGATGATTTGAAGTCAGTATAAGAGCTTGAGAGCGCCCCGGTTTGGGGTGGAGTGCATGAAGCTGATTTTTAGAAAATGAATTTATAGTAACAGTCAATGTTTATAAATGAGGACGAAGAAACCACCAGGACCAGAAAAAACAATTTCTGATAAAGTACTAAAACAGAACAAAACACAAAATGTTTACCTTTCCCACTGATTGCTATAAATTTATAAGACTGACAATATGGGAAGTTACAAGTTAGATTTATGAAATTCAAGTAAGGAAGTTTATTTATCCAACCTTTGGACAATGTTCTATAACGTTTATTGCCAAAATCACATTTAACTTTTGATTAAGTCTGATTAAGTCTTTCTCTACAAACAATAAGAAAAATGCGTTGTCTGGCTTGTTGAAAATTTGTCCCCTTTTTCAGCAAATCACTTTTCTTTCCTTGAAAGCAAGCTCAGGTGGAATTTCTGTAGACGATTTGGAGGGAAATAAAAGCCCCCTCGGGTTAAACAACAGAGGGCGTGTGTGCGCCCCGTGCGGACGCGCGCAAAAGCTGCCTCTGAAATCTTAAGTGGCCACTTTGGCACAGCAACATCTTCTCAGCTGCGCTTCTCTCTGTGAGCTCAAAAGAAACGGAGGTGGAGAACCACGGAAAGCTTCACGTGGAGAGGGGAGAAACACACACACACAAAATCTGACCTCTTTCTTGCAGTTTGTCAGTCCTTGTTTACTCTCCTCCAGCCATAAACTGTTCACTAATGGGCGCACAGAGCGCTTTCCGTCAATAACATTATGTTGGGTGTGCAGTTGGGGGGGGGGGGGTCTCCCTGCTTTCTTGTCTGGCTGGCTGTTCAAAAGGAGGACATGACTTGCGTGAAAATTAGATATGCGGAGGTTTTGGTGGCGCGTGGAAAACGCGGGTTTGCTGAAGGAAAGCAGAGCGATGCTGCATTGCGCTCCTCGCTGAGCAGGTCAGAGCGCGGAGGATCCAGCTCAGCATTAAGGTGCTGATTACTTTTGCTGACTGGAACATAAACATGTGTGAAACTGAATGGAAAATCTAAAAAAAAAGAAAAAAGGAAAGGTGGATTTTACGCTTGAGTTAAAAGATTTTTACTTAAAACTGTTTTAAATGTGAGGGTTTTTTTGCTCTGGTCTTTTTTTTAATAAAACGTCTTGAACAGACAAATTGTGCTGCTTTTAAAGAATAATTCCACCTCCACGTGTCCCGACAAAACAGCTGCACCAGCAGAAAAGCTACTATGCTGCCATCAGAGCCACACTTTCCTCCACGCGTCTCTTTGTCCTTTCTATGAATATTGTTTTCCTTTTCAACAGGAGCTGTCATGCAGCCGGTACAGCAAAGACATTTAATCTTTCTATATATGACAGGAGAGGAGGTGCGTGTGTGTATGGGGGGGGGGGGGGGGGGTGCCCGTTAACCGACATCCACGCGCGCACGGCGACCCAACACCGCCTCTACTGCCTCTCCTGTTACAGCTCAGCGATCGACTTACGTGGCCGGGGAAAATGTTGCAGTAAAGGGAGGAGGGAGGGAGGGTGACAGAGGAAGAGAAGAGGAGGGAGAGAGACTACTGCAGCATCGCTGGAGACTGGAGGTAGCAGCCGTCCCGAACAGCGCAGGTGAGAAGAGAGGCGAAAAGAAAAGAAAAGAGAAGGAGGAACAGGAGGAGGCGCTGGAATGAGAGTGAATGCGGGACTCTTAAAGGAGGTGGGGAAGCAACAAAAAAAAAGACGCATCTACAACTCGATCCATCACTAACAGAAGCATCCCGAGCACGGACTGCGCTGGATTACACTTCGGGACTGTAAACTGAGGCATCGTTTGCCTCTTCTGTCTAAAAACAAAGACGTCAAAGTCGCTTTTAAGAGACTCCTGTCCACTTACAACTTGAGTAAAGGAATCTGGCTGCTTGGCACGTTGCTCCACTGCGGGAAAAAGAGGGAAGCGCAGCTGGATAATAGGGTAAAAAGGTAAGCAAAGGTCCAGTTAGATCATGTCTTGGTGAAAACCATTCTTTTTTTGGAAGATGTGAGCTATTCCTTTTCAGTTTCACACAAACTAAGCAGTGTTTTCTCTCCCTCTCTCTGTCCCTCTGTCGTTTCTTTGTGTAGTGGTGCTGCATTGCAGTTTCTAACTGAAAAAACGTGAGAAAAAAAGAGCTGCTGTCCCAAATGTGACTGGAATAAAAAAAGAACTTCCAAATGGCATTGTGAACCAACGAGCGTGTCTGTGACAGCATTGCACTCTGGGGAGAAGATGAAAAGTAGCGTGGATTAATCACAGGTTCATGAATTAGTTTTTACGCGTTTCCTTTCCTCCGCAGCGTGATGGATTTCTTTGCGTCGTTATGGCGTGAACTATAGCAAAGGCTGCAGAATTATTTTTGGTAGAAGTTGAAACAGAGAGAGTAGGAGGAGAGTAAAAAAAGAAAGAAAGAAAGAAAAGGAAGGATCCCGCTCTGCTGAGTACAGAAGCTGTTCCCCGGACCTCAGGCGGCAGTCCGCAGAGAGCGATCCAGAGAAATAAATCAAACACCCACGCTGTGAGGCACCTCCGACCACAAGACAACAATAAATAACAGACAAAGCCACAACTGGAAAGCTGGAGGTGTGAGGAGAGGTGAGGGGAAGAAGGAGCCATGCAGAGGCTTGGTGCAGTGCACTCCTCCGCGGCGCAGGCTCTCCGCCTCGTGGTCTTGTTGCTGCAGTTGCTGACTCAGCTGCCGGTTGCCGACTCAGCTCTCCGGTACCGGGTGGCGGAGGAGGGCCCGCCAGATGTAAAAATCGGAAACGTGGCGGTGGACCTGGGACTCAAAGCAGGCACGGGCAGCGAGGATGTCACCTTTGCCCTGGAGAGCGGCTCAGAGTACTTCAAAATTGACAATGTGACAGGTGAGCTGACCACAGGCCCCCGGCGCATCGACAGGGAGAAGCTCCCCCAGTGTCAGATGATATTTGATGAAAATGAGTGTTTCCTGGACTTTGAAGTGTCAGTCATCGGACCCCTGCAGAGCTGGGTCGACTTGCTGGAAGGCAGAGTTGTCATAACAGACATCAACGACAACACACCTTCCTTCTCCTCACCTGTCCTGCAGCTCTCAGTTGAGGAAAATCGCCCAATTGGAACGCTCTACCTGCTCCCCACTGCAACAGACAGGGACTTTGGACGAAATGGCATTGACAGATATGAGCTTGTCCAGGATAATGGAGCGGGGTCGAGTGCAGCGAAACGCACAGCAGGAGGAAACCCCATTACTAGAGTGGATGGACTTGACCGGAGGGGCAGAAGTGGAGATAATGGAGGAGGAGCTAGAAGCAGTGTGTTTGAGTTGCAAGTGGCAGATATCCCAGATGGTGAGAAGCAACCACAGCTCATTGTGAAGGGCATACTAGATCGAGAGCAGAAAGACTCTTACGAGCTCATACTCAGGGTTAGAGATGGAGGGAACCCTCCACGTTCCTCCCAAGCTCTGCTCCGTGTTTCCATCACTGATGTCAATGACAATGGCCCTCAGTTTGAGAGGTCTACTTATGAAGCAGAGATCACTGAAAATGCCCCTCCAGGTACGCCTGTGCTTCAGGTCAGAGCTTCAGATCGCGACATTGGGGTCAACGGGCAGGTGGAGTACGTCTTTGGAGCCGCCACTGAATCTGTCAGGCGGCTCCTGAGACTGGACGAGGCAACCGGGTGGTTGAGCGTTCTACACAGGATTGATAGAGAAGACGTGACCCAACTTAGATTCACAGTCACAGCCAGGGACCGGGGCCAACCTCCCCGGACTGACCGCACCACTGTAGTTTTGTCCGTCCGAGATGAAAATGATAACGTCCCAGTTGTAGATATAAGAAAGATTGGACGGATCCTCGTTCGAGATGGAGCGGCTTTGGTCCCAGAGAATGTTCTGGTGGACACACCTGTGGCACTGGTTCAAGTTTCGGATCGAGACCAAGGAGAGAATGGGGCGGTGACTTGCACAGTTGTAGGAGATGTTCCATTCACACTGAAACCAGCAGGAGAGACAGTCCTCCCACCCCTGCCTGCTGATGAAGCTTTGGACAAGTAAGTCAAACCAAAAGCAATCATTTACATTAATCAATACAATGTTTAGTATTTACAAATAAGATATCTGCATTGGATCGACAAAAGCTGGAAACAAAAGGCTATCAAGTACTTAAACAAAAACAACCAAAAATTAGTCATCCTATAAATTTAGTATTTTTTCAAGGTTTTTTCAAAATGTTTGTGACCCTGAAACACTACTTCAAAGCTATTTAGACATTGGACTGACAGTTCATCACAGTTTTATTTCTTATTAAATGCATAAATCAAAAAACCTCACTTGTCCCTTCTTAAAAGTTGATATTTTGACTCTTGAAGCAAGAATATTTATCCACTGAGACTGCAGAGTCTTGGGGTAGTCATAGAAACTTTAAACCTTTTGAGTAAATATTCTTTCAAGTGGATAGTTTTACCCTTTGGTTATAATTTTAGCAGCACACGCTCCAAATGTCAGTACTCTTCAGTCACTCATAAGAGAATTGCCAGAGGCTATTGAGCAGAGAAAGTCGGGTGGCGAGTCAAGGCCCTTTTAGGGATATTATTGCCATCACCTCCTGTGTGACCTGCACAATGTTGTTAGCTGTTTTATTGAATTTAGGGCTTTCCCTGTCTAAGAAACTCATAGAAGCAATAATCAGAAGGGGGCTTTGGAAAATCAATAAGTTAATTTGATTAAAATGTTACAGTTGCAGCTTTTTGGCCTTTTAGTGTCACTCCCAGGATCACTGCAGACATGTGTGAAGATCTTTGAGTCTATATTTAGCACAAGGTAATTTATGTTAAAAGATTAATTCCTTTTTAATTGGAAGGGAACTCCTCGCTTTACCCGTTTTAAAGTTTAATAACATTTGCATTACATTAACATGAAAAGTCTTTTCTTTTTGTCTTTTTTAATCTGAAAATATCTGATTGAATTTGGTTGGACAAGACATAATCAAGGATGTCACCTTGAGATTTTGAAAAACAAATGTTATGAGTTTATTACTATTTTTGATCAAAGACCTTGACTTGTGTGGACTTCGTATGTTTGAGAGTAAAGTGTTGCTTAACTACCTTGTGTTTTTTTCCTTATGGAATTGCTACAATTATTGATTTTACTTTTTTCAATTATTTTCCAGGAACAAGAAAAAATACTTCTTGCATACATCAGCTTTGCTGGACTACGAGGCTACGAAAGAGTACAGCGTAACAATTGTGGCGGTAGATTCTGGGAGCCCCAGTCTGTCCAGTAACAGTTCACTAATGGTGCGAGTGGTTGACATCAACGATCATGCCCCAGCTTTTGCCCAGAGCATCGTGGAGGTCCACTTTGCAGAGAACAATTCACCTGGTGAAAGGGTGGTCACCGTTGTTGCTACAGATGCAGATAGTGGCAAGAATGCTGAAGTGGTTTACATTCTGGATCCTGCTTCTAATGGCCCATTCTACATAGATGCAGACAATGGAGATATTCGTGCTACAGAGGTCCTGGATCGTGAGCAGCGAGATAGGTATGAACTAAGAGTTATTGCAAAGGACAAAGGTATCCCTCCTTTGCAGGGGTCTGCAACTGTTGTTGTCCAGGTGACAGATCGCAATGACAACGCACCAAAGTTTGTTCAAGAAATCTTTACATTCTATGTCAAAGAGAACCTGCTAGCCAACAGCCCGGTTGGTATGGTCACTGTGACTGACGCTGATGAAGGTGAGAATGCAGAGCTTAGTTTGTTTATAGAGATGGATGGAGCCGACACAAAGAAGGTGGAAGGGGGAGACGGCGAGAAAGAAGAATTGTTTTCTATAGAGAACAACACTGGAACGATCTT
The DNA here is from genome assembly GCF_053564925.1 of Oryzias latipes. Lineage (NCBI taxonomy): Eukaryota > Metazoa > Chordata > Actinopteri > Beloniformes > Adrianichthyidae > Oryzias > Oryzias latipes. The sequence goes on along the minus strand of NC_136237.1, from coordinate 31,226,571 downwards.
TTCTTCTGCATCATTTGACCGTGAAAAACTTTCCACTTACACCTTTCGAGTTCGAGCCGTGGACGGAGGAGAGCCCCGCAAAACAGCCACAGCCACAGTCTCCCTTTTTGTGACAGATGAAAATGATAATGCTCCTGAAATCACTTCTCCTGCCAACGAATCCTACACCCTCTTACCACCCGCCAGCAGCGCTCGCACCATTGTCAGAACTGTGACAGCCACCGACCTAGATTCAGGCCAAAATGCTGACCTTCGCTATGCTTTAGTAGGAGGAAATCCCTTCAGACTGTTTGAGATTGGAAACACCAATGGGGTGATCACACTGGCAGAGCCTTTGGAGCGGCGCCACAAAGGTCTACATCGTCTGGTGGTTCGAGTTAATGATAGCGGGATCCCCTCTCTCTGTGCCACAACCCTGGTGCACGTCTTCATAAATGAGAGCTTGGCAAATGCAACCTTGGTGGATGCACAGGTAATCTTTCTTCTTTTATCAGCTTTAACTCATGAAAAAGCATCTTTTTCTGAAAGACTCACTCCGACAAATAATTGTGTTTTGGTTTTTTTTAACATGTTCTTGCATTTTTCTCAAGTGGACATTTATATTTAAAAAAATGGGTTAAATTGCAATTCAGTGTATTTCTTTATTCAAATGAATCAAAAGCTGAGAAAAAAATATAGTTGGAAAAAGCTTGTAGATATCATGTAGGAACTACAATGGCAGGCCACAAGCTCCCTCCTCCACTCCATTCTGATTCATCCACTTGTAGACGATTAGATCCATGCACCTCTCCGTTTTCCTCGTCTGAGCTGGCATCCGGCTCAGAGCTGTACAGCTGGATAGCTCCAATATTGCTCGCCTTATTTGTTGCACCGGTAATGTTAGGCTGCTGGTGTGAGAGTTTTTTTTTTTTTTAAAGGGATGATAGGAAGTGTGGGCAGGCTTATTCTTTGCCAATGGTCCCACCCGCACTTCAGAGACAAATTTCTATTGAACTACCACCAGTGTGCAAAAAACGATATCCTAGAAAATTACTATCTTTTTTTGGGGGGGGGGGGTAAAACCACATAATTATGATAAAAAGACCATTGGGGACACTTTCAGATGGAACAAAACATTATGGGAGTGGGTCTTCAAGGCTTTACAGGGGTTTTGGTGTCAGACAGCACCTTTGAAAATATCTATAACACATGTTTGTGTCAGTTATTACCATCTGGACATCTGCACAAGGTACTACAGACTTTTGGAATCCTTAGTCGTGATTTTCAGTTACCAATCACTCAATTTGAATGATGCCATCTAATCCCCAAACTGTTCCTCTTTTAATAACTGCAAATCAACTTTTTTGATTCAGATATGTACAGACTCGTTTCACATAGCTGGTTATGAAAGAAATTGTAACTGTCTTTCTGTTTTGTTTTGTATTCAAAATTGGCAAGATATGGCAGTCTTTTATAATGGTAACGGCTGTAGACTGTTAAACTAAACAGACGAAAAACCCAATTTTCTTGATAGAATGAGATAAAAAAGAACACTATTTTTACAGCCTGCACTAATGCAGTTTTTTACTAGTATTGTGTAAATAATATTTTTTTTATGTGCACACCACTTGTTTTTGTGCTTCTCTGTGCTATGCCTGCTACTTTATAGTTTAGATACTGAAGCGCCTTCTTTCTTCAACATAGAGTTTCATAATGGCCAAATAACTGTTATTACTGAAGTAGTCCTTTTATGGTATGTGTAAATCTGAGCTGGGACAACTAGGTGTGGTTGTGTTCATACTTGAGAGAGAAAGAGATAAATAGGGGGCAAGTGTTTTGGTGAAACAGAAGAAGAGATAGGAAACTGTCCCAGATTTGACAGAGTAGGTTGAAGTGTGTTTGAACATTTGAGAAGTCTTAAGTCATGAGTGGTTCTTTTACCTGATTACCGATGAGGTTTTGGTGTTGTTTTTTTGTAACTTTATAATACTGAACAAAAGAGCATTGGTGAGAATTTATGGGAAGCAACTAAATAAGTCTCCAAACACAATGCGAACTATGTGCAGCAAAATGTGCTTCAATTTAGACCAGGCTTTGCAGATGGAAACCTTTTCCTGTTTGAATAATAAAAAAAAGGATCAGTTGAGCTATAAATGTTAGCAGATAGGGGTGCAACGATTAATAGACTTAATAAATCAATTAAAATTCCTACAATCCAACTAGATTGATTTGTCTGAGGCAGGCTGTTAATTGAATCGACCTCTACCATTATGAAATGACTTCAAAATTAAATAAAATTGATATTGATATTGGAAAATACCATTTGGATTAAGGTACGGTAGGTTTATTTTATAGTATAACGTAAAAACGACCAAGTACCGTTACAGCGGACAAAACATGTGATGCATCATTACAGTCCTATGTGTGGAAACACTTTGAATTTTGCAAACACATGTGACCATACAGTATGGTAGAATGTTCTAATGTTCTGATTGTATTATTTGTTAAATGTGAATGGATTTGCCTTAGCTTTTGTGTACACAAATTAATTTACACTTAATATTTAGGATTAAATGTAAATTAATTATTAATTTACTTAATAAACTTAATTATTAATTTACTTAATATTTATCTCCGAGTCACACTGGTTGAACTTCTGGCCAAAGATCAATTTTAGGTCAGTGAAGTGGATCGTTCAAAAAGATTCAATATCGACTGTGAAAACTATCGTCAACCACAAATTATATGAATTGAATCGTTTAAATTAATCGTTACACCCCTATTAGCAGGAGATAATTACTAAAAGACTTTACAGATTTGAGTAAACTTGTTTTTTAATTGTGTTATGTTGTGTTGTGGAGAAAAAGAGTCTATGCCGTGAATCCCCACTTAAAAGAGTTGTGGTGTCACCCTAGTGAAAGGACTTGAAGTGTCAGATCTCCATGTAACATGTTGCAGATCATTTAACCATAAAGGGTTGCAAACTTTGAGATGTTAACCGTAAGAGGAAAAGAGCAGTCAGACAAAGAAGAGCCGTGGATCTCCAAGAATGTGGCAGACTGCCACAGGCTTTCTGAAGTATGATGATGGGATTGTTTTGTTGTAAACCACACAATAATGAACACCCCCTCCCTTCTCATACTATATGTTCTGACTGGGGACCTTAACTTGGAAACCAAAAGGTTGTTTTGTTTTTTTCTATTAAGCTGTAAACATGTTTATTTCTGCTGTGATATCGGACTTTTCAGTGTGGAGCTCTGTGGGGAATTACTTTTCTTCCAAGGAGCTAAGAAAACAGCACTTTTTGCCTCTAAAGTCTTGACGATATCAGTTTTCCCTAGAGACTGCTACATGATGACAAAGAAAGATAACAATTTGTAATGACATGCTGAACAATTCCCATTTATCGCTTGTAAACTAAACTACAAAATCGTTTCTGTATGGTACTTGTGTGTAGCTCTTCCGGACATCCACAATGCAAGTGCAAGAAAATTGTGTTTTGCAGCCTTTCTGAGTTGTGCTTGTTTTAATGACACTTGAAGCCTAATGCTTCCTTTCAACACAAGAGAAAATGTTCTCTGTAATCACAAGCTGAGAGGTTTGACTCGCCTCATGCTGAGATAACGTGGCACTGGTTTTAAATAAAGACAAACAACTAAAGTACTCGTTGGACCGATAGGATTTGACCACTAGACAACGAGAACACCCCATGGTTCTCTAAAATATAAAAAGAAAAGTCGATTAAGTGTCCATTAGAGCATAGCCAGTTGAGTTAACTTTAATGAGTCTAAGTTACCAGGACCGCTGAAGTTAACAACTGGGTGTAACACATGTAAACTGGTATAAAAGCTATCACTGATTACAATGTCCACAGTTCAGTTTTATTTTTTGGTAGGAACTTAGTAAAGTAATTGAGTAGAAGTCATTTTACAAAGAATACTTCTCATTCATAATGAAGTCACACTGAGTGGTGGATGGATGCCAGACACAATTATAGGAACAGAAATGGCTTCAACTGCCGCCACACCGCAGTAGAAAATTACTCCAGTTGTTTCTATCTGACAATATTGGGTGAACCACATCTTTGGTAATTATGTTTAATAATGCTGCCGAGTTTGAGTCAGAGGAAGAGGAAATTGACATTTTAGACACTGTGTGTCGTCTTTGTCATTTAGAAACATTTGAGGTGCTTTGAAAATCAGGCACACTGCAACCTGAAGGTGATAAATACTCCTCAGATCAAGTCATCTAAAGATGTGTTTTCTTTTGTTTTGTTTCATTTGTTTAAAAAGGTTCAAGTAATTTTCTTTAAACCCGTTTCAATGACAAAAAAAAAAAAAAAAAAAAAATCTGGTTTTTTGCAAGCTTTGGTCAGTGGTGTGGTCAGTAGAGACCTCCTTGTCACATCAGTGACATGCTGATAACTTTGTACTTGGAGAATGGAGAGGATAAACAGATACGCATTCAGTGAGTGTTCAATGACTGTGTAGAGCCCAAAAACTGTGACAGAAACTTGAGTAGTGACGCGTGAATTAGAGAAGCCTAAAACACAAATTGATGTGCGTTTACATAGTCTTTTCATTTGAAACGGTCTCTTGAACCCCCCTTTTTCGAACCTGGTGTGAACATAGCATTAGTCACGTATCCTCAACCTTCGTCCATATGTTTTGCTGTACCTGGTTGAGAAAATGTTGGTATTAGTGGCTGTGACGCATACAACTGTACGAGCAGCAGTAGCTTCTCTTTCACATGCAGACACACGAGAATTGACTCACAGTTCACACCCTCCAACACTTTTCTGTGACACATATGCCTTCACTCACACTGACTGGGTCTTATACAGTATGTGTTCAAATGAGGTTGTGCTCCGTCTTCCTATTTCTTTGTCTGACAATGCAGCTCACGGTACAGGGTAGCAGAATGACAAAGACAGCAAGCAGATGGAAAAAGGCAAAGAATTCTGCAGGCAGAAGACGAGCAGTGGGGCTGATGGGAAAGGGGAGCCTGGCAGAGGTCCTCTACAGTGGATGCTGAATAATGGAATGGAACCAGCAAAACTCTCCAGCTAACAATGAAACTTAGCCTAGAGATAGATACGGATGAAACAATGAAATATAACACATTGTCACTCTTTGCTTTTGAGAAAGAGGAGAAAGTGAATAATGTAGCCCTGTATGAGTAAGCGTAATATGTCTTGGATAATATTATAAACATTTCTCATTGTACAGTTATATGAGCTCATCCTCTGCTTTATTAGTAAAGCTGTAGTTTGCACTGAAGTTATTGTCCTTCGCTTTCTCAAAGCTTTGGGTATTACTTTTTATCCATCTTTCATGCATTCCTGCAAGTTTTATTACTGTGAGAAAGTAGTAACTCATTAAGCATCCTCCTCACTTTTTGAATCCACCTTATGTCAACATAATTACTCACATGAACAAAGTGACCAGCAAAGCATTGCAGATCAAAAGGTCTAGAGTCCCAATGTCGAGTGTCGTGTTACAATCTGCTATCTGATCACCATCCAAGTTGAGTGTATGTTTTATTAAGACTATTATTCTACTGTTGTTTTCAACAATTTTTTAGCTTAAATATTGAAGGGATCTATAAATTTAAGTACTCCTAAGATCAGTGATGAATGTTTCCGTTTAGGATTTTAAATTAAGTTTAAAGGGACAAATCCAAACATTTCTTGTACCCTGTTGATGATGCAAAAATCTAAAGTCAAAATTCACAAGCACAACTTGACATGTTGCAACTGGGAGGCAAGAGTGATTATTTATTTAGAAAATACTTGTGTTTGGGAATAGCAAAGAAGCATCCACACTAAATAGAATAATGACTTTAATTAAAATGAAGATGCCGTTTGATGTTTCTAGATGGTCCGCAACCACTATGTAATATTTTATTGAGAATTCCAATCTTTGGTTCTATTTTGTTTTACGGAACGTTCTTCGCCTGATTGTTTTCCTTTTCCCCCTTCATTGCAGGTGGCAAGAAGCCTGATGGCTCCACTGACATTGGACATTGCAGGGGACCCAGACAGTGAGCGGGCACTGGGAAAACAGCCCCTCAGTGTAGCCATTGGTGTCCTGGCAGGAGCTGCGGCAGTCATCCTGGTCATACTTCTTGTGGTCACCGCAAGACAATGTGGTGCTCAAGGCAAGAACGGCTATGAAGCTGGTAAGAAGGAACCTGAAGAAGATTTCTTCAGTCCTTCAGGGGCTCAGCCACAGGCTAGCAGAGGTGGAGGGTCAGATCGAGGACGTAAACCTCGGCGGGACAAGCGCAGTGGAGGTAGTGTTGCGGCTGGAGGAGGAACAAAGTCTGACAGATCGCATTATAGTGGTATCGTCACCGTCAATGGCCTCCGACACCATGTCAATGACGATGACGAGGAGGATTTGAGCAGCGCAAGTGAGCGTTTGGCAGCCCGTTACTGCACCGTGGATGGTGACCCAGGCAGCCCACGCATGGGTGGAGGCAGGAGACACCAGTCTAGCCCAGATTTTGCCAGGCACTACAAATCCAGCTCACCTCTTCCAGCTGTGAATCTACAGCCCCACTCGCCCCCAGCGGAAGGAAAGAAGCACCAAGCAGTTCAGGAGCTGCCTCCGTCCAACACCTTCGTGGGCAGTGGTGGATGTGTGGGAAGCGCCGGCTCAAGCAGCAGCAGCAGTGGTGCTAGTGGCAATGCAGATGCCATGTCCCTAGGATCAGACCAGTGCTCCGAGTATGGGTGCCAGACTGGAAACAAGTACAGCAAGCAGGTAGGACCCCAGAGATGTAATGTAATGTTCTTTAGAATCAACTGTTCTTGTAAAAAGTTTTTTTTTTTAATATCTCTTTAGTCACCTCTTTATTCTTTAGGTCCATTTACACCACTTTTAATTGGTCTAGACCAAAAGACCAAATCCCTTGGACAACCCTGGTTTAGACCAAAGTTGTTTTTCAGGATACTACCTACTAGGTTGAGTAAGAATAAAAGCATATACAACTCTAGTAAAACCAAAAAAGGAAACAATAATGAATATGAAAGATAGGTATTGGTTGAACTGTAAGGGAACTCTGCTGATCCATCTTAATACATAGATGGACTTAACAGCGAGTCAAACAGAGGAAATCAGGCCTAACAAGTATTGTAAGCTAGGCCTGCACAATAAACCGCAACTCTATCATCATCACACTATGGTCACTATCAACTATGCACATGGCAAAAGACAACGTAAACTATGTTTACTAAAATCTTTCAATACAAGCCCATGGAGACGACTGTTGTTGTGAATTTGGGCTGTATAAATAAAATTGAATTGAATTGAACAAGCTCAAAAAATCTCATGGTAGAAGTATTTACCAAATCACATGATGCCTTTTAGGCTTTAATCGAATGGAACCCTTCACTTTGTTGACCAATCAGATGTAGCCCTTTTATGTTAAATGCTTGCCTCCCATGTGGACGTGGGTCATTTGGAGTTTAATACAAGTTATGTTTACTTTTATTTAAACAAAACGGTTGCAATGAAAGGGAAATTGTGTATTTGTTGTTTTTTGTTTGGCTTTTTTTTTCATGTATTGCAAGTCATGTAGTCATCAAAATATTCATCACCATTATTGCACATCGTAGACCTAATGTAAGCACTGTACATTTCACAATAAAATGAAAAACACCACAGCACAGATTTAAGAAAAAACGCAAGAAAAAGAATCAAAATCAGTTTTAATCCAGTTAATCTATTCAAATATGTGACTAAATAAAAGAAAACGATAAATTCTGGGCCAACAAGTAATGCATGAGTGAAAATTTGACAGTGAATAAATAAAGTATAATAGCAAGCAAACCAACCAAGCTGTAAAAATCTTTGGTACTGCCTTTAGCCATTAAACAGTCTTTACTGCTCAAAGGCCTTACAGCAGCATCATTCACTGTTATTCTACAAACGTATGTCCTTCACACTCAATTGGGCACACCAACTAACAGGTTTTTTTTGTTTTTTTCATAAACGAGATGCAAGACTGTACATGCATGTATCATGATTACTCCCCTCAACTTCTGAGCAGTGAGACTGTACCATTCCGCCAGAATGTGTGTGTGCGCTAAAGAGCTGCGGGTCAAACATAAGCGCTGTGTGTAGTATGATCCACCATCAGGCACATGAGTCAAGCCCATACTGTAACTGAACGATATGAGAGCGTGTGTTTGTGCATATGCGCATGATTGCCTGTGAGGGTGAGGCCATTTGAATGAACCCCTGAGGAGTTAAGTTAGCGCAGACACAGAGGAAATAAACGGACAGTTTCTTCCGACAGAGTAATTGGTCATTTTGTGCTTTCGTTTTCCTTTTCAAGCTGTTTTGTTTATTTGTTGTTGTTTTTTTAATTTAGCAAATGTATATATTCGTGATATTACGATATTTATTCGAGAACTTTCTTTTCAAAGCTGACAAATGCTGCACAGTCGGTCACTCACCCTCTCTGCCCACACACAATAATACAAAGACACAGGCACCATCTATCACACAGACACAGCAGGGTCTCCGTTGTCCATGGGGAGTCTTTCCATGAGTGATATTTGAGTGGCAGCCAACCCTATTTAAAGGGGCGGTGTCTCATTTCCTTGACAGACAGCTCTACATTTATCCAGCTTGTGAAGGAAAAAAAATGCTGATGTGGTCATTAGAAAGGAAGGAGAGGAGCTTCTTAAGCTAATCAATTCATACATGGACTCTCTGATCCTACTCAACGTACACACGCAGCACCACGCATGCATATGCATGCGCACACAAACTCCGGAGGTTAATCCATTATGGAGTCAATCCTCTTAATCTGCCATTGCCAGGGAAAGAAAGTGCTTACTGGGAGAGTTTGGCGTTCATGCTTACGCGCTCCTAAAACATGCCAGCACCAATACAGAGCCATGCAGACACACAAACTGACAGCGTAATGAATTATTGATTGTCGGTGGTAATTAACTCCCCTGGTAAAGAGGGGTGCACTCCCTCCTACAACCCCCCAAAAATATCCAACCGCCAGTGGTTTCACCCACTGCTGAGTGTGTGTATGTGTCAAAAACTGTGTGTTTGTGCTTCATTGCATTTGCGAACATGTCAGAATTTGTTAATTTGAACAGTTTGGCGACTCGTGCAGGTTGGTGGATTCCTGTCACTTCTCTGAGGGTACCGCTTATTCCATGAAGGCATACGAGGTTTTCACAAGAGTGCAAGTGAGAGATAGACGTAGAGGGGATTAGGTGACATGTATGTGCCAACTGTAGGAATTGTAATGCCAAAAGAATGTGGGATGACAGGGTGCAGGAATTATTTAGACTTTTGGGCGCAGGAGAGATTGGGGAAATAGATGGAGGAAAATGGAATTTTGGAGCCTCTCTGGTTGGTCAATGAAAAATATAAGAAACTTTCTTATACAATCTGCCTTTGATCCAAACCACTTAGAAAGAATATTTTCTGAGGATAATCAATAAGCATTCTATTTTTCTACTTGACAAAAAAAAATCAGCACTTGATCTTATTAGCACCAGATTATGGCAACTATGCAAAAAAAATAAAAAATAAACTCAGGAGGGGTGGGATTACATTACTCCCACTCCCTTTTAAGCAATGAATTACTTTAGTTAATAAATGATTTTAGTTATTATATTTAATGAATCTAATGTGACATAAGTGTATATTCTATGCATTACTTCAAAAACCTCCATTTATGATTATGATTAATTACACTTTTAAGAAGATGACAATCTTCTTATACTTTTGTTCATTTTTCTTTATGATTTAAATTAGTGTATTTCTTTATTTCTTAAATGAGCTTGATAGATCTTTGTGACTTCTTAGCGCTTTAAAATAAAACTTTAAATCAATTAAATGAAACAATAAAAAAGAAATAAGATGTTTTAAACAAGATGAAAAAGCTGATCAATGTGGATAAAAGGAAATTATTTAACCAAGATGCTCAGTTCATGGTTACTGACTAGTCCCAGGTTTAAAATTCTCCTAATTTATGCAAAAGTGGTCAAACTAACAGTATTCCAGTTAAGAAATAGATTTGTATTCAGTCGTATTGCAGAATAATTATAGAAAATGTAAAAACATTTAAAAACTGAACAAAAGTGTTGCTTTAACCTTTTTTCATTGTTGATAAAAATAGCATTAATTGAAAGTTTATTGTGTTTATCTATTATAATATTCTAAAATAAATTAACTTATCTTACTTTTTAGAGGGAAAAACAAAAATATAAAATAAATAAATACAAATTTTTATTTTCTGAGTTCTAAAAACATTTTCAAGATATTACAATAAAAAATAAAAAAACAACACCCTTGAAATAATCCAATCTGACTTGGGCATTCCATAACAGTTAAGATGTTACATTTGCGCATCTAAAACACTCTGTATTGATTTGTGAGATTCCGTTTTGACAAAAAATAATAATAATAAATAAATAAAAATAAAAAGTTTGGAAGAGTTTTCTTACAGAAATCGAGAAGCATTCTGCAGATCCTGCCCTAGACACATTATTCATCAATATAAGATTTGTCTAGATGGTGGGTACATGTCTAGTTCTAATGAAGACAGTGAGAGGAAGAAGGTTAGACAACAGGCATCCAAGCAGGGAGGGGCAGTAAAACTGCAGAGGTCTGCTTTGGGTGGCAGCCAAAAGTGAGAGTGGACTGCTGAGATGTGGGTCATTAGGATACCCGCTGGCATCAGGACACATTAATGATTACAGCAGTCACATGGCACTGCGGTCAATACGCGAAAAGTGGCCTACTCTCTTAATACTATGGCACACATGGTAAAAGCACACAAAAATACAGTTTAATCTGTTGTCCCTGAGCAGATCTTACCACATCCCTTTCATCATTTTCTTTTCCTTTTGACATTCATCCTTTGTTCCGTTTTCTTAGTCTCCTGCTCTCCTTGCCATATGGTGGGTACAGATCTGAACACCCCACCGCCGTTCCCTTTTTTGCATCTTCGATGTGCCACACTGACCTCTGAGAATGGACGAGCTCAGCGTTTTCACTAGTGCAACTTCTTCCATTGTAGTGTGCACTTTCTCGCTCTGGACCCAGTGGGTGTGTGGAGGCGGGTAAGAGCGAGGTGCCACAGAGACTGAATCGAACCAGACATGCAGCCATTGACGCACACACACACACACACACACACACACACACACACACACACACACACACACACACACACACACAAGGATTGAGTCCAATTGCAATCAATGCCCTGTTACAAGGCCAAGACTGCAGAGGAAACAGGTGGGTTGATGGAGCAGCTTTTTTAGCGCAGTGTGGCCTTTTTTGCAACACTTAGTGAAGGTCAGTGCTGGGCTCTAATGACATAGAGAACCGGGCTTTGGGGATGAATTTGTGGTGAATAGGACTCATCCGGCCAGTCTTGTTCATCTAATTGGACTGTATGGACGAGTGGGGGTGGAGAGATTAGGTCTAGTGGATTATAAAATTGAAAAGCAGCTTTTCATTTCCACAAAATCCCTTCAGGATTAAATATGATGAGCGTCTGTCACAGACTCACCACCCCCCCTTTTATCCGACAAAACACACACACACAAACACACACACACTTCTCCCCTACCTCTTTACAATCAAGCAATACTTCATGCATCTGCACACACGTGTACCCGTGATAGCACTTGGTTCATAGAGTAGAAGGCACTGTTAACCAGAAACAAGCACACCATGTCTTTTTTTACTGCATACACCCATTTAACCGGCCCGTAACCCCTGTCATGATGAGACCAGCTCAATGATGCATTCATTAAAGCTGCAGAGTTCAGGCCATGCAGCCGGGCCATATGCTCAACGGGCCAGTAGGTGGGGAGGTGAGGAGGTGGGGGTAAGTGTGAGTTGAGAAGGGCAAAGTAACCAAAGTGGGGATCACCCATTGCACCAGACTGAAAACTGATCTGCTGACCCTGAGTGTGTTTGTGTGTGTGTGTGGGGGGGGGGGGGGGGGCAGTGGACATCAGAGAGGGGAATATGAGCCAAAGAGAATGAGACAGAGAGGTACAAAAAGGATGAGAGGGGGGGCAGAAAGGCCCAAACACTGCAGATGTGTGTTTTTGTGAGACACTGCGGTGGAGGTGGAACACATGCTTACCCTGTAAACATTGATTTTCCACTCGACCAGGATCGCATGGATACAAATGTGCAAAGTAGACCAGCACTTTTCACCTCTGCAGCTCGGCACAAATAGTTCAGGGTAACAGGACCTAACATTTACATCTAATCACATAGAAACTGCATGAAAACACAAGCTAATATGAAATGACTACCCATGGTCAGTGTTGTGTTCCCTTCTTTCAGTAACCATCTGGATTTCAGACAAAAACATTAAACATTTATACTTGTGGCTAGCCATAAGTCATGTTATACTTTGGAGGCTTCTCTTATCCTCTCTTGATTGCATATAGAGTGTGCTCTATTCTGGCAGGTTCTTCAAATAAAAATACCTCTCAAGGTTTCCAAGTAAAGCTCAGCAACACAAACATAAAAATGGTTATTTTGTCTTTTTGTGGTTTTAATATTTCAAATTTAATATTGACCATGCTCCCTCACTTTGAATTTAAATGATTTTATTTCTCTGTTAAGCCAAAACTTTTTTTAAAGTTACCTTTCTTTTCATGTTTCCATTGAGTCAGGCTGGTTGTTGTTTGAGACTGAATGAGTGAACTTTTAAAGTCCCACTTAAATCATCTTTTGATCTATTTTCAAAGTGTTCCCAGTGGTCTTTTAATTATGATTATGCCGTCTTTGCCGCAAATTTGTCCGAGTTGTGGGTGGGTCTGTTGGCCCGGAGTAAGCCTGGCCACACTTCCCATCACCCTTGTTTTTTTTTAACACTCTCTCCCGCAAGCTCACAACCCCAACCTAACATTACTGGTGCGACAGAAATGGCGAGCATTTTTGGAGCTATCTAGCTCTACAGTTTGGACCCAGTTGTGGCCGATCGATTGGCCCTACGTCACAGCCACAAGCCTTTTCCATCTGTCATTTTATGTCTGCTCCTGATACACAATCAGTTGAATAAAAAAATACTCACAAATACAATTTTAAGCTCAATTATCTTTATATATGTCCTCCATCATGAGAAAGATGCCACAAGAACATATTAAAAAACACCAAAACACAGTTGTTATTGGAGTGGGTCTTTAAAAGTCAAATGTCAGTTTGGGATATGCATTGTTGGAAAAATTTGTTATCTTTTTCTGGGGTGTTGAGATTCATCAAAACAAATGAAACTTTATTTATAATGCACTTTTCATACTTGAGCAACACAAAGTGCAAAATAAAAACATATTTTGAACCTAAAAAGCAAAAGCAAATCAAAGACTTTCACATTTAAAATAACAAAAAATGTTTTAAAACACACACGATGTGAAGTGTTCTCGTCAAAAGATGCCAGTATTTAAATGTAAGTAAGTTCAAAGAGCTTAAAAGGTTGTGTGGCTGTAATAAAGGAAAGACAGTAATTTAGATTAAGTTCAGCAGACAACCTCATATACTTAAATAGATTAGCTGTGTAAAGGTATGAAGGTATTCATCCCCCATGGTAGTGTTTGTGCTTATACAGCAGTTCTTGAGCTGAGCACGATGGAGGACTGCAATTATTGCTGCTGAGCCAAAAAGCTGCTTTCTCAAACTTTCTGAAGATGTGTGTTCTCGTGCAACGGCGTGTAAATCTCAGGGGAAAAAGGCCCTCTTTTTTTCTTTTCTTTTTTTTGCCACCACTGCTGCTTACATGGCTTCAAGTGCAGGATCAGAAAGGTATCCAGGTGAAGATGTGAAGGTGACATTTGGGTCGATGTCTCTTCAGAAGTGTCTAAAATCATAGGTGCATGCGTGTTTCCACATGTGGAAGCCAAGTACAGTGAGGCAAAGACAGTGAGAGAAAAATGTGTTGGAGGGAAATAGCTAATGACAAAAGGAGAGAAATTGTCAGTTTCCTTTCACGTCAAGATCTCTGGTGCTGGAATGAGATCGGAGCTTCCCTGTCTGGCTTGGCTGTTTACTTACGTGACTTAATGCAGAAAGACTGCTGAGCTGATAATGTTACCATGTTAACAAGTCTTCCTTTCAGCTTTTGTTTCAACTTCTCCCTGAAATGGCAGGAATGTGGGAAAGTTATTGCCACACATAGCACACACTCAGGCAAGCCGAGGCAGAGACGAATGCCGCAGACAGACTTGCAATTTCAACACACCAAGACTGAGATGTTCCCATCTGCACATAAAAGCACATAATTGTATTTACACACACCCCCAGATCTTTATGCATATCTGCTTTTTACGCACATCAAGTCTGATACGAATACAATGATACAAAACCAGATAGAAAAGTTTTCCGTCTCTTACATCACATTCGTTTTTTTCCCTATGGATCATATGCACAAGCTCTGACGCACTCCGTCACCTACAATCACACAAATGCGTGGAGGCTTACAAGCACAATCTCCTACCTCTGACACAGACATACTCTTGAGCACGCACAAAGACCTACATAACAAACCCCTCACTGAGATGCCTCCTTTTATTCGCTTCTTGAAGACTCTGCTTTATATTGTATTGCTCCGCATTCAGCTCATCTGCCTTCCAGTATTACCTTAATGGCTGTTTGAGTGTTTAGCAATTTTATCCAATATTGCTAAACAAAGGCGCTCCTTTTCACACTGGCGGGGATTTTAGACAGCTTAGTAGCCCTGTGACTTGTTTTATCCACCTACACAAAAGAATCTCCAGTGCATAAAGTGGTCTCGAGTTAGGCTCAATTAAACTGACTTGAAAGGAGTTTGAATTGAGCTGAATTGGACCGGGCCCAACTCAGCTAAATTAAATCATTCGGATTGGATGGAGTCAAGTTGCATCAACTCAAACTGAATCAAACAAAAGCAAAGTGATGTGATTACATTTTTTTTGTGTGTGCATAAATCTGGCACGTCACAGGTCAGCGGACTGCATTTGAGTCAGTGATTTGATTATAGACAGAGTAAACCTGCATAACATTTGCATTATTTTGTTAAATATGTCAGTACCTGTTTTTTAAAATAGTCAAAGTTTCAAGGGCAAAGCTGACGGGTGCTAGCCAAAGTTTAAAAACATGTTTTATGCAAATTCACGGATAAAAATAATTCTCTTAGTCTAGTTCTTTACAAGCTTGCAGTGTTTACCACTATTTATTGAAGAAGAAAAAAAATCACATTTTTTAAACATTTGTCGAGGGCTACATGCTGATTGAGGAAAAGACATCCAGAATTTCTTTTTAAATTAAGACGTACCACCTTCTAATAACCTTGTACCTTAGCAAAAGTTAACAGTTTTTCAAAGCAAAGGTTAAAAGGAGCTTTTTTGTTGAAAAAAATTCTTTTTGCTATTATTATATTTGTAGTATTCAACTCTGAAGTCAACCATTCATATTTCCATTCTTTTCTATCCAAAGGTGCCCCCCCAATGTTGGTGCTGAAGAGCAAAACACGACAAATCACTCAACGCAAAACATAATACAGACCACAACGACAAATAAAAAGCAAAACATAGTAAAAAACAATAATACATTTTGGAAAACAAAACAAAATTTCAGAAACCTTTCCAAAAAATGAAAGGTTTTGGAAAACGAAAGTAATTTCCAGAACTCCAAATGAAATGTTAAAATACAAAGAAACAAGAAACTGAAAAAAGGTAGATACCATGGGACATCACTCATTGGACGATGACATTTGAGTTTTTTCAAATGAGTCTTCAATGTTGACATACTAATAAAGGTTTTATGATTAGTACGAAGGATGAGCAGTATCGCTTCATACCAAATAATTTTCAGTTGAAATGATGGACTAACATCATCATCCAATCGGGGATGTCCCGTAGTACCTACCTACCTTTCCCATTTTCCATAGAAAAAAAAAAAAAAAACATTTCGGAAAACAAGAGCAATTTCCAGGAATCAAAACAAAATGTTAAAAAATAAAACGAGAAGAAACCAGTAACGGTAGGTACTATGGGACATTGCTGATTGGACGTTAGTTCATCATTTTTAACAAAATGTTATTTGGCATAAAAAGATATTGGATGTCATTCTCCATACAGCGATGTCACATTGTACCTACCTTTTCTTATGTTTTATTTATTAACATTTCCTTTTGTTTTCTAAAATTTTTATTGAATTTAGTTTTTTTTTAACTGTGTGTTTTCGATTGGTAAAATGTAATGGTTTTTCTTTTAAATTATAAATTGTTTTGCTTTTTTAATCGTCGTGATCTGTAAAATTTTTTTACATTGAGTAATTTGGTGATGTGATTTGCACTTCAGGGCCACCGTACCCCTCACACACACACTCATGCAGGGGCATCTCCTTTAGTCTGTCTTCTTTCAGATTGATGCCTCTGTTCTCGCTAAGTGGTTTCATCTCCTTTCATCACTCCCCATCTAAATCCATCTTTTCTAAACTTTTTCTTTTCATCTCATTTATGTCTTTAAATGTTACAAATGGCTTTTAAAACCCACTTTTTTTTTCCATTTTCTATTTTTTAACCGCTGTACTCAGATTCAACCCTCTTTTCTTTAACCAATCGGATGTAATTAAGTATGATACTAAGGAACAACCTTAAAATGTAAATATATGCACTGTGCAGCATGCTTTATGCATTTTTGCTACTGGCAAATCGGAGAGCATATCTTGCCGAGTATCAACTCATTATATCTTGCATGAGTGAAAAAAACTGGCCCTGGTAGCGCTGCAGTCCAAAGCCAATGTTTTTGCTCCAGGCTAAATGTAGCCATCTGTTTTGGAAATGCTGATAGAAGACAGATAAATAAGAAGATCAAGATTAAGATAAAAGAAAGAAAGAAAAGGAATAAAGGAAACCATAAACAAAGAGTTGAGGGACAAGAAAGGATACGTCTAGTCAGTGCTCGTAGATAGAGGGCGGATGTTGGCAGCAGGATGGGGGTCGCTTCTGGATTTGGTTAGTTAGATGAAGGGAGGTAAGGCGACTGGGATAACAGGCAATGCTTCAGTGAGTGGTGAGGAAGGATGTAAGGCTACAAAATGGGAATGCATTTTTAGGTATTGCCTTAGGGTAGAAAGCTGGTGGGGGGGAAGGATGAGATGGAATGAGAAAGACAGAAGTGAGGTATGTGGGTCTAGGGTTAGGAGAAGACAGGACAGGAGTGGAAAGGAAGGAGCTCCACTCAGAGTAAAGCCTGCTCACACTCTTTAGGCTATTTTGGTGTGAGTGCATGTGCAAGTGTCTGTGTGAGTGTGTAAGAGATGAGAGCTTTATACCTGCCTTAGTGAAATAGTTGCATAAATCTGAGTGGGCAGGTCTCCGCCTGTAGCGATGCTCCAGTTTACACCACTGACCTAAGCCTCTACCCGTGTATGTGTGTGATGTGTGTGTATATATGTGCAAATGTACAGATTTGGACGTTTGTTCAACCTTTTTCCAGTCCCACTTGCCTGTTGATGTCGGAAATAGACAAGATCAGGAACACCTACATTAATCTGCAGACAAACTGGAATTCACAAGAAGCACACTAAAGCCCAGAACTTAGCTACTGGCCTCAACTAAAAAAAAAAACTACAATAATTTATATATGTGCGCTACACATGTACTAGTACATCACTTTAATATACAACCATCCAATTTTACTATAGAAATAAACATTTTTGTTCCAAAGGCCTTTTTTTTTAAAACCGAGGTTCGACTTAACATGTAACAAAATTCTACTGGTGAACCTCATATTTTTTTTTTTTTTACAAATATGTGGGTATCCACTTCTTATTTCTGTAAAAACTAACTGATCATGTTCTGACAACTCTAAGGGAAACTTGCAACACACCACTCATTCTTTGCAAGAACCCACAAGTCTGGATTATTTAGACCCGTTGGCTTCTCTGGTGCTGTTGTCAACCACAGATTGACTGGTTTACCTGTTGAGAAACATGGCTTTTCTGTGAGCACAAAACATGATGGTGAACACATCATAATGTCACTTGCTGTTTTGCAGAAGAAGAGCGGTCGACCTCTGATCTGGCGATCATAGGTTCGGTTCCCACCTTGCCTACCCACGTGTCGAAGTGTTCTTGGGCAAGACACTGAACCCACATTGCTTCTGGTGGATATAGGTTTATCAGTCAGTGTGTGAATGTGTGTATGTATGAGTGAATCGGACTGTGACTGTAAAGTGCTTTGGGCCTTCTGAGAACGTATTAAAGCACTATACAAGTATACGCCATTTAGCATTTTTATGGATCCTATAAAAAATGAAACCATTTGGATTGAGACAAGTTGCTTTTTTTAACTTGTCCTGTCCAGCAGTTGAGCAAACAGATGAGAGCTGAAGGCTTCTTGTGTTGGAAAGATTTTACTGTTACAGAAGGGGGTTATGAGTCTTTGGACACAGGTGTTAATTTGTATAAACCTCTTTTGTATCGGAGGCTAAATTTTATATATACTTAAATACATTTGTGTACATTTCTTGACCAGTTACTTTTAAAAATCATGACCAAGTGGTTCATCTGTTCTGAAGGTGAGGTTAAGTGTCTGCTAAACATTGAAACTGGTCGACAAAACTCACAAAAATGGGCAAATATACTCCAATATTTGCAGCTTTGTGAACCGTGTTAGCTGTGTGCAGGCTCAAGCGGTAGGAGTTTTGAGCAGTCTGGAATCAACCAACCATTCTTTCTATCACATCATCGACAGCACAGAACACGGTGTAATGTGGTCCATCAGTATATCATGGTTCACTTTTCAAGGTCTCGCTGATTTTCTTTTCAGTTCAGTTTTGCCTAATCTAGATAAATCTTTGATAATGGGGAGATCTTTGGTTTCATTCTATAATAGTTTTTATATGAAAGTTTGGGCTCTGAGACTTTGACAAAAGAGAGAAAAGTGTGAAAATGTTTATATCTGTCTGAGAAAACGGTAGAGTTGTATCCCAGTGTGTAGGGGAGTAGTTTTACAGCCAAATGCATAATGCTAGGTTCTCCTCTTTTCTCACTTTGGAAAGTTTTATCATAATAAACATAATATCCGGCCAAAATATTTATGTCACAAAGGTCAAAAGACTGACATCAAATCAGCTTGATATAGAACAATGGACTGTCCATACCGTGTCTGTTTTTATCCGCTCTTTTAAAGTTTTCCACCTGCTGCCACAGAAATGTCAATATATATATATATATATATATATATATATATATATATATATATATATATATATATATATAAAGATGTTGCAAGTTAAGAGTTGCCTATCCTCATTCAGGCACTCCAAAGCCAAAACAAATGGAACTTTGATGATTCCAGCTGCACTTTAAATCAATGACTTGTTCCTAACACATCACAGTAATAGCACAGTATTACCATAAAGCCAGTTCTTAATGGGCCAACACTGCACAGGCATACATTATTGAAGAGGCTCTCTTCTCTTTTGCAACAATACAGTAATAATATGAGGACGGTAACAGAGCACGCGAGGAAAAAGGGGAAACAAAACTCACTTTCATTAGATTCCCACTTAAAAACTTTAAAATATGCACACATAAATATACAAAACTTGCAATCAAAGTCATGCAAATCACCTGCCAATTAGAGCTACAAACCAGGTTTCCATTGGGATGAAATGACTACATTTAATTGGCTACATAAGTGAATTCTCACATCTGAGCCGACAACTTTAGATGGCTTGAAAAACATAAACATCTCATGAGCACAGGTGTTCACAATGTAAGAGGGGGATCACAGGCAATTTATTCAGGGTTGCGGGTCTGACACAAAGTGTCACCGGTAAGATGAGAAGCAAGGATAGTGTGTTGACACAGACGTTCAGTATTGTCACGCGCAGGAAAACACACGCATCTTCAATGACCGCTCGGTCTTTTTAAAAACGTGAATGGAGCTTTGGTGGCGGTGTCGTGTTAACATGAAAGCTTTCATGGCTTTTAAAAAGGAGCAAGCTTTGATTAGAAATGGATGTGTGAAAGTGTTCTTAATGCCAGCCTTTGCTGACGGCAGCCCCTTTTTCTAAATCCAGCCCAAGCCGTTGCAAGGAGCCCTCCGTCAGAAATGTGTTGAATCAACGGTTTCACCTCAACTTGCTCTTGCTGTTTTATTTATTTATCTATTCATGTTTTTTATCCCAAATCCTCATAAAAGACAGGCGTTAGGGCTGCTTGACATGCACAGAAACATTTAAGTTCATGTACTTTAAAAGTCAACCAAAAATGTTTTTAAATATTAAAGGCAGTATTTAAAATAGAAATGTTTATATTTTCAACAAACTTTTGAGTTTACTGTATAAAAAAAAACTTAGAATTACATTACTGTCAGATTGTGAGAGAGAAAAAAACTTAATTTCCTACTCCCCATAAGGGGATTAATGTAGGAATCAAAACTGATTTAAACACATGAAAGCTTTAATTTTGTGTACATCAATAAACATTTTTGCATGTAAAAATTGTCCAGCTTTGTATCTCGATTAGTGAGCATATGTCAAATTGTGCAAAAATATAAAGCATCAGAAGATGTGTTGCATTTATATGAAGATCATTTTTGTCAGAGATGATATGAATTATTTTTGTTGAATTGAGGCAAAAATGTATAAAAGAGCTTTAAAAAGTAAGTAGACTTCTTCACAAAGTCTAAAGAAAAGTTTTTCCACTTCATGAAAATTTTGCTTTAGAGATGTGTAAATTTTGCAGCATAGCATTAGTTTGCAGAAAGAGTAAAAAAATGTTCTCTGTTGACTTTGGCATTATACCATACAAATATATATATATTTTTAATTTTCTTTTATTTAATACCACAATTTTTTTACTTTTGAAAACAAAAATAAGGTTGGTGATTTTACAAATTAACAAACTTTCATTATGTTTTAGCTCCACGGTTATAAAATTTATATTCAAGTGATTTTGTACAAGAGCTAACACCAAAACTTCAGATTACCTTTCACTACATCCAATATTAAAACTTTCTAATATACAACAGTTCTCAGGGAGTCTGGATAACTCCCTAGAAGATGTCTGATATTTAGTTAAGTCTAGTTATTTCAAGCATATTATAAAAACGACTCATGGTGGCATGGATCACCTGACTGACGTCTGATCATCGCCAGGCCCCTGGCTCCCACACCAGCGCTGCTACCGAACGATTTCTAACAATTGGACGGGACAGCAGCACGGGGCAGGTCTGATGGGAGCAGTCTGAAATCGGCTGAACATCAGACGGTTTTGGGAACCTTTCAGACCCTATTATCAGTCAATTATTGCGCTGCTGTCTTCCCACCACCCTCCTGTCACTTCACTGCCACAGTGTGACCTTCAAATGTGCCCAGGCAACCACTGACCGATGCCAAACAAATAGTCTGGTCACTGTAAAATTCAGACTTTTTCTTAAAACTTCGTGGCCATCAACGAGCATTGTAAATACGTGACTGCCGCCTCCCTATAACAAATGCTGCAGCGTGGCAACCTGCCAAATTTCTTGAAAAAGTGCAATTATGTCTCCGCACTGTGGCATTTTTGGATATGTGGATGTAGTTTAATTGCTTTTATACCATGGTCCGGTTGAATACTCGATTCTGATTGGCTGCTGGGTATGCGTTAAAACCTGATAACCGCACGGTGAAAAAAGAAGTTCCGGTCGGCTAGCTTAAATGATTTGTATCACTGCGCCGGCTTCTGTAAAACAACCTTTTGCTTCATCATCGGGGCAAAAACAAGCGGTAAGCGATTAACTTTCCCTCTGAATTGATGCTTTATTCAACCCATCGGGACGATCAGCATATATATATCGCCGAATCTTAACTGCAGCGGTGGTGCTGCGCGACGCGGACGATGTTGCGCCGCATCACGTAACATATAGTACGCTGTTTATGAGAAAAGTGATACAAATCGAAAAAAAAACAAGAATTAAGGACTAAAACCTGGTTAATATGTATTGCTTTTGTAAGTGACCATGGTATAAGCGGGTTAATGGCCTTCGAAGTGTGCGGTTACTACTTTTTAACGCACTCCGCTTCGCGTCGGACGGTTCAGGCTTCCACGGCGTGCGTTAAAAAGTAGTAACCGCACACTTCGTCGGCCATTAACCCTTACGAAACCTTCAGGACATTTTAAATAGTGTTTTACCATCTACAAAGAGGAAGTGCAAAGGACTTCGAGTTTTTTGTCAAAATGCAGTGACACGTTTACCGTTTTCCTACTTTAGGTTTTGCCTTTTTTTCTTTTCCATTACAAAGAGTTTATTAATATCGAGTCAGACTACAGAGCAAAGGCTAAGCTCTAGAAAACTACTAAAAGTGACTTCTCCGAAATCATATGTTGAACCCTAATGTTGAACTAGGATTTGCAAAGGAAATTTAAAAAAACAAACAAAAAAAAGGATTTCAAGTACTAACAGAGCCTTGAAGTTTTGTTTAAGGTTATCGATAGAAAAGGCTTGAAATTTCCCTCGCTTTCTCATTAACTCTTCCCCCATCCGCTCAATGGCCCGGCTTTGCACTCCATCTCTGGTGTATCGAACACATACACACACACTCACAAGCAAGAAGTCTGTTTGCATACCAAAAGCGTACTTGATAACTCAAAGAACTGAAAGCCGCATTAATTATACAGTCCACATTTGCACGCACACATACACGAGCAGAATTAGAGGAAAAGACAGAGAGTGAGGAAGCAGTTATTTTTCGTCTTTCCTCTGCGTCAAACAAGCCTGAGCGTGTGAATGATTGAGTCTCTCTGCGTCAGGGAAAGAAGGAATGAGAAATAGCACATAGGGAAAGAAAGAGTGCAGTGTCTTCTTGCTTTAATGTGAGCGTGCGTGTCCCTAAATTTGTGTGCATGCGTGTCTGCGTGCGTGTCGTCTACCCAATATAACGCCCCCTCTGTGTCCCCGAGCCACTCTCTGTCACTCACACACACTGAGACTATTGTCAAGACATTGGGCGAGGCGCCCCCAAGACATTTCTGTGGCAGTGTGTCTGTCACAGGGGTGATAAGGCTGAGATGGGTTCACACAAACGCACACATCCTCTTGCAGTCATGTTTCCTTCAATTAAGGGGATGTAACATTGACTTACAGTCTTGTTCTGTAGGGGTGTGCACAATCAGCCATCCAGTCACTTAAATGCTGACCCCACTGCCAGAGGGCACATGAAATACCCACCTATTACCCTAATCGTTTTTGTTGTACAATAAAGACAATAGTTCAAATGGGAATCCACACTTTTTAATGCAGTAATATCAATAAATTGATGCCATGACATCATTGTTTTACAAGCCCCACCTTTTGTTTTAGATTTGAGACAAACTGTAACTATCAAGCAATGCAGTTCCTCGAATAACCTTTGAAAGTTGGTTTCAAATACCGGTACTTTCCATTTGACTTTCATGTTTAAAAACAATTTTAAACCAAACTTAAAATATGGTTTAAATAACATTCAAATCATTGATTTATTTCCCATTAGTTTTACTTAAACTTTATTAGAATTGGTTTTAATTGGTAAGTGGGTGGGCCTTTGAGTGCAGCAAACACACTTTTCTTTGCCTCCCAAATCATCCATTTTGCGATCATTGGTAAGTTGGGTGGAGTAAATTCTGAGCTCTTATGACTGATCTCTGACTGACCAGTCATCAGAGATTCTGTATCTTTGTCTATGATGTGTACTGTTACATTTAGGTTCCTCTCACCATTTCCCCTCAGATCTGTTTTACATTTTGTTTAGTTTTTGTACAAATCAGGTGTTCTCAAATCTCAAATGCACGGAGATGGCTATATCAAAGTGATCAAATCAAATATTTTAATCTGAAAACTGTCAAATACATTTAGATAAAACGGGGAAACAGAATCGTTATTTTAAGAACTCCAGATCAGTGAAAATACCCACCAATGAAAGTGAAAATCCAAACCTGGAATTAAAATGAACTAGTAAAAACTGGTAGAAGTTAATAAAGTTGAGGAATGGATTAACAACAATACATGTTTGGTAACCATAGTGACCAAAGAGAGGAAGAAAGAACAAAAAAAAAAAACATAATCGACCTTTACAAAACAAGACTGGAAGTCAAAACTAAGTAAAACTAAGGTATCCATGCAAAAAGTGAAAGCAATCCTCAAAACCGGCCACCCTAAAGCCTGTCAGATCTAGGCTCCTCCTACTTAATGCAACTGGATACGGATCTGTCACCACTTTCATCTCAAAAACGGATAATCATGGAGGACAGGCCCAAAAGGCTACATGTTGTGAGTCCACAGTGTTCCGTCTCTTTTGGTATTAAATATAGAAATTCAGCCAATTGGAGAATTCAAACCTGACAATAATGAACTGATAACTGTAGAAATCTTTAAGTTTAAAAATGTCAAATCCATTCATTCATACAGCCAACCCATCCATTCATCATCAGTACCTACTTTATCCTGTGTAGGGTCATATTGGCTGTTGGAGCCTGTTCCACTTATCACTGATTGAAGCATGGTGTACACCAGAGCTGTCCAATCCTGGTCCTCAAGATCTACCACCCTGTCTTCTGGCTATCCCTGCACTTATCTGGATCAGTTGTATTCCATCAACCAGTATAAAGAGGCATCTGAGTCAGCTAATTAGCAGGAAGCAGTGCAGAGAGAACTGAAAAACAGGTAAGGCGGTAGGTCTCGAGGAGCACGATTTAGCAGCCCCAGTTTACACCATGGACTAATATTGATCCCACTCTAGTTTATGTTTGTTTCATTAGTTATCTAAGAATATCCAAAGATATACGTGTCGATTTAACTACAAAGAACCAAAATTACTACCTCCTGTCCACCTTATATGAAACCCAAACCTTTAGAGAAATGAAGATAGGGTATTTTGTCCCCAAAACGGAGTTGGTGGTTTCATTCTTGTAGAAATCAAACACAAATGGCCTATTCTGCAATATTTCATGTGATATGCAAACACAGATACAAGACAAAAAGTGACATATTCCGTGAATTTATGCACCGGGGTTTTGGTGTGCTTGCACTACGCAGCACTTTGGGATTGTTCAAGTGTTTGTGTGCCAACGCTTATGTGTAGTTGGGCTTGTATATGACAGCACATTAGGAAAAGCTATCTTTAACCTTGTGAAATGAGTGACGGGGCTTCTAAACTGACAGGATAGATTTCATTTTGCCACGGCGCTCCGTCGTGTCAGCCTGTCTTAGCTTAGCCTGTGTGACCGTACAAAAAGACAGGAGCCTCACAGAGGAAACAGAGTATCTGTGTGAGACAGGAAATAAAACATCTCAGAGGCTTAAACATTTCTAAGTTTGGTTGGATAAAAATATATAAATGTGAAAGGGATGGAATGTGCAAAGAAGACCAAAAAAGTCCATAAAATGATAAAGACCCCACTACGCATTGGGAGGAGTGAGTACAAAGGTGGTGCAGAGACCTTGCTCTTGTATCTGGATGTCTCTGTGGTCATTTATTGACTGTCTATTGTTCACAGTACCAATCCTAATCACTCAACTGGGATCTTCCTTTTGTACAATATCTGTGGATGGCTGTGTGTGTGTTTCCTAGGGTTGTGCGTAACACCACGTATCTTTAGCCACCGTCCCACTTTTGCCTTTTCATACTCTAAGCCCCTGAACAGAATCCATTGTCTACCCCTCATCTGGTCAACCTTAATGGACAATGGAAGTGGGTGTTTGTAACACACATCTGTCTAATGATTCACACATGCACACATAAATAGCAGGCATGCATATGTATGGTTCGTCTTACTCATGCACTCACACAGAAGGCCAGTTGTATGCTACCATCCCGCTTGCATCTTTCTCAACAATGACTAGTGTTAGTGATATTAAAAGAGTTGACTGCTTTCAGGACAAGCAGTGGAAAGTGATGAACATCACCAGCACATACACGCACACAAACATGCCAACAAAGGAGCTAATCTGAATCATGGGGCATTTGTCTGGAAAGCCTCTTTTTGTCGCACTCTATGAGCTTTTGTCTCGGTTTTGTTTTTTTGCCCCTGAACAGCCACAGTCGCACAAAAGGATAAACATTTCAAAGGCCTGATACTGTGAATGGAGTCAATGATTTTCCAATGTGTATCTGGAGAGTGAGGAGCCCAGATGGAGACAAGGAGAAGGGAGGGAGTAAAATGCCAGAGTGGACAGCTTGGTGGTAACAAAGCCATGGTGGATACAGAAGATCCGAATACAGGAAAAGAGTCGCAAAAATAGGAAAAAACATAAAGAAACATTTAAAGCGAAAAGCAATCTTACCACACTGAAAAAGAGGTAGCTAAAAGTAGAAAAAGAACATTAGGAGCATCACTAAAAATAGTAAAATTATTTAAAAGTAATTTTTACTTAACAGGAAATCTTATAATATGATATGAAAATCTAGAAACAAGATGTTCCACTCAAGCATTCAAATTGGGAAAAATAAGCTTTAAAAAAAGTATAAAATGTTTTAAATATCTTGGATGTTTAAAAACAAGGTTTTTGGATCAAATCATTTGCTGTTCTAGGATGAAAACTGTAAAAAAGCAATAATCATTACAATGGGCAGGTGTAAAGGGCGACAGAACAAACTTGTAGTTCCAGAGCTGGCCACCCGCTCGCAGCAGACTGCAGCAGTCTGAAGAGGAGTTTAGAGAGAAAGAGAGGGTCCGCATAGAGCCGATCAGATGACCTCGCTGCTGCAGTTAATGTTCTCTGGCGTTCAGACACAAGGCTAAGCTTTACACTGCAGAGCTGCTGTTCTACAAGCCATTGTGATGAAAGGAGTGGTGTCATTCGACACGCCTGTGTGTGTGATTGTAAAACAACACGAGTTCAGAGAAAAAGTACAAAAAAGGAGGCAACGTGATGCCAAGAAGGTATATGTCACTGAAGCAGCTCTCAGTTTCCATCATCCCTTCATTCTATCGGTCTAACTCTTCTTTTTGGTCCCGTCTTTGTCTCCCTCTTTTCTCTCGGCCCATCAGCCGCCCTACTTCCCCTCATTCCTACTGCCGCAATTGCCCCCCTTCATCCCTACCTCAGTGCCCCGTTCCCACCCTTCTTTTCTCTACCCGTCTCTCGCTCTCTTCTTTCTCTCTGCAGTGCAGCACTGTGATTATCATTCCTCTCACAGAGTCAGGCCTGATAGTCAGATACTGCTGAGCACCCTTCTACATCACCTGCTTCTAGAGGGAGTAATGGAGAGGCAGACTGAGACAGAAGGCGGGTAGAATGGAGGGGGAGGAAAAGGAGAGGAAGGTGGTTGAGAAGCTGGAGAGGAAAACAAAGGGAAAAAAAACTAAGAACAAAGTGGGAGATGAGCTATGTTGCAGAAGGATGAAAAAGGGGGAGAGCAGAAGAGTGCAGAGGGGAGAATGGCTCCTACTGCAGAGGTGGTCCCACTGCAACACGCTGCTGCATAGTTAGAAATGTGTCGATGTGTGTGAACGTACGCACCTGCGAGTGCGTTTGGGAGCCAGCAGGTGTGCCTAATGCGCGCATTTATGGTATCTGCATGGAGAACGTGTGCATGAATGTTGCAGTAATAAGACTCTTTCAACAGCTGTGAGTCAGACAAACGAGTAGAGCGCTGCTCAAATTCTTTCATCCCTCCACGAGCTGAGTTTCAACTCAGCTTCAAGATCCTTTTTTTTTCTTTTACTTGGCAAATACCACAACACTTCCACTATAGCATTTCCTGTCTCTCACTTTCAACTGACTGGCTGAGCCCACAAACTCTGGCTGTTCCCATTAGTCTGTTGGAGTGGTGAAGCTAGAACATATTATATATGGGGGAGGGGGGCAGACGACTTTGGAAGGATGGCAAATGAGAACAGCAATGCAGCAATGTAAGGCCATTGCCAAAATACGTAATAAACATAATTTGTAAAATTAATGTTCTTGTTGTTTCTGGAATGCTTAAAGAAGCTTGTATCGATGGTTTCTTAATCGTTGTCAAGTTGTCAACACAGATACTAATATTGACTCAAAAATTGGGGGCAAGTGAGGGAGGACAACTTTTTGCTGGGGGAGAAGGTGCCCCCTTTTGCCCCCGCCCCCACGAAGCTTTGCCCTGGTCTGGTTTTTTTTTCTGTTTCTTTTTTTTTTTAAATCATCCTTCCAGTGCTTTATATTTACATTATTCTTTCTCCACGTAAACCATTTCTTTGTATAACAAAATTAATATAACATTTGAGAAAAAATACAGTTGTTCCCAACTACATTTACATTGCTCGGCTGAGTGTTAGTGCTAAAATGAAAATAAAAGGGGAAAAAATTAATTTGCGAGAAAAAGCACAATTTTACAAGGAAAAAGTCAGTACTTTGCTTTTTCAAAAATGAAGTTAGTGGCGTAGGCTTCCATTCCCATTACGTGGTGACTAAATCCATCAAGGAAGTGGTTTATGGTGATCCCATACAGTAAGGCTTTAGTTTATCATAGGATCTATGTCCCATAAAGCATTTCGACCTCTGCAACTATACTGACGAAGGCGAAAATCTACTTCTCTTTTTCCAAAGAGGCCCAGTCTTCTGTAAATTTTTTCAAAGTCCTTCTACTTACAAAAATACAATGTTGACTCTCTCAAAGACCTATTATTTTTATGTATTTGTGAAGCCAATGCTGAAGTAACAGCTTACAATCCCCTCTATGTCTATCATACTGAAACACAAAATATTTTCTTTTTTTAATTTCTTTTTTTTTTGCATAAAAGACAGACTAACCTCATAAATTTGTGACTTTTACTTAAAATTCTACAAGTTTATTCTCTTAAAATTTTGACTTTTTTCCTCATACTTTTACAACTTAATTCTAGTATATTTATTTATTTATTTACTTTCTTTCACAGGAGTCCTAGTATAATACTCCGTCACAACATTGCCCTGAAGTACTAGAGTTTGCAAAAACCTTTATGCTCTTTGAAGGATTCATTCATTATTCCGGCAAAAGACCTGCATAATATCTTTCATATTTTTTGTGTAAATGGCTCCTTTGAGGTCTGTTTTTGTGTTAATATATGTTTAGATTAAACAAGTCTCTCCTGAGGTGTTTTTTTTAACATAATTATCCTGCAGAGATTCTTTGAACGTCTGTTTCTTGTACAGTAAATGTCAAGCTCATGCCGACATTACTTATCGATTTATTTATTCTCCCTAGAAAACAGTTCTTGCCACTGGCTGTATCCAGCTATAAAAATGATCAATCTACCCCCCCGTTCTCATTGACTGATGAGTATTATTTTCATGAAACTCTACACTCTTGTTTCCAAACATGTTGCTCGGTTTAGGTCAGAAAGTTCAGTTTTCAATTTTTTTATTTTATTTGTATAGCCCAAAATCACAACAACAGTCGTCTCGATGGGCTTCGAAGTAAAACATGAAATCAAAAGGATCACGAATACAAAGAGTTCAATAGAAAAATACTAAAATGAACTAACAAACTAACTTAGCTATACTGGCATCCCTGCCCTTAGACCCCCCTTCGCGGTAAGGAAAAACTCCCAAAAAAACCGGATTCTGGAAAAAACGAAGAAACCTCAGGGGTGCCCACATGAAGGAGGGATCCTCCCCCAGGACGGACAGGCGATTTACCAGAAATCTTAGAGAAGAATTAACTTATCTAAATCTACAACTACATATATAAAAGTCCAGCAGACGAGCTTCATCCAGCCGTGGTTGTGGGGACAGTCAAAGGCGCGAGTCGAGCCGGAGACAGGAACCACAGCCAGGTGTAGGAGCAGGAGCAGAGACGAGGTACTCGGTCAGGTACAGAGCAGAGACGAGCCAGAGATGAACCAGAGGCAGGATCCACAGCCAGGTGTAGGAGCAGGAGCAAAGGCGAGGTAAACGGTCAGGAACTGGAGCACGGATGAGCCAACTGGAGTCTGGAAGCACTCCCACTCCCCAGGAGGGGAGAGGAAAAGAGGGACAATACATGAATCGCACTGCACCAAACAGAGGCATGGAGAACTAAATGATAAATTATGATCAAGAAAAGAGGAGAGGAAGGGTAGAAGTAAAAAAGGAAAGAGGACAGAACCCCAGTGCACCATAGTTACCCCAGCTTCAACTTCTAGCAGCCTTTTAAAAGAAATAGTTATTATTAAGTTTAATTTAAACAAACTAACATTAAGTTAAATAATCTCTGAATACTAGCTAGTCTGACAATAAGCCTGTCCAAAGAGGAATGTTTTCAGTCTAGCTTTGAATGTAGAAACTGAGTCGGCCTCTCTTACATGAGCTGGGAGTTTATTCCATAAGACAGGGGCTTGGTGGCTAAACGCTCTACCTCCAACCGTACTTTTACTAATTCTAGGAACCACAAGCAGTCCTGCATTTTGCGAGCGAAGTGTTCTGATTGGTTGGTAAGGGACTATGAGGTCCTTAATATAGGACGGGCGAGTTTGAATTTCATTGGTCAGCAGGACTCGTTTCCACTAAGAATCTCCTCCGTTGAGAACATTCCTTGGAAACCTCCTGTGACTGGTTTCCTGGTGAGGTGAAGGAGCATTGCCTTTCAGAAGATGAGTTTAGATTTTAAAAGGGCTGTTTGTGCAGTTGTCACTTGCTGAGCAGAATTCTGTCCTGAAGTGTATAGAAAAGAGCTGCATTTACTGTTGTCCATTAGTGCTGGTAGCCTTGGTAAGTAATTTTACACTAAAAGTCAGAATCATTCCTTCATTTCCACGTCCAAACAGTGCCACGTTAATCTATACCAGGGGTCTGCAAGCCTCATTGAAACCTGAGGCTCCAGGGCCACATGTGGCACTCTTATTACCTCTTCCCTCTGCCTCTCTTTTTAAAGAAAAAAAAAATGTTTTTAATTTGACAAAGCAATTTATTTTTCTGACTGTATAGTAAATCAAGTGAAACTAAACAGACAGATAAGTCAGACTTTATTCAACTCATTTACAAACAGTTGACGCACAATATGTATCCCTCCACATGGCTCCATCAAGCGGTTTGCTTGTAGTTTACCAAAGTGGTACTATATTGTTTTGACAGATTTCTGTGCGCCGTGTTCCACAGAAATCAGTAACCACAACCAGAAATCAATCTTAAGGCAGATTTTTTATTTTTGTAAAAAAAAAAAAAAAGGATTTAAGAGTGACTTACTGTTCAAAAAATAAGTATGATTTGCTCAGATTTAATTTTAGTTCTTTATATTAATTAAATTTATGGTGAGATGCACCTCAAACAGTAAAATAAGCTTTTTCTTTTAAAATAAATCCCTATTGATGTCACACTACTAGCTACTGCATTTGCTGCATTAAGATGCATATATGTGCGACAGGGTAATTTATTTTGAAAGGTCAAGTGAACCTCTTTTAAAAGTTATAAACTATTACATATTTTGTAAAATGTTAAATATATATAGTTTGCAGACCCCTGGCCTATGGGATCTTTTATAAATTTCCATATTGATGCGAGTGCTGTCATCACTTTTATATCTCCTAAATCGAAATAGAAGCTCCTGAAACCAATTAGCACTGAAACCTTTTCTTTTTTTTTATTTTGCTGAAGTTTTACCAGTTTTTCCACACATGATGTTTCCTTGATCTGCCACACTTCAACTTGACCTCATCTGTTATCTCCCACTTCTTAATTACTGTGCAAAAATGAAGAAACTGTTTCCTGGAAACGTTCTGTATCTCCTTGAAATTCTTCACCTGCTCTTGGCATTAGTTGCTTTAATTTGCAGAGTGATTGGCAGCTGCCTGCGTGGTATTTCTTTCTTTATTTTTTCCATCATGTGGAACAGAACATGTTGTAGGAAGTCCCCCCCCCCATCTGGTATTTCACGGTTTGAAAGGTTTCTGCACTGTACAGCAGATGCTGTACCACAGTAAAATGTCTATGTTGAAAACCATGCTGGAGGTTAGGGCAATATTATATAAGAGGAAAAATTGAGTGTTAGTGTTCTTTAAAATACATTTAGTTGCTTAAAAATAACCCTTAAAAATAACATTACAAATAAATATATTTGCTTTTACTTAATTTGTATTACTGTGGCAACATTTTAGGTGTAATTTATTAAATTTAGCTGTCTGAAGGAAAAATCTTTTAAATGTTTTAACTAATTTGACAAGATGTATGGAGTTAGAAAAGCTCAGAAATCAGACAATTATTAAAATTACTATGGATGAATTTTGACAATCAATTCATAATGAACTCACTCTATATATTTTGTTTGCAGTTTAGGAAATTTTAGTTCAAAACTGACTTTAATTTTCATTGCAGTGGCACAAATATTACTTTATGTTGTTCAATTACTTTTAAAGCAAAACACACAAAATACAATGGAAATTTAGCCAAAAAAAGCTGTAATCCAATATATTCCAAGTTCTTATCATCAGTCTTTTTAGTTAAAAGTAAAAAGTAAGGGAAAGTGAGAGGATTCTAGCTGGTTCTGATTAAGTACCATCACGATTCCAAATTTCACAATCATTTACTTAAGCAATTATGTCTAAGTAAATCTAGCATCATTTCTGCTGTTGATTTTACTTCCAAAGTGGATTCACTTTTGTTGTCTGCATCCGCAGAACGTGATCTCCGAACAAGTGAGGAAAAAGGAAAGGTCATTTCATCTGATCAGCATTCCAGACAAGTTCTGGACTCTGTCCATGTGGTCTCAACACAAACATATTAGTTTTCATTGTTTGCTTGAGTTGCACGGTGTAAATATCTTGCTTATTTAGCATGATTATGGCAGTAATTCAATCACATTAAAATGCAATGATACTCTATTAATCTCTAAAGGAAACAGATGCATTGAAACTAAATGAAGTATGTGGCGGTCTTTGGTGCAGAAGACCCAGAGATTCCACTAGCAGCTCCTCGAGTGTATTATAGACGCATGTGCTATGTTGTGTTTTATATTTTGTAAAACTTGCAACTTTTGGTTAGGTTTGCACCATCAGCTCCAGGTGTTCTACAGCTATCACTAGTGCAGAGCTAGCCTTCTTTTTCACATCAACTAGTTTTATAGTATAAACCACTGCAGCTTGGATGTTGCTGCGCTGTGGGGATCTTTTGGATGCTTCTAATTTTTGTTTGGTGCACTTTGATGTGCTATGAAGGTGGTTTTTATGGATACCTTTACACATAAACAAAATTTGAATGTTAACTAGAATCAAACCTGCAGGGTTTGATTCTAGTTAACATGTGGACTGGACCCAACAGGGTTCCCACAGCCTGGGACCTCTGATATTTCAGCATCAAATGCACACAAAAAAGACAATAAAAAAAACTTTGGTCTAAAGACTAATGAGGTCTGCGGGAGGATGTTTTTGCAAACGCTAAAGTCACCTCAAGAACTCCAGTTATTTTTTTTAACATCTTTGGTTTGGCATTTCCATTTGGATCTGAATTTTTCCTATTTTTCCAAAAGTGTTATGCATGGAAAAAATATTCCCCAAACATGTTAGAAAAACAGCCACCGCCTGTGCTTAGACTCTAGACCAGCATTGAAAAGCCCAACAATTGCATTTGTATATTTCTGCAGATAACAAAATAGCAAGGGGATGTGCAGAAGGAGGAGAAGCAATGAGGGTACAGTAATAACACTAAAATGGAATCAACAGAGTCATTTTAGAACAGAAGACAAGTAAAAATATCAAGAGAAAAAGGATAAAAATCACATGAACTAGTTAGACTAGGCTGACAGTATTTCTCAAAAGCATCAATCTACTTATCCTAAGTTTATAATTATGTTCCTTTTTTTTTTTTTTACTAATCTTGTTTTTTGTCATTCTACCCAGAGCAGCTGTAAAATTCCTAAACAACCCCATCATTCTACCATTTAATTAAACCACACAATGTTATCGTCTGACATGAGAAATAATACTTGAAAAAAATATTGATGCCGGGCTTCAAAAAAATATTATCTTCTCGAGCTTAAATCACTGGTCCAGATCAACAGGCATGGAAATTGCTAAGCTAAGCCCCTTATAGTCAACATTATAGAACGTTAGGTGTCTGGAGGGAGTGATTACAATCAGGATGCCAGATGTTTGCTTGATTTATGGTTTCTGTTTAGCTCATGGAATTGTCAGATGCAAAACAGCAACGCAAAAAAAAAAAAGAATGAAATCAAAACTCTTTTAGGCAAAATATATACATATATACACTGCAAGACAAATGGAAGACAACAAATCCATCATATTAGATGAGATGCTGACTGGCATACCAGCTATTCATCAAAAATTGAAAATGATTTTACATCTTCCTCTGTTAAACATGTTAATTCTTTGCATTCAGTCATCTTTTTTATCTTTAATAATTCAATTGGTGTTGCACCAGTGGCAGAGAGAAACATTTTAGATATCAAGTCGATTAAATTCTTTCAAATACTAAATAAAAATAGTGTTTTTTCATTAAATCTAAGTCATTCTGCCAATTTTCTTTTAGTCCTGGTGGTGTATTTTCCTGTTCATCTTTATTTTGGTTCTTGTTTTGCTTCATCATCATGGATAATTTAACAGATTTACTGCAGTTTTGTTGTATGAAGGAAAAGATGCATTTATAACACAGCAAGCACCCTGTATAGACCACCTCCATTTATTGTGGATCTGGCGTTTTTATCACAACCAAAAAGAATGTGCGGCATTAGGATCCTGCTCCTTCACCTTTCATTCAGGACAGAGGAACAAAAGGGGAGAGGGAAATGAGCACAAAACATGGGAAGCGGAAACTCGTGAATCACAAGAAGCGGGGGAATCAGAAATGAAGGCAACCGCTGGTGTTCTATAGAAACGACAAGTAACAAAATGAGAAAATGTGATGAGAAAAGTTTAAAGACCCACTTTGATAAAAGTTTTGTTTTTGGTGTTTTGAACATGGACATAACATAACATGAACATGATGGAGGATATATTCTTGAAAGAAATTAAGCTCAAAATTGCATTTCTAAGTATTTAATTTATTCAAATCGTTGTGAATCAGGAGCAGATGAAAAAATGCTTTTTGACAAAGCGCTTTATTGTGACATTGAAAATAAGCTCAGTGGGCCACAAGCTCCCTGCTTTCAGCTCTCAGCAATAGGGAGGGGAAGGGGGCGGGGTTGCTTTGTACCAACAGTCCTACCCACAACTCAGAGGCAATTATTAAAGTACTCCTGCTCTGCAAAAAACTATATCCTCAAAAACGACACAGGTTTTTTTTTATTATTATTTTGGCTAAATACTGCACAATCAGAATGAAAAAAAAAACACTGGGAACACAAATAAACCATAAAAATGATCGAAGTGGGTCTTTAAACTTTTATTTTGTTAAATAACTGCAACTGTATTCTGTATGTCCAAGATTCTTTCGACTCTTTTCCTTCAAAGTCATTCTTTTCTACAGCTCAATATTCCAGCCTCGTGCTTGGATATTACCGCTGACACAGCACTGTGAAGAATCGTCCAGAAATAAGCCACATTCATCAAACTTCAATAAGGTTTGATGCCTCAAACCAACAGTTACACACATATTTGTTCTCAGTGTTCTTGAAAGAATTCAAAGAAAGTCAGTAATAGTATGTAGTAGTGGGAATACATTGGAGAGCAATGCACCTGATCGGCGTTGGATCGTGTATCACTAGTTGCACGGAGCACGTCTTACAGATTTGAATACGAGAAAGAGGAATCTGACTTGCAACTTGACCTCGGGGCATTGTTGAATCACAGATTATTCTGTATTTATAACTTGCTAATAAATAATAAAAATCCTCTTTTACAATGTACCTCTCACCCCACACCTAGATGATGTGAGGCATGAGAATGAGCCGAGAGCCAGAGGGAAATGTTTCTCTCGTCCTACAATCGTATTTGTAGTTTTGGTTTATGCATAAGCAGCATCCTGTCAATTCGTTATGCAGACCTGAGTGAGGAAGAAACGCATGCAAACAAACCAGACTCTTATCCGAAAAAAAAAAAAATGTGCTAACACATACACAAACATCCGGTGTGCGGATACACACACATGCATACACGCGTGTGTTGAATATGCAGACACATGTAAGGAGAAGAGAGGGAGACTTTTAATTAACCACAGCTCGTTAATTCTCTTTGAACCGACAGAGAGAAGGTTTACACACTAATTACCTTGATGACTGAGCCAACCTGTGCATGCACGCACATATGCTGGTCTTCTCACTACAAACATGCACTCTATCACAGGCTGACACAACACATCTCGCAGGCTTTTAGTATCGCACACACAACACAAACATGGAGCTGTGAAGTCTCACTCATAAACACAAACTCGTGCTCCAAAATCCAAGTTATATTGGGAGTTTCTCTTCTCTTTTCTTCAGAGGTGCAACTTTCTGATGGTTTCGTTTATTCTTAGCTCAGATCTATCATCCATCTTTTGTATTCAAGCCGCTCTGCTGGAAATAGCTTAATACTTTGTCATATAGCTTACACACACCCCTTCAAAAACACAATCATGCACATATTTGCGCACCGTCTCTAGATGAGTGAGACTCCCACATCAGTGTAAAGTAGTAATGACCCGTATCAGATTAAAAAAGAAGGTTTTTTTATGTCCTCCTTCAAACTCAATCAATATCCTTTCAAGCAGAAATTCATAGGCTAGATTGGACTTTCGCCAACTCACCCATATGTGCGTTACTGTCGGTGTTCACACTTACTGACTATTGTGTGAAGACAGTAGGTAGATCTTTGAGAGACCTTTTAAATCGTAGAGATATGCACACATGCATTTGTGAATCATGCTGAGAAATATCAAGGAGGGTTTTGTACTGTAATATAGAGCGTTAGAGCAGAAAGCGTGGGGGGGAGGCATATTTTTAAGATAAGTACAAGTAAAAAGGGACGAGTGCAAAGGGTTTTTAAGAAAATCCATTTCGGCAGAAATGTTTCAAAAGGTCGGTGAGTAACTGGGGTATGACT
This sequence comes from Oryzias latipes, assembly GCF_053564925.1. Lineage (NCBI taxonomy): Eukaryota > Metazoa > Chordata > Actinopteri > Beloniformes > Adrianichthyidae > Oryzias > Oryzias latipes. Next base: position 31,189,678 of record NC_136237.1, on the reverse strand, counting down.
GACATCAAAGATTTAGTAGAAAAGGGAAGCAACAGTGTGAAGAAGCAAGAAGACCAGGGAAAAACATGTGGAGCGCCAATTTCGTAAAAAGTAATTACTAAAGATAGCCACATCATTAATAATACATTGTTTTCAACAAGTAAAAGACTTCAAGATTGGAAAGATAAAAAAGGGGAGTTGTGGGTCAATAAAACCTTGTGAAGGGAGGCAGAGGAGGACTCATAATGAGGTCAAGGACATCATTGATCGGCACATCATAAAGCTGACTGGCACGGAGGGGATGAGATGGGGATGGGGGCCGGAGAAAGTGAACTGAAGGAGCAGAGGAAAGGCGGAAAGTTGCATCTGCAAAACCCAGTCAACAGTGAGATCGGAAGGAGAGGAAAAATAACAGAGACAGAGAAATAGAAAATAAAATTACCAGGATGAAGGAATGGTCAGAAAGAGGGAAATTGAATTAGATAGAATCGTGGCCTAACAAATGAATTCTGTAACAGAAAGCTCAGAGACCAACCAGCAGAACTGCCGGTATGAGAAACTCACTCTTTGTCAATCAAGGTTCGCCCTGAGGCACATGCTGGATTTCTACTTTCTCATAGTACTCCTGGCCTCATTTTGTGCCTCTTATGTACTGCTTCACATGCAGGGCACACACCAATTCATCCGACTCTCAGAAGTAAAAATGAATGTGAAGCCAAAAATGGATTTCTTAGCATAGTAAGATGTTGTCAACTCCAACTTTAACCAACTAAACCTAAAATCCTGCAAAACGGAAATACTTTGGTTAAATTAATCTTTTGTTCGTAGTTGTGTTTTTTTTTCTTTTTAAGAAATGGGGAAGAAAATCAATTTCAGTTTGTTTTTGGGATCAAAAGTTTGTTTTGCTTAAAGAGCCATACAATTAAAATTATGTTTTTAACATATTCTTGTGCCATTTTCTGATGATGGACATATATAAAGAAAATTCATCTGATTATTGTTATCTTTGACTTTTTTTATAACCAGGACATTCCTATTTTTGTTTGAAAACCTCTTTTGCAAGGAAGTCCTGGCCAAGAGGCAGCCACAGTTTGTTACAAATACTTTGAAACATTGATGCAATGAAACAGTTAAAACAATACATTGAAACCTAAAAAACTGAGTCATAAAACAGTGAAGGATTCAAATAACGATGATTAAAAGGAACATTTAAAATATTTTGTGGAGTTCTCCCTTGAACTTAGCCATAAAGAAATGTAATGATTGCAGTAGTCTTCAACCTTTTTGTAAAATGTTCCAGGCTAAGGGAGCTGCAAGTACTAAAGCTTTCTTCCCAAGCTTAAAATTGTATTTCTGAATATTTCTTTATTCAAATCATTATGAATCAGGAGCAGACAAAAAAAAGGCTGTTTGAAAAAGCTTGTAGTTCTGATTATGTACCATCAGCTTGTAGTTGTAAGGCTACAAGCTATCCTGCTCAGCTCCATTCAGATGCATCCATTTGCAGACAAATAGATCCATGTACATCTTCCTTTTCCTTGTCTGAACTCAAACTGCACAGTTGGATAACTCTGATGCTGCTGACCATTTTGGTTGCACCAGTAATGTTAGGTTAGGGTTATGCAGGGCTGTAAGCTAGCAGGAGAAAAGGTAAACAAAAGGATGATGGGAAATGAGTGCAATCTTACCTCATGCCCACAAATCAGAGGCAAATTTCTAATGACTCCTGCAGCTCTGTAGAAACTATGTTCTAGTAAACCACACAGGGTTTTTTTTTTATTTTGGCTAAAAACTGCATAATCATAAATAAAAAACCACTGGGAACGCTTTTACAATAGATCAAAAGATGATCTGAGTGGGACTTTGAAGAAAACCTGTCTTAAAAGGTGATTAAACTACATCCTATGAGTTTCCCCCAACATCTCTGCATTAAAAAAAAAAAAACAGAAATATGCAGAAACATGAACATCTCTGTCACCTGTAATCACAAAAACATCTGTTTCTTTCTTCACAACCTGCAGATCCACAATCACATCAACCTCACTTCTCATCACTGATCATGTTAGCATTTCCTCCAAAGCACCTTTGCGCTGAAATGCAGCGTCATAAAGCTGCTAACATGCCCGCAGACCCTTTTTCTTGCTGAAAATCATTAGGCTTAATGATTTTCTGCATCATTAACCTTCTGCATGAAAATGGAATCAATTTGTTGTGGTAAAGAATGATTGTTATTTACCTTCTCTGAGCTGGGAATAACTCAGGTTATTTGAAATGGCCTCACTGTGTTTATGTACAAGTGGATTCCAATTTTCATGTATTTTTTGATAAAGTCTGCAATGAAATTGTTATAATTTGTGGGTTTAGTTTGTTTATCTTTTGTGACACACTACAATCTAAATGTCCTTTCTAAATGTCCTTTCTAAATCCTTTCATTAACCACATTTTTTGTTTTTCACTGTATTTAGAGCTAGAAAAATAACATTTATGTTGAATTTATTTAATTTGCTACAATAAAAAAAAAACTCATCACAGGCTTATCTCTTTTGAAAATTTGATGACTCATTTTTGACATCTGGCTCAATGTTGGCAACGAAAATCAAAATTCTGACTCAAGACTTTCCCAGACTCTTTATACCCACATTTGTTTATACACAATTTCACATGCACATCATCTAAAACATGTGAAAAATAGGCCAGACAAGTGCATTTATCCACCAATGCTCTAAAAATACCGTTTCGTCACTCTAGAACATTGAAGCTTGGGAAAAATTGAGAGTTACCAGTTTTCAATTAGAATCAGCCCCACTTCTCCATTGCTGCTGTCTGAGTCATTTTCTCTCATCCCTCTTTCATCTGACTGTTGTTGAGAAGCGATAGAAGAAGCAAGTGCTCTACTAATTCCCTCATGCTGATTAATTAATTTAGCTGTTTCCATCTTGTTTCACATGTTCAGTAGATCAGTTGTTCCGTTGCTCCTTGTTCTTTCATGTTTTTTTTTTTTTTTTTTTGGGGGGGGGGGGGGGGTGAACAGGTACACTTTTCTTCCCGCGTGGTCCGTCAAATTCCCCCCGCAGAGTATTAGGAGTTGACATTCTAAGCTGAAGTTATTCTGCTCCAATATCCTCTTTGTCACATCTTCCGTATTGGCTGTGCCGTTCAGAGCACATGTAGATTTGAAGGGGTGTAATTTTTGTAAGCAGATAAATGAGTGAGGGAAGATGGGGCATGTGTCGCATAGAAACAGGCGTCCTGGTGCAGATTGATTCCTTCAGGCCAAGCAGAGTCATTTAGCTCTTGATATTTTCTCAGTGGGAATTTACAATCTTACACTCTCTGCATGGTTGAAATTCTAACAAGACGGATGATTTGTGTGTTAAAGTCGTGGTGGTTCGGATGTTAAGCTCGCACGAAAGACAAACCATTTTCTTTTCCTGTAAATCATCACGATCACCTTCACCGTAATGATTTAAAGACATGCTCCTAAGAAAATTGTTTTTTTGGTGTTTTTAACATGTTCTTGAGGCATTTTCTGAAGATGGGAGACAGAAATGAGAGAAATTTCTTCATTAAAATCGTTGTGAATCAGGAGACTACGAAAAGATGCAGTTTGAAAAAGCTCAGATAGATCCAGTTACATCTTCGTTTCTCGTTCAAGCCGTCAACTGGCTCGAAACTGTATATGGCTAGATAGCTCTGATATTGGTCGCCACTTTTGTTGCAAAAGTAATGTTAGGTTGGGGATGTGAGGGGCGATAAGCTAGCTAGAGAGAGTGTAGACAAACAAATGATGGGAAATAACATATCAACACCAGAGAGCTAGACTTTTAAAAAGGTTCATGATAGAAACCCGAACTTTTACAAACATTCAAATAGGCTTTTACATACTTACAGGTTAAAAAGTTTTTTTCCAAGACAATAAATTAAAGAAGAATTTCCAGTGGTACCTCATAAATTGTGCAAGTGCAATACAAATCAGTGTGATTGGGTGTCTCACGACAACTCTCAACCAAAAGTTATATAAAATTTCTTTTTAGTCTTTTATTTTGGACTTTCTTATGTGAAACATCTTAAGAATGGATGCCGTTTGGTACAGATATGGGTACACCAAACTGAGGTTTTTGGTTGTTTGTCCCCTTTTTGGCCCTAGGAAACACATGCGACCCATACGGGGTTATACAGCTGTTGCTGTCAGGCATCTGTCCAGATGAGGAGTAAGCGTCTTTGGGCAGAGGTTTGTAAACAGCAGCCATGTCCAGCAGCATTAATCTGAACAGAGATTAAAAGACAACAGAAAACTTTGAAAGACAGCCACGATTGGTTGATGCCTATTACCCTGCATTGTAGCACCTAAGCCCATAATCAAGGCGAACATGATCAGATAATCCCAATATGTCTTTGCAAACCCTGACCAGCAGTTTAATCCTCAGATTTGGAATCTCAGATTAGGAGTCCTGGATGATTAATCCTTCATTGTGTGTGTGTGTTTTCTACAGGGAACCCTTCGTCGGGTGACTTTCTCGGTTGTGACCCAACCTCAAGATGGGGGTTGCTATGACAGCGGGCTGGAGGATTCGGAAACGCCGAGCAGCAAGAGTTCGTCTGGGCCGCGGCTGGGAGCCTTGCCTTTACCTGAGGAAGGTTACGAGCGAACCACACCGGAGGGCAGTGTGGGGGAAGAGGAGCACGTAGAGAACGGTACGTTCCCATTCAAAGCCCCAAGTACTTCTCAGCCAACAGAATTAATTAAACTCTAGATTCTGTCAAGTACATTTACTGAAATTTTCCAAGCCCAAGGCTGTATGCACTTTTTATTCTGAAAGCCTTCAACACATTTGATTAGGCGCACACTTCACTCTCCTCACACACAAACATTTTAGAGAAACACTTTCATTGAGACCTTGACTAGCTGTCAAGGTCTAAGAGTCTGCTCCTTTCTTGATGGAAATGTGTTTTACACAGTAAAGCAGTTGTCCTTTGTTTCTCTGGATGCAGCGCACACGCAACCTGTGCAAGGCCTCCTTGTATTATGAGTGAAGAATTTTAGAAAACCCAATGTGTGGCTGCCTTTTGTGTCGCAACCTCATCTTTGTCCTTCAGATTCTCCGTCTATGACGAAAAAATAAATTTTCACACATCTCTATTCTTGTATGGAAGCGATTCTGTAGCATAATTAAAAATAAAAGAGATAGCACTGACTTCATCGCCCCGCCTCCCCTCTGGAAATGCTTATTCGAATTAAATAATGTGACAATGTTCACTGGGTGGATGTTAAAATGAAAATGCAATCCCCTCTTTGCATTTTTGTTTTAAATTCAGACAACAGAATATGCGGTTTTTAATTAGAAATGAAAAATCATTTTGAAGTATTGATTTTTCATTTCAATTTTGAGTCATTTGATGCAGTTACATTTTGAAAAGGAAAAAGCATCTCTGTTAATCCATTTTAATTGTCAAATTAGACATTTCTAAATGAATTTTGCTACACATTTACCAGAGAACCTTTTAAAAAATGAAATGTCAAATACCATTTTCTTTATCATTTTAATTAAGTGACAGAATAAGCAGTGTTGAGGCATTTTGGTGGATTGCTTTTTCATTTTAATTTTGAGTCAAAAAATGCAGCTTCATTTTGAAAATGAAAAAGCATTTCTGGTTTTGACTTTTATTTTTATTTATGGTACAGAATCGCTTCCATATTCTTGACAGAAACAGCAACACATCATTATCAATACACCTAGGTTCCCCTTCTGGGACATCTTAGGATACTTGTTGCATATTTACAATGTATTTACAAATAAAACTGGCTTTGAAAATTTGCGTCACCAGCACCATTCATGTACGTCTTCATTTTCCTTGCCTGAACTGGTATCTGGCTCAAAACTGCACGGCTGGATAGCTCCATTAGGGCTGACCATTTCTGTTGCTCCGGTAATGTTAAGTTGGGGTTGTGAAGGGCTATAAGCTAAATTGTAAGGGAGCGTGTGAACAAAGGGATGATGGGAAATGAAAAAAGCTTACTTGACACCAGCAGTCCTTCCCACAGTTCAGACTTAAATCTCTAATGAACTGCTGCCGCTCTACAGAAACTATGTCTTAGAAAACAACACAGGTTTTAGACTTTGGCTAAAAACATCACAATCATAATTAAAAGACCACTGGGGATGCTTTTCAAAATATGTTTGGAGTGGGATTTAAAGTTTAAAATGTTACTTTCCTACGACGGAGTATTAGGGCCACCAAAAAAAAAAAAATTAGAGCCACCAAAAAAAAAAAAAAAGTAAAATTACGAGATTTTATCTCGTAAATTTAGGAGATAAAAACTCGTAAATTTATGACTTTTTATCTCATACATTTACGACTTAAAATCTCATAAATTTACGAGAAAAAAGTCGTAGATTAAGGAAAAAACACCGAAGTTGTCCGTTTATCGGAGCATCGCTTGAAGATGAAGTACGTGGAGCCTTTTGTGAAGCTTCATTTCCGGATTATTATAGGTTTAAAACAAAGTGATTCTGAACCTTTTGGCGACTCAAAATCAGATTATTTTCCGTGTAGCAGTCTTTCCAGGGTTCAGTGTCAGTAAAGCGGAGTTTAATATGTAAAATAAGGAGCTCAGAGACACGTTTGGGTGTAGACAATCGTTGCAGCCTTTATTCTCCTTATTCACATTTTCTGAAGTTCATTTGTCTCATTACGTCATGAACCTGTCATCCCAACACCAATGCGGAAGTAAACAGTCTTACAAACGCCCCCTCCTGCAGATGAAATGTCCCGTTTCAGCATAAAACAATAAAGAGGAATGAAAATAGTGTTTTATATTAGCTTTGGAACGTTGAAAATGCCAAAAAAGTGCTCCTCCTTTTGTGTGACGGAAGCGTCACACAAACGTAGAGTCTTGTCTTTGGTGGAGGAAGAAAGGATTCAAGCGAACAGCTGCAGGGACACCGACGACGGCTTCATCGGGCTGCAGAGATCCTGCAAACCAACCATCAATAAATAAAACTTTAATGAATCGTAAATCAAACAAATGACCTTCCAGACATTTGGAACGTTATCAATAAACATTCAGATTACCTGTTCAACAAAGTTTAGTCGGTCTGCTCTGCTGCTGCACAGCGTTCACCTGCTGCTCTGCATGCTAACTTCCACTGTAATCTCCTAAAATTACGACTTTTTTTCTCCTAAATTTACGAGTTTTTATCTCCTAAATTTACGAGATAAAATCTCGTAATTTTACTTTTTTTTTTTTTGGTGGCTCTAATTTTTTTTTTTTGGTGGCCCTAATACTCCGTCGTACTTTCCATACTGCAGACTCAACTACATTTTTTCTCCTGCTTCTTTACCCCCCCCCCCCCCTTCCCCCTCCAGAGCCAAGGCTCTTCTGATTGGTTGTTTAATTAGTTTAAATTTTGTAGTGCACGTCTGCAGCTCAAATTTCATTTTGACCCTGCAAAACAGTTGCTGCACAAGCATGAATGAAAGTTGGCACATGGCAGGTTAACAAAGAAAGACGAAGAAAGTCAAAGCTGGCAGTTTGAGGCAGTTCAGAAACTGGCTTCAAAGGGGAGGGGGGGAAATTGCATCCTTTGATCTGGACCTTGAATTTACGGACTTTGCCCAGCGGTTTAAATTCAGAAAAAAATATAGATGATAAACTAAAAAAAAGAGAAAGAACAAACAAAAAAAACCTTTAAACTTTTACTTTTAAGTGTCTTTAGAATGTCTTCTGCACCATTTGTCTGTTTTTGAAAGGTCATAGCACTTTATTATTACATATACCGTACTGTGTATAAATGTATATAAACTAATCCTGTCGTTGCTAGGCACTAGTGTTCAGCCACAAAAGTCCTCGCCAATCTTTTATTAGGCGACGACAAAATGTTTTTTAAAATGGACTTTTTTCCTGATGCACTTTGTGTTGCTTAGATTCAACATTCACTGTGCCGTTGCCTTTGCTCGCCTTGACATGACCTTTGGCCTCTCATGTCCAGCTGAGCTCAGCTGGGGGGTCTTCAACATATTTAATAGGTCAGCGTTTTTATGTTTATTTTTCTTCCGCAGCATTTTTTTTCCCTTTCCTTTCTTGTTTCCTTCAACCTCTGCCTGTTCTTAATGACCTTAGTCTAATTATCTCTTGTTACGTTTTTCTTTCTTACTTTGTCTGCCTTTTTACGTTTATTATACCTTTGAGGACATTATAATGCTGCAAGTCTTTTTCTTCAGTTTTGTCCATTGTTTCAGAAGTTTTTTTTAATTACTAAACAAACAAAAATGCTAATAAAACATTAAATTTTTACGCCTTTGTGCTCCTTTCCTGTCTCCAGATGCCAGACAGCTTCCTGACGTAGCTCTGACAGGAAAGTGCACCAGGGAGTGTGATGAATTTGGCCACTCAGACACTTGCTGGATGCCTGTCCGCCCTTCGCCGCGGCAGCGCCAACGCCACGGCAGCGACCCCCCTCGGCTGTCAACCTTTGCCCCGGGGGATGACAACAACAATCTCCGCGGTAACAACCATGAAAGCGACAGCGAGAGTGCCGGCAGTGCAGGGAGCTCAGAACCTGGTGTGGTTGTCAGCGGGGAGGGTCAGAGGCTACCTTTAGCCAACGGGGATCCTCTCGGCACTCTGGGTCGCGGAGACCGTAACAGGAACATGGGGGATCACAATCGCAACCTCCTGAACCGCAAGATGACCTCTGCATCCTACGACACGTTTAGCAGTGCGGGGCTCGGAAGGCGCCAACCCGAGGAGGAGGGAGGAGAAGGCCAGAAACCAGCCGAGGTCATACCACTGACGCGGACAGGAGGGGATTACAAGACAACATCGTGCCTCACCTTATCACGCCGTGAGGTCTACCTGTGACAGCCCTGATGTGCAGCAGTCCACGCCACTCTTTTTTTTTCTTTTTTTTTCAAGAGTTCAACTGAGCTGAAAGTCTTAAATGTGGTTTCCAAAAGCCTTTAAAAAAACTCAGATTTTGGAGTCTAACAGTTATAGTTACTTAAACTCAAGTCTTGACCAGCTCTTTGGGGAAAAAAAAACAAAAGGTTTTTAATGACTACTCCAAGCTACCTAGAGGTGAAGATGGTACTTGTAAGAGGAAAATCTGTCTCTCCTTTTTAAATGGAATCTGATGCATGCTTGATCCTTCCACCACAGACAGATTTGTGTGAAAAAGACTAAATCCGACTAAGAATCAATGCTTCAGCAGGTCAGAGTGGCCCTGGACGCAGATCATATCCTGTCAAAAGATGGGCTCCTTTGAATCCAGCTGAAATCAATCAGACTTTGTAAGAATTTAACACTTGTATGCTAACATGGGTGTGAGAAATATTAACCAGTTTCACACGAATCTTGTCTTAAACTATAGAGAATGCTCAAACATACTTTTACACCAGGATCCAATGTTAGTATTTAAAACACAGAGTTCTCATAAGGTGTCATTAGTGCCACACGTGTGAAAAAGGGGCGTTTATAATTTTCCTCAACACCCAGCGTGTATGTATATATGGTATGTGTGTATTTGATATACAGAAAAAAAAAATAGGTAAAAATGCAGGGCTCCTTTCTGATGCCCTCTGCTAATAGAGGTAGAGTTCATTACACACTCAGTGTCCTGACAAGTGCTTATGTACGACGATTGTCCCCTCACACACAGATGCACACACAAGCATGCAAACACTCTTATACAAACATAAAGCATGTAAGCTTCATCCGCCACAGTGGATTTAAACAATGTGAAGATGCGTAGGGCCACCGTTTGTGTGAAGACTTAAGTGGCTGTGTACCATTAAGTATTTAATAACCAGCTCTCACTATCATACAGAAAAATAATACACACACACACACACAGACAGCATTTTAAGCTGAAACACACAAAAATGTACGAACAACTTGGTTCATGTGTGCTTTAATCATGGTTTTTCTTTTTAACATTGCCTCTAGCTGTTAGCCTTTCTGCCTGCTCCGCTCCAGCCAGTATTTATACATGAAATGTATTTAAAATAATCACTCATCTCTGGGTAATGTGTGAAGCTGCATTTGAGGGAATCTCATTGACATCTACTGTAGGTAATGATAGAAATTGTTAAAGGAGTTGATACTCCACATACATGTAAGTAGGACTCTTTAAAAACCAAATTGTTGTAGTGTTTGTATGTTAAAAAAAAATGGGCAGGAAATAGACTGCATGACAGAAAGATGATGCAAACTTTTATTTATTATTTTAATTTTTTTTTTTTTTGTTATTCGCACTGGGGAGCGTTAAACACCGACAGTGGTGGTGCATATTAGAAGTTTTAGCTCTTTTGTCAGCTTTCACAGCCCAGAAGTGGGTAAAAAGTGTGGTGGCGATAAGGGGGAGTCGTGCATTGAATCAGGATAGCTGCCCATTGAGCTGCACAGTGCTGATCCAAGCGCACCCGTAACTGCTGCGCCGAGCTGCGCAGATCACTCCTTCGTGTCTGTCCTTCCCATCAGCTACCACACGACTTCCGACACACTCTGCTGCACTGGGCCGAAGGGTGGGTGTGGATCCAGGCCAGCACATCTTAATTCCCATCATCAGTGTGTGTGGCTCAGTGGTGTGATAGGGATAATAGGGTTAGGTTGTCCCTGTGGTCTTAATGAGTTTCCTTTCTCCTCTTCTTCTCTGCTCCTGATCTGCACTGATCTCATTAATGTCTGCATAGGCTGGTGCAACACTGCTGGAAACTGCCAGTAAGTATGCCTCTTCATTTCTTTTTTTTTATTGCTTGTTTTCTTGGATCAGACCAGACTGAGGAGACATCCTTGTTAAGGAAGTCAGGAGGGAAAAAAGAGCAGCACTCAGCTCAGGTGTGCAACACACTTAACCTAGCAGCTCGACTGACAGGAGTCTTCATTTCTAAAATGGGAGAAAGTTGTGACATTTTACCATTCAATGGGTTATAAAGCTGGGAGAGTATCTGTGTATGTAATTAGACTTTGTAAACCTGTATATAAGTTCGGCTTTACTACTCTGTCAACACTGTTAAGCTTTGAGCTATGATGTATTTATTCCCTTGCCTTCATAACCCCCTCCAATCCCCCCTCCAACGATGGCTGTTTACACAGCTATGGCTCTGATGAACTATGACGAGGCGTACTAAAGTTCAAAACTTGGAATTTCTCTGTTGATAAGACACTTTGGGGCAGCCCACTGGATTTGGTACATATCTCGGGAGACAGAAAGGCATGTGGCCCTTCCCTGGAACAAAGAGACGTATCAGTTGTGAAAGGATGTGAAGGAACCAGTTTCTGGAAAGAGACTCTTGATGCAGCCCTGCCTCTACATAGCGGCACATATTTCACATAAACTGCTGTTTTATGGCAGGTCCACTGTTGCACCTTTTAAACCCTCGAATTTGAATTGAAGGGAAACTTGTAAATGAATCTGTGTGGGTGTGTCCTTTTTATACTGCACGTTTCAGCATCAGTATGTTTTAGTCTAAAACAAAGAGGGTAGATGGACAGAAGAGAGGGGGGTGGGTCACGCCCGAGTCCATTCACCCGCTAAAGGAGACATTTTTTTAGGAGGGTTTTGGTGGAAAATCCCTAAAGTCCGTCCTGTATCCGCCCCCTTTGACTCGTCGTCCTCGCCATGTACAGATCAAACTACAGAGTAGAACAGGCAACTGGAAACAGACAAGCATGCTTAAGGTTAAAATCTGCACTTAGAAAAACACAGGATTGAAATAAATGTTTTTATTTTTTATTTGATGCTTAAGGGACTCGTCTGTGTTTCTCTTTTTCCCTTTTTGTTTGTTATTCCCCCCCTCCTGTAATTACATTATGAACTAATTACATTTGCTATGTGGAGGGAGATGGGGAGCTCTCAACAAATGGTTTGGTTTGACAATGAATCATGTAAAAGTTTGACTTTGCCATTAAAAGCTTAAAATGTTGTTTGGCTTTTTATTATTTTTATTTGTTTTTGGGTTTTTTTACAACTAAAGCAATAATACTTAAAAAAATTAACATTACAGCTGTTGGTTAGTTGAAATACTGCAGTGTTATAATCAGAAGCAGACTATTTTATGTACTAGAGTGGAAAAAAAGAGCAATGAGTGAGAGTTCTCAGTTATCCAAGGTCAAGAGTGACTCTAGAAGTCTAACATGTCAAAAGCAGTTTAAACTGCAGAAAATCCTGCAGCATTGCACCCCATTTGTAATGCAGACCCTTTGATGCAATTTTACAACATGACACATCAAGCTTAAGATGCAGTGTAGTCCGTCAACCTAATCTCTGAAAGGTGAATGTTCCCAACTCGATTCTGCGGCGGGAAGAACTTTTATAACGCAGAAGCAATTTGGACTTAAGACTTATCTGCAAATGCTTCACAGGTGTTAACTGCAGCAAAGATTAGCGTGAAGGACTAAAATGTCACAAAGGGGGGGGGGGGGGGGGAGTGAAAAGGGAAATGAAGCGCTGTGTGTTTTGTTTTGACTGACATGCAACACTGACACCATGTGGTCGAGTGGCAAAACTCCACAGGAGAATGGTCTGCAGGCTGAGATTACAAAAAATGAGCTTTAAAACTAATTGACATGAAAAACAACACATCTAAACAATTGTAGTTGAATTTGAAATTGCTCTTCATACATGTCAAGTAGGGTTGTAACTGTTCCTTTTAAAGCTTTTAACATTTCAGAACTTGTGGTTGAAGATACGAAATCGATCCAGAACATCTTTAGCCAAAGATTCCACCAGTGTGACTCAGAGATAAATTGAACAGTGCCGGGGACGTTTTCTACATTTCTTTTATGTCATGCAAGATAATCAAGTGTAAATTAAATGTGTGTAAAAACAAACAGCTAAACAAGAATGAATGGCATTAAAGCACTTGGTCGTTTTTATGTTATGGTAAAATAAACCTGCCATGCCTCAATCCAAATGGTACTTTCCTATATCAAACTTTTTTTTAATGATTTTATAATGGTAGAGGTTGATTCAATTACAACTTGCCTCAGACGAATTGATCTAGTTGGATCATATAGGAATAGAAATTGATTCAGTCGATCAAGTTCATTAACCGCCACACCCCTAATGTCAAGTAAAACCATCACAGCCAATCAGCCCTTTGCTGATCACATGCTGCCCTGCATTTCATTCGGACACACAGCAGCTTTCAAATTAGAAATTTCAAACAAATACAATTTAACATTCACATCACAGGTTCAATTAATGAAGCCGTTGGGGAAACAGACGATTTCAGCTGGATTATTGGGTTTTTCTGTGCCGAGGGTTTATTACAGCCTCCTGTTTGGGTTTAGTTAAACTGCATGGATTTTATAGACAAATAATTATGTGTCCTCATAATTTTCAATTAGTTTAATCACTTGTATTAAAATATCAGCATGTCAGACATCCTAGAAAGACTTCTACCAAGAAGATGATGAGTTACTAAGAAGCATCTCCCCCTGAAGGGATCTCCGAGTTCTCAAGTTTGAAATTGTGTCACCAGGAAAAAAAAAAAAAAGAAAAGCCTGCAAAAATATCAGTCAAGTAATTTTTGGGTGCAAATCAGTTATGCTTAATGGTCTGAAGATGAGCACACTTTACCATGTAGGAGAAAGGGAAAGGAGCTAGATGAGTGAAATTTTTCCTGTCAAATTCTTTTGTGCTGGCTGATTACAGGGAATTCTTTCAGATCAGCGGCCAAGACGAAAGAATTATTTAGCACCGCTGAGAAACTGTGGAGCATTCTGAAAGATGAATTCCATCAGAGCTTTGCTCCCCTCTTCAGGAAAGCCTCGCAGCAGCGCTGTAAACACATGCGCTCCCTGATACGCCGTGACAGATGATTTGAGATTTGATCCTCCCTCTGTTCCTTTATGGGCTATCATTTATGTCTTTTCATCTTCTTGTGATTTCATCAGATGGGGCTCATCAAAGCTGGGCCATCAACACTCACAGAAGAAGAGCAGGAAAGCACAACATGTTATTGAAGGAAAGCACATCCAGAAGATGGATGAAACCTGACTTAGACAGGAATGTCTGAAGCACACATCTGCTGTCTTTATACATTACAGCCCTGCTGGGGTCTTAATTATTGTGTTGCTTTTATTGATTTAAGGCTTAAAATTCTTCATTATGATTCGAAGATTTTCATATAATTTATGTTAATGAAGCACTGGAGAACTGAGAATAATCTCAGTCAGATACTGGTATGTTATAGGCGACTGTATAATTTACACCCAGGTGTTCAATTTACAGGAATTATCATTTTCTATTAGAAAGTACAACTCTGCATTAGTGAAGTAGGACAAAAGAGGTTGTTTTGTTTTTTAGATACACTATTATAAGTTTTGTTTTTCTAATGAAGCAGGAAAATGACACATTTGAAGCTAAATGTGTGCGTTTTGCAAAAAGTTATTCTAATTTAAACAGTCTCCAGTGTGCTGATGCAATTTTACTTTAAAAAAAAAAGACATCAACAGACTTGTTATAAAAATAGAAAATTGTGGAAAAGTCTATTTCCATAATTCCTTTCAAAACATTAAACTTTCAAAGAATATAGATTCAGGGCCCACTGTTTAAACGATCTCAAGCATTTATTCTTTTATTTATTTTACATAAATATGGGTTTCAGCTCATATACAAATTTTTTTAAAATCCTGTTTTCAAGGTTTTAAGCAGGAACCCTAATTGATGTAAAAATAAATAAATATAAGCTTGAAATCAATTAAACACTGGGCCCTGAATCTAAATTCTATGAGAGTTTATCACAAAAGTTACATTTTTTAATGGAATTATGTAAATAAACGTGGAAAGGAAAAGGCTCTGTATAAATACACAAATATGTAAAAACTTTATCTCCCAAATTAAGTAATTTAAAGTATTGATAGAGATTGTTAAATGTTTTTGTTACTTTTTTACATTAATACTTTTTCTTTACATTTGATTAGAAGTGAAAGGAATGTAAGGATTCTGTTATTCCAGTATTGGAGAATTAGCCACCAATGTTGGTTACAAGTTTTTTTCCCTTCATTTTCATTTCTTTCAAAGTAGACAAGCCTTCCTCTTGTTATAATGACACGCTTGAAATGTTTTAGTCAAAACAAGTTAACAGCTCCCTAATCTACCAGGAATTTCTGCTCTTTTTTTCTTTTTTCTTTTTAAAGGAAATTATGTTAGAGAGGTGAAGTGAGCCTCTCAGCTCCACTCAACCCCTCTCTTCTCTGGGGTGTGCTTTAATTGAGACCAATATAAAAAGCTTCAAGACGCCGTTCAGATGTAAATTCGAATACAAATTTCACTCAGTAACCCTTAAAGCGCCTCATTACCATGAGAGAGAACGGAGAGTATGCTGTCTAACCAAACTGATTCACCCAAACACTCAAAACCACCGTTTTCCAATCCTGGTCCTCAGGCATGTCCTTCCTCGCACTTCATCGAGTTCTGCAGATGTAGGATAATTACACATACATGTGAACGAGGTGGGCTGCAGCACGAAGCGTGCAAATAAGTGGTAGGGGGATGTGTAGCTGTGATTTAAGGATGCATAAGGAGGTTTTGGTGCAGTTTGGGGGAAAAAAAGACAAACACTTCAATTATGCTTGACAGAAAAACTGAAACCGCTTTTTTAGGATTACCAGTGTTTTGTTGTTGAATTTGTTTGAACTGTCCTCAAGAAACTGTCCTTTTTTCTTGTCTTACATAAAACTTAAATTTTATTCGATTTAAACTTTTTGTACACAACACAACAGTGCATCTCAACAGTCTCCAACTGTTTATTTTTACCACACTGAACGACTAAACTTGGGATCTTCAGGAATCAGAAAAAACTTTTCAAGGATTCCATTTATTTTATTTTATTTCACCATTTAGAAAAAACACCCCTTATGTTTGAAAATGCACCCAAAATTTCATTCACAGATGTGTCTTCAGTCAATTCAGGTGATGTCAGTTCACCTATGAGAAACTTTAGATTTTCTAACCTAATTAAGGCCACCAATCTGTCCTCTAGCAAAAATTAAATGAATAAATACAAATAAAATATGGGTTTATGTGTGGAAAAACATTTTCCTACCTTTACCAATCAGAGTTGATGATGAGACAGTCAGACCGATATTTGATCATCAGATGACTTCTGCCGTTCAGAAGGGACATGTCGACAAGCTCCAACCCTCCAGAGAAGTCAGGAAAAGGAGCAAACCATGGGCCTCATTGGAGCAGACATGATGGAAGATTCCTTGGGATATTTGCAGTTGAACATCTTTTAAACATGGAGACAACTCCAGAACAATGTGGCATGGTGCAAATCTTGAGGTGGAGCCCATCTGCAGAAAATTTATCTTCTAAGTCCAGGGTTTTCAGGTTCTTCTCACATAATAATTTATGAGAATATGATTTGATAAACTCACTGAACCCTGACAAGACAGGACCTGACTGTTACTGAAACCATGAGTGATTAACTAAACTGAAACAGCTGGAGTGATTACGGAACTTCTTCTGGCCTAATGGCCAGCATCTAACTTACGGTAGGGTGCATTGCTGCCCCCTACTGTACTGGAATGTGGGTCAGTGTCTCAAAATAAAATAACCCACTTCAATCAATCAAACCGATATGTTTTATTTCAAATCAAAACAACAATTACATAAAATAAAATGAATCAATACAAGACTTTGAAAATTTGATTTGAATAAAACCATTTTGCACAAAACTCTAGTAAGAGTTTATTTTATCTGTCCATTCAATAAGGTCTTCAAGTTTAAAGTTCTTCCTGTAAGCTTCACTAATTGAACCCACAGATTTTCTGTGTTGGACAAAGGAAAATAGCATTTTATTTTCTCTCATTCCAGAATCACACCACTCTGAAGAAAGCTTTCCTAGTCGTAACAACATGGCGATAAAGCTGGTAGAGCCTGGTATTTTTAATGCAAACGCCCATATTTACAGATGGTGACGTGTCTTTCTCCCATTCACTTTGCCATTCCCCTACCATACAATAAAGACTTAATTTTATGTGTACTGGATGGGGCATCAATTTCCAAATACTGTTACTGGTTTGTGCAGTTATGTTCAATGTAAATGTCTTCTGAACGAACCATTATGACCCAAAGAAGTCTGACTGAGCATCCTCATATCACACTTTCTGATGTCTATTTACAATATCAGCTGTAAAACCACTGATACTGCTTACATTTCAACTGTGGACACTGATAAATGATCTAGGATCTTATCCTGACACATTTATCTAAATGGGGGTATAACTGAGGTTCTACCATGCTGTGGTTCCTTACACACAAGAGTTTTTAATGTTTTAACATGCTATTCCAAGTTCTTTTCCCTCCACAATTTTCCATTTTTTGCCAACAAAAACTAAAAGAAATAACCAGCTTGGGGTGAGTGGATATAAGATTTCTTTTAACACAGGAAACTGCCAGTAATAGGTTTGTATTAACCCACATCACTTTGCATCATAGCCTCAACATTTACCTAAAATGAAATTAAAGCTCTCAGAAGAGGTTTCATTCACCCTCTTAGTACGCATTTTTAGCTGTGGAGCAAACACATTTTGCTACACAGATGGAGCATCATCTCCCGTAATGAACCCAAAATGTAAACAACCATTCAGTTGACAACAGACGGACAATATAAGCTGCCATATAAAGCTGTTTCAGGGGTTAGTGCACTTACCTCACAGCCAGAAGACCTTAGCTCAGATACCCGCTTTGCACTTTCTGTGTGGAGTATGCATGTTCCTCCCAAGTACGTGAGGGCTTTTTCCATGCACTGATGCCTTTTCCCCCTTAGTTCAAAAATATGCTTAACTTTGTGCTATCTTAGATGACCCCATCCTTACATTGACATGTTCTCCCTACAAAGTCAAAGGTGGATAAAGGTGGAAAGATTTCATGTAATCCATGGACACCAGTGAAGATCACAAATCATTGAAGAAAACAGGTTCAGAGCTCTGTCTATTGGGTCTAGATGACCCAACTCCCAAATGTTAAAGTGCCTAGGATAGCGCAAGGGTTACTAGGTTAAAGTGAGGACTCTAAATTATCCATAATGCTACGTTCATGTAATCATTGAATACATTTGTACCTTTTTTTGTTGGACTGGACGAAAAAGAAGAAGAGGAAAGAAGGGAGGGAAAGTTTAGTATGTTGAAGCCTGAAACACTCGCATTTACATAGACTTTTCATTGAAGCGGTTGCTTGAACACTGCAGAGGGCAGTGTGAACGTAGCTTTAGATGTGTGTCATTATTTGTGACCCTGCAATGGGCTGGCAAACTGCCCTGCCATTGTCCTTCAGTTGATGGGTGTGTTCCAGCACCCCCATGACCTCCTAAAACAAGAATAACATGGATTTAGAACTGGATGAATAAATCTGTAATAAGGAATAAGCACTGCAAGGCCCCCATTCAGGTCTTTTGAAGCACTTAATTATATTGAGAAGTCTTTTACATCTGTCTACAGTCTAATCAAGATGTTCCATCTACGTCAGTTTCTTATCAAATAGGATATTCAGATAGTTAGAGATATCAAGCTGCTGCCAAGGTTTTGTGTACAACCTAGGTTAGTGGCTACATTTTTCGGACACCTTCATATCTATTTATTTCACAGAAAACCTAAAACCTCGATCATTTCATCAGTTTTTTGTCAACTCCAACTGCTTCTTGCATGTTGTTTGATAAATGTATAACATTTCTCCACCATCAAAGAAGGCTTTCCTTAACCCCTAAATTCATGTTTGTTTGTGTTGTTGTGCAGCAGACATGTCGCTAATGCGCTGTTTAAATTCCTGCCAACTTTCTGTCAAGCTCCTTGCATTTCACTGTGGATGGAAGAGGATTTACTATAAGAGATTATTCCTGACTTATGTCAGTTCAGAAACATCCGAATGATTCGCAGCTGCCTCAACTGTGATCTGAATCCTTTCCGCTGTAGACTTATTGTTGCTTTTAGAACTCCAGTAATAAACGGGACAAATTTCTTCAAATCCACTTATTTTTTCCTTTCTCTCTCTCTCTGTGTCCTGCTATTTAAAAAACAATGTTGTTCCTGTCCTGCAGTTGTAGATTTTCTTTCTGGCCTTACAGGATCAGTATAAATTTTCATTCTGATTTCTGGTTTGTTGTATATGAAGTTCTTTCTTCTGAATCTGACACCCAACATCCAATAGGTTCAACCCCACAGTAGCAACACATTGGTTGTATTCTCTTCCTACAATGGTCATTATCATGATTTTCTCCACACCTGGGACATCTCCTTCTGCCTTTACAAATACTAAAATATCTGGCAGTTAAAACACCTCGCAGGTTTTGGAATATATTTCCTCGCTGTTAAAATAAACACCTCAGTGACATTCTTTTGGGAATTGTTTCTTCTTAGAACACAAACAAGATAATGAATGCCAGCTCCCAGTGTCTGTTTTTTCACACGTTTCTCAGCACTTCAGGTTTTTGCACCTCTGATGCTACATTTACACCACCCTTGGCAACGTGTGTTGAAGTGATCACTTCCAATGAAAAGTCTATGTAAATGCTTGTCCAAAACTCTTTCATTCAAGTGTAGCTATGCGCATTGTCAAGTCAGTTTTCGGGCACAAAATCACACAAAAATTAAACGTGGACTGAAAGTTAAACCAGTTGAACTTTGACCAACTATGGACTCTGATTTGGTAGTGACGTGGTGGCGTCCTTTTTAATTCATGGAAGTGCTAACCCGGATAAAATACAGGGTTGTCAGGAAAGGGATCTGCCGTTAAAAACTGTAAAACCAGCTGTGCGAATCGTAAGAGTTGATTTTCGCTGTGTCGACCCCTGAAGGGATATGTCGAAAAGTGAACAAACTATGTCATTCAACAAATTAGCATCTCAAAAACTTAAATCTGTGTAATATTGCCATCTTAGCAACTCAGTACCATATTCTGCTGTCAACTTTAATTATACCATGGTCCGAGTGAATACTTGACTCTGATTGGCTGCTGGGTGTGGATTAAGTAACGGTTAATGGCCGACGAAGTGTGCATACTTCGAAGGCCATTAATACGCTTATACCATGTTCACTTACAAAAGAAATAAATATTCACCAGTTTTTAGTCCTTAATTCTTTTTTTTTTCAATTTAGATCGCTTTTCTCACAAAAAGCGAATTGTCTATTACGTGGTGCGGCAAGTCGCGGTGGTGCGGCAAGTCGCGGTGGTGCGGCGCAACAGCTGCAATCAAGATATAAAGCGATATATGTATGCTGATCTTTCCGATGAGTTGAATCACGCATCAGTTCAGAGAGAAAGTTCACCTCTTACCGCTTGTTTTTGTCCAAATGGTGAAGCAAAAGGTTGATTTAAAGAAGCCTCCGCAGTGATGCAAAACATTTAAGCTAGGTGACCAGAACTTCTTATATCACCGTACGATTATCCTGTAATATATCACTTTTTAAGGCACACCCAGCAGCCAATCAGAATTGAGTATTCACCCTGACCATGGTATAAAAAGTGATAATCTACAATGATAATGCACACATAAAAAAGAAGTTCAGGTGACATTGCCCAAATTTTCTACTTCACGGTGCTGGCCTAAACTACCCCCAACTTCACAGCTTTGACAGACTGTGTCTATCCTCATCCAGTTGTCTTCAATTAACTGGAGCAGTCCAAAGAGTCCGAAGAGGACTGTCAGCTGAAATGACCTTTTAAGTCCAAACTGCAGCTACCCTGTTCAATGACAACTTTCTCAGACTGCTTTTCACTTTCTCAAGAGTTCTTGTTCATTTAAATGCATCCAACTGGGGGTGAACACCAACTCAACCTGGGTTGATGATGTGTGGGGGAGGCAGGAACAAATATCCAAGCAACTTAATATTAAAAGGACTGAAGGGGACTCTAAAACCTGAAAAAAATGACTTCAAAAATTCTATATACTGATTTTTCTGTTCATTCCTTTGCTTTATTTATGCCATCAAAAAACTGAAGGATTAAAGTTTATAAAAAAAAGCTTTTGAGCTTTTTTGAGTCAAGCTTTGACTTTATTTAAATCAAAACAGTTGTCCAGCTTTGAGCAGGAAACACTGTAAGACACCTAAAACACTACATTTAGTTATTTTTGAATACTTTTTAGCTTTCAGAAAAGTGTTTTGAGTCGACTTTGGACTTTCAGATATACATGTGTAATAGTGCTTTTACATTATGTTCCAGTCAAGTCATTTGTTTTGCCTTACAATTGTTTTCGAGTCAGGATACATCTGTTTGGGCCTTTTTCTGACGAAGCTCAACATGGACATCAACAGGACAGAAGGGAGAGTTCCAGTCTGGAAATTATAAACATCATTTATCTTTCTTGGTTGTAATCATTTTCACAATCTAAAATCGTAAAGTTAGCAGTTTAGTAAGAAGCGGATACACTTTATCAATTTGTTTATGGGTAGAAATAAATAAAAAAGCTTTTGAAAAATATTTTTTAAAAGGCCTTAATTAAGAAAAGCAATATCTATATGTTTACATTAAAAGACAAATTGATTTTACCAACATAAAATGAACTGAATGAAAATAATCTTCTATTTAAATCACTGTTTTGTCTTATTCTGAAAACAACATTTTTTAAAACCCTAATTTGAAAAGCTTTTATTTTATTGCATTGATTTTAAAAGCAGCTTGTTGTTGCACAGTTGTGATTCAGTTGAACAACAACATAATGGTGGATTGTATGTCCTTGGATGCATTTGTGCAGTACTGGTGCAAAACATAAATTTTGCTTATCCAGCCAAAGAACAGGAAGCTAGTTCTAAGTCATGGTATCTCTTCAGACTTGTGTGCAACACCTACTGTTTCACCTCTATCCCCTTTTAGATGTGCTGCAGAATGTCTGTGACTACAAGCTTGAAATGTGTCCATTTGATCTACACATTGAGCAGATGGTTGTGACAGCAAACAGGCCTCTGCTAGTTCCTGTTCCAATGATGTTGGCTGCATTTAGTTTGTCTGTGCAAAAAGCCAAAATATATCATTTTCCATTGGATGCCATGCTCTGAACTCAGAAGCAGAAAACTTACCAACCAAGTGAAGATTCACAAAAATCCTGGTCAAACCATCCCAATTCTCTAATCAACCAACATCGGCTCATTAAGAAATGCTGAAAGTGTTTATAAGTGAAGGTTTCACCACATCATGCTTTGATGGAGACGCACACATGCGATAATGTCTAGCTAAATTCATACAACCCTCTGCAACGCAGGTTTAAGTGAACACTTTCAATGAGAAGTCTATGTAAACATGCATTTCGAGTTTCCAAGTTCAAAACACTCGCTTTCACACTATGCAAGTACTTAGGTACTGTAAGTTAAATTCGATTGAACTAATTCCTACCTTTTCAGTGTTTCTCATTGTCCTAAATTGTGTAGGAGTATTTGGAGAAGAATCCAGACGACAAAACTTAGTTGTGCAGCTGAAGGGACTGACACCCTGGTAATGACAGCCAGCATGTGGAAATTTGATTTACTCTGTGAGTTCCATCAAGTTGTTCCAGAAGATCTGTGGATTCAAACATTATCTGCATTAGGTTGTCAGTTTAATTAAATCTGATCCAATGTTGTTACGAAAGGTTGTTATAATTGATATCAAAACTGATCTTCAAAGGTTTGGTTGAATTTTCTAGCTACCGTAAATCCAGACACACAACACATGAATGCTGTGTGATCAGAAAATGTACCTAAAGCAGCTGTTTTTTTGTGTTTCTTCCGATGTGTAGTCACACTATGCTGCTGTTCTTGTAAGAGAAGAACAGAATTTGAGTTGCGCTGTCTGCTGCTGAGCTAAAGAGACATGTGGAGTTTATTTAGTGGATTATTGAAATATGAATATACAGTATAAAAAATCAGTCACACAAGAAGTATTTTTGACAGAGAAAAGAAACAGCTCAATTTTCAAAATAAGACTACATTTTTGGGCTGCACAATGGCGTAGTGGTTGGCGCTCTCTCCTCACAGCAAGAAGCCCCTGGTTCAAATACCAGCTGGGACCCTTCTTTGTTGAATTTGAAAGTGCTCCTCATGCAGGTGTGGGTTTTCTTCAGGCTCTTCGGCTTCCTTCCACAGCTCAGAAACATACTTCATTGGCAAATTGGTATCTCTAAAATGCCCTGGGGGTGTGTGTGTGGCTCTGCAACACTGGCGAGAGTCAGGGTTTGTCCCACCTTTGACCAGCGTTAGCAGCCAACCCTGACAGGGACTCAGCGAGTTCTGAAGATGGATGAACTCCACATTTCGACTTGCACGGACAAACACTGCTTCTCATATTCTGCACACCGTGATCTTGAGAGGTGCGTCTGAACCTTTAGTAATTGTCATGATTTATGATATAGTCAACTGCTTTTCTCCTACCTCGTGGGATCCTCGTTGCTGTTTTTTGCTGCTGTGGCCTTGACCTCAATCATACTCCTGTTCACATCCTGAACGGAGGCCATGGCCAACTCCTGAACATCCTTGTCCCCTGACTCCTGCTTGTCTTCGGGCCTGCTTCATGTAACACTACATGTAGCTGTCAAATATGCTTTTACCATTTATCAGAGCCCATTTTTCATCTACCGCTTATTTATTCATCATGAGGAACAAATAAATCGCTGTAATGAAATAAAAAGATGAACCTCAAGTGGACAGAAGGTTAATTGAATTCAAAATTGCTTTGAATGGAAGTCACCACAGGCTTTACTGAATGTAAATCCATTTACAGCACATTGGGACATCCTCATATATTTTTCACCATATTAATATGCGGTAATTAGAAAAAGTGTCACAGTGTGCTACATTAATGAGCAGCTGCTGCGATGGTTCGACATCTGTGGCAAAGTGTGACTTCCATACCATGTTTACCACATGCTGCACCCTAACCCTCACAGCTGATGTGTCAGTCATTACCATCACACATCAGGAAGGAAATAAATGATGAATTCATAGCTATACGTATGCATTTGGTGTATATGTTAAGACACAGCATTTACTGCATGATAAAGGAGAGAGGTGTTCATTATCACTCATATCACTGCTCAGATTTTGATGCAGCAGAGCTTTACAGCTCACGAGGCCAATCTGCTCTCAGGATCATCAAAGGCTTTTAGCTCCACAAGGAATTCCTTGATGTGACTTGTATCACTTTTTAACAGCCAGCTGACTGACAAGAACGATTTGCATCTGTGCAAAAACTTGCATGATGACCTTTCTGACAGTATTGTATGAAGGACATGTAAAGCCATGTCTGTCAGTGGGTGTCAGAGCTACAATCTGTTTGTCACACATTAGTCATTTACTCTGAAAGTTCCATAAATATGTTGTGATAGAAGCGCAGCGGATTCAAACGCTTTCTTCAAGGAATGTAAAAACTGGTAGAAAAATAAGATTTCTTCTGTCTGTCTGTCCCTTTCATTTCCCATGCATAGGAATTTTTGTAGATCTTTAGAGCTTTTTATTTTTGTCCAAATGAAAAGAAATAAAGAACTTGAAAAAATAAAAGAATTTTGCTGCAACTTGTTTTAGCTTTTCCTTTTTTTTACCGGAAGTCCGTCTCCCTAAACTGTCAGGTCCCAAACAGCCCGTCAAAATAAAGGAGGATCATGGATGGTGCAGGTAAATAAACTGATAAAAACAAATGTGAAACTTTTACTGGAAGTTATTTTTCACTAATTATCTTCACATTTTTTACAGGAACTTTACCACTATTTAGCCTGTTTGGATCAATGAGTCAACACCCTGAAGTAACAATTGAGTTTTATTGGTCAAGCCAAGTATAAAAACTGGTACATGTTTTTTCGGAACCTGCCTAATACAAAAATAACTGCTGCTATAGTGTATCCTTAACTTTAGTCACTTCAGTTGACAGATTTTTTAACAAATGGTGATCAATGATCAGAGTGGTGGATGATGTCACCATTCATACATCCTGTACAAAATGTATTCCAAGAAGAATGAAAAATAAAACGTAAAAAAAAAAAAAATTTTAAATAACAACTTTTTAATATTGATTTTTGGTTAGGAACTGGTGGATGACAGACTCTTGTTACAGAAACGTAAACATTTTATATATCTAATCAAATTAAATAAAACATGAATATGACAAAACCATGGACTAAGGGCACAAGAAAGGGATGTCAAAGCAGATGACCAGACTCGTCAATACACTGAGGATAATTAACTTGGACGTGAGCAGCCACTAAAGCTAATTGGAGATTTGAATCTGGTGTGAGTGACAGGAAGGAAATGGTACATTACAAAATAAAAATAAAAAACAGCAATTAAAAATTAAAAAAACTAGACAGCAAAATCTTCACACATGCAATGTATTTCGTGTAAAAGCATGATTAAAAAGTCACACTGCAATGTGAGATGTGACTAAAAGTCAGCCAAATGAGTGCAAAAGAGTGGGTTCACTGCAGTGACCCATTCTTATTGGTTAAAAAAAAGGAACAACTAAAGTCTTAAAACCTGATTATTCTACAACTCTGAATCTATCATTTTTATTTCTTCTTTAGAATATGTATGGGCATGACCCTTCCCAGCTGTCATTAGGTGCGTTTTCTCCACTTCCTCTTCAAACAGGTCATGTCCCAGAATCAAAAAGGCACACAACCTAAAGGCCGTGTCACACAGCCACTACATATATTTTGCGCATTTTCCATGTGTGAGGTTTCGCTCTTTCGTGATTCATGCGTGAAATACGTAATTCATAAGCGTTTCTTGCGTTCGTCAATGTGCGCAGATGTCGGTTGAGGGTTTCGGCCCACAGGTCTTTACATGATTTCACTTTTGAGCAGTTCAAAATTT
The DNA here is from genome assembly GCF_053564925.1 of Oryzias latipes. Taxonomy (NCBI): domain Eukaryota; kingdom Metazoa; phylum Chordata; class Actinopteri; order Beloniformes; family Adrianichthyidae; genus Oryzias; species Oryzias latipes. The sequence continues at coordinate 31,163,916 of NC_136237.1, read as the reverse complement.
TTGGTTTGTTGAGAATTATTCAATTTATGCATATTTTATGTAGTTTATATGCAATTATTATTTAAATCTTATGCAATTGTGCGTGATTTTGCGAGATGCAAATTTGTGGCCTTCCAAGACCGTTCCACATATACCGAAAGGTTTTTTCACGCATGTACCACCGATGTATTACTTATATATTGTGTATATGGTTCACATAAAACCTCAAAGTTACATAATTGATGCACAAACTTTGGCAGTAGATTTATGTTTTGTTTTATGTGGTTTTAATGTGGTTCATTTGTGAGATATCCCAGATATCTGGGAAAATTTCACATAAAGACCACAACCTTTCTCCCTTTTTCCACGTATATTTACGTATGACCAATTTTCATCCGTGCAGTATACGCAAAATGTACATAATGGCTGTATGACCCTCTGCTTCAGAAACTTCAGACCAATTAGTCATTCTTCATTTTTGGCTTTGTGTGACATGAAGAAAACAATTTTCAATTAGTGTTAACTTTTAGTGATCCTCACTGTATTTTGGTTTACAAGGAACATTGCTAAAGTTATATAAATATTTAAATCAAAACATTTTTTTCTATCTGATCTGATGTCGAACAAACCATTTTTATTCTTTGAAAAAATGTAATACTTTGTCATACTTTGACAAAGTTTTAAAAGGACATTTATTGTAAGTAGAACAGTTCAATAAATAAAAAAAACAGATTTAAGTTTTAGACCTTTATTATGCCATTCCACACCACCTTTATTCAAAATTACTGGTTCCATTGGAAAGAGCTTACAAATGGAAGAAAAGCAGAGCACCATAGAAACATTAAATATTGCATCAGGAAGATAACACATAAAGGAAAAACAAAATCAACTTTTTTTTAAAACAGATTATTGTATCAGTGACATTTTAAGAGTCAGGAGTGGAAGCTGAAGCTTTTTAACAGCAGAATTCAAAATGTTACTGCAACAATGGATCTATTTCTGGCAACAGTGATGGGCAGAGGACTGTAAAAGACGTTGTGAAGCTTTAATATAAGAACACAGAACTAAATACAACATGCACATCCTGTCAAGCGCCGTTCCATATTCTAATTTTAAATGAGAGTATTGATACATTTGCATATGTGTGGAGAGGAACTACTCATTGTTTTATTCTTAGTTTACAGCAATCAAGTGTGAGAACGTTTGTGCTGATACAGATGTGCTTTGAGTAATACGTTATTTGTGTTCTACCCTTGCAGTCATAACACACAAGTAGTCAAAAGTGTTAATTTTATCATGCAAATGTATAACATAATAAAAGTCTCGTGTCAGAAAATGCAGTACACTGCTGAGCTGTTTTTTTTTAACCAGATGCAGAATTGACCAAAAAATGTTGTTACTTCAATGGACCACTAGAGGGCGAAAGAGGAGCACCGTGTCTGAGAAAGTAAAGTGATAAAAATGAAAGATGTCATAGACAACAGGAGGGAAAAACAACAAAGTACCAAGTACTAGCGTTGGATGTTAAAAGTAGTATTCACATGTGCATTTGTGAGTCCAAATATAACGTTTGGCATAGATTTGAATGTCTTCAATGATTGTGAAATACGCTTTATTTTGTATTTGTTATATCTTTTGGGAATAAAAGTGTAATCTTATATACTAGGGATTCCACTTTAATACTGAAAAGTGTTCATACATGCCAACGTATCCACACTCAGATATGCTTCAGCACACAATAATGAGGAGGTATCTCACACAAACAACACGCAAAGTGCAGACAAAAGTATTCAGCCAAGGCTGGTGATGTTCGAGCGACCACCGGGAGGTGCTACAATGCGGTGGCCAGACCTCCGGGGAATGTTGTCATCTATCTGAGCACCTGATGAAAAGGAAAAACCATCGAAATGTCAAGTCAGCCGGTGTTTTATGAACAACTCCCTGTGTGATGACAAGATGTTTTAAGATGCTGGTTCGATTTCAGATTGCATACCTGAGAGGCTGAAGTTGGACAGGTGCAGATTGCGTACTGTTGGTGGCTGGTGAGAGGTGGGGGAGGTTTTGGCTGATGGAGAAGGGGTTATGTATTTGGGGGTGGGAGTAACATCATGCACAGGGCCATCATAGACACCACGCGTGACACCCTGCTTGCTGCTCACCTGGATTGGAAATGCATAAATGGCACAAAACTCAAAAAATATGTATAAAAACAAATGTTTACATACTAAAATAGTAATGGTATAATTTCACGTTATTAGACTAATCTTCAGAAACTCATAATTTTTAAATTATTTTGTTCTGTAGAGTAAACAAAAAGATACAAATAACATTTTTATTTGTCAGAAGCTTGTTTTAGACCCTCAGGCATTAGGCTTGCTTTATTACAGATCAATGACAAATATGATGCGTATAATATTTGTTTTAATCCTTAAAAATGTGATAATCAGATTAAAGAAATCAGAGTATAATTTTCCCAAAATATTCAAAAAAGAAACTTAATATCTAATATTGCACCCATTTTCATTGCCATAAGAAATCCACGAAAAATTTCTTCAGAACTTTACTTATAAGGAATCTAAAAATAATTTGATTAAAGACGAACTCTGATAATTATCGTGTTTTAGGTGGGGTTTTTTTCAACTTCTTGAGGCATTTTTCTCATGATGTAGAACATATATAAAGAAAAATTAAGTTAAAAATTGCATTTCTGAGTTCTAGCGATAAAGTGTATAAACAGATGTGCGATGGGAAGTGGGGACGGGCTTGGTCTGCCCTGACAGTCCAGCCCACAACGCAAAGATGAATTTCTAGTGAACTCCGGCCATTCTACACAAACTACGTCCAAGAACATTACAGTTTTTATTTTATTTTTTTATTTTGGCTAAATACTGCATAACCATAATTAAAATACCACGGGAAACCCTTTTAAAATAGATCAAAAGATTGACCGGATCGGGACTTTAAGGACAATCCAAGACTTTTTTTATGAAATAAAATTCCACACACCTGGTTCCTAAACTTGATCCGCTGGAAAGCGTAGTCTGGGAAGGGCTTGCGTGGAATGAACCGACCAGTCCCCTGCTGTATCTGAAGCTTGCCTCCTTCATAAACCACCCGGCCCTGACTCAATACCAGAGCTGGACCTCCCCGACACTCAAGGCCCTCAAAGATGTTATACTCTGCAGCCTGTGTGGGAGAGAAAAATGATGAGACAAAAGCCACAAAAAAAAGAAATGAAGAAGAGGGACAAAGGGGAGTCCTCTCCTCTGCAGGGGCAGTGATATCGTTCACCCTGAACGCTGTTTGAGCGAGCTTTTCTTCAAGGCTTAGTGGATTTACAGTTGAGCAGATATGGGATGAATAAGAAGGAGACTTGGGTCGTGTCGAAACAGTGATTGTGCTGTTACAAGGGGATGGGAATACAAAAGGGGAAGGACTAAAGAGGGATTATAAACTAAATCTGGAATTATTCCCAATAAGGCATCTTCAGGGCAGGCACTACATGATTCCTTTTCTTATCCAATTGTTCAGCATTACCCTCTTTTAGTGTTTTACAAAAAGTAGTTGATATAAGCAGAATTTAGTCTTTTTTTTGTCCTTTTTCTGTAGACTAATTCTCGTCGCTTGCAAAGAAAGGGCTCTTATTTTGTTGTTTCATAAAAGTATACTGCAGACACATTTCTGACCCTCTCAATGAAAAACTACCTAAACAAGATCAACTTTGCTCTACATGAAACTTCATTTCAATAATCACCCACTGACTATTTATTGTGAATATAGTTCTGTTTGCAGGTGTGTATCACTCAAAACTCCAAAGTGCCAGTAATCAATGAGGCAAATATCAAATAAACACATGCGAATGCTCTTTCTGGAATAATACATTGAAGCTGCTTTGTCTGTAAACATCAGGCTGGATTATTATAGCTGGCATGAGGCCCCTATAGTACCTGCAGTACTTTGATGAAAACGTATTACAGTTCTTAATCATATCATTACACATTCATCAGGTTCCATACAAGTCATATATGTACAGACACTAAATGATTTTCTTCACATTATGTTTAGTGGGTTTTTCGCCTCTTTATGTCAAAGTATTTGCAGTAAAGTTTAATTGCTGCATTCCACTTATTGTTTGCAAAATTCAGCACAATTGAATTAATTTTTTTTACCATAGAAAACATATCACAGCCATTAAGCTTAAATATTTACTGGAGTGCAGCTCAAAAACATCAAACTTGAATCGCAAAAATGTCTTTTAGCATCTTTACTTCTAATGGTAGGTAGCCAAAACACATTATAATTTAATTACTTGTTATTTTGTCTATTGAAAGCACATTTGTGTCTGTTTAATGCTTTTTAAAACTGTCCTGTTCTTGGCCTGTTCAATCTTTGTTTTTTTCCCTCTGCCTCAGCTTTCTCTGGCTTCTGTCCTGATTTGTTTCACTTGTTAAACCACTGCAGATATACTGCTGTTTCTGTTTACTCCAGTGCCGGTTCGTTTGCTCTGTCTTAGTGGTTGTTGTGTCTCTCAGCGTGAATTTCTGGAGGTAGTCACCGTGTTGGATTGCTGTGAGATTTTTGGTCTCCTTTTCATTTGTTTTTCTTGGGATCTGGCCTGCTGGAGATTTTTGTTCTTTCCTGTTGTTGGAATTGTTTTTGATGCGTTTGCACTGCTCACACAAAGAATGAAGAGGATCCGACTGTGTAGAACTATATGATTTTATTTCACTTTGGATTTCTGTTTCCTGTTCCCCCTGAGGGTGTACCTCATGACCTACGTTTATGTCGTGCTGTATAGCCATAACTATATTTTGTGAGTAAGACTTCCTCAACGTGGGGCAACAGCAGATTTTCATTGATGGACAGTTGAAATTCCTTTTTTTTGATTAAAGATTCTGTCACACTTTATCTGTGTTTGGACTGTTTAATGTTTTTCTCACTAAATCTTTACAAAATATCAGAACTACAAGTGTCTTACCACAGTCTGTATTTTCATATTTTTAGATTCAAATGTAAGAAATAGTTGCTTTTGTGTTTTATCAATGTTTCCATACAGTGTTTCCCACCCCTTTTCAGCAACGGTGCAGAGGTAGAGCGGTCGACTTCTTATCAGAAGATCGCTGGTTCAGATTCCCGCTCTCCCATGCGTCAAAGTGTCCTTGGGCAAGACACTGAACGCCACAGTCTTCCTGGTGGTTATAGGTTGGCACCAGTGTTCTGCAGCAGAGCCGGCATCAGTGTGTGACTGTGTGTGCATGGATGAATAGGACTGTGACTGTAAACGCTTTGGGCCTTCTAAGAAGGTAGAAAAGCGCTAAACAAGTATACACCATTTTCCATTTTCCCATTTTACGTGGTGTCAAACAGGGAAATCATATGTACAGGTGCCATACAAATACTAAACAAACACTTTGAATGTCATTGAGCCCAAACACTTTATGTAAACAAATCAAAATTCATTTTAACTCCTTCATACCTGACTTTATTTCCAATTATATTAAGAAAAACTTTTTTTTTTGTATTCAAGGTGATGCTAAATCAATTGGAGTCCTGGATTTAATAGCATGTTGCAAACTAGCAACTGGTAATCCACATAATATCTTTTCACATCTGTATCCTTCGTGTTCTCACCGACTGTTGCTGTTTCGCAGTGATGGTTTTGACAATGTCTGGGTCCCAGATGACGATATCTGCATCAGAGTCCACAGCGATGCGTCCCTTACGAGGATACAAGTTGAAGATTTTAGCTGCGTTGGTTGATGTGACTGCCACAAACTGGTTCTCGTCCATTTTCCCCATGGCCTAAAGAAACAAAAGACACAACGTTAAAGATGGTTTGGCTGACAGTTTACGCAGAAACACACAGGCCCTCAGATCTCACCACAGCCTTGTCCCAGACGAAGCCCATCCTCTCCTCTACCCCGTTGGTTCCTTCTGGGATCAAGGTGAAGTCATCTTTACCGATGGCTTTCTGAGATGTGCTGTAAGCACAGTGAGAGCTGCCCACAACCTGCAGGTCCCCGCTGGGCCAAACAAACACAGCCAAAGACATTATAAACACATAAAAGCGTCAATAAGCCCAAAACAAAAATATATACTATTCATTCCCAAAAATCAAGATTAAGCAGACAGTTCAGAGAAAAAAAGAGATGCCCTCATGTAACCTAACTGAAAAACATGTTGCACTTTTGTATAATTTAATCAACCGCCATATAACTATGACAATCAGTAATATTGTTTTCTTCTAAATAATACTATTAGATGTTATACTGAACTAGGAGGACATCCAATCAAGCAACTAAGCATTACTGCTGCTAAAACATGATGGGCAGCATGAAAATCTGACAGGAAGCTCTCGACCATAGAAAAAACAAATTCTAAAAATACATTTTGTCCTTCAGGTAAGGATCAAGGACAACAGCAGGATCACACGACTGCTGCGACAGCATTGACACACCTATAGAGCAGAGTAGGAGGAGGAGGAGGAGAGAGGAACTTGGTCACCAAGGCAACTAAAGATGAAGGATTCTGGTTCCTAAGCTATTTTTAGCAACAGGAACAGTCAAAATCAACAGTTTTTTCTGGGCGTGTGCATGTGTCTGAGGTGGAGCAAAGCTGGGTTTTTGCTTCATCCACCTCCATAAAGCTTTGGTCTATAAAAAACTATATAAACAGATTTGTAAAAAAAAGGGATACAATATAATTAGAAAATGTTGGGATGTATGGCAAAAATAAAAATAAAATTGAAAAGACTTAACTCATACCTGGCCAACAGGGTGTGGAGATGTTCTGGTGTGGTGGGGTCAGGACTTAAAGGTGGAGAGGTCACATAGGCAGCTGCTTTGGCCCAGTTTTTGCTCCAATAATGAGAACCGTCCGTCGCCAAGCCAGCTGTAATTGGTTCTCCAAATACCACGGAACCTAGAGTGGAAAATAACAGAAGTATAACACTTGAAGTCGATGAACAAATAAAGTTATTTCTGAAAAATATAATCAAATGTTAGAAAAGGTTAAAAAAAAAACAGAGCTGTGCAAACCTTTTCTGCGGGCCTGAGCGATGGTGTCAGCGGCACTCTTGCTCATCACTTTTGTGATGTAGACAGGACAGTTCACACAGTTACCGAGGGTGATGGCACGAAACACAGCCTCAGCTTCCACCTGCATAGAAAAATAAAGGCAGATTGATGAACCTCTGTGCTACTCATGAACTGATACTTATAGGATATAAAAGATACCTCCTCAGGACGACTCAGAGGATGCCCTTCAGGACCAGTGATTCCCATCCCAAGGATTTTTCTTTGTTCCTATACGAAGATTTAAAGAATCATTGTCATATATTATACTCTGTCAGGATTAAAGCAAGGGGAAGTGAGCTGTTAGTCACAAATGTAATCTGAGTACTAAATTATATCTAAGTTAAGTAATGAAGACAAAGTTTAACAAATATTTTACTGCATTATTCGCAAAAGGCTGGTTTCCGTGTTTCTCCTTGAATAATCTCCAGTATTAGAAGTAACTAGTTACAGCAGCAAATTATTTTAGATATCTATTCAATTTTACTCATGTTCAGTAACTTGTAAATTCCAAAAACAGACAAACCGCCCAAAATAAAAATGCTAACTGAGATCATGATATTTTATCAAATTAAAACAAAAACCTTTAACAAGATCTTTTTGGGATATTGTTGATTACTTCAAAGAGTTTTGAAATTATGTTCATACTTAAAATAGTGAGCCAATTTTCCTAGAGATTACTAAAGATCATAGACACAAACTTTATTTGTCACTTTCCTCAATAACTATTAGGTCCTGTCTTTTCTCTGAACCAATATCTGTCGGTTCTGTTGTTGTAGACTTGGTGTAGTAATAGTAATCTGTGTTTAACAGGCACTATTATTGTTTCAGTCTTTCTGAGACACATACGTCTCAGGTTCTGTGTTCAGTACATACCGTATATTTTTATTTGATCGACTAAACTACCGGTAACTAAGCTAAAGCGAAGAGTTGGTCCTGTAATTTGTAGTCCAATGCTTAAAAAAATAATATCTAAAACCATTAAAGCATATCTACTACTTTTGCAGATATTACAAGAAGGTAACCAATAGTATTGCAAGAGTCATGTATCACATTACAATTCTTAGATATAATATTGTTAAGGTCAGGTTTTACTTTTGAATACCAATAGAAAGTAATCTTTAATGCATTAGCTTGGAAGTAACTTGCATAAAACTGACATATCTCTATATGTTAGATATGTCGGCAATCATTTCATTAGTACTCAATGTATTATCAATGATCCTAGCTGTTATTCTACACTACCATTGTCATATCCAGAAGTAATATCAGTTCTGTTGCATCTACAGGCATCCCTTAGCATCAGATTTATCTGTCATTAATCTGATTATAATCAGAGGTAATGATCTCCAAAATATAAGTCATTAAGGGCATAATGACCTGCTTAATGTGCATCTGTCTCTACTAGGTGTGAGTTTACGTAGATAGAAAGACAAAATGATGTATTCACCTCAAAAATCAGGTCTCCGTTTTCGGCATGTACTAACACAACAGCCCCCAGCTGCTTCAGAAAGGAGAATGCCTCATACAGCTGTGGATGTATAAAGAACAACAAACAGTTTAACAGAAAAAAATTAAAGGCTTCTAAAAACATCTTTTTGAGAGAGAAAAGGATTTAGTGAGTTTGCATCATTTGGGCTCTTAGGGATGATGGTGCATACCTGAGAATCTGTCATCTGGTACACATCTTTATAGGCCATGTACACTTGAAAGGAGTTGATACCTGAAAGGAGTAAAAAAAAAACTGCATTGGCTTCATTGGAGCAACAAGAGTAAATCATAATAAAATCATAATTCTGGGATAAAAAGAAGAAAAGAAAATCTAGGAAAGAGATCTATACTAATTTAGGAAGCAAAGCATCATAATAAAAATCATATCTTCATATCCTAAAACAACTCTTCCAAATTAGAAGCCCTTTAAGACACAGAATACTTTTACAATTCCCACAAACAATTATTTACTTTTACAAAGGATTATAGATGAAGCATGTCCCTTGTGTCACAAGAACGGGCAGAAGGCTGGTTCCAATTGCAGTAGGTTTATAAGCACAGCTGAGTTTACAAAGCTAAATCAATGTCAGGCAGGGGTCAATGAGGAGCATGGGAGCATCAGAGAAGAAACAGGAGTAGTCAGGATTCAGGCTAGATTCGGTGCAGGCGGCAGGCAAACAGAGTCAGAGTCAGAGCCAAAACAGGGTCAGGAAATCAGAAGCCCAGGTCTGGCTATAACGTTCAGTAATGAAGCCAGAATGCCAAAAATAATACTTTACACTGAGTGAGGCTAAGTGCAATGCTTTAGTGTACACTGCTCATGAGAGTAAGGTGTGTGGCATCCAAGAATTGTGCCCTGGGGTTGCTGGGAGATGTAGTGCATAGGGTACTCTGGAGACGGTTCCTGCTGGTGACCAGAGGGGGAGACAGAGCTCTGACTTCTGACACCTTTCCATTGCAACAGCATTAAAACGGCTTTCCAATGGGCTTTAACTCAGTTTCTAAACACGTTTCTGCTTTGGCAAACGTTTTTCTTTTATTAAGATCAAGGTTTAGACAAATCATGACAACTACAATATTTTTTGTTTGTCGCAGTAAAAGTAAAAAAAAAAATCCTGCCTTTGTCTTGCACCAGGACCTCCAGCTCATCTTTAACAGTCTCATTCCACAGGGGGATGTCCACATGCAGAGAGTAATCGCAGCACGCTCGTTTATCTGCAGCTTCCTGCCAGCGCTCAAACGCCTCCAGCAGACTTTCCCCGGGCTCAGGGGTCACATGATCGACTGAGATGTGGCAAAAGCAAAAGGTTAAAATGCGCAGATGTGAATGTGCTGCCTGAAACTCAGCATCCACACTCACTGATCATCGTGGTTCCCCCAGCAAGTGCAGCCTTAGTGCCTTGGAGGAAATCATCAACAGGCTGTGTGCCCAGGTACGTCTTCATCAAGCAGGTGTTGACATCAATCCCACCTGGAATTACCATGCGACCATTGGCCTCGATCACTTTGACACCTCCAGGAACAACCAGATTCTCCCCCACCTGCCTGTTAGGATTTGAACAGCAAAATGAGAAGGATGGAACCGGTTGAGAACTTGGAGAATTTATATGATGCTATATCAGAATTTGACATGAAATGGTCATGTAATTCCTCCTCAGACGCACTTGATGAGGCCATCCTCGATGTAGACGTCTCCAAAGAAGGAGCGGTCATCGTTCACCACTCGCCCCCCTCTGATCAGAAGCCGTTCATCCTGCAGAGAAGAGCAGGGGGGGGGCTGACTTGACTGCAGCTTTTTGACATATTACACAATCAGTTATGTAATCCATGACCTTATAGCAAAATTGATCCATTCGATGTAACACCAAAAATATGTATTTGCATTAAAGGAAACTCTGGCATTTTGAGATGGTTGTTATTTCTTTTTTTATATATACAAATCCTGTGACATGTAGACTGTCTAGAAGGTGATTTGTCAAGCCACAACTACACCCTGTATCAACTTGGTGCCTGGCAACAAGAGGAACTCGGTCACCGTGGCAACCTATGATGACAGCTGACAGCACAACCTATGTCTGCATCTGTATAAATAAATAAAAACATGGAGGGTTTCTGTGCCATCTAAAGGTGCATTAGATTTTTAGATCAAGCCTCCACCTTTAAGGTGCAGCTCCTGATAACATATGGATGAATGAATCACAAGTTTTCCTCTTTTTTTTAAAGGCTGTTTACAAAGAACCGAAGGAGTCTTCTGCTCTTTGTCATTCACTAAGAATTTAATCCCCTTTCCTGCCTTGCAGCAGGGATTTGCATACAACAGAGGCTACATGTTTCTCAGAGTCTCTTACCGTGTAGTGGGGGATGCCGTTATTCCCCTCATAACTGATCCCAGACATGCTTTCTTTTAGGATCCCCCTCCGGCTGTCAACATAAAATTTCACGGGGCTCTGTCCTGTGATGCCCCCCACCCCACCCCCTTTGTGTCCTTAGATTTGTGTCGGCTGCCTGGGCCGTGCGTCAAAAGAGCTGCGCGCGCAAGTGTAGCAGAAACTGTGGATGCGCAGGCGTGGAAAACGAGCGCTCCCCAGTCCCCTGGTGGCGTTCAAGGCTCAGTGAAAGATGGCACTGATGCCTTACGTAGAATGAATACATGTGGAAGCAAAACAAAAGGGAGATTGAGGACCGTCGCTGTCCGTTTCAGCACCACAGAGAAGCGCATGCGCTTTGGTTTCACATTTATTTCAACACTTTGAAGGAAATTATAAAATGCAGCACAATTATACATAATTTATGCACGTAAGAGCGTCATTTTCTTCCTTGAAAATGGATTTTTCAGAGTAAATTATATTTTTTATCTTCACATTTAAACAAATCAGTAGTTTATACTATTTTTGTTAGAAATGGTGAAAGTCATAAAATGGATTTTCAGCCAATCTACTGAAAATAGGCCAATGCGTAATTCCTACCTGTCCATTTGGGCTCGTCTTCTCAGATAAGACTTGAACCTCAACCCCAGCCCGAGACTCATCTGCGTCCCTGGCTGCATTGCTCTCTGAGTCTGACCCCTGCCGTGTCCCCCCGGTGGTCTTCCCCATGGGGTCGCCGGTATCCAGCAGCCTTTCCCGGCTCCCACTCCTCGGGGTGCGGTTCCCTTTCCTCCCCACCGCGTAGTTGTCGAAGTCTATGGTCTTGCTCTCAAACGCCCCTTCCACAGAGCTGAACATCCCAAAGGATTTCCGCTGGTTTGGTCCGGTGGTGATCGGTCCAGCAAAGTAGACGGGGAGCTCATCCTCCCGGTTCCACTGCCGCCTGCAGTCAGACATTGCAGCTCACGCGGACCGGACTGTCTCCAGTCTGAGGAGATGGAGACGGTTTTGCCAATTTCACGTCTAACCGGGTCACAGTCCCGCCTCCTTAAGCAGGCGCACTGCTCCTATGCAAAATAGAGGTTCAGTTCCCTTTTCATGCAGATAGAGATAAAGAATATGGAGTGTCCCACTTCTAGGAGCAATGCTGATGTTCTACTACCAGCTTTAACAAATAATAGTGAGCACACCCGTCATCTCAAACAAGTCATCCGCTTTGTGTGATCCCCGTCTAAAAGTGGGGGCTGTGTGCAGCACAGTCATTCATGCCATCAGCGGATTAAAGCAGCATGTGTTTCCTTTTGACCCACATCTGGAGGCAAAGCAGAGGAATGTGGCTTCTGGGTCAACTATTGTAAATGACCCGAAAGCAGTCACCTGCACAACCTCACACAAGCCTGAACTCATCCTCTGTGCACTAACAGCCATCTCACTGAGTAAAAAATAATGTACACATTTTATTTTCAACATTAATTCTAACATACTTTTAATATTGTAGTGAAATTTGGGGAAATTTATACAAAATAAATTACACAAAATTCCACATTAACCCTTATGTGGTGTTCGGGTCTGTGGGACCCGTTTTCATTTTTTTCAAAAGAAAAATGATACAATTAATTAATTTTTCAAACTCAGACTCACTGGCCTTGGCTCATTTTCTGTGAAGAACAGATATCAGAATACATTTTTAATGACCACACACCGTATACCCCCCCCAACACATTTCTATTACATATAAGATGTTCGGGTCCACTGGACCCGGGGATAATAGAAGTGTGGAAATTGATGTTTTATGTACCTACTCTCTGTCCTCCACCTGTCTGGGCCTGCTGTGTGTGTGTGGGTGTGTGTAGGTGTGTATGTGTGTGTGTGTGTGACCAGTGAGAAAGAGAGAGAGAGAGAGAGTGGCAGAGAGAGAAAGATTCACTGTAAATGTGAGTTCTGTTTCTGCACCTGCGGTTCCCGCACGAAGTTGCAACATTGTTAGAATAATTCAAGCATCAACTCTGTTTGCTCCCGTTCTCCCGCACATTTGACCATTTGACTTTCTTGTGGGAATCTTTAATATCTTGCTCTTTATCTGCTACAAATTGGAGGCGGGACACTATAAATATAGCTTTGCCAGTGTGGTTTCTCATCACAACTGATCAAAATGGCCAAAAGACTTTCTGCGCAGAGGGCCCTGGAATTGATTTTAGAAGAGAGAGACGTTTTTGAGGATGATGTAGAGGGAGACGATTCAGAAGAGGAGGTTTCAGAATTAGAGGATCACATTTCTGAAAATTCAGAGTCTGACAGCGACTCTGAAGAAGATGATTAGATTGGGGCAGCCGTGGTGCAGCGGTAGGGCGGTCGACCCATGATCGTAATATTGCAGGTTCGATTCCCGCCTTGCACGCCCATGAGTCGAAGTGTCTTTGGGCAAGACACTGAACCCCACCTTGCCTCTGGTGGTAGGCGGGCGCCTGTGTTTGGCAGCGGAGCCGCCACCAGTGAGTGAATGTGTGTGTGACTGGGTGAATGGGTCTGTGACTGTAAAGCGCTTTGTCCTTGTAGGAAGAAAGGCGCTATATAAGTATATGCCATTTACAATTTACCATTCAGATTAAGCATCAGCCAGTTCCAAAACGAAGCCATCAGCACCCAGCCACAGGACCAGGCCGTCAGCAGCCAGGACCATGTGTTGTACAGGCTAGTGGCTAGAAGGCCATGTGTTCAATGGGGCTGATGTGTTGTCTTGACTAATAGGTTTACTCTATGTGTTCAGCTTGTGTTGTGCACCTGAATGGGTTCAGTTTCTGTGTTCAGATAAATAAAGGCCGGAGGTTTGAAATCCCTTGCTTCACTTGAAAATTTGTTTCCACTCATATCTTGATTTTAATTGATTTTCTTTATCACGTTTTAAATAATGAGTTATGAATGTGATCTAACAAAGGTAAAGGGCAAATATCAACCAAATATACTGATTGTAATTGGATGAGGTAAACATCTGTCAAGTATTTTAACATCAAAGTGTTTGATTGTGAGGCATTAAAAACCACAACATGCAACGGGTCCACCAGACCCACGAACACTGGCTGAGTAACAACAATATGAACACCACACAAGGGTTAAATAAACTTCAAAAAGAGTAACTACAACCATAAATAAAGTTGGTTTTCGTGAATCTACCAATGCACTTCAGTAAAAATAACATATATTGAAATTTTTGAATGTTGTAATGCAGAAAATATTATTTTGTGCCTTTAAAGTAGTTTAAACTTAAGAGTGCAATCAGTTTTATAAAAGAAGAGAGGAACTTTTTTAATTTGAGAGGTCATTTTCAGTTTGCATCATGAAAAGTTCATTTAAAATAAAGATGTCCTTCTTTTTACTAAACAAAAGTTTGGAATTGTTTGGATAAAGATTTAAAATTAGCTTATCATGTAAAAAAGGCTACAGTTAAAATGTCAAATATTTGGTCGATACTAGTGAAATTTTATTATGTATTAAGATTAAAGTATGTGTTTGTGTATTTGCTTACGTATTTTGATTTTATGTTTAAGCTGAATCCTTGTTTTGTATTTTACTTTATTTTAATGGGCTTCGTTAAGCATGATGCTTCATCCTAGCCCCTATTGGTCAATGTAGATTATTAGAAAATGTCATGTTTGAAAAACTAAATAAACTTTAAACTTCATAAAGGACCCAAAAAAATTCCGGGAAAGAGGAAAGCAGGGGAGAGACAGATCATGTCACTTCTCTGCTGGAAGAACAGTATTATCAGTTATCAGGTCATCCAAAACACATCAAGACATGTTTCTAGTATCATTACCCGACATAGTTGTTGGATTGTAGTAAAACTAAGTAAACTAATTATATTAAAATGAGCACTGTCAAATTTGTACAGTTAAAGCGCAGTTAAATCAGAGTTTTGTTTATCATTGATCGTTAGCCATAAAAGTGCATTACCAGATCATTTGTTTCCACACAAGCTGCTGAAGTTGAACTACAGTGTACATGTCAGACATTGCGAGGAACCCAACACGACCCACCAATGGTTTTCAACTGAGTACTAAACCTGCCAGCATGTGTGTATAGGTCTAATACACTGTAGGTTATTGGTTGGGTTGTTAAAAGTGGGCTACAAATGGGCTCAAACCTGGGTCAGTTCACAAACGTAGCGTGAAACAATTTCGGACTCAAACTGGCTCCTCCATCTGGTAGAGACCAACTAGGTTTTTGAGCAGGGACCCCATAATCTCCTTAACGTTCAATGGCTTTGGTTAGAAGAATAACGGCAGACAGACAGAATACACAGGCTCACTTAAGTTTGCCCATGTATTCTTAAATTAATGATGCCCTAAATGGTTATTGCATACAGATTTACAGTAGTAAAATAATACATTGTTTTTACATTCAGAATTTTGGTAAAGTTAAAATGATTTTATTATTAAATTAGTATAAATTGTTTAATTTTAATGGCGGCAGTCACAATATACTTATAAAAGCATGGGAGCAGGATCTCAAGTGAGGTATGTAGAAGAACCGTTCTAAACATTTGCCTATTAAAACCCCTTCTATAACCCTTTTTGTTTACTCATATAGGCCTTCATTGAAATGCATTCAAGAATATTTGACCTCATTGGAAGGATCTTCACAAAATATTTGTTAGGTTTTTCAATTTTAAAGTAGGCTGCTTTGTGGTGTACCTCACAGTGAGAAGGCCTTGATTCAGATCCAAGCAGGGACCTTTCTGTGTGGAGCTCTTATGTTCTCCCCATACACATGTGGATTTTCTCCAAGCACTCCAGCGTCTTCCCACAGCCCCAAAACATGCTTCACAGGTTGATTGACGATTGGTGTGAATGTGTGTGTGTATCTATATGGCCCTGCAACAGACTGGTGACCTGTCCAGGGTGTTCTCCACCTACACGCAACAGTAGCCTGGACAGGCTCCTGTGACCCTGAAACGGATTCAGGGGGTTTTAAAAGATGGATGGATTTTGTAAGTAACAATACAATTTGATTAAATCTTTTTGAGAAAACCTTCATTTACTGTTGCTTTAGGTTGCTAAAACCTTTTTTGTAATTTAGCAGTTTATTAAAACACTGAATTGTCTTAAATGTGCACTTTGTTGTGTGTGACTACTCCAATGTTGCAACTAAATTCCAAACTGGACAAGGTAAGACTGAGGTAAAGAAATAATTTAAGACATTTCAGTTAGACAACTCATGCAGTAAAGAAGATTTATTTCTATAAGTCTTTTAGTTTGGCATGAGGCTCTGTTCAGATACAGAAAACAAAAATCTCCATAGAAAGCTTTGGGTATTAAACTACCCCTAACGGAGCTTACAGGTGGAAGCCGAGGGGGAGGGTGGAGTGATGAACGCAGAGCTCACGGAAATGGAAGTAGAGGGATTGGACCGCACACCTGGACTTAAGTAGGAGGTCAAACAGGTAATTAAACCGAACCGCCCGCTGAGTAACCAGGTAAACGCACTGCTCGAGTTGCCCACCTGAAATACTCCCAGGGTCGTTCGTTTTGTTAGACATGGTACTCCAACATTTGAATACTGAACATCAGTGTTAAGTATTTGAGCCTTTTATGTTAAAAGGTTCAATTTAATCTTTTTTTTTTTTATTTATGCAAAATTTTACATAAAATACTAACATTTTCTTCACCATTTTAAGCTCGGTTTAATTCAAATCGATATTCAAATGTCATACATGTGAAAAAAATGATACTTTGAACCACGCCGTAATCAAAGATCAATACAACATTTAGTGATTGAACAAGCATTTAGACTTGGAATCAGCTGGCTTTACCGCCTTGTCACTTCATTTGACCAAAACATGAGAAAATGAAGCAAAAATATACACAATTAATTACTGGTAATATAGATAAAGTTTAGCCTCAAATACAAAAGGGTTTTATACAATTATACACCTCGTGTGTCAGGAGATTCATAACCCCCGACTTTAACAGCTCCGCTCCTGCTGCCCTGCTTCCATATACTCTGTCCAACTCTGACCAACGCAGGAGGCCTTCAGCTCTAATCTGTTTGTTCAGCTGCTAGACAGTGCAAGTTAATTTCAAAAAAGCAAATGAAGCAACTCCTGATCATAAAACTACTTCCAAAGGCTTGCAGGGAAACCTAGTTTAATGAGTAAATGCTGACTTAAAGGATTTTTTGTAATTCAGTTTTCCTGCATTATTCATTTGTTTTTGTAAGTTTCTTTATAAGTGGTTTTTCTTTTTTTGTTCTCCAGAAGTGCTTTTAATTGTACTGTAAAACTTCGGTAAAGCGCTTTTTTGTTGCCATTACATCTAAATTCGGTAAGCACTACCTCAAAAGTAAAAGAAAGCAAGTAAATGTGGCTGTTGTCTGAGACGCTGTACAATTGTCAGCAAGATAAATTCCTTCTTTACCGGCCATTTAACATGGAGTCTATTTTTGGAGAGCGTGTCAGAGTCTCTGCGGTGTTTATAGAGCTTGACAGCAGCAAGTGTGCATCTCTGGTTTCCTGCAGCCGTCTGGAGCAAACTGAACCCCAGCATGGAATAATCAACAGTTTAACGGGCTGCTTTGCAATGCTAAAATCTTGAGGAAATTTTGCCTTTTATTCTTCTCCTTCTTTTTCTTCAATGGGGTTTCTTTCGCAGCTAAAGGTTTGGTGCTTTCTAGAGCAGTAAGTGGTTTGCTCTGGATGAAGTTCAGAGATCTGGGCAACACACTGTTCCACCTTTAGGTAAGACTGTTAATCCAAAGTGATTCAATGTAAGGCTATATATTCCTTTGAAACTTTGAGACAACCTGACGGGCTTTGTATCTGATCACTCATGTTGTTTTAAATAATCTCAACTACATTATTTGGATGCTATCATTTGAACTGCTTTTGCTACATACATTAGTAAACTTAAGGGATCCAGATAGAACTATCCAATTGCTTTTCACTAAAATTATCAAACATTTTTAATTCTAGGAGCTATGGAAAAGGATTTATCATCTCAGGAGTCACTGTCTGACCTGAAAAGACCTTCCCCCAAGTCTAGCAAACTCAGTGCTGCTCCATCTCTGTCAGATTCCAGTATGGAAAGAAACCCAACCATCTCTGGAGCTAAGACTTTAAATTCAAATCCCAAATCTGTGTCCACAGAAATCCCATCCAGCGTTGTTTCCTCTAAACCATCCTCCCCTTCTTCAAACCAGACATCTTTTGCTATTTCTCCCAATGTCTCAACCCCTCAAACCTCCAGGATATCAACCTCTTCCGAGTTAAGTGCTCCCTCCTCCTCATCAGTCTGTAACACACAAAAAGATCCACATTCTTTTGCACCTGCGCCTGCTTCCATGGCAGCGTCTGCTCCTCCAAAACGCACTTTTGCCTCCGTGGCCAAGCAGGTGATAATTCAGGAACGAATTAGAAAAGCAGAAGCAGAGGACGTCAGTGACGAAGAAGACGGTAAGAACACTGCTTCATTTCTCATTTTGGTGGATCTCACTTTGAGAAAAAAAAGACAAAAAAACATCAGTCAAATTAGTTTTCTCATGCATAAGGGATTTGTTGGCACTAAATTAAGCACAAAACAAAAACCCATAAACACGTAAATGCTCGAATATCTTGTGATTGGATAGCAAGGTCAGTTTAATCTCAGCTCATCACCTTTGCCTGCACTGCTGTGAGAAGAAACAAACTCCAAAGTCTGCTACTTAATTTTTAAAAAAAATTCTTACATTGAAGTTTTATTTCAAAAGGTTCACTTTTGTTGTAGTTTATCTAGTTTTTCACAAATACCAACAGTGATGAGTTGATTTATCTCAAATATTTAGATCTGACATTTGATGTTAAATCAAGTTTATGACTGTAATGAATCTAAGTATCTCATGATTCATTTTATTTTGATTCATAACCTTCCTGTTTAAACGAAATGATTTTGCTGTGTTTATGTCTCTGATTTATGACACAGGCTAAAACTAGAACTAAAAACAAAAACAAAAAAATGTGACGTTAAGAATGTATGTAATAGAAAAAGTAATTTTATTTGCATGCTTTGATTAGAAAAACAGGGTGTAATCCAAATAAACTGTAGACATTTTAACTTCTGTTATAGCGAGGAATCCTCAACAGCAATCTTGTACCTTCTTAAGTTGACACACAATTTCTATTAGAAAATATTTCATCAAATTGGCCTCACAATGCATCAGTACCAGCAATTATTGTTATCTTATACAAAAATTGTAGCTACAACATTGTTATTAAAGAGATGTTTACAAAGGGTGGTAACCCCTCATTGTTGTTGCTTTTTGTCTTTTTTCTCTAACATGTTATGGGCGATGTTATTCGCCCCGATTTACATACGACCAAGGGCCAAAACTGAAGGATTAATTAATATTCATATTGGCGTCACAAAATCCATGGGGCCAAAATGCACATCACTGCAGTGATGGGCACATATTTTAACCCAAGCCCTAACCCTAACTCAACCCTAATTACATGAAAATAGTCACTTTTATTTGCTCTGTTGTCTGTTGTAAGTAAATAAAAACAATGTATTACTCTCAAATAGACTAAAACTGTCAGCAGTTTATTCAATAATGGATGGTTGTGTTACACACTGAGTTCAGATGACAGCTTGTCACTTCACTTGCAGTTTTTTCAGATGCAGTTCCATAAACTATCAACATGTGAACTATGATTCCAGCTAAGTCTAAACTAATCTGAAGTAGTTTTGGCATCTTTTTGTATCGTTTTGCTTTTTTGAGCAAAGCAGTGAAGCCTCCACTTCCCTTTATCCATACTTTTGACCATTCCATTCATGAAAATGTGACATGTATGGAGCACACTTAGTGTGAAACCTCCATCTGCTGTTTTGAGGATGAACACTTACAATATTGTTTTTTTGTTGGATCAAAACCTTTCATAACTTTGCACAATTGTTTTTTGCAGGACGTGTTTATAGCAGCTTGTACATTTCTCCAGTAAAACCCCATTTGCAGAGCAGTTTGCGTGATCCTGCTGTTCTGGTCTCAGAATGCTCTTCAGATGGATCGACCCCACGTATCCCTGAGTGTTTGCTTTGCTCAGGATGCAGTTAAATGATCAAGTGGGGCTAAACCACTGCAGACTGTAAACTAATTAGGCTTAAAAGGCAAAACTGAGATGCACTAAACCTATCTTACAGAGAGAGATGTGTACGCTGATTTAAAAATAGATTGTCTTTTGGTCTATTAGATGAAGAGCAAGATGAAGAGCAGAGTGTGGAGCAGCTGGAGGAGAAGGCCAAGGGGGGTGATTCAAGAGCTCAGACCCTGGTGAGTAACAAATTTGGACATCTGGTATCTGGTACATATGGTTATTTCTCAGTCTGGCTCACTTCATTTTAAGATGATAACCAAAACTTCCACCGTGTTTTTGGAGCATTTAAGGGACAGTTTGTTTCTCACGCTTTATTTATTAAAAAGGAAATATGCAAATGCAAAGGATCTCCAGGAGATGGATTTTACTTTTAAGACACGCAAACTCTGAGAATATGAATTTACGGATGTGTCATTATGCAGCTTCATGTCTAACCACTACAGACTAAATGTTAAATTCAATATATTTTAAGAAATAAAAAAATGTATTTCTGCACCAGCTAACAGCGTTAATTTTTCTCAATGTGGTATCGTTTTCGGTGGTTTCCTAATATTTTACAGCTCGACAAACTTCTGGACTTAATTTTTATGCAGAAGCAAACGCACACAATTGATTGTGAGTATGCAAGAAATGAGCAATGGGGTTAAGATTAGAAAACAGACATCTGATACGAGTCTAAGGGCTTCAGCTGCCCCTGTTTGTCACCCCACACAGAGATGCATTCAGGAAGACGGTTTTCTAATACATTTCTATTCATGTGTCCACATGAAAACTGTGTAATGTGCAATGATCTGCTGGAGCTGCCTTAGTGCTCTCACAGAGTAAGCTGTCAGAGTTCTCATATCACTTGTTAGTTGTTAATGGCAGTTGTTCAATAACTAGATTATTGATGAATTACTTTGATTAAAAAGTACTTTAGGTGATGTCAAAAGTTTTGAAAACCTATTGTTCATATTTTATCCAAGTTCTGGATCTAGGAAATGTGATTCTGCTTCAAAACTGTTTCAGGTTTAAATCTGATGTCCATAATTATAAGTAAAAAATATTGCAATAAAAGAAAAACAAGATTTTTAGTTTTATTCGTAGAAGACAAAATGTTATGTAAATATTTTTTTCCTTTTATTTTTTCTTCTCATTTTTACATCCTTTACATAAACATAAAGAAATACTAATAACTTGCTATGTTTTTATTTATTACTTTGAGGTCTTTAATGGAATTGTTCAGCAATAAACATTTTTCCTTGACTCAAACTTTTGGTTTAAAAAAGACTACATTTTTTAAATAAAACGTCTTAAATAAATGCATCCTGACATATATATTTTTAGATAAAATATTGCAAAACAAAAAAGAAAGAATTTGACAAGATATCTAAAAAACCCTCAAATGACTTAAATTGAAATGTTAATTTTCATTTTATTTTTGCAAGTTTTCTCTTGGCTATTGAAAAATTTTGCTATCTTGCCAGATTTATTTAAATGTGTATTTCTTTATTTATTACTTTAAACTTTTGTCAGTCTTCTTTGGTATTGGTTTGGATTATTTATTATTTAAAAAATTAACATTTTTGAATATAAATTTTAATCAAATCCTGACACACATATTTATAAGTTAAAAATATTACAAAAAGTTGTAGTTGTAAAAGTCGACAATATATTCAGAAAACCTTCCAATGAACTTCAATTAAAGTGTTTTTTTTCCATGTTATTTTTACAAGTTTCCTCTCATCCTTACATCCTTTACATAAACATAAAAAATACAGCTAACTCGCCAGATTTGTTGTAAATTTATGTTTTTTTTAATTTATTACATTAAGCCTTTGAGAGTCTTGGAATTGTTCAGCAATAAAAAATATTTGAAGTAATAAGATTTAGATTAAAAAAACATAAACATTCTGTTACATTCTGGTTACACTTGAATCAGATACAAAGCTATGGCTTTTTCTTAGGCTAAACTTTGACCTTATGAGAACCATTATCCTTTCTGCTGTTATTACAGCTAGGCCAACACTACCTGATTCTTGCTGAAGAAAAAGACACCGAAGTAAATAACCGCCTGGCTGTAAACTGGTTAATTAAAGCTGCCAAGCAGGGGAGAAAGGGTGCAGCGAGAGTCCTCCGACGCTGCTGGGTCAAAAAGAAAGGTCTAGTTTGTGACATTTATCACACACATCTCTGCGTGTGAGTGTTTAAAGAAACAGCTCAAGCACAGTTCTCCATCTTTACCAGGAATCACTCCTGAAAATGAAGCTGATGTGCGCACGTTGTCAACAGAGAGTAAGTTTGAGCTGGCTGTTCGAAAAGCGGCCATGATGATGTACTGGAGGCTCAACCCTGACAAGAAGAAAAAAGTGGCTGTTTCTGAGATGCTGAAAAATGTCAGCCAGGTCAATGCGGTTCCAGGTAGGAGAAATGTGTCTGAAGATGCCTCCTGCACCACATCCAGTGTTTTTCTCGAAAAAACAGCAAAAATATATTTTCTAACCTACTTTGAGTTCTGTGTCATCCTTTGATTCAGCTGTCTTGGTTAAAACATAATATACGTTGTGCAAGAACCCTAACCTATAATTGTTGTATGCTGTGGTCATTCTCATCAATAGGGGATGGTGTAAAGAACATTTCTGTCCCAACTTCCGGCCAGACTCAGAAAGTGTTGGAGAGCATGGTCAGCAATGACTGTAGGTACAAAGACTTAGAGTAAGACTCACAATGCAGTTGTTCTTTTTCACAATTGTTTACTTTACCATGTTTAGCAAACCAGCTGGTGGACTTGGATGATTTTGTTGAGATGACAAAAAAGTATGCACAAGGTATTGTCCCATCTGCTTCTGAAAAAAGCCAGCCTGCTGCAAATACCGAAAGTCTTGCACCCCGAGACACTGGGAGGGAGGTAAGTTCGTACAGATGAATGGATTTTCAGAATTGTTATCGTTTGACTGTGTGCAGATATGCAGTTCTGAATAGGTTCTTGTCTGCGTTGTTGTGTTTTAAAGAGCAAGACTGAGACGGTCCCAACAGGTTACAAGAAGGTCCACAAAAGCTACTGGAGTTTTGGATGTAGTGGGATGATGCTGGATACTAAGCAGAGCGGAGCCATTAAAAAGGCCATGGACATGAAATCACGCTTAATGGTGTTATCAATTTGATTTTAAAATGTCCTCCGCATTTAAGTTCATGGGTTCTAAATGTTCCTGTGATGCTTCTCATCAGCTGCTCCAGTATCCTCTGCATGTCGTTGTTGAGATGAAGGAGCACCTGATTGACTGGGCATCGCGGGCAGGCGTGCAGTGGCTGAGCACCATCATCCCCACACAACACGTCAACGCTCTCATCTTCTTCTTCATCATCAGCAACCTCACCGTTGACCTGTTTGCTTTTGTCATCCCTCTGCTTGTCTTCTACCTTTCCTTCATCTCCATGATCATTTGCACTCTGAGAGTTTTCCAAAGTAGCAAGGTGAAGATTTTCTCTCATCTTTTTGCGTTTAATATTGATTGCCAACACGTGTACGTAGACATTTGACTTCAAACATCCAAATCACTGATCAACTGCATCCTTTTTTCAGGCTTGGGAGAACTTTCGAGCTCTGACATCTCTGCTGACTCGCTTCGAACCCAGCCTTGACGTTGAGCAAGCAGAAACCAACTTTGGCTGGAACAACCTTGAACCATACCTTTATTTTATCTTTTCTGTCTTTTTTGTCATTTTCTCCTTCCCCGTCGCTGATAAGAAATGGATTCCATGTTCTGAACTCTCCACCGTGGCCATCTTCTTCACCGCAGTGAGCTACAACAGCCTCAGCCCCACCGCAGCAGCATATGCACGCCAGGCGTTGTTCATAGAGGTACACAACAAGAGAGATCAAAGGATGTCTCAAGCGTTATTTAAATTACAGACATTCTTACATGTTGGATATTTGCAAAAGATTGTAAAAGTTGTTAAAAGTGCAATGAATTACAAATCACTTTTTAAAAACAAACGTATACAAAATACAATACAAAACTTGACATTTTGGATACAAACAATTTGAAAAGTCGTAAATTTAAAAAAATACATTTCTGCAATGCAGGTCTTATCAAATCTGTGTGGCCTGACGCAGTTACTGCCAGAGAACATGACAGCACTTCGATTCCTGGGACACACTTTCAGCATTCTGCCCCTTGGGAAATCTGTGGTTCTGAAGCTCAGTCTTCCCTGTATCCTGTATGTTTACCTATTCTGTCTGTTTTTCAGGTGAGTGAAGTTCACTATACTTTAAAGTCCCATTCCAATCATCTTTTGAGCTTATTTCAAAGTGTTTCTAGTAGTCTTTTACTTATAAATATGGTGTTTTAGCCAAAAAAAAAGACTGTCATTTTCTAGGGGATAGTTTCTGCAGAGCGACAGTAGTTCATCAGAAATTTGAGTAGGTCTGCCCCACTTCCTGTCACCCATCTGTTTACACGCTTTTCACTAGCTTACAACCCCTCACAACCCCAACCTAATTTTACCGGTGTAACAAAACCAGCAAGCAATACTGATGCAATCCAGCCGTACAGTTTTGAGCCCGATTCCAGCTCGGACAAGGAAAATGAAGAGGAGGCATTGGATTGGAACAGAGCAGGGAGCTTGTACCCTGTTAAATGTAGTTTCTAGGTAACAACTTCAGGCGTTTTCAATTTTTTTCGTCTGCTCCTGATTCACCACAATTTGAATAAAGAAATACCCAAATACTCAGAAATGCAATTTAAATCTTAATTTTCTTTCGCCATCACTAGACAAATGCCACAAGAACATGTTGAAAACACCCAAAACATGAATTTCATTGGAGTGGGTCTTTAAACATAGATCATCTATATGACTTTTTTTAATGTGTTGTCACATGGATGTTTTTTTTTTTTTTTTTTTTTTGCATCCTTACCCCCAAATCCGGCATCAGTATGGCAAGAACGCGTGGTTTCCATGGAACATACTGTGTCCTGATTCCCTACTTGGTTTGCTTCATGTGGTGTGAATTCTCCGTGGTCCTCCTCCAGAACTCCTCTGCAGTGGGGTTAATCCGCACCTGTGTGGCTTACTTTCTCTTCCTGTTTGCGCTGCCCATTCTGGCCTTTGGCCTGGCCACCATGCTCTTCATCCAAATGGTCAAGTGGTTCCTAGGGCTGGAACTGACAAAGATGATAGTAACTCTGGTGGTGTGCGCCCTCCCTGTCACTCTACGGCTCTGGACTCGGTTTAGCACCTCTATCCTGGATGTCTTCCGCTCCCTGACGCACAGAGGCCCCGTCAAGTTGATCTTACTCTGCATATCCATGGTGATCTTGTTCTCCTCGATCTATGTGTACCATTCAGAGGGGCAAAAGGTATACAACTCCACTCTGACTTGGAGTCAGTATAGTCAGGTTTGTGGGCCCCCAGCGTGGGAAACCAAAGGCATGGCCCAAACACAAATCTTCTGTAGTCACCTGTATGGCCACAGAGTGACCTGGACCGGACGTTTTCGACATGTCAGAGTGGCCGAGACAGAAAATGGAGCGCAGTCTGTCATCAACATGCTGCCGGTGTTCATGGGAGACTGGATGAGCTGCTTGTATGGTGAAACATATCCCAAATGTGAGCCAAGAAGTCCTGTGGTGACAAATCGAACTTCTGTGGCCATGGAGGAGAAGGGGGAGGAGGATGCAAATTCAGTATCAGAAACAGTTCCTCTGCACGCACTGCTTCAAATGCAGGAGGAGGAAGAGTTATGCCAAATAAAGGCTTTAGCCAAGCACACCTGCCACGTCAAGCGCTTCGACAAATACAGATTCGAGGTGACGCTGGGAATGATCCGAGAGGGAAGCGCACAGGCAGAAGACGCAGCCAGGGATATCATTCTAATGGCCAGTCATGAGTTTAGACAAGTTCTGCTGAATCTAAAGCCAGGTAACGTGGTGGAGTTTAGCACTAAACTGGAGGGCCGTCTAGGAGCGAGAGCTCCAGCCTTTGAGTTGAAAGCTATTCACTGTCTGGACTGTGTTTCTTCAGGGTGGAATGGGGGCAGGCAAGTAAAGATAGAAAGGAACTGGAGGCGCACCACCATGAAAGCCCTAAAATTTGCTTTTGACTTTTTCTTTTCACCATTCCTTTCTGCAAATATATCTGCTTAAAAAAGGAAAAGAAAGACTTGAATGAATTCCCTTCATAAATTGAGCCTTTTTCTCATAATGTTATTATGATAAACATCTTATCATATTGCTTGGAAACTGAGCACATTAAGATTTAAAAGATATTGTTTACTTTTATTATTTATTGTTATTATTCTTTAAACCAATCAGAGATTACAGAAATACAAGGAAAACTTGAGTTTCAATTATGCCAAACAATAAAATAAATGCTGCCAAACGCCCTAAAATGAATTAAACAGGTTGAAGGTTTGCAGAAATAAAGGGGGGAAAAGGCATTTTCTGTTAAAAGATGTAAATACAATTTTAAAAAAATTTAAAAGGGACAAAAGTTAAATCATTTGGGCTCAGTACACCTTAGTATGAGGTCATGAACCAAAAACAAAGACACCAATACAAAATTTAAAAGTCAAACCATTTTTAAGTCACCATCATTTTTAAATGAAGATCTTAAAACGTGACAGCGAATAAAAAGCAGTCATGAAAATGTTCCTTTTTTTAGGATATATTGATCAAATTTGGATCAATAGAACAATTGTTTCTTTTTTGTTTCAAGTTTTCTTACACAAGTAGACTACAGTTTGAGGGACTGAGGGAGGTAGTTGCAGAGAAATGCATCCTATTTACCTCTGAAATCCAAGATAAGGTTGAATATTTTGCATTTCTAATGATTTCAACGTTAAGATCCCTTGAATAAGGGTGGTTCCTCATGAGCTGTTCCAATACCACTGACGTTTGGTCACATTTTGAAACACTTAAAAACTAATATTTGCAAACTTAAGCTGTTGTCCATGCTGCAAGGCATTGCTTTTTTTAGGTTTGCTTTCCCAGTGTAAAAAAATAAAGTTTTTTCATTTATATTTTTTAAATCACAAACAATACTAAATGGTTGCAGAGGTTCGGCTGAACAACTAAAAAAAAACAACTCAAACAGGCTTTTCCATACAAAAACACAGAAAGTATAGTAGTCTTATACTTTTTCATTTATTTTTCCTTAGGTGTCTCATGCTGACAAAGATTTAACAGCTTTCCAAATTAAAAAAAGTTTGCAATTTCTATGAAAATTTATTTTACCGGAAAAAATGACTAAATACGGAACAAAGGTCAAATCAAAAAGATAACTTTAAAACACAGATATCAATCTTTAACCCTTGTGCTATCCTAGGCACTTTAACATTGGGAGTTGGGTCATCTAGACCCACTGGACAGTGCTCTGAACCTTTTTTCTTCAATGATTTGTGATCTTCACTGGTGTCCATGGATTACATGTAATCTTTCCACCTTTATCCACCTTTGTCATGGTAGGGAGAACACGTCAATGCAAGGGTGAGATCATCTAAGATAGCACAAGTGTTAAAGGGCCTACATCATGCAAAATCAACTTTTTTAAACTTTTAAGTGTATCAAAACGGTAATGTCTCACGAAAAACAACCTCAAAGTGGTATTGTGATCCGTTCGTGCATCTCTGAGTATTCCTGAGTAAACCCGGCTGCTGGCTGAGCACCAGCCCCTCCCACCCCGGGAGAATGAGTGGGATCACAGTGACATCACAAAGTTAGGAACAGCCCCTTCAAGGAAGAGTCCGCACTGCCAGCAACGTCCCCAACTTAACACACACCATTTTCTCCGCAGAGCTAGCCATGAGAAGCAAAACGCTTTCTTTGTTTTTTTTTGCACAATATGCACATCCATCTTTGTAAAAGTTCAGATGTTTGTTTTCATGCGTGACAGGTAAACACGCTGCTGAGGTCGGCTCTAGCCCTTGTGCTATCCTATGAGGTCCAGATGACCCGATCCTTACATTGACATGTCATCCCTACCATGACAAAGGTGGATAAAGGTGAAGAGGATTTCATGTAATCCATGGACACCAGTGAAGATCACAAATCATTGAAGAAAAACGTTCAGCCCACTGTCTAGTGGATCTAGATGACCCTACTCCCAATCTTAAAGTGCCTAGGATAGCACAAGGGTTATTTTGTGGTTATGAAATGAGCGGCACCCACAAGGAGCAAAAGGCCTCAGAGATCGAGTCGTCTTACTTCCGCGTAAGAAAATAAGCTTGCAAAAATAACTCATACTTCATGAAAAAAATCATTCTTTGGTTAGCCAATGGTAAAATATTATCATATATAAGAATATAGTTTATTCTGAAAGACTTATGAATAGATGTAAACCCTTTAAACTCTGGAAAAGAACTGTTTTGATGGCTGAACTGCTGCACTCTGGAATTTAAAATTATTTCTTATGACTATAAAGACTAATTTGTCCATTCTAAAATTGCAAAATAAGAAAAGAAAAGTACAAACGTGAGTGTTGTCAACAGCTGCAGAGGAACAAAAATTGCATTAAAAAATTCCTAACACACATGTTTCATGTATCATATTCTGTTTTATTAATGCACATTCTTTTCATCCATCTCATTTAAGTTGTCTTTGTAATGTAGGTCTTTTTAAAAGTTTGATAGTAGCACTGAGTAATGGCATGCTGCTGCTGTGAATCTAAATCAAACATCCTTGTCCATTAGTGGAAGACAACGATGAGGGTTTGATTACAGCTGGCAAAAACCTTCTTTCTGCTGTTAACAGTTTTGTTGTGGGTTTTCATGTTTATTGTTGTACTCTGTTAAACCAATGTATGTACATTCAAGAAAGTAAAGATAAACTTCAGAACAAATGGAGGGGCCATCATGATCAATTCATCTTTTCCTAGACATAAATTCAGAAAAAGTGGGAATACCTTAGGCACAAATACAGATGTCACATTGAAGGAGAGACATTTCACCTTGTCTTCAAAAAAAATTTTGACTTATTTTGAATTTAACAACAGAAAAAAGCTTTAAAAAGTTTGAAAACTGTTCTTTTTTTTTTTTTAAAGCACCTGGTTACAAGTTCACCAGTCATTGGGAGAGGTGGATCATTTATGAAAAAGCTATTTCTTTCCAAATGTGCTGCATGTTTTCAGATTATGAAGGGTCAAGCAAGCTAACTGTGCTGCCCTTCCTCCAATGATCTTTTTCCCTCCTCATCTCCAAATGTGAAAAACCACAAAACCCCTTGGCCTAGCCACAAAAAGTAAACAACCTTTAGTTTATGTTCTTAAACGGCTTGCATGCAATGTTCTATAATCAAAGCAAGTTTTAAAACGCTGCCACCTCAGAGCACTAACATCACAGAAAATCCATTATAGTTTTTGACCAATGCGCCCAGAGATTTCTTGAAATTCTGATAATCTTTTGATGATATATGCCATAAGTGACAAGTTTTTTTATTTACCGTATTTTTTTCGCAACAGATCTGGTATGTCTGTGGGAAGCAGAAACAAACAGGAACTTAATTTGGGGTCATTTGATACCAGTTGCTGCAGTTAAATTCAAAATGAAACTGTAAATAATTCATTCTGAATTTTTATTCCGAATTATTTTTTGAATAAAACCAAAACACCAATCCAAGAAAAGATTGAGATGGAAATAAAATGTGCTCTTCCTGTGCTCTAATTCTTTGACTCACATTAAATCCACCAGGACCAAGGACACTTGAAAACAAAATGATTCATTGTAAGCACTAAAAGAACTTGTCGCACAGTTCATGGAAACCTGCACATCCATTTCATGTGGTGTTTTCAATTTTGTGAGGTACACTGTGTGGTAAATAAATCCTGTGATTTTGCATGATTAATTCACAACCTTAATGTTTTAACATTTGAGTGAAGTACATCATGAGTTATTGCACCGACAACTATCTCTGACTAGAATTAGACCCAAACACAGGTCAGACTTAGGAACTTCTTTATAAACAATGTGCAAGTTTTCTTGATTGTGAGATCCCTTAATATGTGCTTACACACTATAAATAAACTGTCCTTTTTTTTAATTCAGTACTCAGTCTCAGCCATTGACCTTGCAACAGATGCTCCCTTCCTAAAGTGTAATTATTCACCATAAACAGTACACAGACTCCAGACGTACAGAAATTCAATCCAACATACAGGTTTCAAAGACACAAAACAAGTGATTTGTTGGTGAACAATTTACCCATTTCCTTTTTAACAGCCAGCAAAAACTATCTAGGTATTGCTTCACAAGATATCAGAAATGCACAGCCGTTTAATAAATTAGATCTCACAATCATTGCAATGCCAAAACAAAAGTCTGTCAGGGACCCAAACTGGAATCACTTTAAAAATAAATACGTATTTACAGTTAAATGTAAAAAGAAAGTTGTTTCCTGTAGAAGATCTCAAGTGTTAAAGCAGACTGTGCTGCTCTGCTTTTATTGCAAAGTGAGACTGTGGGCCAATAAAGCGTGCAACCTCCATGAGCACTGCTCTGAAGGAGAGAATATAGCTGTTGTAGCCTATCAGAAGAAGACAAACATGTTGTTTTTTAAAGAATGTTCCACATTTAAAACGCTTTGATGAAGAAGTGCTCTGTGCTCCTCAGTCCCAAAGCTATCCCAAATATGAGCGCCTGATGCTACCGAGCACACAGTTCATTTCTGCAGGAGAGCACATCAGTGACTGGTGTAACGGTGTGTTATCATCAGCTCAGTCATTGCAGATAGAGGTGTCCCCGCACCTCGTTCAATTCCCTACAGTGGGAAACTGTCTAAATATTCCTTCAAAAATTAGGAAAAGTCACTAGAGATTTATCTCAGAGCTGAAAAAAAAAGTGGATCTAACCTGCGTCGACCATCAAGAAACTTCAATAAAAATGTCAAGATCGGTCTGTGAGTGGGTCCGATGTCGTCCTCTGACTGTTGGGTTTCACCTCTTGCACTCCGGCCTCTTCCCCGTCATCCAAAAACATGCATTTTGCGGTGGTTGGTGAATCTAAGTGAGTGTGAGCGTGCATGGATGCTTGACTCTGGATACAATATGTCCTGAGGGTGGACCCCCAACACCATCCTGAAGAATTTAGCATTAATGAAAAAAAATCTTGCATTATGATACTCAAATCCAAAAAGGCTACATCTTGATGTTGTTAAACAGCATGGCTTTGAAATAAAGACTCCCATCTTCACATGCCATTCTCAAGTGCCTACATTCAAAGGTTTTTAAGGTGATTTTTCCTTTTTTTTTTGGACAGACAAGAAAAAACCTTCATCTGCCACCTTCTTCCTTCCCTTTCTTGTCATTGTGTTTGAGTGTCTGGGTTTACGCGATCCTGAAAGATGTACAAGTTGTTGGTGGCGGCTATGGCGATTATATTCTCCGACGGGTGCCACGCCATGTGCAGGATTTTCTTGGTGAAGTCCAGGCTGTCCACGCCCACGTCGCCTCGACGACGTTTACCACCGGTATACACGCGCCGAGTCCTCAGCACAGCCCGAGGCTTGCTGCTCTCCCGCCAGGCCTCCAGCGTCACACCTCGCCCCGTCTCCCTATCGAACATCCGGAAGAAGCTGTTGTAGGCACCCGTCATGATCACGCTGGGGGGTCAGAAAAATAAAGTTGTGAGGCGGATGGCTGAGTAAGGCAGAGGGAAAAAAAGACTAACTGAGGAGAAGAAGAATGACGATAAGTCTACAAAGCTTGTCTCTGGTATTGATTTAAACATCAGACATTGACAGAGGTCGGGCATTACGGAGGCACAGGAAGTAGCATCCGACAGACTCAGCCAAACACTTTGCTTTCAGCTGTACTCACAATGCAGTAAATCCTGTTTCCCTAGAGCTGCTCACCTGTCGGAGCTGTTCCATACACACTCAAACTTGTCAAAGATGCAATCATTTTCGTAGAGGGAGCACAGCTTACTCCTCAGATATTCATGCACCTGTGGATGTGGCAGAAAGACAGTTATTACATCTTTGGGAGACCTAGATAAATCCACCAAACACCTGCAAGAAATGACAAATTTGGGCTGCAGCTCTTGTTCAACTGAACAGGAGAATAAGCAACAATCAGATGATTTGATGTATCTCATTGAATAGGGACATATATAAAAACATAGACATACTACACAGCAGCAGTCCTAGGCCCATATCATAATACATACATAATACTAATTTGTTCCTAGAAAGGCTTTTATTTACAAGAATTAGACTAACAAAAATGAAAATACAAAACAAAAATTATTGCTAACAATTACATAAAACAATAAAAAAAAACCACAGAGACACATCAGAAGGCTAAAGATTGAGAGGCGCTGCTGCTGGTACAGCCTATTCTTTGTTCCTTTAAAGGACTAAAACTGGTCACAGACTTCAAATTCGTTGAAAATAAATTTAAAAGTCTCACACCTTTTACAGAAAGCGCAACTTGAGCAAAAGAAGCTTTGCAAAAAAGGAACCTAACAGTTTTTGTGTTAGACTGCTCTGGTAGATCTATTGCAGGTCTCTAAGTTATAAATAAAAGTCCCAAAAGGTTTAGGTGCCAGTTCACTGAGACATTTAAAGATCATTTGTAAAACAATAAAATGGATAAAAACTAGAAAATGTCAAAGTTTTGTTGTTTTTTTTAAAAATGTGACAGTGGTGGTGTTTAATTGCCCGATTATAGAGACTTGCCACCGGGTTAAGCGTGATTTGGTTGGATTTTGATGCTGCTCACACAAAATAAGAGCACAAGCGTTAAATCCAGTTCTATCTTACTTGGTATGTTTCCACAGGGCCTTTTTCCATGTTCAAGTCCCAAACCTTGGCGGTGAGGTAATCTCTCGTCAGCAGGTAGCGGCCATTGTGACTGAACTTGACATCCGACACGGAGGAAATGATTTCTGAAAAGAATGAGCGGTTTCCTGGATCTTCAGGTTCTTCAAAAACTGGAGAGAAAAAAAAAAAAAAAATATATATATATATATATATATATATATATATATATATATATATATATATATATATATATATATATATATATGTTAACCTTTTTTTTTATACTACCGACATTTATTATGCTCATAATCTCAGCAGCATGCTCACGTTTGGTGTGTTTGTCACAAAGCGCAGAGGCCCTCATGTCACAGAGGCGCAGGGTTCCCTTGCTGCTGCTGTACACAAACAAGTGGCAGTGTTGCGGGTGAAACTCTGCTGCTGTTATCACCTCCGTCAGATCCTCCATGTTGGTGGGTTTGATGTCTACAATGTCTAAGAGGAACCATCAAGGAAAACAAGTGGAAAATGTATTGATTGCCAAATAGATACAGGGGAACTAGGTATTCTGGGTATTACTGTGGGTATTCTGTAAGACGTGCATCCATTCATCTGAGTGAGTCTGCAGGATTTTGAAGGGATGTTTACATCCTCACGCAACCAGGTTATGATCCACCGCCAAAAAATATCCATGCATACTCTCTTTGTTCTATTTGTCTTAGTCCTGCGTGGTTCAGTAGAAAGAGAACTGCTGAGTAAATTATTTAAACTCGTCTTTCATAGATGCTTCTCTGATTTTCTAGGTCAGCTTCCATTTAAAGCGGATAACACTACATTCAGCCAGAGCAGACTGCTAAACCCTGTGCTGAATACACACTTTGGAGCTCCATACATGCAAAACTATTCATGCATTATTTGTATTTGCAATATAGCATAAATTCTGAAATACCTAGCAGTATTTTGGCTGCAGTGGCAATAATAGTTAATTTGTTCTTTACAAAGCCCATTGAGAGGACTGTTGTTGTGAATTTGGGCTTTACAAATAAAATGGAATTGAATTGAATTGATTACAGTGTTTGCAAACTATGCCAGGTTGAAGTCATACCAAATTATTAGGAAGCTAAACAGCAGTAAAGCTCGGTGCATAGGATTTCTTCGTCTATTTGCTCCTATTACTATATTCCTTTTTTTTGCATCTTTGGAACACTGAGTTTACAAAATAAAAGCAGATTTCTTTTACCAAAGTTTGATCAGAATCTAACTGCTATAGAAAGTTAGAGAGTTCATCTATTTTCCTTTCATTAGGATTGTACCTGACAAGGAATACACATAAAAAATTGAGAAAAATAATCAAGAGTTTCTCCGAGCAAAAGCGATACTTTTAAAAAATGAAGGCAACGCTAATGTTGGTTGTAAAGGATACTGAAACTACGATCTGTGATGCCCAAGTGCCACATGTTGATACGGAGGTCATCAGCAGACAAATAGGTCTCTCCATCGCTGTTAACAGAGATCGAGTTGACATGGTACGTATGTCCATTAGAGAAAACCCGCCTTGGACGGACTTCTACCATGAGGTCTGTTGGCTTTAGCACCGGGACCTTTGAAGGGCAGAGGTGAAAGAAGAAAGAAAACATTTTCTTTTTTTTATCAACAAACTGAAGGTGAAACTTCTATGGGGAGTGCAGACTGATTTACCTGCAAAGAAGTGATGGTAGAAATATCTTTAAGCCGTCCCTCCTCATCTTTCAGGTTGTATCCCTCTGGTCTCTTGTCTCTTTCGCTCACTTTCCACAGTTTAATGGTCTTATCTGTCACAAACATCCAAAAGTCACAAAAAGAGCTTTTAGTTTATAGAAAAAACCTTGCGTAATACATTTATACCATGCAAGATACGGTTTTGAGAAATTCTACTCCAATTCTCTGATTTAATCCCCAAAAATAAATTCTGCAATTTACCACTAAGAGGACAGTGTCAGGATTATATTGAAAAGCGCCCCAAATGCAAAAAGAACAAATTAACGATAAAAGATTATTTAAAAAAAACAGTACAACAAAAAAAGACGGTTTGCTGGAAGATTGAGTGTCACCGTTGGTGGAGAGGAGAAAATGTGCGGCGTTCTGCTGCGGCAGCCATCTGATCTTGTTGATTTTCTCCTCTATTTCCAGACTCTTCAGGTAGTCAAAGTCTGGCTCGTGACTTTGGAAGGTGCTGTAGACATTGTACTCCCCCGAGTCTACAGTCTCCCCCGTCTCTTCCGATTCCCCTTTAGACTGAAGCAAGAGAAGGAAAGACATAACCTTACGTGAATACATTTACTGCACGTATGTTTTTTTTTTTTTTAACTAAAACTCTGCTAAGGCAAAGGGAATTGTGACTGTGATCCAGGTAACCTGACCTCAGACTCTCTTTGAAAGATGACAACTCTGCCACCTTTATCCCCTGTGGCCAGCAGGTCCCCTGTCTGGTTGAACTCCACCGTAGAGATGACATCAGCTGCAAGAACCGGGGGAAAAATTAAAACTGAGTGGGACGACATGTTGGATTAAGAGTAGATTTGGAAAAAGATAAAGGAGTAGATATTGGGCAAAACTGAAGCTGTGTCATTACAAATAAGCAATCATAACAAGGCTTTTTAATCCTACGTTTGTGATCGGAGCCAGCAGGGACGCACCTTCAGTGACATAGTCTCGTAGAAAAGTGTGGTTGATTTTGGGGCTCTCTGCGACCTCGCCCATCTGAAGCTGAGGAAAGGTGACCCGCCAGCACGCCCGTCCTGAGAGGAAGGGTCCAATCCGTGATCTCTCTTCCCACCCAGACTCCGCCCATGCTGCTAGGGCCTACCAGAGCGGCCTAAAGCACGGCATCCTGGGGAACCGGCCGGCCAGAGAGAGAGGAGAGGTCGTGAAAGGGGAGATGAAGAGGGCGGACGGAGAGCGTTTGGAGAAATCATAAAGGAGAGATTCAGGAGGGAAAATGAAAAGGACGGTGATGAGGACAGCTTTGGAAAGCAAAGACGAGGTTTAGGGTTAGACAAGGTAAACAACGTGCAAAAGAGTAACATTTAAATGACACATTTGACCCTCACTGACAGCAAGGACACATAGGTGCTGAAAAAGTAAACCCAAACAGGGGAAAATCATCAACCAACACACAACAATTAATCTTTGCGTGAGCTACTGCATGCATACACGGGTGAGTTCAGGACAATTCACTCCTTGAAGCTGCACCAGTGGTTATAAATGATCCCAGGGTGTGGTAGCCATGCCTCTTCTCTACCTTACTGTCCTTTTCTCTCACACACACGCACGCACACATGCCAACACATTTCTCAATCAGACAGTCCTTGACGGAGATCAAGGGAGAATGTGGAGGCTTGCCTGTGCTGCAGGAAGGAGAGAAGGAGGGAGGGAGGCCTCAGCACACCTACCAGTTCGCCTGCTGATGCTGCTGCTGCTGCTGCTGCTGTTCCAGCTCCTGATGCATATACACGATCCTCTGCTGCAGTGTGAAAGGCCTGCGCACGTCCGCTGACGGAGGGGGGAAGGAACAGAAAAAGACAGAGCAAGGGTGGTGGCAGGAGGAGGAGAGGCAAAAAGGAGGAGAAGAAAGAGAGGGATAGCAAAGGAGGATAGAGGACCTCTGGCTGCTGATGCCGTAGATCTGCTTCTGTGCAGCATCCACGGTGTCATGGCAGACTCCTCCTGGAGCAGCCTATCACGGAACAGCTGTCAGCGATGGGCCTGCCCACTGCAGGTGGTGAGGAGAGGAAGCGTCCAGCAGAGGGCGCCTTCCCTAAAAACAACCATCCATAACTATTTTACGTAAAAAATATGTAGATAAAAAGTATGTATTTATTTGAATGTATTGTTCGGGTTAGTATTATTAAACGTATTATTTATTTTTTGACATCCATGGGTATTTTATTATTATTTTGTGGGGACGTTGTAGAATTTTTTTTTTAAATAAAGTAATTAACGGTCTAACTTCTGACTGGTTTTTGCCCAAAAAAACAATATAAAGTCCAAAAAATATCAAAACTAACCTTTCATATAAAGCTTTCCATTTTTTTGTGGTGGTGGTGGGGGGGGGGTATTAGCGAACTGAATTTGATCAGATTTCAAAGGCCTAATTATCCTAGTCATTTTTTGTCATGTTTAACTTTTATTATTTTTCCGTGTTTATCTTTTGTTGAATAATTTCTAATTCACATTTCCTTTGCTGTATGTATTTAGTATTACATTTTTATGGACATTGCTGTGTTTTGCGCTTATCTTCTGTGTTTATTTAAAAAAAAAACATTTAAAGTTGTCCTTAATCCCATCTTCAGTGTTTGCACACATTGAATCTGCTGCATTCTCAAAATGGTCGATTCCTAGGAGAGCTAACACTGACCCTTGACTCAAGCCATTAATTCTATCCTTAAGTTTAAATCTTGTTCTGAGTAAACCCGTGGCGCAAGACCGGCTAAATAAAGGTCTGAGGATTAGCCTCACGCAACAAGCTCGGCATAGATATCTGCTTTCCCGGAGGTCACTGGTCGTTCTCTCTGCAGGTGATGACCTGCCTTTTTCTGCGCTGAGGCCAAGCAGACATGGAGCCTGCAGGAGCGCGCGCCGGCTCGCCTCCAGCTCGTGGAGCCGGCGCAAACATGTCCCTCCGCGGGTCAGCGGCGCGTGAGCCGCCGGTGGTGCGGGGAACCGGGTGGCTCTTCTCCCCACTATGGAGTCCGAGGACCAAGAGGCGCGGCGAGAATTTTGGAGGCGAGATGTCAAGCGACCAAGCGTGGCTGGATGACCACTCGGACTTTACTAGGGCCTACTTTTCACGCAGATCTTCGGCGTAAGAATTTGTAAAGTTGGATGTTGGGTTACGAACTGAACGAAGGATGTTGGAAAATGTTAACTTTCGCTTTTTTAAGACCCTCTCTGATGAAAATCATAATTTAGTATTTTAACACTTTTTGTAGCATTTCCTGATGATTGAGGACGTGAAAACATTTAAGTTGAAATTGCATTTATGAACAGTGGCGGACTTAGCTGTTTGGGGCCCCCAAGTAAACCACAACATAGGGCCCTCTGCAGGGGTCTTTAATCTTTTTTTTTTTTTTATTCTTACCTAGGATGAAACATCCATAAAATAACTACTTTATCATTCTAGTTTTAGACATCTTCACTGTTAATCATCTAAATGTTTTGATAAGCATCTAAAAAGTCAAATTCCATTAATTGTTAAAGAAATGTTTTTTTATGTACATGATTTTTTTCTTGACAATATAATATAATTTTTTGGATGAAAGATGTGTTACACAATCACTCTCTAGTAGGAACAAATGATGGTCTTTTGTCCTTTCCCTAGTTTTTCCGGGTTTTACCAAAGATAGCAAAGAAACAAAAATATTTTAAGACCAGTTTTGCTCATGATGGAGGACGAATAAGAAAACTTAGCTTAAAATTGCATTTCTGAATATTTCTTTATTCAAATTGTTGTGAATCAAGAGCAGACGAAAAAATGCCATTTGAAAAAGCTTGTAAATGGGATTTAGAACCTACAAGCTCTCTGCTGTGCTTCCATCAACTTGTAAACAACAAGATCCATGGACGTCTTAGTTTTCCGGAGCTGGCATCTGGTTCAAAACTGTATGGCTGTATAGCTCCAATATTGCTCGTCATTTTTGTTGCCCTTCTAACATTTGTTCGGGGGCATCAGGGGCTGAATGTGGGCAGGGCTACTGCACACCAACAGTCCCATCCACAACACATTTTTAAGGAACTACAGCCCCTGTGTCCTAGAAACCACTGGGAATGCTTTAAAAAAATAGATCAAAAGATGATTGCAGAGGGACTCTAAATTATAGTGGGTTAAGAATCTACTTTATACATGCATAATGAGTTTTCAACTCCGGGGGCCCGAAAGTGTTGGGGGGAACCATGGTAGCTCCACCCCTGTTATTGAGTATTTCTTTACTCAAATCGTTGCGACACAGGGGCAGACAACAAGGAGAGTTTAATTGTGATGTCGAAAAATTGCTAGGTGGACCACAGTCCTTGCTCCAAGGGGAGCGGAAAGGGGACGGAGTTGCTCTGTGCCAACGGTCCCACCCACAACTCAGAGGCAAATCTCTGATTAACTACTGCGGCGAAACTATGTTGAAAAAAATGGCGCAGGTTCTTAGATTTTGGCTAAAAGCTGCATAAACCACTGGGAACGTTTTTTAGATCAAAAGATGATTGGAGTGGGTCTTTCAAATTTTGCTTTCAAGCGTTTCATTTTACTGTTAACAGAATGTCCTTTATAAATAATACAAAAAGAAGTGAATTGTATAACTGTGCTGTGATTTCAGGGTGAGTGTCCCCCCAGCAGATATGTCACGACTGATGTCACCAAGAATCCCCAGGAGCACCTCCGACCATTCTAAGCTGCTCCTGGCTCCTCGCCGTAGAACGTCACTTCCTGCTACCTGCTCCCACTTTGACATCTCTTCTCAGAGAGACAGGCTCAAGCCTTTCTGTTCAAATCTCAGTCCCCCTGAGTGGATGGATCAGTGGTGTCATTCTCCTTGTGCACCCCGCTCTTCTCGGTCCTCTCGTTCCTGTCTGTCTCCCTGCAGACCTCTGTCTCCCATATGCCCTACATCTCCTGATTTGCTGTGCACTCCAAAGATTTTACCCCCGGTTTCATTTGAAACTGCAGCCTGTGGGCACAATGAAGGATGCCCATGGAAGATGGGTCTCCTAGGAGGGGGCCTGACGTGGATGGGATCCGTGGCAGAGCTCTGTCAAGGAGCTGTTGACCATGTTGGGCAGCTGCTGTCAGCTGAAAGGGGTTCCCTCTCTCTCGTTAAAAAAGACTGTGACGAAAAGAGCAGCTTGGAAGAAGTGGTCGCTTTAACATCATTTGGGGGCTGCAGTGAGCACAGCCTGCACTGCCATGCACATCAGGAGCTGCTTAAGAGTATTATGGAATGCGTCTTGGCAAGGGAGGCACCAATGAACCTGAGAAATGCATCTGAGGTAAGTCTATGCACTAATGATTTGATTCATATAATTTGAGGTTGACGATATGATTTATAGTTGATATTGGTTCATTTTTAAAAATTTGATTCGATCCAATTCACTGACCTACAATCGATACAGGACATCTTTAGCCAAGAATTCAACCAGTGTGACTCAGAGATAAATACCAGGGTAGTTCAGTACAGTACAGGTGATGTTTTCCAGATTCCTTGAATTTCTTACAGGATAATCAAGTGTAAATTTATATGTGCACAAACAACAAGTAATGGCAAATCCATTCACATATTAGTTTGATAAAGTTCAGCCTACTGTTCCTCCACATCAAAATACTACAAAGGCAACATTATTAGAACATTCTAGAACACTGTATGGTCACATGTCTTTGCAAAATTCAAAGTGTTTCCACACGTTGGACTGAAATGATGGACCGATCATTTTTTGTTGTCATCACATGTGTGTTGTCCACTGTGAGGCACTTGGTCGTTTTTACATTATTGTAAAATAAACCTATCGTCCCTCAATCCAAATGGTATTTTCCAATATCAATAAAACTGATTGATTTCATTTTGAAACGATTTTATAATGGTATAGTTCAATTAGATTAATATCTTGCCTCAGCCAGATCGATCTGGTTGGATCGGAGGACTATAAATCGCTTCAATGGTTATGTCGATTTATCGTTACACCCCTACTATGCAAAAATGTCACAAGAGCACAGTCTTACTCTACAAAACACATGAGAAACATCCACATATGGAAGGGATTCTCCACCTAGTAGCCTACTTTCCAGGCATGTAAGAGTTTGCCAGAGAATCCCTGATTTGCAGCCACTCTTAATCCATTTAGACGTCTCTCACTGATAACTTCCGATTAGTCTTTGGGGATGGAGATGTGCTATAGAGCAGTGCACCGTTGGAGCATGCACACACACACCTATGTCGCATAAAGGTTTACAGCTGGTGCCCTCTCTAGCCCTCCTCCTCACCAGCAATGTCATTAGGGATGAGAGCCAATTCCTGGGAGAAATGAGAACAGGTAATCCTAGAAGGAATGGGGCGTGACGGAAATTTTCTGGGCTTACAAACGAATTATATCGGGTTAGGCAGCAGTTCTGTGAAAACACCTTGCAAGAACATGCATTGGACTTATAAGCATACCTGAAGAACATGGCAATTTGGTCTTATCTAAATAGTTTCTATATATGCATCTGCAGGACTTTAGGTTCAACATGGTTAACAACCAGCCATCAAACATCAAGACAGTCTTAAGTGTTCCCATCAAGAACCACAGGAGAGAGGTAATATTTCCTCTTTCTAGACCATTTTTTTGTTTTTCTTTTCTTTTCTTCTATTTATTGACAGATACTGCAAGTACTGTACTGCACAGTACAGATCTGCAAGATGTTTTTCTTCTATGTACACTCCAAGTTTTAGAGTTCTACAAAATTTTAAGGATCCAAATTTGATAAAGAAATGGTTTTGTCTGCGCAGCACTTATGTCGCACAGCACTTTGTAAAGGACATGTTTATGTTAAAAAATGAAAACTGTAAATGTGTGTTTGTGTTTCCAAACAGGTGATTGGTGTGGTGGTTATGACCAATAAAAGAAGCATCCGTGATGGGTCGCTTTCTGCCTTCACCAGCTTGGACGAAAAGGTAACATTTATGCTGTCATGAGAGATACGTTTTCTTCTTTCTGTCCCCTTTCATTTTCATCAAAGACAAGAATGTTGTGTTATTTATTGTTGTGTGCTGTGAAAATGAAATAAATAAATGAAATGAAAATAAAACGTCAAAGAATAATGCATTAAGTCCCACTTTGATCATATTTTGATCAACTTTCAAACCGTTCCTTGTGGTCTTTTAATTATTATGTCAATTTTAGCCAAAATGGAAAAAATCTGTCATTTTCTAGGATAAAGTTGCTGCACCATTGGGACAGAGCCCCCACCCCCCCTTCCCCTCACCGTTGCCAAGAACTCATAGCAGGGATCTTGTGGCCCACCCAGCATATTTTCTGGATCACAAATAGGCTCTTTTTCTTTTATTTTTTTTTGTCTGTTTCTTATTCACAATGATTTAAATAAGGAAAAACTGAGAAATTCAATTTTAAGCTAAATTTTTTTAATATGTCCCTTATTATCAAAAAAATGCCACAAGAACATGTTAAAAACACAATTTTCATGGCAGTGGGTTTTTAAAGGATTTGTAATTAAGCATCTAATGTTATAATTATTTTCTTGTCACATCTTTTCATGTTTTATCTCTAAATGGAAATACCCGTATTTTCCGGACTATAAGTCGCCCTTTTTTTCATAATTTGGCAAGGGGTGCGACTTATACTCCGCAGCGACTTATATTAGAACTAAATTGAAATAAATACATTGTTAACCCTCCTGTTATATTCATTTGTGAGGAACAGAGATGATGTTCCTGGGCCAATTTGATGTATGAGGTATGTTAAGGTTTAAGAGTATGATAAGTGACTCAGAGAATCAGCAAACTTTTTTTTACAGTAAGATCTTGAAGGCTAACAACATGATATTCTATTTTCCAATGATTTCATAGATTCAGAAATGCAATAAAAATGACAACTGTTTCTACAAATACAGGATGAAAACAGAGTATTAGTTGGCCAATGATGCTTCATGAAAAGAATAAATAAATAAGTATGAGAAAGAATTACTGTGAAATTATGAGATAAACAGTCTGCTATGATTGTGTCATATGAGGTTATGAAAGTTATTAGTTCTTGGTCTCAGATTTTGTCAAATAAATTTCCCGTCAAAATGCGACTTATAGTCCAGTGCAACTTATCTGTGTTTTTTTCTACTTTATAATGCATTTTTGGGCTGGTGCGACTTATACTCCGGAGCAACTTATAGTCCAGAAAATACGGTAGGTATGAGCTTCCAGCTTTAAACAGGCCCTTATCTTTGTCAACTTTCTTCATTAGGTGTTGTCCAATCACATGGATGTGCTGGGAATGGTTCTGGATAACATCCAGCTGTATGAGAGTTCAAGACAAGAAGCAAAACGCAGTCATGTAAGACACAGAGCTACTAAGCCACAGACTTCTTTTTCTGTTTATATTTGTAGGAATGTCTAAACCATAGGAGGATTTTGGTATATAATGTACATCTCTGTTTGTATAAATGACAGGCTTTGATCAAGATGGCTCAGGTGTTATCAAGGGAACACCATTCTTTTGAAGTTCTGCTGAGTAAGATGGCTGCCACCATCATGCCCTCCACAGGTGCTCAGTACTGCACCATCTTCATCCCTGCAGATCAAACGTCAGTCATTGATAATAAGGTGAATCATCCGTGGTTTGACATTTTTATTTTAACAGATCAATGAATCTGATTTTATTTTTATCTATGTTGCTGTAGCTCACTGTTTTGAGCAGATATCACTTGTTTTTGTGTCTGTGATGGACACTAGGACAGTTAACATTCTGAACCTCTGTAGGTTCATTAGTGGGTGTGTTTATATGTTCTTGGGTAAAAACAAATAAAATGGTTTAATTTATTTTTCTTGCATTATTAGTTATTATCTCCTTTTAGTTAATATTTTACATTTTCAATGATTTAGTACAAGTCAGTTGAATTTTATTCTAAAGACTGAAAGTTTGATGTTAGCTATGACTATGTGCAGTATCTTGATATAATTACAAGAAGGGAGTTGCAGTTTAATAAGGTGAAGGCAAAACCAGAGTCGATTAGTTGTCACACACCTACGTGTGGGAAATTTGCTCGGAAGCCATTTGTTGGTTTATTCCCCCAATTCAACCCCTTAATGCTGAGTGTCAAGCAGGGTCCCATTTTTAAAGTCTTTGGTATAACCCAACTGGGTTTGAACCTATCACCCTCCAGTTTCAAGACGGACACTCTGCCACTAGGCCACTGAGTTGAAAAACTACTATGTTAATGTATCATTTTCTGTGTTTAACTTGTGTTTATAATAGGTTACATTTTCGCGTGTTATACACTTGGAGTGTGAGGAGCTTGGAGCAACTTGTCAGATCTATAGAAGGTATTTTCATTTTTCGTTCCTTTTTTTATTTAGGATCCTCATCAGTATTTCACCTATTTACTGTTGTTTTTCTTTTTACACAATTCTGGAAATGTTCCTCTTTTTTAGGGAGCGCGACATCAGTGATATTGACCCATCATATGCATGTCAAACACTGAAGACTATGAAGACGCTAAATATGGCAAAATGTTCCGAAGAATCGGTGAGAAGCATTATCTGCTGCCCTGTTAGAAATGAGAGATCGGAAAATGTTATTGGTAAGTCCCTTCCTTTTAGCCGCCATTATTGAACATTAATAATTGAATCTGTTGGTTATTTTCATGGTTTCACATCACAAACTTGAATTTTGATAGTTAAAGCAGTAGCATTTTACAGTGTTTTGACTAAATTAGAAGCTGCTTGAAAGGTTTTTGTCACCGAACAATACTTTTTTTCTATCATCTAGCTGTGTGCCAGCTGATGAACAAGCAGAGCAAAGACTCTGATGACTTGGAAGCTTTCAACAGATATGATGAGTGCCTCCTGGAAGACCTGGCCGTCTACTGTGGCTTGGCCTTACAATATTCTGAGGCCGTCCATATCACAGAGGTGCGACGAGCTAGCGTAAAGGTCACACAAGAGGTAAGAAATCTAACTTAGTCATGGTGATCATGCCTTCCCAAAATGGATTTGTGGTGATACACACATACGTGTGTGTGCAATTCCACAGGTTCTGGCCTACCACATCACTGCAGCAGAGCAGGAAATTCAGGCACTGCAGGTATGCCCCTGCTGTCATTTTTAAATGCTAAAAAAAATACATTTTAACTACATTTTGAGTTTAGGAATAAACCTAGCTAAAGGTACATAATTATTATTTATTTAAAAAGAAGTCCTAACATGAAGAAGTTTAGCAGTTTGTCCTAAAATGAGCTTTTA
Organism: Oryzias latipes; assembly: GCF_053564925.1. Taxonomy (NCBI): domain Eukaryota; kingdom Metazoa; phylum Chordata; class Actinopteri; order Beloniformes; family Adrianichthyidae; genus Oryzias; species Oryzias latipes. The sequence goes on along the minus strand of NC_136237.1, from coordinate 31,119,189 downwards.
GTTCTTTTTAATGTTGTCCTAAGCAGATGGTTCATTTGACTGCTAGCTATTCTGCTTTGCTGCTCTACTTATGGCATCATTGTCCCAGTGTTAACAGGTTTACATTTATTTTCTATCCAGCAGATCTGCAGTATATGCTTTGACACTAACGTCTAGCTAATGCTAACCACACCCTTAACCACCATATGTGCATGATAGTTTTTACATTCAATGGTTGTTACGTTCAAATGGCCCCAATGGGGCGAAAAAAAAGACTGTATTTTAAATGTTTGAATAAATGATCAGTATTAAAATATGATATTTTTTTTTTCAGGAAGCCACCATCCCATCTGCTGAGTCTCTAAATATTATAGACTTCAATTTCTCGGATTTTGGTTTGCCAGAAGACATGACCACTCAAGCCACCATTCGCATGTTTCTGGACCTTAAATTGGTGCAAGAATTTAACATTGATTACAAGGTAATCGGCCAACGATGTGATTACACTACAACTGTTATGGGAGCTGCAGTATTGTTGAATAAAAAATGTATATGAGCGTGATACTACGTCATAAATGATGTAATTAGCTTAGAGCAACAAAATAATTCAGTCATATTTAGGCCAAAGTTACATGAAATCACTTAATGAATCAAACATTTAATATTTAAAGACTCTCACTGATATTGTTTTAAACACTTTTGTTGGTAAAACCTTTGCCCACTTTTTTGCATCTCTTTGCTTCTCCCTGCAGAGCCTGTGTCAGTGGGTTTTGACTGTGAGACGTGGCTACAGGAACAACGTACCATATCACAACTGGAGCCATGCATTGTGCACTGCTCAGAGCATGTTTGCTATGCTAATGTCGACAGACCAGCTTCATGTAAGTGAATGTTTGTGCCTGAAATGACCAGAAATTGTTTATTTTTAACTCAAATTGATCTTTGATCACTTCAAAACATTTTAATTTTTAAGCATCCATTTTTCTGATAATAAACATACCCCTTGCTTTTATTTATGTTGCAGAACATTTTTTCCCGTTTGGAGATTTTGGCGTTGATGATAGCCACCCTTAACCATGATATTGACCACAGAGGAGTAAATAACTCCTATATAGAAAGGTAAACAGTAGCCATTCCCGGTTCTTTTTTTACATTTTCCTTTTTTACTTGAAGATTATGCTTATGATTATGCCCATGTCCTTTATATATTATTTAGCTTTGTATGTTATTATTCAAAAAAAAAATTATTTCTTGCCCACAACTGTGCTTTTGATTCTTTTCTTTTTCTTTTTTTGCCTCTTTTATTGGACATATTTTATTGTTACAATAGGGGCTTTTGGATTTTCCGACAAACAGAGTGTATATTTAACCCTTTTGTATTTGAGGCTAAGCTTTATTTATAATTATTATATTTATATGCATTCCTTCTTGGACAGAATGGAAGAAAAGAAGAGAGATAGGGAGAGAGTGGGATTTTAGAGATGAGGGATAAGGGGTTAAGATGGGGGAGATGGGGGGGTGGGTCGATAATACAGAGTCATAACATAAGAATGTCATTAGTAAATTGCATGACTTATTTTTCAAATACACACGCCAACGAATAGTCTGTTTTAAGTATATTCATACATTAATGATGGGAAATTTATCTCACAAGACTTATGCAAACAGACAGGTCCACAAAAGATTTAAAGAGGGGTTTAAAAACGGTACCCATGCCCATATTTGTGCAAAAGTGAATAAGCAGGTGGGTTGAATGAATGTGTGCTTCTTAGAGTGTACCTTGATCCCACTGAGGGCTCCAGTAAAGGCAGGAGGCCCGGCACCCCACACCCCAGAGCTCGGGGCAGACTGCGCAGCATCCCGGCCGATCCAGGCATCCAAGAACCTCACTGTCAGACAAAGACCCTTCAATTTATAATCACGTTTATTTATCCTTTTTTTTAGTGCACCGCCTCTGCCACACTGTGCAGCTTGACCTGGTGCGTCTTGCTCTGGTGGGGGCTGGGAGATGGGGTTCCAGCGGCACTAGTCTATGTTGGTTCTTGACCAGTTTCTTTTCTTTCTCTTATAGGACTAAGCAGCCATTAGCTCAGTTGTATGGACACTCCTCCCTGGAGAACCATCATTATAACCTCTGCCTCTTCATTCTGAACAATACTGTAAGACCCATTCACTCTCAATTTTATCATTTACTTTCACTAGTCCACTTTTCTCTACTTTTAAATGGCGACAGTGATTAAAAATATATATTTAAAGGATAAAAAACATGCCAATCATGCTAAAAATGCAAATCTGTTCAAAAAATGATTTTTTATCACTTTCTATTCTGCTTGTTAAGAAGTTTTAAAAATGGAGCAGTCAACATTTGTGCTATCTTATGACCCCACCCTTACATTGACGTGTTCTCCCTAACATGACAAAGGTGGATAAGGGGGGAAAGATTTCATGTAATCCATGGACACCAGTGAAGATCACAAATCGTTGAAGAAAAACGTTCAGCCCACAACTGTCTTGTGGGGTCTAGATGACCCCACTCCCAATGTTAAAGTGCCTTGGATAGCACATGGGTGACATTTTCATTCTGAACCTAAAGCGTTGGTCAGTGGTTTCCAAATCCAGGCCCGGAGGGCCGGAGTCCTGCTAGTTTTGCAGAATCCCTGCCTTATTTGCTACTGATTACCTGGATCAGGTGTGTTTAGCCAATAAGGGGTTTCAATGGCAGGTTGGTTGGAAAACATGTTGGACATCAACCCCCAAGGCCTGGATTTGGGGACCCCTGGCGTTGGTGCTGTATGACACTAAATTACCTGAAAGATATAATGAAAATTAGATATTGGTCTTTCTTTGGATTTATTTATTTTATCAACTTTAAAGAAAATGATCTATTGAATAAAAATACACATAGTCACATCTGGGTTTTTTCCGAAATGATTAGATAATTATTAATAATTAATAATTATTTCTTTTTTTCTCTTATGGTTAATAAGTGATGCTCTCATGTTCTCTCAGGGAAGTCAGATACTCCGAAGTTTGTCATCAGAAGATCACAGGAACGTGCTTCACATGGTCAAAAGGGCAATCCTTGCCACCGACCTGAACGTCTACATGCAGTATGCTCAAGCATCAAAAGTCAAAGTAGCTGAAGCGTTGGTTTAAAATGTAAAACAACTTTTTATTTTGATTTTTTTTAGAAGAAGGAAAGAGTTCTTTTCCCTTGTTGAGAAAAACAGGATGAAATGGAAATGTGAGAAGCAAAAAGATTTGCTAAGGTGAGGGGGATTTCTGGAAAAGAAAAATCTTAATATAAAATTTTTTGTGAACAAATGCTGTGAGTAACAGTTTATGTGTTATTTTTGTACATGACAGGTCAATGCTGATGACAGCTAGTGATCTTTCTGCTATCGCAAAGCCTTGGCCTGAACAGAAAAGGGTCAGCCTTGCATTAAAGCCAACACTTTTTCTCTGAGTCATCATAATCAAAACCATAACCTCTGTCTCATCTCTGCAGATTGCCAACCTGGTGGCCATGGAGTTCTTTGCCCAAGGGGACAAAGAGAGAGAAGAGTTCAAAATCAGACCCATTGTAGGTTGTGGGAGCATCAGTTTGTCCTGACTTTACAAAGAATTCTTCTACAGTACGATATATTATAGCCAAATCAAATGCAAGGACGAGGACATTTAAATGTGATGTCTGTTGTCATGTGCCAAAGCATGGATTTTTGTATGGAGTCTGAACGTTTTTCACATAAACTCGAAATGATATCTTTGCAACAAACATTTCCTAAAAAAATATCTATTTATAATAAAATGTCACTAATTTCTATTAGCTTTAAAGTTACATTCCTCTAATTCTCATTTTAGGTTTTATTTTCTATTATATTATATTTGCATCATCAAGGGGACTAATGTTCACTTTGACTGAATTTATGGGAACAAATGATTTGATTTGACTAAATCTATATGTGAATTATGTCTGGTTTTACTTTTATTTTATACAAGATCCTGTCTTAACAACTCCATAGGCTGACGTCATATAGAGACCAAGTTCCTTTATTAAGAGGCTATTTTCATCTCAACAGGACATAATGAACAGAGAAAACAGCACACGCCTGCCACACATGCAAGTAGAGTACATCGATGAGATCTGCTACCCGCTCTACAAGGTTAATGGTGGTGATGTGTGTTGAAAGTTTGCCAAAATGATACTCCGTAAAACCATGTGTTTTATATTTATTCATGTAAAGTTCATGCATTTCCATTCCACCCTAATGCACCATTGTTTACATCCTCCCCAGGCTGTGTCCCAACTGTTTGACGCCTGCTCTCCTCTGAGAGATGGATGTGTGAAGAACAGAGAAAATTGGCTGCACTTTGCTGAGGACACTGAGGAAGAAGAGCATGGCAAAAACGTTTGAAAGAAATCTAAGAGATGAAAATGTGATGTTTAAAAGATTCCAAAAAATTCTTACAGCAAGCAGCTGCTTGCTGTTTTTTTTGACCCGTAATGCCTAAAAACTTAGATGGAGCCCATCAACGGTTGAGAAACGTGTCATCTAATGCTGCAGTATGTGCCACATGGTAATACATAAAACAAATTTAGAAAATTCATTATGCTGCAGTTCCCTTTTATTATTTGTTTATCTATTTCTGTGTTATATTATGTGTAAAGCTGTGTATATCTGCCAAATTACCGTGGTTTAATTTTTCAACTCTGCAGTCCATTTAAAGGCCTTTTTTTATCACAGCTACACTGAGGTTTGGTTTCAACTGGTGTTTATACTTAACCATATCCAAAACTGTCAAGATTTTTAGCAACTGTTGTCAAATATAAATTATTATTTTTAAAAAGTATTTAACTTGAAAGCAATGTGTGAAATTAATCTGTTGTATTTTGTTGTTTTATTTGACAAGTAACAATCTGTTTATGTCTTACTTCTGATCTTGTATAGTCTGTCAACCAAAGCAATTATAACCATCAAAATACATATGGAAATATTTAAAGACGTATATGGTGGTTATAATTGCATTTGTTTGTGGTTTATAACTTTTATTTCTAAGGTCTGTTTTCAAGTCAGTTGTAAAACAACAAATTTTTTTCTATTACTGTAATAAATATAGGAAATGTAGGAAATATATTCTACGGTGACCCTGAAGTGCAAATCACATCAACAAATCACTCGACAAAAACGTTTTAAAGATCAGAGACAACTAAAAAAAGCAAAAAAATCTAAAAAAAAAACAACATTACATTTTAAAGAATAAGACAAAATTTCAGAAGACAAAACATAAAAAACAATAATGAAAAAACATTTCAGAAAAAAAATGTCATTTACAGAAAACAAAAGGAAATGCTAAAAAAGCAAAAAAAAAAACGTTTTGTAAAACAAATTAATTTCCAGAGGAAAAATGAAATGTTAAAAAATGACAAACATTTCAGAAAACACAATGAATCCCAATTAGAAATCATAAATGGTATAGGTACTATGAATCAAATGTTGTAAATTTAAACTTAAAATCATAAAGGAAAAAAATTAACTTTCATTTTATTATCAATTTATTAACTACTATAGAAAACCAAATCATTTTTTTGATTTTATCCTTTCATTCTTTCCTTTAATTATTTACCTTCAGCACGTACGTCATTCACACAAACTGCTTCTGGGTGACCCTTCTGTTTCAGAGGTTAAATAAAAAAAAATGAATTGAAATGTTTACTGTTTGCTCCATTTCTAATTTACGGTAATATGTAAAGGGGGAAAACATGGATTATTATGGGACATTGTGGTTTGGACGATAATTTCCAGTATGGCTTAGGTCAAATAAATTGGTGTTAAAATGATGGAAAAATATCATCATCCAATCAGGGATGTCCGTCAGTACCTACCTGTTCTGGTTTCTATAAAAATACTTTTAGAAATCAAAATGCTGGGAGATCTAGTGCATTCAGAACTCTGGGGGACGGTTCCGGCTGGTGACTAGAGGGAAAACAGAGTTCTGATTCTGACACGAGGTTTTTTTGTCTGTTTTTTCTTGTGATGTAATGCAATAAAGACTTTGTTGTTTGGATGTTTGCCTTAAATCCAAAACTGTGTCTGATTAATTATACATATTTTGTAAAAGGCCTTATATCTAATCCCAGAAGGTTTCAATTTAAAATACTCCAGTGTGCACACTGCCCGGCCTGTGTCCACTTTTAATAAAATTTGTTAGTAATTAAGAATAATTTGTAAAGATTAAGAATTGAGTAAACAAGTCAGGAAATTATTGTTTTATACCTAATATAATTGAAAAAGTATACAAAGCTATTGTCCGACATAAAAATGTTTTCACACATTTAACAGAGAAACATATTTCAATGGTTTGGTTTTACCACTGTAATGAGTGGGGTCAAAAATGTATATAATTAATAAAAGTATATTAATTACAATAAGATAAATATGCCAGACCTTTCCGCGCACGTCTTTTCTGTGTATAACGTTGTATTCAAGCAAAAACGGTTTTGATACGGAATGGAAATGGAGCAGGAATGGAAGCTGCAGTTATTTTTTTAACCTCTAGGTGGCGATAGTGCCCTCTAATACAACCCACCATTTATTCTGTTAAAAGTGTAGAAGAAGACGACAAGGAGACAAGAGGAGGAAAATGACAGGGCGCGCAAAAAGAAAACCCAAATCGGCACAGGTAATATCTCCAGTCTTCACAGACTAGACATCTAAGCGTCGATGTTTATTTCAAAACGTGTTTCTGTGGAATAAGTTCTGCAATTGGAGCATACTGAATTTGATGAAGACGCAAAAGGCTGCTGTGTTTGGTGTCCAGCGGTGGTTGGACGACAATATGGCAGCAGCTGCTGCTGCTGCAAAGCAGAGCTACTTGTTTAATGACCCCCACACTTCACAATGGGCTTTTATATGGATTTAAGTAGTCCCAGATCTGCTGGGCTTGTGTTTATTGCATTTGCTAAAAACCCATGAACCTGCAATGTTTTTGCTTTACGAAAATGAGTTCAAGTCTTTTTTTAATCAATTGCTGCCAGATGGATTTGGAAGCAAACAGTTCTGCTGAGATTTATTTTAGCTAGCAACTCTGTAAGTTTCCTCCTTAAAGTTTTCAGCCCGAACGACAACAAAGTACACTGTACATAAATAAATATATATGCTATTATTTACGTCACTTTTGGATCAAAAAAAGATACTTTTTTATTTTAAACTTTGCTTTGAACGCATAAATAAACACAAAACATTGAGTCGAGATAATTACCATTCATTCATCCACCAAAAGAGGGAAATTTGGCAATCATATATATTTTGAACAGCTTTATTTATTTCTGCTGTTCACATATGTACAAAATCTAATATTTAATTGAAGCAACAACAACAAAGTATCTGTTTTTGTCTCTAGGATGTGAGCGCCTGTAATGGAGACGTGAAGAAGATGAGAACTGATGGATCCAAAGACGTACCGCTGTCCGATGTGACTCCAGAACAGCGTGAGGAGTTGTTTCGACTGTACAGCTTTCAAATGCCAGAAGATCTTTTTCATTTTTGGGAATTCTGCAAGGAGCTTAGTCCTGAAAATCCTTGTGGTATGCTTTATTGATTTATTTACTTCTTTTGGTCACAGCATATACCTTTCTGCTGCAATTTCATTGGTTTTTACTTCTGTGACTTCTGTTTTGTGAAACTGAAAAATGTGTGTTCATTTCTTCAGAAAGGGTGTCACTGCCAAGCCACACAATTGATTCAAATTTTAAAATTAAAGTTATCTGTTTGATTTTTAAAAAAATGGACTCTTTTTTTTTTTTTATTTATATTGTAAAACAAATTTAGCTAAACTGATTATTTGAACTGAACAAAAGTGAAACTTTCATTGATACATTTTATTATTTCTTTTATTAACAATGAACACAAAAGATGTTTGATGTTTTTGTTTTTTTGTAAATGCGTGAAAAATAAATGCAAAAAACTGTTTCAAAAGAAAAACAATAAATAGATTTGATGAGCTTGTATAGTATTTTATAGTTTAATATCAATTCAATTTAACATTTTATAGGATTAACAATTTGGGTTAAGATTAATTTTGAATAAAATGCTATAATTTTTCAGCTGATTTTATCACTTTAAACCTGTATAGGCGCACTGAAAGAGGCATTGGACCTGCAGCTGGTCGGCCCTTTTGAAATTCTGGCTGGAGCCCACAGAACCTCCAAGAACCCGCAGCTGAACTTCCACCTTCACTGGAGGCATTTCTATGACCCACCAGAGTTTCAGACTGTACTTCAGGGGAGTGAGGACAGCCAGCATCACATGGGCTACTACAGGTACGGAGTTCCTTTTACTACCATCCCAAAGCTCTTTAACCCCTGTGCTATCCTAGGCACTGTAACGTTGGGAGTTGGGTCATCTAGACCCACTCGACAGTGCTCTGAACCTTTTTTCTTCAATGATTTGTGATCTTCACTGGTGTCCATGGATTACATGAAATCTTTCCACCTTTATCCACCTTTGTCATGGTCAAAGTAAGGGTGGGGTCATCTAAGATAGCACAAGGGTTAATAACAGCTGTATGAAATAAAGAGGCACTTTGGAATGCTTCTACATTTATTTTTTTATTCTAACAGAGATACCCCAGACTCCTTTCCTTCATTTGTTGGGGAAAATGAAGCTAAGAAGGACTGCACTATATTGCAGATGGGAGATAACTTGTTTGCTGCGGTCTAGTAAGTGTTTGCTTGTATACATTTACACTTTTTTTCCCCGGTAATGGGGTTTAATTAAGTCATCTTTCTTCCATTCTGTTGATCTCTATATTGTTTTGTTTACTAGTCTGTACCTGCAGAGGAAGAGGAAGGAGAGAGGCAGTAAGAAAGGAGAGACTGGAGCGTGGGAAAGCTTGGAGACCAAACTAAAGGACAAAGCCGAGTCCCTCAACTTGTCTTTAGAGCAGAAAACCAAAGCAATGAAACAGAGGGACAAGAGGGTAATGCAAACATCCCAGAACAATAATGTATCAGTTGTTGCATTCCAAGACTATTTAGATGCCTAATAATGGCATTCACTTTTACGGCATAACCTCGTTGGGCAGCAGTGGCTCAGCAGGTCGTCCATTGATTGAGGGGTCGGCGGTTTGATCCCCGCTCCATCAGTAGTTACCATCACCAAGTATGAATGAGGAGTGAATGAATGATGTTGGACACATTGTAAGCGCTTTGTGCATCTGGAAAAGTGCAGATAAATCAAATCCATTGTTATTATTGTCTTACCAGTTTAATACAATCTGGACTTCTGATCCCAAACCTTAGGTGGTCACAAAGACGTTCCATGGTGCCGGCATCGTTGTGCCTGTAGACAAGAATGATGTAGGCTACAGAGAACTACCTGAAACAGACGGTGAGCTCAAATATTTTCTAAAAAGTATTAAGTATTTCTGATCTGTTTATTTAGTTTGGGGGCTAACTTCTTAATGAGTAGATGAAGATAACAAGCATTTCCTCTTTTCATTTTTTATGTTCCTTAGCTGGTTTGAAGAAGATCTGTAAAGCCATCGCAGAGGCTCGAAATGATGAAGATCGCATTAAAGCTTTTGGACCTATCCAGGAGATGATCACCTTTGTTCAGTTTGCTAACGATGAGTGCGACTATGGAATGGGTTATGAGTTAGGAATAGACCTCTTCTGTTATGGATCCCATGTAAGTCTTTAAATATGTTGTCTTTTGATTCAGTCTGGATATTAGAAGTAATAATAATTAAAAATTGCAGTTAATTTAATGTATTTATGTTTTTTTTAATATAAGATACCCTTTATTAACAAGCTACATTTACTGGAACTTTAATACTTTCGGTTGCATATTTAAGTAGAAAAACAGCAACTCAAAGCATGAAGTATAAAATAAAATTTTTCTTTTTTTTTTTTAGTTCTTCCACAAGGTTATAAAGCAACTTCTGCCCATGGCATATAACTTGCTGAAAAGAAGCTTGTTTGGAGAAATTTTGGAGGCCCACCTCTCCAGCCGAACCTCAGACAACCTGGATCAACTCTCCATGCAATAAAAAAAAAAAGAAATCTCCTGAACTTTTGCTGATTTTAAAAGTTTTTTGTCCACATGGTCCTGCGTTTTTTATTCTCTGGTGTTGTTTTTGGCATCTTGTCTTGTCCCCCTGTTGCTGATGGAAGCATTTCAGTAATATCTTTTATTGTGTAAGTTAGATGTGTAATAAAGATTTTCTATATTTTTTACAATCTGACTTGGTTGTCATTCTTGATTTCACTTCCTTCTTTTTCGAGTTCTCGTTTGACAAATCTGTCCGGCAATATTTTTGTTTTATATCTATCCTGAAAGGAGGGGTAAGTCTAACCTCAGATGAGAGCTTTTCCGGGTGTAAGGATCTTTTTTGGATCAACAAAAAACCTGTCATCTTCTTGACCCATCAGTAAATTATTTTTTAGAGGCAAAATGTCCAGTTATTAGTTTTTTTTTTGTTTGTTTAAATACTCGTTAAAACAAGTTGAGTTTTTGATGGAGGAAAAAGGCATTACGTTTTTTTCTCTTGTCCCAGGCTGGTGTGAACCTCAGTTTTATTTAAATGTGTTAAAGAAAAAGCAGTTGCAGATTTCAGCACAAAATATCCAGGGAGTTGTTTGTCAATTTTATTTTGTTCAAATTGTGTCCCAAATAGGAGAAATAAATTGTCTGGTCAGATTGTATTATTTTGAATAGCAAAATTTGGTCTTAATAATTCTAACTTTCTACAGTATGTCATAAAGACCAGCACATTTCAGATATTTATTTGTTTTAGGGATTGTGGATGGTAATCCAAGCCAAATGCAAAATAATGTATTTTGTGTATTATATTATTTAGTCCTAAGCGGCATACTGTTGTAATTGATTAAATAACATGTAATAACTTCTAATATATAGTATTGGAAATGTTTTTATACATGAGAAATCATTGAGCAACTTCACAAATTGAATTCTATAGGTGATGTGCAACATTCAAAGGACGCAGGCAAAAAAAAGTACATCAATGCTTGTGGGTGCATTCATGAACAACTGGGAAAAACATAATGATTCTGATTTTTAAATTTTATTTTTAACAAATTGAACACAGTATGTTTAACGCTACATTTAAAGTTAATAACTATTTGTTTTCCCGGATGTAAGAGATTCTCGGGTTTTATTATGTAGATTGGCAATTTGTAAGACTCGCGATTACGCGATAACACTGAAGGCACCACTTGTCCTGCGGAGTTTCGGGAGAGCGCATCTGAAGAAAGCGCGTTCACGTGTCAATACACTTATATACACACGTCCAGACTACAGCTGCACACCGAGAGCATCCCTGAAAAGAGGAAGTGCTCATTCACACTCTCCCAGTCTGGAAGCATCGCTATTTCATCTTGGCGTGTGGTTTACGGACGCAGAATGTTCCCGGGTCCCGCCGAACCCAGTGGATTCTGAGGTCCACTGAAATCTACCCCGCGCGGGCTGAGGGCCCCCCACTGACTGCGGCGCTTTCAGCGGCAGCAGTCAGCCCGAGACAGAATGTCAAGTAGCTACGAAGAAACTCGCTCCAGGGGCGGTGGCTCCAGCCGTGACTTGAAGATGGCCTCGTCGAGCAGCTCGTCCCTGGAGGGTGGACTTCCACCACCGCCACACCAGAACCGCATACGGCAGGTGTGTGACTTTTTCATTTTAATATCGCCTCCATCGGCCCAGTCAGCCGTGAAACGACTCCACAGCTACGGATGCCCCGCAACGAGACGGTCAGGGGCGTTGCCGATTTTACGCCTCAGAAGGTCGGGAAAGGACGGGAAATATGTGCGTTGGAAAATTTGCGTGTGTTTTGACAGAAAACTTCAAATGACCTGCAGGGAAGCAGCTGCGCCTGTTTTTGGCCGTCAGTGAGTGTAAACACCACATCTGCACTCCAGCCATTCATGTGGGGCTTTCATGAACAGCTAAGTGTCAAATCCCACTGGAAAAGTAGCTTGGTAATGTAAAACAGAAAAAAAACAAGGAGAAAAAAATAAAACAATCTAGTTCATTGCAATTTAAATCATAAAATTATGCTTTAATCAAGGAATTAATGTTTGTCTATGTTTACTGCAGAGCTGAATGAAATACGATAGGAGGGATTACATCATTAATTCTATAATCAATGGAATGGCCCAGTTTTTTACATTTTTGAGGCAAAAATGGATTCCTATAAAGTATAAAGTGTGTGTGAATATACATATTCGAAGAATTATATTATAGATTTACAGTGTGATCTTAAACTTAGCTCACTAAGTTTTTGACTATAGACCTGGTTCAAAATCTACATTTTTATTCATGCAATTAAAACAAACAAACAAAAAAAACCCAGATATGTTGGATAAATGATGGTCTGCTGTTTTTCATGGGGAGATGGTGTGTGTGTGTGTTTGGGGGGGGGGGGGGGTGTTAAGAGGTGAATGCAAGTCCAGAGACGGCAGAGGCTTGTTTCCTGTCTCAAAGCACTCTCTGGGACTAATGTGATTTCAGTAATGGACTCTGATGCTGCTCATACAGCCACAAAGACGCTCTCTTTAGGCTAGCTGGGTGGGGTCCTTTTTGAGATAAGATACTGGGATCCTATTAGGCGTTGCACCAAAGAAGTAAAGAAATAAAAACAAAATATGTGTGTGTGTGTGTGTGTGTGTGTGTGTGTGTATATATATATATATATATATATATATATATATATATATATATATATATATATATATATATATATATATATATATATATATATATATAAGGAAAACAACAAGGGAAAAACAATAAACTTATCTAAAAACAATCTACAATTGAGCATAGTAATATGTATCTATAGAAAGAGATATTTCGTGTATCTTTTAAAAAGAAAATAACTGACAAGGACCACATTTTCTGACTTGCACAGTTGTTATAGATTGCTTAGAATCATACGCTTGCTTACAAATCTGGATGGCAAGTAGCAAATTCAGCTTTTCCTTTGTGTCATACTTTTGACCTGGCCTGATTAACTACATATTGTTTCTGTAATGGCAAAACCCAAGTGCCTGTCAAAACATTCTTGCCTAACAAATCCTCTATGCTTCCGTGCTGCTATTATTTACCTTTTAGTGTGCTGCAAATGGTTTGGTACAATAAAGTAAAGTTCGATTGCAAATATGCATTTCTTCTCAATAAAAGAATTTCTTCCAAAAGTTGTGGAAAAATTAGCTTTTAAAATATAGTTTGTGTTCTATGTAGAGAAGCTAGAAAGTTGCTAAATCAGTCGATTTAGCAATTTTTTTCTACATTAACAGGAACCGATTTTATTCAGTATGTTAGTTTATATAATGCAGCCGAACTGTAGCAGTCAAAAAACTAGACTTTATTCTGAAAAACCAAAAACTTCCTCTTTGACATCAAACCTATTTAAAACTGACTTGAAAATAAAAGACTGATTGATGAGGTCATTTTTTTATTTTTTTTATTTTTTATTTTTCCACATTTAAGTTTTGAGTCAACATGAAACTGCACTTGATGTAATTTGGTGGTCGTGTTTGTCTTAAAGGTGTTTCATAGTAGAAGTTTACATGATGGCCTTGAACTTAAATAAAAAATATTGTTAAAAGTTCACTGTAGACAGAGGGTTTGCTTCTCTTCAATTATAGACTGACAAAGAAAAACAAGAGGTGAAACTCTTATTTGAAGATCTAAAAATAAAAAGTCTGCCCATCTCCAGCTTTGTTGGGAAAATAGTCTCAGCTCAGCCAAGTTATTGTGTCTCTGCCCCCTGAATCGGTCTTGGGTCCCTGGGCTAATTCAAGCTCTTTTGGTTTGCTTCTGAATGATTACTCTATGCAGTCTATCTGAGCAATAACACATGTCCCATCCCTGTTTCCTGGAGCTTTTCTTGCAGACCCGTAAGTCCCACTCCAATCATCTTTTAAACTATTTCAAAAGTGTTCCAAGTTGCCTTTTAATTATGATTATGCATACATTTTTTTGCCAAACTCAAAAACCTGTGTAGTTTTCTGGGACATAGTTTATACCGGGACATAGCGATGGGAAAAATTCGCCTCTAAGTTGTGGGCAGGACTGGTGGCACGATGTACCAGTATGGCCAACCTTATATCCTCTCTCTTTTTGTTTAAACTCTCTACCACTAGCTTACAGCCTCTCAAACAGCAAACTAATATTACTGTTGCAACAAACATGGCTGAGCAATATCAGAGCTATCCAGCCGTACAGTTTTGATCTAGAGACCAGCTCAGACTAGGAAAACGAAGACGTACATGGATCTATTTGTCTGCATCAGAATGGAGGGCAGTAGGGAGTTTGTGGCCCGCTGACAGTAACACTTATGTCACAGCTACAAGCTTTTTTAAACAGTATCTGCTCCTGATTTACAACAATTTGAATGAAGAAAAACACAGAAATACAAGTTCACAAACATGTCAAAAATACCAAAAACATGATTTTTGTTGAAGTGGGTCTTTGACTGTATATAAATCATATTTGTACATTGTTCACCATGCTCCTGTTAAAGCAAACTTGCAAGATTCATGAATATAGACAGGAAGCATAGTTTAGGCTCCAATATTGATTGCATCAAGTATCCATCTATGGAAAAGTAATGTTTAAACAGGAGAAGATTACCATTCTATGATAAATGCACCAGCTTTTTACTCCATGCTCAATTTGAATCCTCTCATTTTTCAGATTAATTCTACCTCCTACTTGAACACAAGCGTTTAGCCCTTTACCCTAGTTTTCTCTGTGATATTGGCTGTAAATACCCACTGCCCAGTACCCTGCAAAATACCTCCCTTGCTCTTTTTCTACTCCTGGCCAGTGCTGCTCTCTTCCCCATTGGCCCCTATGCTAAGGTCCAAGTGTCCCAGGAGGTCAGATTACCCTGCAGCCTTTGACATTTCATCTCTCACTCTTTCCTTTTCTCTCTAAGTATCTTTATGAATCTGCCTGTCTATTTGTCTGCCTCTTTCCACTACAAGTCAGATGATGGTACTCTACAGGAAGGGAATACTAATGGAGCCATGCTTTTCATTGCATTACTTAGAAAAACAACATCAGCACACACCCACGAATAAATGCAGCTGATTTCCTGGGGTCATTGTTTAATAGAGACATTCGGATCTTACTGGGTCTCTGAAGGTGCAGCTATATAAGAATCATACCCACGCATGACAGTTTTCGCAGTTAGAGCTCATGTGTGGTTGTAAAACCTAAATGTAAAACATGAAGAGTCAACCACTAGCTGTAAAGCGGTCGACCCCTAATCAGAAAGCTGCAGATTCGCTTCCCGTCCTGCCTTCTCATGTATCAAAGTGTCCTTGGTCAAGACCCTGGACCCCCACATGGTGTTGCGGCTTGCACCATTCATGGTGGCTTTGTTGCCATCATTGTGTGTATGTGTGTGTGCATTGGTGAATGGGACTTGTCAAGTCATTTGAGCCTTAATAAAGGTAAAAAGTGCTATACAAGTACCACATAAACCACCAACTACATCTATTGTTTTTTGACTAGTGTCTTTCGTATGTTTCGGAATTTCTTTTAAGATATGCCCACCATGTCTGGTCTTTGTTAAAAACTCCAATGAAAATAAGGTTTTTAGTGTTTTTAACATGCTCTTGTAGCATTTTTCTCATGATGGAGGACATAACTTAAGAAAATTAAAATTAAAACAGCATTTCTAAGTATTTCTTTATTCCATTCCAATGAAACTTGTAAAATTGTCCAAGCTGGAATCTGGCTCAAAACTGCACAACTGGATAGCTCCAATATTGCTCGCCATTTTTGTTGCCCTGCTAATGTCGGCTTGGAGTTGTAAGCTAATGGGATGATGGAAAATGACTTGATGCCAACAACTCACTGGCGAATTTCTGATGAACTTCTGCCACTCTGCAGAAACTATGTCTTAAAAAGAACAAAAGTTTTTTAAATTTATATTTTTCGCTGAAAATGACAATCTGATTAAAAGACCACTGTAGATAGATCAAAAGATAGCTGGAGTGAGTCTTTTACATGGCCCATCTTTCATTGTGGTCCACTGTTTTTGTGTCCAGTGTGTAACTTATGTCCTTTAAGTTTGCATCTCCATGTTCTTGTAATCTTATAAAGTTGCCCAGAACAGAAGAATTTTTCCAGGGTTTCTAGAGGACTTGGAGCATTTTCTAAGGACCTTGGCTGCTGTTTTACCCATTTTCACTGCTGTCCTTGTGCTTGAGTATTTTAAAGGATTGATGATGATGCAGTTTTCAAGCCATTGTAAATTTCGGGAGGTATGACCTACACCAGGGGTCGGCAACCTGTACCTCTCAAAGAGCCATTTGGATCAGTTTCCCACTGAGATGAAAGCAAAAGGAACTGCAATATTAGGTGTGTTAGAAAAAAGTTTTTTTCCGATATATCGCGATAGTTCATTTGGCGATACTTGTATTGATTCAAAATGTTGTCAGGATATTTATTTACCGTAATCATTTATTTAATTATTTTTTTCTTTATGAGCGTGATGTTTCACGTGACTCCTTTCTATTTTTTTTCTTTAAATCTAGTTAACCCAATAAATTATTTTAATTTTTTTGATGATAACTATTTTTTATTAGGAAGCAGCTGTTAGTTTGTTGCGGGTCTGGAATCATAAGCGATGAGTCCAAGCCCCGCCCCCTCCTCTCTACCTGTTCGTTGTTTTCCCCCTCGTGCAACCCCACCTCCAGCGTGTTCTACACAGACAGCGAAACACGGTCATCGTAGCAGCAAGTTGGCAGGATAGTAGGGGCGCCCTAGTGCACGTTATTAATTTTACGCAAAAATGGGTGGTTTAGGCGGGGCGGGGGGGCTGTTTTTGGGGCGTTCATGTGTCCCCTATGAGATCGCCACTGACTGTCTTTCCAGAAAAACTTTCCATTTTATAGCAGACTCTGGTCGGCGTTCACAGCTTGCACTACCCGACGGTGTTAAAGGCAGGACGGCCGCAGCACAGGGAGGAAAGAGTTGCCGGTTGCCGACCCCTAACCTACACACTGACTCAGCATTTTATCTAATCGATACCTAAGAGGCTTTTTGAATCCTAAATTCATCAGTGTCCATGTATAATGATTCAATCATTGTATCATATTTTATATGAAGTGTCAATGGTTACAGAAGTAAAACTATTTATCCATGGAACAAATGTATTTTCTATTCTATCCTAGTCTATTCTTTTCTATTCTTTTATCACATTCTGTTCAAGTTTAATACATTGGATCAATTCTTAGTTTTGAACAATTTTTTTCATTAAAACTGAAGAAATAATTGATTTCAACTAAATGTGAGAACAGAAGGCTTTTCTTTCCAGATGTATTTGGTACACCTTTTTCTTTTCCTATTTCACTTCTAGTTTTTTTTTTACCTTAATTGTGTAGGACCTTCATCGGTAGGCAATGTGTTTCTTGTCTTAATCCATGTGATGCATCAGCATATCTATGTTTAGATAAGAACGAACGCTGTTTTGATATTCTGTATTCTAGATTGTCCCGTCATCTGGCTCTGCACAGCTGGGTTGTCCTAGTTTAATCTGACACACTTTTGCGATGCCAAATTTTTCTCACATGGATAGGCAGAAATAGCCTCTTTTGATGAGTCATAGTTTGTCAAAATTAGACTTTTTTTTTTGCTGTTCACAGAGAAGGTTGTTCATTGACTGGGTGGAGAAAAAGTCTGCAGCGTATTAGGAATTTTGTATTGGATATTGAAAATTATGTGGCATGTGTTGTGCCCCCTACCTCCTTGAGGGCAAGGGAGCTTTGCTTGGGGGCAGTGGGATGCATTTAGTGGTTAATTATTGATTATGAACTCATAACACTGCTTCCAGTCAGAAAAAGAAAGTCAGTAAGAGAGGTGGGTGTGGTTGATAAATCAATGGAGTTCTCAGAAGCGTAGCTTGAACACCTTCATGTAAATCTCCTCTCTTGAGCTCTCTCCTAATGGTCCCCCCCTTCTGCTGGCTCCCTGCTTCCTCTGGCATCCTGTTTAATTTGAGTAAGTGATGGTGCTCTCTGAAAAACACATTTAAACATTTTGCTGACTTGTTGGGAATGGTGTAGATCATGGCACGCAATGCAGACGGGGTCAAACCAATGCATAGCAACACAATATGGTGACACAGCTGAACATAGATTTGGTTTATGAGCGGGTGTACCATTTACTTTGCATGTGACTGTTTTGTTTTTGCTTTTTTTTCTTGTGAACCACAACACCCTTGAAGCCATTGGCTCTTGCTAAGGGCAGCCGTGTTTGTTGCTCCTCATCTACGCCCTAGACTGCGTTCGATATATTTAGTATCTGTATGTACTTTTGCCTCTGTCTGTGAGTGTACCAGCATCACTCAGCATTCCTCCTCTGACTGGGCAATGCAGCAGGTTTTGGGTCACACTCTTCGTTATTAATGGCACATTCGACTTGGAGTGAAATCAGTTTATGCATCAGCGCCCTTTGTCATTTGACCCTGAATCAGAACAGGCCAGAATAGAGAACATTTTGTACTGGGCCTTTTTAGACTATGTTGCTACATTTACCTAGGAATTTCATGTATATAGCTAAATTCAAATCTACGTATTGCTACATTACATGCTTTGACTTTGCATCGTGTGAGACATGTCTCATTTTTTACTTCTTTACCATTGACCTGCAGTCTGCTCCTTCATTTAATTAACCGTGACTGCAAGCCAACATTCTGAATCCCCAATGGACAGGACTACCGGTAGACCTGAAAAGATAAATGATGGGAATAACAATAATTAGTGTGACTTCACTTGTTGGTCCATTTTGGAACCAGGAAGAAGTCGTTGCTTTGATAAAATGCAGATTTTAAAAGTAATGATGTAAGGAAGCTTGAAAGCATGAGAAGGAGTCAGTGTAGTAACCCTGCCCTCCTAATGGGGCTGCAGTAGGTCTGTCTAACAGAGGAGGGTCATAAATAAGCAATTGACCTAGCACTTATAAATCAGCAAAGTCATAAATCAGATGTTTTCATCCATGTGCTATGTAGATGGCATTGTGTGGACATGGCGCTGGTCCACTTGCATCAGGGTGTGGTGTTCTAGAATCTGGGGATATTGCATTACAGAATCAAGGTTGTGTGCCCCATCTCATAGCAGCCCCTCCCAGACCTCTGGTGCCTCAGTGTCATCACTCCCTTTGTTTGGGTGCGGTCACGTCTGCTCTATTGACTGCCTGCTTTCTGCAGATGCTATTGAATTTGAATTAGTGTCATTTAGTTTAGTATAAAAACAATGAGTGGGGACGAACGATTGTTTGGTGCCCTTTCTGGTTCTGACCTTTCTTGCTAAAATTAGCCTGAGTCCGCAACATGTCATCCCTGCTCTGCATTTTGCTCATTTAGTTATCCAAGCGAGCCAAGTTTTCAATTAAGTAAGGATTACTGCACGATATATTAACATGTATACCTTCATCATGTCATCATAGTGTAGCTCAGACTGCAACAAGCTGCATGAAAAAAAATCATTTTTAATGTTTTAAGAAGTATTTAAGGATCTTTCTTAAAGCCAACTAAAATCAAATCTGTTCTAATTTTAAAATTGTAACATCAATATATAATTCATCATATATATATCATTATATATTTATTCATTAAGAAGGTAGCTGCAATTTTGTGCACACTAGATTGTTTTTTTTTATCTGACAACTTTTTTTTGTTTTGTTTTTGTTTTGTTGTCATCCTGCCCTTGTGCTGTTGTGTTACCTCTCGCAAGCAACAGAAAAAAACTGAGCCAGTAAAACATTAATTTTTACTCTGTTTTTCAAAGTCTTTATGAAAAATAACGTAGAAATATAAAATAAATTACCTCAATTTAAGAACAAAAAATGATTAAAACATATGTATGAAATGTCTCTATAGTTGTTAAGCTCCTGATATTTACCTAGTAACTTCGGAAGACCTCTTTCATATTATTACAACTAAAAGCAAATATGGGGAAAAAAAGTAAAAAAATTAACTGTAGACCTGCTTTGAGTTCCTGGTGCTTTAAGACATATTGACCGGTCATAACTACTTGGACTGATTATCTGCCACGCGTTAGTTCATTTCCTTAAGTAGACCAAACCAGAGTAAAAAAAGATTTGCATTTAAAAAAACAAATGTTGGGAGTGGTAAAATAGTAATTAAAAAATCTGGGTAACGCTTAATAATAAGAGTCCTTAATAAACCATTTATTAGACATTAACAAGGACTACTAATGTTTCATGAAGCCGCTTATAAGTACATTAATTAGCATTCGTAAATGTCTTACAACTGACAAACAAGTTTAAATAAGCTGTTTATAAATATATTAAAATATTCCTTAATAATAAGACATTAATTAGCATGAGTAATGTGGTATTAAGCTAATTATAAAGACATTTACTAGTATTTGTTAATCATTTATAAAGTATTTGTTAGCATTTGCAATTTTATACAAATACTTTATAAGATAATAATACATGTAATAATATTGTTCTTGTTAACAGTTTATTGAGTGTTTTGCAGCCCCCCAATCTAAAGAGTGACCAAATAGGGGTTCACATTTACAAGCCATTTCTAAATGGCTTGTATGGGATTTTTTATTTTCTTTTTTGGGATGTTAGTTAGATTCACACAATTATTCACACTTAATTTTCTTAATAGATGTTGTCGTCAGCCTGCAGGCGCATTACCTCTGGAGCTCAGGGATTATCAGATAATGAGTTAATGCTATATGGAACAGAAGAAGTTAAGGCATTTTTCAACTGGAGCACAATCTTTGGTTTCACATGAAAAGGCAATTCCTAGGAACAGCAGCTGCCTCCTCAGATCTGAAACTTAAGGGGAAAAAAGTGTCATGTTGGTACAATCATAATGCAGACCAATGCAAGCAATTGAGTTAAAAAAAGAAAACATTTACATGATATACATTTAATATTGCTATATCCTTCAATTCCTAAACATTTCTTTTATATCAACATATAATAATATTTAAAACTTTAGAATAATCTTTTTTGGAAGACTATTTAACTTGTTGTTTCATGTCAAAGTCAAAGAATTTTCAAGGACACTGCAGGGAGTTGAACCCCGTCTAGCTGAAGCCAGAGTACCATCTACCAGTGCCTTTTGCTTTTTTGACTGAACATGGAAGGCAACGACAGGCATATATACCCTCTCCATTTCTATGGGCTTGGGACCATCACAGAAAGCACAGGTTTGTAACTCTCTGAGGCTGGATTATATATATGTTTTTTTTTTTGTTTTTTTATTTCAGTTTTTTTTTAAACTTGTTTTATTACAAACTAAAACTATCTAGTTATTGCATATTATATACATTTTCATACATACATGAAAAAAAACTAATACAGTTTTAATAAATTACTTGAAATAAACACTTTTGTTAAATTTATTTTAAATATCGATGTTATTAAAATCTTTTTTAATGTTTTCCTGGATATTACCAGTGTCTTGTGTCATTACATCTAAGAATCTTGATTTTCACTTTTTGTGTGTGTGTGGGGGGAAACTAGAGCACCCAGAGAAAACCCCACGCATGCATGGAAAGAAAACGCCAATTTAACCATGCAGCCCGTTTTTTTGGAAATGGTTCAAGTCCGTTTATTTGATCTAGAAGAGGATGTAGCAGGTGTTGAAGTCCTTTTAGCAGTGATTGTTGTACAGTCCTAATGTATTTTTCTTGATTGTGGGGGGAAACTAGAGCACCCAGAGAAAACCCCACGCATGCATGGAAAGAAAACGCCAATTTAACCATGCAGCCCGTTTTTTAAATTGTGTGCAGTCGCTTGCTTTACTTTTTCCAGCTAAACAATCTGCGGCAAAATTTGGTGAAGGAAAATCTCTTTACCTTCTTTCCTTTCTTTGGTTTCACTTCTACTTCAGCCTGTTGTTCTTTTTTATCCCTGCTTTCGAGGTTCTTGACAGAAAGTTCCTCTTGGATTTCTTGAGGATCTTCCTTTATTCCATCACTCTCCTTCTCAGCCCTTCCATCATTTTCTGTGTCAGGAGAGCTTGTTTTTCCAACCTCTGTTGTCTTTTCCCCAGTCTGGTCTTTGGGATTTGTGGTTTCTCCCTCTTTAGTGATGCATTCCTGATTCACAGAGTCACTCTGTACATAGACTGTTTTCTTCTCCACAGCATCAGAGTCAGTCTGTACAGAAACTGTTTTCTTCTCCTCAGCATCAGAGTCAGTCTGTACAGAAACTGTTTTCTTCTCTCTGTTTGGCTTCAGTTCTTCCAACTCCCTTTTTGCATCTTCGGCTTCTTTTTCCTTGAGTTTGACCAATTCAAGGAGTGCCTTTTTCTCCTCCTCATGTGTCTTCAGTTGCTGTTTCAGCTCAGCGATAGTGGATTCATGCTGAGGAGAGACCTCCAGTTTCTTGTTTAAGTCAGCCTTTTCTTTCTCCAAATCTCCAAATTCATCAACCAGAACTTGATTTTCTGCCTTTAATTCTTCATTTTCTTCTTGAGACTCTTGATATTTTCTTTTAAGGTCCTCAAAGGCCTTATTGTTGTCTGGTTTGGGTCCTTTGCCTCCCTTTGCAGCCTTCTGCTCTTTTAAATCTTTAAGCTGCTGTTTCAGCTTTTTAATGCAAGCTTCATTTTTGTCATTGATGTCCATTTGTTGGACCAACACGGCCTTGCACTCTTCAAGTTCCCAGACCATGTCAAGGTTGGCCTGTTTCAGGGTCAAGTGTTCTTCACTCGTCTGATCTTTCTCTTCTTTTAAGTTTTTGAATTTCTCTCTCAACTCTTTGGTGTCAGTTGAAACAGCAAGTTCTTTCAGCTCTTTCTTCAATTGAGCATTTTCATGCTCAAGAGCTACCACCTTGGTAGAAAGACCGTGGCCTTTTTTGTCCTGGATGAGGTTTTCGTGGGCCTTTTTCAGCGTGTTGAGTTCCTCCAGAACTTCACTGAGTTTTGGGCTTGGATTTTTGCGCCTGTTTGCCTTGGTTACACGGGGCATTTTTACCACTCGTTGGGTGTAAAATAACTGTGAAATGACAGAGTTTACAGAAAGTGTCTGAAACAAAAGCTTTTTGTCTCTGCAAAGAATGTGTTTTCAAAGTACTCTTTCTAGAGCAATGACTTTTGATCTCTCTGACCACAGCGAATGTTTTGACAAGAAATCTGAGATGTATATATGGACTAGAGTGCCCAATCTGCATGATGTCATATGAAATCATGTGATGTCGTATGAAGTCATGTTTGCATAAACTAGCATCATGTGCTGTGACATCATCATTACATAAGGGCACTGATGTCATTTGAAATCTATGACATCAGTAAACCCTGATTCTATTCCTGTTGTCTTTACAATTGTATACATTTACCTCTTGTTGTTTTTCTTCTATTTTTTTATTAATTAGTAATTAACAAAGAACAAAGCTTCCACACAAAAAATAAGAACATTTTAATATGTAAAGTCAATAATAAATAAGTATGTAATCATGAACACCCATCAATCTTCTCTATCTACTCATTCTTTTCAGGATCACAGAGATACAGGCTCCTATTCAAGCCATTGAATGAGATGTTATTAGAATAAAATCAAAGCAATATTTGATCATTGCACCAGATTGTTTGCTGTCTATTAAGGTAAATTAAAAAAAAGTCAAATTTTTTGAATCCATAGAGACATTTTGCATTTTTCAAATCTCGTGCTCCATCTCTGAATAGAATAGAATAGAATAGAATAGAATAGAATAGAATAGAATAGAATAGAATAGAATAGAATAGAATAGAATAGAATAGAATAGAATAGAATAGAATAGAATAGGTGGTGAGGGGACAGGCTGCTGGCTAAATTATGGACCACCATGGACAACCCTCCCATCCTCTTTACAAAGTGGTGGACAAACAGCAGCTTTTTAGGAGTAGACTCATAACATGGGACTGTCAAGCAGGACAGTTAGAGGCTGACTCCACTCCCAGCCCAGATTTAAAAAAAATTAAAGAACAAAATATTGGCGGGGCTAGGTTAGGTTACAGTCACACTGAGTCTTCCGTATGGAGAGTGATCCAGAACAAAGTGATGCCAGTTTCATCACAGAACTTTCTGTGGAGGTTAAGGATTTTTCTATGCCACCTTCTCCCGAGGCAGGCGCTCATGTTCCAGAACTTTATTGTTTCAAGCCGCTGGCTCAAGACACTGCCTCAACAATGTCCAACGGCGGGGCTGCTGGCACAGCTGAGGGTTTGCAGAATCCCTGTGTCTGAGTGATATAATGACACTAACATCATAGCTAATAATGTCTGATGTATTGAGCAAAGAATCCCGAGTGAATGTTCATTGCAAATCCCAAAAGGAGAGAGTTTGCTGGATTCAATGCCAATTGCACTTGACAACTGTTGCGTAACTTCCACGTCCGACCGTCACACATTCTAAGGTGGCCTGGGCTTTTATGCTAGAGCTGCCAAGCATGACGTGAAACTTCTGAAATGAGATGAGACTTGTATAAGTTAAACAATTGTGAAATTAAACTTTAGTACCTTGTTTTAGCCTCTAAGGGGCAGCACACAGACTGTCTCAGACCATAAAATCAGGAACTTATAAGTTTGACAATCAGGGTCAATGTGAGTTTGTCAGCACATTGCTTAAAAGGTTAAGGGAATGCAGTCGGAAAAGTTTTTTACCACATGAGTTGATAACTGTCACGCAAACCTGCAGAGTACACAATTTTAAATACATTGCTTGACTACAATGTCTAGATTGCAGCACTTGTCCCTGATGAGGTGGTGGAGCATTACCGAAAGGTGCTCAGGGCCTACAACAAAGGACGTACATTGTCCTCAGCATTTCATAAAGTGGGAGTCGATCAGAAACTAAATTTTTTGCAGTGCTGCGGTGGCAGAACTTGCCATTGCAGCCCCACAGAAATACTCAGAGCTAGAACAACTGCACAGTCCAAAAAAGAAGCTCAATGACTTTACAAAGGCTTGCATCGACATAAGTTATGTTGATTTAGAGATTGGAGACACAATTAACACTTTTAAAAAAAGTGGAAAGTTACTACCCCTTGAAAAGGGCAGAAATTAAAAACATTTATGCTCTCGCAGGCCACATAAAATGCCATGGCGGGCCACATTTGGCCCGCGGGCCTTGAGTTTGACACATGTGCCCTATTTGGTCACGCTATAGATCGGGGGGCTGCAAAACACTCAATAAACTGTTAACAAGAACACAATTATAACATCTATTATTATCTTATAAGGTATTTGTATAAAATTGCAAATGCTAACAAATACTTTATAAAGGATTAAAAAATGCTAATAAATGTCTTATAAGCAGCTTAATACCACATTATTCATGCTAGTTAATGTCTTATAAGTAGTTTATTAGGGAATATTTAATGTAATTATAAACAGCTTATTTAAACTTGTAAGTCAGTTGTAAGACATTTACGAATGCTAATTAATGTAATTATAAACAGATTAATAAAACACAAGTAGTGCTTGTTAATGTCTTTAACATTAAGCCCGGTTGCTTTGAGAGGGTTGCGTCAGGAGGGGCATCCAGCGTAAAACATTGCCAAGTTTACCGTGCGACTCGTTCGCTGTGGCGACCCCTGATGGGAAAGGCTGAAAGGGAAACAGTGCTTGTTAATGTCTTATAAATGGTTTATTAAAGACTCTTATTATAAAGTGTTACCCAAATCAGTAAGGTGGTAACAAGTGAAATTTTAAGATAACAAACTTAAATTCATTTGCTCACCTTTTTTTCTCACCCTCAAAATAATTAACACAAATATAATAGAAAAAAAAGGAATTTTCTTTATTGTAAAGCAATAGTGTAACTGGCTGAATGCAATCATAAAACATTCCAAGCCTGTAAAAACTTTAGAAGAGAAGGTTCTGAAAAGGAAAAAAACATTCTGCCCTTCATAAATCCTAAATATTTGAAATGTTACTGGACGCTTATTGGCGGCAGAACTTGCCTTGTCAGCACCACAGCTCTATTAGCAGGCAGACCCAGAAGATCACTTAAACACATACTTCTAGTAACTGATATTGCTTTCCGTTTCTTTTTTGTTGTTGCTGTTGTTGTCTTTTCCCCTGTCATGCATAGATGAACCTGTGTGAGACAGCCGAACAGACTCTCACAGGGTTTTTGTGCTGATCTCCAAGTCTTCTGTATCAGTCTTTTAAGGATTCCTAATGGGCCAAATAAAAGCCCTCGGATCTATATTGTGGAAAGTGAACCACTACCTCCCTCCCCGTGTGTTGCATTCTACAGAAACAATATCTCACATCAGCTTTCCTTTAGACTCCTGTCAGTGTAATCTGACCCCTGAGTGAAACTATGCACACTGACTCACACAAACACACTCTTACAATTTGTTAGTTTATAATCACCCAATTTATCAAAACTAACATAAAGGATCAATAAAGGTGGCAATCATGTAATGGCTTATGTAAGTGCACAAGTCTTTGTATGTGTTTTTATCTTTTGATCTCATTGGTCTTTTATTGTTATATTGTGGTCTTTTTTATTATATTTATGCCATTTTTAGGCAAAATCAAAGAAACTGTGTTGTTTTCTAAGACATAGTTTCTGCAAAGCGGCAGTACTTCATCAGAACTTTGTCTCTGAGTTGTGGGTGTGACTGTTTGAGCAGAGTAAGCCCACCCGAGCTTCTCATCATCCCTTTGTTATTATGCTCTCCTGCTAGCTTACAGCCCCTCCCAACCCCAACTTAACATTACCGGAACAGCAAAAATCGCAAGCTATATTGGAGCTATTCAGCTGTAAAGTTTTGAGCCAGATGCCAGCTCGGACGAGGAAAACAAAGACGTACACGGATCTCTTGTCTGCTTGTGGATGCATCAGAATGAAGCAGAGCAGGAAGCTTGTGGCCTGCCAATTATAGCTTCTATCTCACAACTACAAGCTTTTTCAAAGGACATTTTTCATCTGTTTCTGATTCACAATGATTTTAACAAAACCAAAAAATACTTAAATGCAATTTTAGCTTTTTTTTTGGTAAAACAGTACAGACCAAAAGTTTGGACACACCTTCCCATTCATTTGAATGAGAAGGTGGTCTGTACTGTATATATCCACCATCTTAAGAGAAATGCCACAAGAACATGTTAAAAAAAACACCCCAAAAAAATCTTTCATTGGAGTGGGTCTTTAAACCAGTCCGTGGGCTAGAAAAAGTGGGGGACAACTGTCTTAAATTATATACGCTACTGACTGTATTGTAAAAAGTAGAATTGGGAATAAAAGCTTCTCCTGGGCAAGTTTTTATTGCAATTTTTAGATTTTAACCTTGGTTATCTGCAGCTGATTACCTGGGTCAGACGTGTGTTCCCAATAAAAAGCTACAATGGCGGGTTAGCTTGAAAACCATGAAGGACAATGTCCTTTGACGTCTGGAGTTCAACCCCTGTGTCTTAAAGGGTCTATATCATGCTTTTCTTAAGCTTTTCAGGGTAAACAATATCCATATATTGGCTCCCTTAAGAACTCATTTTTTTTATGAAATTTGTTATTTTCTCAGTTTTATTTTGCTACCCAGAAGTAAGAAGACTCGATCTTTGAGGCACCGGCTTTTGCTCCTTGTGGGTGCTGCCCATTTCATGACATCTTTCTAGAGTCGGCTTTGGCACAAAAACAAACAACGTGTCTTGGCTCTGCGGAGAAAGTGTGCGTGTGTGTGTGTGCTGACTTGATTCCAGACTCCGTCTCTAAAGGGTCGAAGTGTTTGGGTGTACTACGAATAGCATTAACCTTAATGGCAGGGGTGTCAAACTGCTCTCGGGGCCAAAATCCAAAACACGCTGATGGTCACAGGCCTAAAACTAAACTTTTTTTTAAACATAAATATGAATAAAAATAGAGTGAAAATATTACTCTGGAATAAATCAACTTAAACCTGAAATAACTTCTATTTTCCCTCCATAAAAATATATCCTATCAAAATGATAAAAGTTAGAAATAAAGTAAATGTTAAAAGAAAAACATAGACATTTCTTTACTCTTATGTCAGCAGCTGATCAGAATTGAGTATTTACACAAGCCACGGTATAACGTAACATTAAGTTATAGATTGGCTGTATACCTCACTGGGTTGAGGAACCAAACTACCTATCGATTTGCCAGGTTAAGACACTCAGCTTTACAGTACCTCAGTTTGTAAAAGCTATCTATATTGGTATAATTTTTATTCAACTTTTTTTATCTCTTTAGAAAAAGAGATTTTGCATGTATCCCCAGCAGAGGGCGCTAGTGACGCCTAATTGTCACAAACTCATTTTCATTTTAACAGC
Source organism: Oryzias latipes (assembly GCF_053564925.1). Lineage (NCBI taxonomy): Eukaryota > Metazoa > Chordata > Actinopteri > Beloniformes > Adrianichthyidae > Oryzias > Oryzias latipes. Next base: position 31,090,905 of record NC_136237.1, on the reverse strand, counting down.
AGGATTGCCGTGTAACTAACTTAAACACTCTGGATTAATGCTTCAGGGTAAAATATGTCTAAACTGCATTACACAGCGGTGTGACTCTGCAAATCTTTCCCATTCATAATTACTAGCAGGGAGAAATGTTGTTGACTGAAGTTGTGAAGCACATTAGGCAGGATGTGTTAACAGAAATAGAAGTGGGAGGTGCGTCCCTGTTTCTGCTGCTGAAATTTCAGACTGCCAACATAGCTCTGCTGACAGAGACAGAGGAGACCTTGGCAGCAATCCCCAGGTGGTGGAATCACACAAACACACACAAACACATATGTGAGCATGTCAAACTAAATTCCATCAGCTGCCAATATGGAGGGCAGACTGAAATTAGAATATTTCTGTCCTTGTAGCTTGCAAATGTTCTTCTTCTGAGTAAAGGTCAGTGTTGTGTCTCACATAAAAATAATTATTTTATGACTTAAAGTGAAAAGGCTGGTGTTAGTGAAACCAAACATATGCATCAAACAGCTGTAGAGTGCACCACCCTCCCATTTTCTGTCCTAAAGTGCACCTCTGTCGCTCCGGATGTAGAGCATTGTCACAAATTCAGAGAGCAGCTGTGCTGCAGGAGTCAGCTGGCTGCTGGCATGCCGTTTCCCTAAACCCCTTTGGCATTAAAACACTTTCCTGTGGCTGCAGGTCGTGCATTCAGTAGCATCCACATGCACACTTGTGCCGGCCTGCACAAATCCCATTTTGCAGCTGCATCTGGAGGGGATCATTCCCCTGCGTGGATGTGTGTTTGTGCATGCTGTGCTATGTAATGAGCGAGGGGATGGTTTTGTTCTCATTATCCATCGGGCCGTTTTTCAGATGTTGTCTCTCTTCTCCCAAAGCCTTTGCTCCTGCAAAAAGTACATGTAAATGTGAGGAAACCCAGCTCCCATTTTCTGGTCTTCAGAGGATTTATTTTTAACCTGGAGAGGAAGGAAAAGGATACAACAAGTAAAAAGTGGAAACTTTTTTTTTTTGGAGTCTTTTAGTTGAAGATTTTGGACGATCATTAACTTAGTGGTTTTATAGGAAATAATCCGAGAATTGTGTTAAATCTTTACACTGCGTGTGGCTTTAAGAGTTTTTCTTATGAGAAACTTTTGGTTTTTGGCAAAAATTACGAGGAAAGTCACTAAGCTGTTTGAAAATGGCCCATGCTGCTGCTCATCTGAAGAAAGCTCGTGAGCTGGAGCAACATGCAGACTACCAAGCGCTGCAGAAAGCCAGAGAGAAGAGGAGGCGGCGACGGGAAAGAGCTGAGAGAAAACGCCTGGTAAAAAGTGTAGATGTCAATCGTGTCGTTCATCTTGGATAACTCTCATTTTCACACAGTTATTAAAATTTTTACTGTTCTTATGCTGCTTTTTTTCATGGTTACAAACCATTGTGTTCATTTTTCAACATTAAACTTGTCTGAAGAGCATCTGTAAAGGTCCCTTGCTGAAGTCTGTGGATGATCATCAACATCTCTATCTTCGCGTCGTTTCTACTTAAGCACAACCACACTGCTTTCTTTTTTCAAGCTTCACAGGTTGCCCTTAGTCAGCCTGACAGTCCGTGCAGACGATAAACCCTGAATGGCCCTCAACTATACGGGACAGGAACACCAGAAGGGCAAACTGACGCAGGGCTTAAGTGCTCTGACCGTGTGCTTCAATCTGCCGTGTTGCAGCCTTTTATTTATCTACAGTAACAAATTGCCATTTTTGTCTTTTTTCCTAACATAGTCTAAATATAAAATCAGATTAAACATGTTTTGGAAAACCTGAAAGGAGCAGGGTTATTGAGCGATTAATGACTGCTGAAGTGGGATTTATTAAAATCATAAAAGTCATATTTAGAAAAATCCTGCTGTGATCCATCTGAAGTTAGATCAGCTTTCATTTGGTCTGTCTTTAGATATTTACTTTGATTGGAAATAAGATTATTGGGAACTAGTCAGAGAAATCATTTGAAAATGATTAGTTTCAAATGTGAACACATAACTGGATCAGTTATGTGGTGGGGTCCATACATTTGTTAATAATATATTTTAAAGGGGAGCACTGAACCATTAAAGTCCAACTGTTATTTTTAGATATCTTTTCTAAGCCAATTATGATTATGATGTTTTTAACCAAAGCCAAGAATCCTGTGTCGTTTTCTAGGACATAGTTTTCCAGAGCGGCTGGAGTTCGCCTCTGAGTTGTGGGCGGGACAGTTGGTGCAAAGCAACCCCGCCCCCCTTTACCTTTTTTTTTTTTTTTGCAAAGCAGAGCAGGGAGCTTGAGCCTGCCCAATGTATTTTCCACGTCACACATAAGCTCTTTTCCAGGTGGGATTTTTTTATCCATTCCTGATTCACAACGTTTTGAATACAGAAATACTCAGAAATTGACTTTTAAGCCTAATTTTCTTTAAATATGTCCACCAACATAAAAAAAGCAGCAAGAACATGTTAAAAACACCACTTAACACAATTCTCATTAGAGTGGGTCTTTAGCGGTACTATTATAATTCATTAAGACCTTCAAGACAAGAGATTTAGTACTTTTTCAGTAAAATGTCTCTTTCAGACAGTACTATGTGTACCAAAGTATAACTAAGAGAAAGCAAAAGAGATCAAAACAGATATTAGTTTAGCATTAACCAAAAAGTTAAGGCTTTAGTAAATATTATTAATATTTAGTCCATCTGTTGATTTTATTTTTTGTGCATTTCTAAAGCGTTCCTGGCAATGCACTCCACATTCTGACTAACCCAGCTGTTGCAGCCCTTGATCTGGCCACGTGCAGCAGAGGTCCAGGACCTGGTAGAACTGATGACCTAGAGGAGTAAAAATAGACAAGACGAGATATACTGTGAGGGTTAAATGTTTATGTATGCAGTTGTTAACCTACAGAGAGCGAAGTAGAGGTAGGGTAGGCAGGAAACAGACAGGCAGAGCCAGCAGGGAGGAGAAGGCTGAGACAAATTATATATGGAATATAGACAAGCGACCGGTTGTTCTAAAAAACCAAGAAGGAGAATTTTCCAGAATATTTAGAAGGTCTGAACGAGGGGTTTAATGTGAAGTTGTGCAGGAAGGTTGCAGAGAGTTATAATGGAAAAGCTTTTACCGCAGGATACAGAGTGAAAGGCTACAAAGAAGGACTTTAATGGATCAAAACTTCTAGAATGTCATTAAGTGAGTAAAGAAGAGCCATGGTTTTCAGATTCTGAGTTGGATTGTAACTATGGGTAATGCAGCAGCTTGTAAAGCCTGTGGTTCAGATAAAGGCTCAAAGACTGGTGAAAATGACAATGACTTAAACCTAAACAATGATTACTACAAGGCTGCTGACTTTGGGACCGAAGTGGATAATTTACTGGTAAGAAGAAAGGGAAAAAAAAGTTTCCCTGCTTTGTTTTACTTTTGCTGCCTTGATGCCTTTAACCTTGTGCTATCCTAGGCACTTTAACGTTGGGAGTTGGGTCATCTAGACCCACTAGACAGTGCGCTGAACCTTTTTTCTTCACTGATTTGTGATCTTCACTGGTGTCCATGGATTACATGAAATCTGTCCACCTTTATCCACCTTTGTCATGGTAGGGAGAACATGTCAAGGTAAGGGTGGGGTCATCTAAGATAGCACAAGGGTTAAACCACTTTTCTGCTTAAGGTTTGTTGTGACTTTGCTCACGCTTGCATGCGCTCACATTGTCCTAATATGTTTGGCCTTTGTAAGGGGCGGGTCCTTAAGGTGATCATGTTCCTGACCTTACAAGTAAGACCCTGCTGGGTCTGCCTGACACACAAATACCTTAAAAAAACAAACAAATCAATAATGCAGAAGTTTGCAGGTGGTTTAATTTTAACTAAAAGTTTACATCCGGGGTTTTATTTCCCAGCAAAACTTAATTCACTTTAGTTTATTTACAAAGCCCTAGTTCATAGGGAGGTTTTTCTAAAAAAAAGAAAACACACAACAAGCAAAAAAGCATCAAACTGAGCTATAGTTTTACAATTGATATAGGTCAATTTATTCTAGATAATAATCTGAATCAATCCAGTAAATTCCATAAATGTCATTTTTATAGAATAAATAAGTTAATAAATAACTGTATTCCTGATTACTAATAAGCATCAAAAAAGTCATTCGCTACTGGTTATTAGTCAAATGATGTCATTTTTTACATTGGGGCTAAAAGGTTATGTTAAATTAGAGCCTTAGCATTTTTTATGACAGTTTTTGTAACATTTAAAAATAAGTAAATGCATATAGAAAAATAACCTTAATATTTGCTGCAACTCTTAGAGGTTTGGGCTCTGAACTCTGGCAGTGTTTGGGGGAGATATTTTTGGCTGCTGCGTGGTATGCTAGAGTGGAATGTTAAGGGGGTTTGGATTTTAAAGACTGTTTCGAGAAGTAGGCCACGTGGAGTCATGGATCTGTAAAGAGGGAGTTAACATTCCAACTAGTTACAGAAACCCAGTTTTTCATATACTTTCACTTTTTTTTGGTTTGTTTTATACAGCAATTCATCACATTCTTTAGTGTGAGGTTTGCAGGTAGCATTTCCTGAGGAGTTGTGCATGTTGGTTTTGTAATCTGTTTTGTGGAGGGATGTGTCACGGTTTAAGGGAAAATGTTTACATTTGGTAAAAAACCACACTATAAAGAAAATTGTCTGTTTGAGAAGAATCAAATCCAAATGAATGACTCGTGCTGAAACCCCCCATGGTCTGGAGGTGTTGCTTGTTTTGTCAAAAATGATATTTTGCCTGTTTCCATTTCTGAAATGAAACCCATTTTTCTGTCTGTCTCCTTCAGTCTGACAGCAACACAAGTTTCCTCCGTGCTGCTCGAGCAGGAAATACCGACAAAGTCCTGGAATTCCTCAAAAATGGAGTTGACATCAGCACCTGTAACCAGGTTAGACACACATTTACTAGCTTCAGCACAAGTTATAATTAAAGTGGATGTGATTGTAATTCTGCAAATCCATAGACATATCAAAGAACTAATGACTAAGAGAACAGAATGAATGATGACCCTCAGAATGAATGATGAAAATGCAAGAACGTCAAAAACAGACCAGCACATGTGTCATCTGGCCCGTCTCCATCAAACCCACTTCCCTGATCATCCCTGGGGGGGGGGTCTGTCAGCTGACACCCCCACCCACCTTCAGCTACATTATACAGATCAGTGCGGAGAGCAGAGCGTGAAATTCTTCAGCCATCATCCCTCAGTGATTTAAAGCAGTCATAAGACAGCCTAAAGAAGGATGTTGGCTTCTCGGATGGTGACACACGTGTTGCAATCTGGTGTTCATATTTACACGGACCTCCTGTATAATTCTACTGCAAATTAAAAGCAGCTATTTATACACGGGCATGTGATTGGATGGTTGCCAGGCACTGGCAGGTGCCGGCCCATCATTCCATTGTTTGTTGCTATGGACACCAGCTCTTTTGTTTAGGGCACACAAACACGCACACATCCTCTGTCCTTTAACAGGGCAGTGCTGCCCTTCCAAGTATTTCACACAGTCAGATGATTGAATTTGAGACTTTTGTCAGGTGACCAACATGTGATGGACATTCTCGCCTATATCCTCAGTGGGGCCTGTCCCAAATGGAGACCCTGTTAGCTCATTTTTTGATGGTATCAGAAGGCTGTGATGCACTGACATGCATAAAAACATAAAAGCCTAAACGTCTATACATTCAATATAAAATTAAGTGAGTTTATTTGACCGCAAAATAAGTAAACTGGGAAAAATCCCAATTTTTCAATGATTTCTTTAAATGCTTATTAATTGCATATTTTCTGGGGTGGGGGGGGGGGGGGGGTGTACAAAGTCACTTCAAGCTTAAAGTTTGTGTTATCGGCTGTAAAATTAATAGTCTGAGCCTGAAAATCAGGCTCAGACTGTTAATTGCATGAGCATGCATGAGGAGAACATCAGCTCCACGCATGGGATTTGATGGGACTTCTTGCTGTGCGGTGAGAGTGCTAACCGCCACAGCATTATTATTTTTATTTTTATTTTTTTAAAGACATAGAAACGTGAAAACTAAAGCAATCTTTAAAGCAGCTTATTTAGTGCAAATACTAGTTAATAGATTTGCTTGTAACTGAAAAGTGTGTTTTAAAATGCAAAACTAAATTCAAGCATTTATATTTATTCATCTTGTTTTGTGGATTTGCGCTGTTTAAATCTGGTAAGAGTTGGAACCACAGTAGTTGTGTCCAATAAAAACTGAGGAGTCCAATCCTAGAAAGCAGATACCTTCTGGATGCAGCCAAGGTCTGGTGCCAAAGGCAGGAGGCTTTCCTGCTTTAATAAAAAAATAAGGAGAGTCCCAGTCATACGACAATGGACCTCTATAGCACAGATTTTATAGAAAGACATCTTTTCATAAAATCCTAATCTCAGATTTTCCATTGGATCTGTGGACTGCAGGAGAAACACGTCTAATTTCCTTTTGGTTTTAGTTTCAAACATTGAATAAGAATTCAAGAGGATGCATGAGCTATATTTTTGTGAACCGTTATGTTCCAAAATTATGAGTCAGGTTTTCCCCGTAATCTATTTCATTGTTAATCCCTAGTGAGTGATATTGCTTTTTTTTTTTTAATCTGCATGCCTTTTCTCTCCTCTCTGCCAAATCCATATGACACTTGGGGTGTCCTTGAAGCAACATTGTGACCACATATAACCATGTGTGATCATGTTGAAGGTCAGTGGTCAAATGGAGCTCAAATATTAATCTGGGTTGGACGGAGCCCAACAGTTTTTGTCCTGAAAGTGGAGCGCAAAGCAGCGTCCATTAGCTAAATGAAGCTTTTCTCCGCAGCTTGACTCTGAAGAAAAGGAGCTTTAGACCATTTGAGTCTGAGAGTCTACATATGTGTGGTCCTCTAATGGCTGATTTATGTCTCCTGGCTTATTCAGTGGTTATAAATGTGGTGCAGACTTTTTTTTTTTTTTGCTGTGTCACAATCCACCATGCAGAAAAACTGATGCCATCATCATAAAGCATCTGTTTAAACATTTGGATGAGTGACAGTGCAACAAAAATACAAACAATGGAAAAACAAAATTCCTTTCACAATGACAATGAAATCCAGGAAAGATTCAACATGTTTAACATTGGCTAGATTCTCTCGTGTTTTTCTACTGCCATGCTTTTGTGCAAACATCACAAAAAGATTATTTATCAATTTCAGAAATGAGAAATAAACTGCAAAAAAAGTAGCCAAAAATAAGGAAAGAACACTAATGTCAAGAAGAAAATGACAAGAAAGTAGTAAAATAGGGTTCCACACAAGGATTCAAAAAGGAAACTAAAACAACTAAATATTATATCAAATTACTAAAAGCTCAATGTTATACAGCCCAATAAGTATCTTTTGCTATAGTTCTGAGCAAATTGCTTGAATATTTTTTAGTTTTTATGTACTTGCAGTTCATTTTGATTAGGAGCAAAATGAGAACAAAATGAGAAGACCATCTTTAAACATGTTGGTCCTTCTTAATAAATCCTCCATAAAATCTAAAACTTGCACTTTTTCTGAGAACATAAATCTAATTTTCTGTTTCCAAACTAATGATAACGAATGACAGTCTAACATGTTGAACTTTAAAAAAATATATCCTTAAAACTGAACCAAAAGTTACAATGCTATTTGAGTTTCTTTGAGTTTGTAAATCACGTTTTTCTATTGTCAAGAGTATGGAGCAAAATACTTCTGACTCATTATAAAAATAATTACCATAAATATCTTAAAACCTGGAAAAACATCTTGAACGTCCAAAAAAAACTAGGTTTTAAGTCTTTGCAAGTATCAAATAGTTTGGATGTTTTTAGAATCTTTTTTGTTATCTATGTCTTTGTAATCAATTTATTTTACAGCTCAGTCATGCTGTGTCATTTTCTACCTTTTAAAAGGGTTATCATAAGTCACTCAGAAAGAAAACCCACCCTAACAGCTTTGGCCTTTGAAGATTCCCCACTTTTCTCTTTGACAGCTTGACATTTTCAGCAGCTCCTAAATGTAACTATGTTGGCGTGTATCCTTCATGTCTCTATGACAGTGCAGAAATATTACACCGTCTTGGCCGTCTGGCCTTTGCCAACTCAGGACGCAGGAGAGGGGATGTGTCTCTATTTTTGATTGGTAAGAGTGTGTGTATGCACATGCTGCAAATGGACCAGGGAGGGAAGTGGTGAAGGATGTGGGTCCATGGCACTTTCTCTCCCACATTACATCCTCTGGATCTGGCGGACGCAAATCTCGATCTGGATCTTTCAAGGGGCAAACAGTGAGGACCAGCAGAGATAGTAGGCGAGGACTTAAAAGGGATCTTCGTTTTCTTTAAAGCCACGATTTGAGAAACTGTGATAGATCGGAAAAGCAGGGAAAGACAGACTTGCGGTTTAAGATACCACTTTACCTTCAGGATGGAGGAAAACAATGATGAGGTGAACCTTTCTTGTGCGCTAAATGCAAACATTTGTCTCAGTTGAGCTTAGTTTGGAGAAGTTTTGACTGTAAAATATTTATCCTGTTCTCCTTTGAGTCTGATGACACTGAAACCTTTGATGTAATGCTCAGACGGAGGATGCCAGAGGGGAGGAAAATGTGTTCTTTTGGTGTCTATATGAGCTGCCAAACCCATTTTTACAAATATCATTCTTCTGATTTCAAGACAAAGTTGGGAAATGAAGCCTGTTTTTTGAAAATGTCAACTACAGGCTTGCAGTTAATGTTCAGATAATGAGTAGACTAAAAATAATGACTAGATATGTTCCATAATGACCTATAATGTAGTGTTGCACAATTTACTGAATATTTTCAGAAGGACACTTTTTTTTGCATAATTTTAATTTTATTAGCATTCATAGAAGACAAATAATTTCTTTCTTATTTAACATACCCAGTGAGTATGTCCAAATGTCCAAGAAATCTAGAAATTCTGGAATGACTGAATGTTGTTTTTAAAAGTTTGAACAATTATTAAGGTTTCTGCGATCTTGGTTTGAATGGAAGACGCTAAATGCACAGTATTTGTTTGGTTCTTCCAGAATGGACTCAATGCGTTACACTTGGCAGCTAAAGAGGGACACAAAGATTTGGTGGAAGAACTGCTGCAGAGAGGAGCACCTGTAGACTCAGCCACCAAGGTAATCGCGTGGGAACACAGGGGTCTTCTTCATGCAGAAAGATCATTGAGTGGAAAGAAAAAACAAGATTTTAGTAACAATACCAAAACTTTAGTTTTAACAAATCACACTGTGTTCATGGAGGTTCTGCATTTAGTCAAAAGACACAAGAGAAAGACATCTCGGTGTGTGTCATGCTGCTTGGCCAGCTGCTCACTATCGGTGTTTAAAGACCTCATGCATCACCTTTAAAAGCTCATGAACAGCTGACACAGATAGTGTCAACATGCTGCTCGTGTCCTTGGACTGACATCGATATGTTGTGTGGCATTCTGCACCATTTCAACACTTTTGTTTTTAAAAAGAAATCCAGCTTGGACACTGAATGCAAATAACAATTTAACTCCACATAAGTGCAATAATTCTTCTTCTGAAAAGGTTTGAACGCTGCAATATTCATATTTATATTTTTTTTGTACTTTTTGTTATCTAATTCAATGCTCTTCTTAAATTTTTGTCTTGCTCCATATTCACCCTGATCTGAGAGATGCCAAAGAAAAATTCCGATGTACTGTATGTGCAAACGGCAATAAACCTTGAACCTTGAAATGTTAAAATGCGGCGCGCTCAAAAAAGAAAAAAATTGAATACCTCTAGGCAGCATTTCTTCCCCTTGTACCCCGTTTTAAAGGGTGAAATCAACCTCTGCTCTGCTGCAGATCTTTACCTCTGATGATATTGTGGCCAAAAAGCCTCATCCGAGGTGCAATAGATGTACAAAAGGAATATTGCTCATCCCGTTTTTAGAACTTATCGCAAACCTCACATGCCTTTGGAATTGTTTTCTTTTTCACTAAATCTTATGGATGTCACTACATCTGTTTTGTAGCTTTTTTGCTTAGCTGAGAGGACTTTTTTTGTGTGTGAAAACAGCAGTTGATGCTTTCACAGGTCTTAAAGGGCATTTTGAATTTTAAAGTCAGAGATTACTGACTCCATCATAGTCTATACTTGCTCTTCTTTCAGTCAGCTCTTTTTTCAAAGAGCTTATATGCTTAAAGGCTGTGGATTCTATTGTTTCTCTTAACCCTGCTTTCTTTTTTGCAGAAGGGAAACACTGCTCTTCATATCGCCTCACTGGCTGGACAAAAAGAAGTTGTAAAACTCCTGGTGTCAAGAGGAGCGGATGTCAACGCTCAATCACAGGTGGAAAGTGTTACTATAAAGGATTATAGAAAGTAATGTAAGTTTGTATAATAAATGTCTGCATTTGAACCGTTTCAGAATGGCTTTACACCACTCTACATGGCAGCGCAGGAGAATCATTTGGAGGTCGTGCGATATTTTCTGGAAAATGAAGGGAACCAAAGCATTGCAACAGAAGTGTGTTTAAGCAAAAACCCAGAATTCATCAAGGTTTTTTACCTTTAACTGATTAGTTGCACAATCATTCTTCTAACTTTTTCTTTTTTTTTTTACCTTTGCCCTTTAGGACGGCTTCACTCCACTTGCGATCGCTCTCCAGCAGGGCCACAACTCCGTAGTGTCCCTCCTGTTGGAGCATGACACCAAAGGGAAAGTTCGCCTGCCAGCCTTGCACATAGCAGCCCGCAAGGATGACACCAAGTCTGCAGCGCTCCTGCTTCAGAATGACCACAATGCTGATGTTCAGTCCAAGGTGAGGAAGCCTAAAAAAATGATGGTATTTAAAGACCTACTCTGATAAAAATGGTGGTTTTGGTGGTTTTAACGTGTTTTTGTGGCATTTTTCTCATTATGGAGGACATACGTAAAGAAAATTAGGCTCTATTTTTAGTATTTTTTGTTCAAATTGATGTTAATCAGGAGCAGACAAAAAATGCAGTTTGAAAAAGAGAAACTACAAGCTCTGCTCCTTTCTGATGCATCCACTTGGAGACCAGTGTTTTTCAACTGGTGTGCCGCGGCACACTAGTGTGCCATGGGAGATGGTCAGGTGTGCCGTGGGAAATTGCCCTCATAACTGATCTAAAAACATTTACCATCTCCAGGAAATCAGCTCTTTGTTCATCCAAACAGGCCCTGATAAAACACTGAGTAGTTAGGAATATTAATGATCGTAAAATACATTTTTCTTTGTGTTTATTCGATTCTATTAAAGACATTTTGATAAGAATGACTGTACCGCGATTTAGCCGTAGCTTCAGACGTTTTTGGAAAAGTCCCTCCCCCCCTTTATCTGTCTCCACCAATTGTTCTTGGAGGCTTAATCACACGTCATCAGTCTGACCAATCAGAAGTGCTTAAAGTCTTCACTTCCTTGTCATGAGTCTGCTCATTAAGTCGCTCAATTCTAACAAAAATACCAGCTAAAGCTCGTCTTTAGCGGTGTAGTTTTCCACAGAATCCGGTAGTGAACAAAACCATGAAGCTCAGAGAAGCAAGTCTATCTGCGATCGGCGGCTGTTTGGACTACATCTCCCATGATGCATTGGGTTAAAGTGACAGCATCTCAGCGCACAATGAATCTCCGTTGTTAAACGTCTTGAAACCACAACGAACACACATCAATCAGTTTTTATATCTGCTAACTCAACTTTTATTACATCTTTTAGAAAAAACAGCTGCAGCTTCCAACTTTTTCTGCCACAATAATTATCACAAAAAAAGCATGTGAGATTGCGGAGGGGCTGTAGATCAATGCAGACTTTTTTGTCAAGGTTAAAGTGTGCCGTGGCTCAAAAATGGTTGAAAAACACTGTTGTAGACGACTAGATCCATGTACCGTATTTTCCTGACTATAAGTCGCACCGGAGCATAAGTCGCACCAGCACAAATAAAAATCCATTATAAAGTAGAAAAAAACACAGATAAGTCGCATTTTGACGGGAAATTTATTTGACAAAATCTGAGACCAAGAACCAACAACTTACACAACCTCATATGACACAATCATAGCAGACTGTTTATCTCATAATTTCACAGTAATTCTTTCTCATATTTATTTATTCCTTTCATGAAGCATCATTGGCCAATTAATACTCTGTTTTCATCCTGTATTTGTAGAAACAGTTGTCATTTTTATTGCATTTCTGAATCTATAAAATCATTGGAAAATAGAATATGATGTTTTTAGCCTTCAAGATCTTACTGTAAAAAAGTTTACTGATTCTCTGAGTCACTTAACATACTCTTAACACGTAACATACCTCATACATCAAATTGACCCAGGAACATCATCTCTGTTCCTCACAAATGAACATAACAGGAGGGTTAACAATGTATTTATTTCATTTTATTTCTAATATAAGTCGCTGCGGAGTATAAGTCGCACCCCTTGCCAAACTATGAAAAAAAGGGCGACTTATAGTCCGGAAAATACGGTACATCATCTTCTTTTGCCTCATCCCAGATGTTATCTGGTTCAAAGCTGTTCGGCTGGATGGCTCTAAAATTGCTCACCGTTTTTGTTGCACTGGTAATGTTAGGTTGGGGATGTGAAGAGCAGCTGGAAGCACGAAAACAGAGAGCTCACAGCAACTGGGAGGGGAAGGGGGGCGGGGTTCCTCTATGCCAACGATTCTGCCCAAAACTCAGAGGCAAATTTTTTTTGAACTATTATCGCTCTGCAGACACTAAAAAAATGATTTTTTTAAATTTTGGCTAAAAATTGTATAATCATAATTAAAAGACAGCTGGGAACACTTTGAAAAAAGCTCCAACCTGACATAAAGTAAAAAACAATCATGAAATAAAATGTCAAAACATTTTCAAATTCTTTTTCTTTTTCATTATTTACTTTCATGTAGTTTCTCCTTCCCTGTCAAAGTTGTTTCCCTAACGATCCTACATCCTATTCCCCTTTTTCTCTTTATGCATCGTAACCAGATGATGGTCAATAGAACCACAGAGGTATACAGACTGGTCTTCCCTTCACCTCATTTTGTTTTAGCCCTCCTGACCATCTCTTTCAGCCTTTCTGTCCTAACTCTTTTCCAATGTAGAAAACTCCTGCACGTCAGATTTGGGTATCATGATTCTGGTTGCATGGAGCTCACTATGCTGTACCACAAGTTGCATGGCTGACTTTAAAGCATCCTTTTTAAGTAAAAATGTTAAAACACATTACAAATGACATGTTTTTCATTTAAGCAGATTCATTTATGCTTCACAGTAAACAAAACCAGTTGATTTCACTTTTTTTGTTTAAGAGTCTTTTTCTCAGCATGTCACCTGTTTTTCTATTCTGAAACACTTTATCTTTAAGTTAACTGTGTTTTTTAATTAAATTGCACCCTGTCTCTCAGAATGGGAAGGTAAGGAGTTCCCCGTCCCACGATTGTTAATTGTAGATGTTTGTATTGCTCACAGCTAAATGTTCGTTTGTACATTCATTTGTGTAAGCAGATATAGTTTCTAGTTGTGCATTATTTTGTAATTTGTCTTTTATTTAAATCTTCTTTTAACTTGTCAAAAAGCTTTATTTTTTTCCTCATTTTTTTGTTTTGTTTTTGCACATAGTTGCTGTTAAATGGAAGCTCAGTTGGGAATGAACACGGCATGTGCCACATTGTTTTATTTTGCAGAAGCATGCGTTTTTGTCAGCATGCTGACTCTTCCTTCATACATGAATTTACCACAGATAAACCTTCTTGCTTTCCTTCCTGTTGTCTCACTATTTGCTCTGTATTCTCCTTGTCTGTCATAAATAGAGCGGTTTCACCCCCCTGCACATTGCTGCTCACTATGGCAACGTGAATGTCTCTACCTTGTTGCTGAACAGAGGAGCTGCTGTGGACTTCACAGCCAGGGTACAGCCAAAACATTTTCCTCTCTTCCTGAGAATAACATTTTCGAGAAATGAAAGATAGCTATTAACTCAAGTTTAAAACGTTTGTTTTTATTTCTTTATTTTGTCAGAATGGGATCACACCTCTTCATGTGGCATCCAAGAGAGGAAACACCAACATGGTGGCTCTGTTGTTGGATCGAGGTGCTCAGATAGATGCTAAAACAAGGGTGCGGTGTAATTCAGCATGAGCAGTTATTCAAACTTCTCAGTTTTATTTAAATGGGTATGTAGCTCGACTGACTCCATATTATAAATGTCCTTGTGTGTCTATGTGACCACAGGATGGTCTGACACCCCTGCACTGTGCGGCCAGGAGCGGACATGACCCAGCAGTGGAGCTTCTGCTAGAAAGAGGAGCCCCCATCTTAGCTAGAACCAAGGTTGGTTACAGTCGGTTCGGGACGATTTCAATCTTTTTTCTTGGACATTTTGATTCTGAAATAGATGCTTCACTTTTTTTTTTACCTCTCTCTTTGCACTCATCCAGAACGGGCTGTCTCCACTGCACATGTCGGCTCAGGGAGACCACATAGAGTGTGTGAAACTCCTGCTGCAGCATCAGGCGCCAGTTGATGACGTTACGCTTGACTACCTCACAGCGCTGCACGTCGCAGCTCACTGTGGTCACTACAGAGTCACCAAAGTCCTCCTGGACAAAAAGGCCAATCCTAATGCCAGAGCATTGGTAGATATTTTATAGAACTACTGTCTTGTTAAAAGAGCTTATCCCACATTTTGTAGTACAGTTTTTTCCCCACAACTCAGGAAATGTCAAATTTTGAAATAAATACAGAAAATGGAACTGTCTAGTGCTATTTTTCCCAGCTGTTAAACTTCCCTTGTTTTCTGTGCCAGAATGGTTTTACTCCTCTCCACATCGCTTGCAAGAAAAACAGAGTGAAAGTGATGGAGCTTCTTGTTAAATATGGTGCCTCCATTCAGGCGATCACTGAGGTGAGCTTTGTTTTTGTGTGACTTTCGGAGAAACGTGCAGAAGCACAGAACTTTTGCTCTTTCTGCTGTTGCACATTTGAACTCAGTGCCTCTCTTCTTTCCCACCATCTCATTGGATTCAGTCTGGACTGACACCCATCCATGTAGCAGCTTTCATGGGCCACCTCAACATTGTTCTGTTGCTACTGCAAAACGGTGCTTCTCCAGATGTCCGCAACATAGTGAGTAACAGTTTGTTCATTTTTCTTCTCCGCTCAATTTTTGGCATTTTCTCCAACGTCGATTTCGATTCCCCAATGCATCAGTGTCTGAATCTTTAATGCTTTGCATGTCAGCGGGGTGAGACGGCTCTCCACATGGCAGCCCGGGCAGGACAGATGGAGGTAGTTCGCTGCTTATTGAGAAACGGAGCCCTAGTGGATGCCGTGGCAAGGGTGAGTTGGCTGTTTGCATCATCAGGCGTATTTTCATTTAGAGTAATGAAGTAGATTCAATGCATTAAATTACCGGTACATACGAGCATTTTTGATCATAGGGCTACTTTAAATGATTGCCTTTTTTTTCCCCCTCCCTTGCTAAAATGTTGGTGCCCCAATACCACAGGAGGACCAAACTCCCCTCCACATTGCATCTCGTTTAGGGAAAACCGATATTGTCCAGCTTCTGCTGCAACATATGGCCCACCCTGATGCTGCCACCACAAACGGCTACACTCCCCTCCACATCTCTGCCAGAGAGGGTCAGGTGGAGACCGCTGCTGTTCTGCTGGAGGCCGGAGCCTCACACTCTCTGGCCACCAAGGTGAGCAGAGAAGGACACGTGGCTTCCATGTAGAAAGATTGTGCGCTTTAATCATCTAAAACTAACTGAACAAAAAAAGAAATAACAAAGTCTGATAAGTCTTTTTAATTTCTTTTCTACCTGAGCAGAAAGGATTCACTCCCCTCCATGTAGCAGCAAAATATGGAAGCCTTGATGTAGCCAAGCTTCTCCTTCAACGCAGAGCTCTTCTAGATGATGCTGGCAAGGTGAACCAAAGATGAATGATTGCACATCATCAGATCATTTCAGAAAGCTATTAAGTGGACAGGAAACTGCAATTACTGATGATTTATTGTTTAAGTTTGATAGATTTTGAAAAAAAAAAAAAAGAATTAGAAATGCTACCTGATCCCAGGAAACTAAAATCCATACATCCACCTTTTTATATATTTTATATATTCTTATAGAGCGGCCTGACTCCACTGCATGTAGCAGCTCATTATGACAACCAAGAGGTGGCTCTGCTGCTGCTGGATAAAGGAGCTTCGCCTCATGCCACTGCTAAGGTCAGTCAGAAAGATTCAATTTTTTTAGTACGTAGCTTTTATTCCAAACTTTGCTGTGTTGATAGTATTGTTTAGATATTTAATTTAGCTTAGAAACTGATTAATGTTAAATTGATCCTTACAAAATTCATTGATTTTAAGTAATTCTTTAGATTTTTTTCAGGCAACAAAAATATTTAATTATTTTTATCCAAGAATTCATAAAAATGAAGCAAGTTTCCCATTTTCTTCACTTTATTCCAATATTTATGTAAAAGTGTTTAATAGACCATAATACAATTGGGCTGTAATTACAAACTTGAAAGTAAATTAGGTTTTTTTATGGTACACAAATTATAGATGGAATTAAATCAGGAACTTCTGAAGCAGAGTTAAAGAAAAATAATTATTTTGCTTGTAATACCCAGACCTTGACTTTAACTGATTGATTGTAACAATTTATCTCATGTCTTTTCCAGAATGGCTACACTCCTCTCCACATTGCAGCCAAAAAGAACCAGACAAACATTGCTTCAGCGCTGCTGCAGTATGGAGCAGAGACCAATGTTTTAACCAAACAGGGGGTCAGCCCTCTACACCTGGCATCCCAGGAGGGACACGCGGAGATGGTCAACCTGCTGCTGAGCAAAGGAGCACATGTCAACACTGCCACTAAGGTCAAACACACAGTTTGTTTTGATTAATGTTAATCTTTTAAGACAGTTCTGCGTGGAAATGGATAGGTTTGCATTTCCTTTTCAATACATCTGTCCTTTACGTGTTTCAGAGTGGACTGACTCCATTGCATCTCGCAGCCCAAGAGGACAGAGTCAATGCAGCAGAAGTTCTGGCCAAACATGACGCCAATTTGGATCAGCAAACTAAAGTACTGCATTAGTGCATTAGTCCACAGCTAAACACTCACAGAAAATGATCAAAACATATTACTACACATGTGCACATGAACAATATTACTCTCTAAAATATTACCTCTTTTACTGTCTTTGCTGATGGTCTTCACGTGTCTTTGCAAATCTGCCACCTGCTGGCTCTTTGGGGGTATTGAAAGCTTTGATGGGAAAGTTTTTCTTTTTCTTTAGAAACAAGTAATGTCAGATCCGATTTTATTTAAAGGCGTTCTTATTGTCATAATTAAAAGACATACCGGACATGATTAAAGATAATAAACATTTCTCCCTCTTTATCTTACACTGCAGCTCGGATACACTCCCCTGATTGTGGCATGCCATTATGGAAATGCCAAAATAGTTAACTTCCTCCTACAACAAGGTGCCAGTGTGAATGCCAAAACAAAGGTAACAATCACACCTTATATCTGAATCTTACATGCAATCTTACATGCTATCCAACAAACTACCGGTTGTCTTTCCTTAGAATGGCTACACTCCACTTCACCAGGCAGCACAGCAAGGGAATACACACATAATCAATGTTTTGCTTCAGCACGGGGCAAAACCCAACACCACCACAGTGGTAAGAAATGAGAAATGCCTGAAAATGCTCTTGTTATTATGTTTTGATGTTGTTCTTTTTTTACTGAACTCTATCAAATGCTGCTTTTGTCGGTTAGAATGGGAACACCGCACTTTCGATTGCTAGACGTTTGGGTTACATCTCTGTGGTGGACACACTCAGAGTTGTCACAGAGGAGGTCATCACTACCACAACGGTGAGCCTGTAACAACTTTCAGACTCGCAGCTCACTCACAGAAATACTATAAAAAGTATTGCTTGTTTGTTCTTTTTTCTATTATTGGTCAGACGGTCACAGAGAAACACAAGCTTAATGTCCCAGAGACCATGACAGAGAACCTTGATGTCTCAGATGAAGAAGGTGAGACTATAATTTCCCAAAATCTTTAGTATGCTATATTTATAGTCTTTATAAGCTCAGTTTTTCCAGGCAATAATAAAAAATAAAGCTATACCAGTAGAATGTGTTAAGTCATCTTAAATGGTGTAATTTTTAAGGATTCAGATCTTAAACTTGTATTTTTGATAGCACTGAGGGTGGAAGACGAACCATTATGTGAAATGAGTGTGGAGCTGGAAGGTACATCAGAGTGGATGTTCTCTGTCCGCCGTGTGTGCAGTGTTACCTTTATTTTTGTTTAAAAATACTAAAGTTGTCCGATAAACCATTTTAAGCAGAGATCTTTAACTCAAATGAGCTGGGGGGAGGGGCATTTTCACTAGAGGGCCACATCGATGTTTGGGTAACACAAAAAGGAGAGAACATTTTAAAAATGTGTTTAAGATTGTTTAAAAGATAAAAACTACAAAGTGCACATTAATAGGTAATTCTGAAAGCTAACTGAAGCCTTTATTGAACAAAAATGAGGCAAACTGGCTCTCCGTGTGGGGAGAATGCTTTTTAAACTAAAAGAATTGGAAATGTTTACTAAACTAGAAAATATATTTCAACTTTAAGCTCTAATTATCTCTAGACCACAATACAAAATGAGTTCAAGGTTTTTTTTATTAGTTTTTTTAAATGTATTTTCTGTTATCACCTTCATTCTACCTTGTTCGTCTAAGTTATTGTAGAGAATGAATATCAACTGGCCTTCTGCCCACTCCCTTTCCAATATCCCTAAGCTGTTTTATTAGAAACAATATTAATTTAATTATTTTTGGTTTTGTTGTGGTTGTTTAAGCTCTGTTGCTGACATTTTTTTTCCACTTTTGTTATTTACATATTGGAAATAAATTCGAAAAATGAAGAAAAATAAAACATTAAAAAAAATGTCTAAACGGCTACAAATGAGGGAGGCATTTGATACCTCAGCTTTAAATCCCATGTTACTGTGTGTAGTGTTTGTATATCATGATATAAAATTATTTAATTCTCCTAGTTGGATCCTAAACTTGTGAAATTCAGAGTTTGTGTTCTTGCACCTGACTAACAAGTGCCAAAACTAACCAACAAATGCCTGAGATTGGTTATATTTGAAAACTACACAATGCTTGGTTTTATGCCACTGCATCTTGTCCGCTTTGAAGTTGATGTTAACGTATCAGTTGCTCATAAAGTTGTGCTGGATGTCTGTTTTTGAAGGTGAGGACACAATGACGGGTGATGGAGGAGAATACCTGAGAGCCGAGGACCTTCGAGAGCTGGGAGACGACTCTCTGCCAGGACATTATCTGGATAGCTTCAGCTATATGAGCCACAATTTGGACAGGTTACAAGCGACACATGGACACTTAACAGAGTTGAGCTGTTTATAAGGTTAATACAAGCAAACCCTCTGAAATGGTGGTTTTTAACAGGCCCCAGCACACTCCCATTCACCAAAGTTTCCATCAGAGAGATGGGGTTCTCATTGAAGAAGTTTGGACAAGCCACCAGGTGGGGACAAAGTACTCAAAAAGTGTTTGCGGTTCCACAATGTTTCCTTAGACTCCAACTGACCAGTGGTTTTCTTTTATTGGTCCGCAGGTGTCTGCGCTGGCCAGAGAACACGACAAGGAGTCATTTCGCCTGAGCTGGGGCGCTGAGCACCTAGATAATGTGGTGCTCTCTTCCAGTCTGCTGCATTCTGGGTACAAAACCACACATGCATTATGGCATGCAGTTTAAATGTGTAGAAATTAGAAAAAAGTTTTTTTCAAAAGCCAAGATAAACATAACTTAGTTAAGCGTGGCTTATTTAAATTCACATGTTAAAAGAAAAAATAAAGACATTGCTCATAATGACTGTGATAAAGCTACTGCTGCACCCTTTGTTAGTCTTTGACATTGTTACTAATTGTTACTAATGAAGAATAATTTTACTTTAAAGGGATGAAGAAACAAATGGAACTTTTGCAAATGTTTTGATCTGAAACGCAACTTCACAGAAACTTGCAGGGGGAAAAATCTACTAAATGTACTCATCTTCACAGATAAACTTTTGATGTATATTATGTGAGGTTCACTCAAAAGTACAGTGTGATAGTGACACTTATTAAAACATTTTTAGCATTCTCCACATTTTCACGTTTTGATAAGCATTTGGATTCAGTTTGAGGGGCTCTGTCTTTATGTAAATTTTTGGCTTCTGTGCTTTAACTGTTAACTATTTTTGTTCGTTCTTGTTTGTTTGATATTTGTACAGCCCAGCCACATGTAAAAAAATGGAAGGGAGGAATCTGAAGCACAATAGTGTTAAATTTGAGGACATCGGACAACAGTTTGCTTTAATATCATCACATTTTGAATCTGCTTTATAATAGCTCTTTTACAAACAAAGCCCTCATGGACTGGTATTTTTATTTTGAAATCCTAACCCAAATCTTATATTTTTACACTTTTTAATATTTTATCTTTATGAAGTTAAATTTACTTCTGTTTTCTCAGTCCATTATATCTGTCTCCTTCCTTCTTTTCTCCTTTTTTGTAGCTTTGACCTTTTGCCTGCTTAGATTTTCTCACTTTTTCTTGTTTGTTTTTTTTAATTTATTTTCTTTGTACATGCTGTCCTGTTGCTTTACTTGTCATACTTTTTGGTATTTGTGATTGTGAATGTGTGTGTTGTACTCTGCTTCTAGCCATTCTTCTCCATGCCTAGACCATGACAACAGCAGGTGATTCTTTTTTTTAATTTTCCCTTTTTGCTACCTTTTCTTCCTATCACTATCACGCTCCTTCCGGTTGCCATAGTTTAAGGATTTCCTTACAAACCTTTTGCATGGTTGTAAAGCATGATCTTGTATGTGTTGCCTGGGGATGACACTGTGGACATGATGTTGCGCAGTCTCTGGATTTTGGAGATACAGGCAAATACTACCAATACTCTTTTTTATACAGTAGCTTTAAATATGTCTCCAAATTATGGCTTCTTCGTGTGCATTGATGCTGTATGCAACAGTTTTGATCTTTTAAAAAAAAAATCTGTGAAAACATCTTAGTTTTTTTTCTTCTGTTGATAGGTAAAAAAAGTAAACAAATGTTTTTCCTTTTCAGTTTCCTTGTAAGTTTTATGGTTGATGCCAGAGGCGGAGCAATGCGAGGTTGTCGCCACAACGGCCTGCGAATCATCGTCCCACCAAGGAAGTGTTCTGCACCTACACGGGTGACATGCAGGCTGGTGAAGAGGCATCGTTTGGCCTCCATGCCCCCCATGGTGGAGGGGGAAGGGCTTGCCGGTCGAATCATAGAAGTCGGACCCACCGGGGCTCAGTTTTTGGGGTACGCCGCGCGAGTTCAGGGCCGAACGCTTGATTTCGTGTAGCTGTTTGTGTGGGTGTGCTTACACAGTTGTGTGGTGTGTTCATTCTTTCTTCTCCACTTCCCCCGCGTGCTGCATATGGATCAGTAAGCTCCACCTTCCTACAGCTCCTCCCCCTCTGAATGAGGGTGAGAGCCTGGTCAGCCGCATTCTGCAGCTGGGTCCTCCAGGAACCAAGTTCCTCGGGTAGGATCATATAAGGGGAACTTCCTACTTCCTTGGATTCCTGGTCACTTCCCCTATCATAAACTATGTTCCCCTGTTTTTGTTATAAAATGTACTTATCTATTATTTTTTATATGTGTTCCTCCTGTTTTTGGTTTCTTTTTTGCTTCAACTTGAGAAAGATGTTTTCATGTCTTCCTGTTAGATGTTGAGTCTTCATGCTTTTCTCAGTTCACAAATACTCATCATTATCTTAATTTGGATTTTGCCCAATCAATGTTATCTTTTTTTTCTTTTTTAATTTTCTCTTACAGTGTTTCTTTTTGTTCAACGAGCATGAAAAACTCACATTTAAATTTTGTTTTATTTTAGTTCTGTGAGATCATGCAAATCCAGGCTATACTTTTCCCTAAAGTCATCACTGGTGTCTTTCTACCACTTCCCTTTTTGCTAACTTTTATATTGTTCTACTTGTTGGACCATTTTTTAGGCCAGTGATTGTCGAGATCCCCCATTTTGCGGCTCTGAGGGGCACAGAGAGGGAGCTTGTGATCTTACGGAGTGAAACAGGAGAGAACTGGAAGGAACATCATTGTGACTTCACCGAAGAAGAGCTGAACCAGATCCTCAACGGCATGGATGAAAGTAAGGATACTGGTTCATAAATGCAAACAAACACAGTCATAAATCAAGAAAAGCACAAAAATTAATGACCCAGTATACATAAAACACACATCTCTGATTTTTTCAGAACTCGATTCTCCAGAAGAACTCAAGAAAAAAAGAATATGCCGTATCATCACCAGAGATTTCCCACAGTACTTTGCTGTGGTTTCGAGGATAAAGCAAGACAGTAATCTGATTGGTCCAGAGGGTGGGGTCCTCAGCAGTACACTTGTACCCCAAGTCCAGGCTGTCTTCCCTGAAGGTGCTCTCACCAAGAAAATCAGAGTTGGGCTTCAGGTACAGTTTTTCCAGTGTAATAGTTTTTACTTTTTTGTAAAACTTTATGGGCCTATTACCGGTAGCAGATGTCAGTTTTCACTTTTTGCGAATAAACATCCAACCTAAAATGTCATTTTAGACAATGTGTGTGACAGCTCATCAAAATGTTAGTCCTTGAAAATTGTCTTACTATGAAATGTATTGGTTTTTGTACCCCATTCTTTACCCCTATTTTTTTATTTAGATTTAAAAAAAATCATAGGCTCCTCGTGCAGCTTAAACTACAAAAGAAGACCTAACAGAAATACAGAAACACCAGTCCTTTGTCCAACATATTCTAGAGTTTTAAAGATGATCATCTAAGTAGTAGACGTAGAATAAATCTACCAAATGTGCAATTAGCTTCCGATTGGTCATGACAGATGTACTGTTTTCGCAGGCTCAACCTATTGATGTTGAAATGGTGAGAAAGATTCTGGGTAACAAAGCCACATTTAGTGCAATTGTCACATTGGAACCCAGACGGAGGAAGTTCCATAAACCAATCACCATGACAATCCCTATTCCCAAGAGCGTTAACAGTGATGGACCAAGTACAGTCTACAGTGGGGAGACCCCCACTTTACGTTTGCTTTGTAGTATTACAGGTAGGTACTGAATGCAAATATATATATACTGTCTATATATTATATACATATTGATTACCGGTACATCTCTGTTTTTTGTTTTTCAAACTGCAAGGTCTTCTTGTCTTAGATTCTTCAAATGGATATTTAAAATTATTTAAGTGTGTGAGTTATTGTTTTTGCTGATATCATTTCTGTATGTGCTAAAATTTGTTGAGAAAGTCTAATTTAAAAATATATTGTCTTCTACTTTTAATTTTTCTGTTAATTTAAATTGATCAGTTTTGAGTGCTTTTTGATTTGCACTCAATGTGTTTTTTGATCAAATAAAATATAATGGGATGTTTAACCAATGGTCTTTGTTTTCCAGGCGGAACCACTCCTGCCCAATGGGAGGACATCACTGGCTCCACCCCTCTCACCTTTGTCAATCAGTGCGTTTCCTTTACCACAAATGTTTCAGCAAGGTAAATTGCAGCCATTTTTTTCCCCAAAATGGTTTTTCTGTAACTGTTCCCTAACTACAGATTATTTTTATTTTTCAGTTCCTATTTTACAATCTGATTCCTATTCACAGGTTTTGGCTTATAGATTGCAGACAGGTCCAGGAGTCTGTTAACTTTGGCTCTCAGCTGTACAGGGAAATCATTTGTGTGCCATACATGGCCAAATTTGTCATATTTGCCAAGACATTGGATCCTATAGAGGCTCGACTTCGCTGTTTCTGCATGACAGATGACAAGATGGACAAAACCTTGGAGCAGCAAGAGAACTTTGCTGAAGTTGCCCGCAGTCGAGATGTTGAGGTGCAGAATAATCAGCAGATATCCCCCAAACCCAATTTCCCCAATTGTTCTTTTATATTCAGAAAAAATATAAAACGCTAGTAGTTTAAATGTTGGATATAAGTCGGTCATGTCTTTTTATAGGTGTTGGAAGGGAAACCTATATATGCAGACTGCTTTGGAAACCTGGTTCCTCTTACCAAGAGTGGACAGCACCACGTGTTTAGTTTCTATGCCTTTAAGGAGAACAGACTGGCTCTCTTTGTGAAAGTATGAATGCGTAGTCAGTTCACATATTTTCTGCACTTTTCAACTGGAATCTTCCATGCAAAAACAGAGTTGTTTATATATCAAACAGATTAGAGACACGGCACAGGACCCATGCGGTCGCTTGTCTTTCACCAAGGAACCACGCACTTACAGAAGCCTCAACCTCAATGCCATCTGCAACCTTAACATCACACTCCCAGCATACTCAAAGGTCCGTCTAAGTATATCTGAACTAGTGTTATAAGTAAGAAATAAACCAATAATCTTTGATATTTCTTGTTGCACTGATTTAAACAATTTTTTCTCTCTCTAGGAATCGGATTCGGATCAAGATGGAGATGATGAGGTACATAGGTTTTAAATTTTAAATCTTTTTTTTTTTTTTTTTTGGATAAAATATTAGGCAAATCAATTCTAACATTACATTTTTTGTTTTCTTATTTTTATAGAGTGAAAAGAGTGAAAAGAAATGTAAGTAGTTATTTTTCTGCACATTTATCTTCAGACTTTCTAAATACATGAATTGAACAGACTTTTTGGGAGAGGTTACCCTTTGTGTCATTGCTTTGCCAACACTGTGCAGATTTTACTTGGCAGCTTAACTATTGCTGTGGTCCCCTCACTATGAGTTCCACTTACTTTTTCCTCCCACGTCATTGAACTTTTTGTAGTTATTAGATTTGTTTGTTTTTGCATGTCCAAATTTTTGTCAAAATATAATTGTTTTCTATTTATTTCTGTAATGAAGTCCATTCCAGCAGTGTTTTTGGTAATCTCATTGACAAATTGTTTTTTGGCCCATTTTTTTAATCTTAGTTTGCGTTTTATCATTGACATTTATACAATTTTTATTCATAGTTTTCTACCATTTTATTTATTTATTTAGGAGTTAGCTTTAG
The DNA here is from genome assembly GCF_053564925.1 of Oryzias latipes. Classification (NCBI taxonomy): domain Eukaryota; kingdom Metazoa; phylum Chordata; class Actinopteri; order Beloniformes; family Adrianichthyidae; genus Oryzias; species Oryzias latipes. The sequence continues at coordinate 31,065,720 of NC_136237.1, read as the reverse complement.
GTACACAAGTTCTTTATATTATCTTCTCAATAAGTTGGATTGTTTACTTCTATCAATAGTCTGCATATTTTATTTTTAGCTTTTTGTTCACCTAAAACCATTTGCAATATAAAATCAAAATATTTAGTGTTTTGTTGGTGGCAGATTTTCTCTGTTAAAACTTTATAATTGTTTCAAACATTTTTTTACTTTTCTATTCATATTTCAAACTTCATTTTAACGTAAACATACTTCAACAGGTACAAAAAACTGTGAAATTTTACCACATACTAATAACCCTTAAATAACATTTTTGTATAGAATCATTTTACTGCTTGCCTCTAACACCTTTTTAAAAATCCCCCATTTTGTGAAGTTGGATCATTTTCTAAAACAGTCATTTAAGAGCAGACACAACATTCTCAGCAGCAATCTTGAGAGGATTTGTCTGTTACCTTTCCTTGTCCTTCATACATCAAAGTTATGTGTTCCATTTAGTCCGCTTTTGTATATTTTTTGTTTTCTATTGAAACAACTGTGGTAAGAAGTTCTGTTCTGGTCTTCTTTTCTGCTTTCTTGCAACCGTTTTTCACTTCTCTCGTCTTTGCTCATGTTGCTATTGCTATGCTCCCCTTCAAACTTTTCTGGACTACTTTGTCATTTTCCTTTTGGCCTTCTTTTGAAGACTTGCTCTCTGCCCTTTAAACCATCTTCTTTCTCTGTGAATTGAATATGGAATTTTGATGAAATTGCGTTCATGACACTTTTTTGATGTCTCTCTTTCCCACTTCATTTGTCCCACATGTTCTTTACCCTTTTTGGTTCTGAAACTTTTTCCCATTGAAGATGATGAATCTGAGTCAACTGAGACATTCTCCCTGCGAACTAACCAACCTCTTGATCCTGCAACCCTTGCAAGTCCGGACCTCCTGTCAGACATGTCAGACATTAGAACAACAGCAGTTTTTACTGCATATGAGGAGAGAGTTGAAGAAACAGGGTTAGAGGAGGGGTCATCTCCGATTGTTGTGGAATTGTTCAAAGAGAGGCAGGAAAAGGTTGGAGGAATTAAAAAAGATGGGCAGATTGAAAGTAGGTCAGTGGAACAACAAGATAGGGCTAAGAAAGATGTGTATTCAGTTTTTGAGGCAAAAGCTTTTGAAGAAACAAAGAAATTGAGTCAAACTGACACTGGTATGGATGGCATGACTGCAATGGTCTCAAACCTCAACAAGGAGACTGAAGATCATCATGAACAAAGACTCGGTGGGACATATGATTCTCAAGAAGATCTAACAAAAGAGAGAGGTGAACATGTATCTGTAAAGCAAGATGGCAAAAGACATCCTCCAAATATAAAAAAACCTATTAGAAAGAAACTTCGAGAGTTTTCTAGATGTAGCAGCTCTGAGGGAGAGCTGGAAAGAATGAGTTCTGAAGAGTCATTAGATGACGATGCGATCATCAAGAAGAGTGGTCTTTCCTCCACCTCATCCATGGAACCTCCGGCTTCTCCTGTTGTTGTTGAGGCCCCCATAGGATCAATAAAGGACAAAGTTAAAGCTTTGCAAAACAAAGTTGAGGAGGAAAAGATACAAAAGCATACTCAAGGTGAGGGGTATGAAGTAATGCATAGCAACATCACAAAGACACCAGCAGAAGTCATGCCAGAACTTCCTAGTATTCCCAAGTCCCCCAAATCCCAAACCGAAAGGTTAGAGGAGATTATGTCAGTGAAGGAACTGATGAAGGCATTTCAGACAGGACAAGACCCATCAAAATGTAAGTCTGGACTTTTTGAACACAAAGCAGAACATTTTCATTATGACAAAATGTCCACGTCTGAACCAACACATTCTAAACAATTGGAAGAAGTGGAGCAGAGTCTTGCATATGATCCAATATCTCAACTCCAGACTAATGAGCATACAATTTTCCATGAACAAAATGACCAGAATAAGCCAAACAATGCAGACATAACAGAAGAGATGGAGAGCTTAGTCAAACCTAGTATGGAAGAAAAGGCTCCTAATGGAAAGAAAGTGACATTTGCTGAAACAACTGAGTATGTTGATGGGGGTTATGGTCCACAGACAGAGGTAGCCGACAATTGTGTGTTACCAGAGAAAGAGAGTCTGTCAGTGAAGGAGCTGATGAAAATGTTCCAAGCTGAGCGTGAGACTATGGAAATCACACCACAGCCTTTAAAACTCGATGCTTTGGCCACTCATATTACAGCAACTCAAAGTAAAGAAACCCCATTACTAGAGGAAACTTTGCAAGAGCCAAAGTCACATGTTGAAGCTCAGCGACCAACAACTTTCAGTTCAACATCTGATTCCATCCTGTGTGATTTTCGAGAGTCAGAAGCTCCTCCAGAAAGTTTTGTCAGATATGGATCTGATATCTCGGTGTTCATTTCAGATGATAACTCTCTTGAAAAGACAGTACATTTTGCTGAAACTCTACCATGTGACCCTGTACCTGTCACCCCACAAAGAGATGAACCTGAAGAGAGTTCTGTCTCTGTGAAAAACTTATTGAAAGCATTTCAAAATGAGCAAGAGGGACAGCAAACTAAACAAAGTCTTAGAAGGGAGGAACAAATGTCAACACAAACTGAGAAGGCCTCAATCATGCATCAAGAGATTGGTGATAGAAAATCTGACCACACAGACTTGATTAATCAATCACAAATGTTAAACACAGATCAGTCTCCGTCAGTGTCAGAGCCTTCTTTTGCACAGACGATGCAAAATTCTGAGAGATTGATCACAACAATCGAGACTGAGCTTCATTTGCTAAAAACTAAATCAGAATCATTTGAAGGCTCTGGAGAGGTCCAGAAAACTGAACAGAATACCAGCATGCCTTTCCAAACACAACTGAGTGGTAACAAAAATATGAATTTAGAAGCCCAGACTGTGACATTACAGAAAGAAATCACTTGTGAATCACAACAAGGATCAGTTATTCCTACGTTTGGCGTGACAATTAAAGTTGCTGACAAGATGCAGTTTGATGATAGAAGGATTAGTCCAGAGAGAGACAAGCCAGATATGCCGCAGAGCAGCCTGAGCAGAATGCAGCTAGAGGAACCACTCATGAACATTGCTAGGAGTCTATCTGATGACTATCAGATCAGCCCTGATCGAAAAAATTCTGAGGATTTCAGTTCTTTCATTAGGGCTGAACTGGAAGAAAGTCCTGAGTATCAGCTGTTTAAGCGCAGATCTACAGCAACAGATATCAACTATCAGTTGGGGACACTTGGGGAAGAAACCCCAATTGATGATTCCGACACAAATCCAGAGTTATTATACAGTTCTTGTTTTAAGGATAACACAAGTTCAGGGAGTTACAAGCAAGAATGGTTGGCTAAATCCTCAGAGACAATTGTTCAAAAGACCTCCCGTTATAGCTCAGAGGAGAAGGAAAGTTCAGAAGAACTCAAGCCAATATATCAAATGCCCAATGAAATGTTTTCTTACCACGAAGCTACAAAAGAAGATTATTGTGTTCCTGCAGACAAAGAAAACACATTCCAAGCAAGTGAAAAAGACAAAGCAGCTGAACATAAAAGCAGAGAACAGAGGACAGAAATGGCAATCAAGGAGCAGTCACTTCTCGAGATCTGTAAAGGTACCAAAATGTTTGGCCAGAAATCTACAGCAGGAAAGGACATTAAAGGTTCCTTATTGAACGAAGAGTTGGGTCAGTGCCTACAAGTTAGTCCTATTAAAAGCCAACAATCACAGAAGAATATTTACCGTGATAATTTTCAAGAAACCATCACAACACAGGAGACTGATGAGGAAATTGCCACAAAGATTTCTCCTAAAGAGGAAAAAACAAAAATGCATGGAGCAGCGTTGGAAAAAACACTTCCAAAACAGGGTGATATCCTTGGGAGCTTTGATCAAATGATTCACACCAAAGTCTGCACATCTTCAAGTGCTTTTGATGAGAACAAGAAAAGCCCAGAGGTGCAAGAACAGACTCAAACAATTGCTGTTAAAATGGGCCCAACTGTCCCATTTGAGCCTCCATTTGAAGAAGATATTGAGAAAATTACAGAACTGTCTACAAATGAGAAAACTATGTCAGGCATGTTATCACTTCTCAAAAGTGACCTTGATGAATGTTTCAGTGAAAATACAATGACAAGACAATGCCAACTAGAGGATGATCTTGTTGATGAGAGACACATTGAAGTCAAACTCCCAAGCAAACATTTACAAGACAATGTACTTAAGGAAGTTCATGAAAACTGGCAGAGCTCAAAGAGTCAGTTTGAGAAACCACCAACCGAGCCACAATCTGAGACTACATTTAAACAAGTTTGCCTGGAGGGAGATGCATATCATCAGAGTTCCACAAATAGGAAAAACATTTCTGGTATATTATCACTAACTGATCCTTCAGAGGACAAAGTAGTCAATGAACTCTTAGAAAAGGTTGAAGTTAGTATCAAAGAAAAAGCTCAAAGCACTGTGTCTGACACCCTGTTCCAACAAGTACTTGTTGAGCGAGAGGTTTACTACAAACCATCAACAACTGAGAAAACCATGTCTGCTGTGTTGTCCCAAGAAAGACCAGTTGTCAGACAAACACTGTCAGAGCAGGATTTAATCCACGAGAGCTACAAGGAAACAAAATTGACAACAAATGATTTAGATGACAAAGAAGGGGGAGATGCCAGTGACTATGCAGAAACTAATGAAGTTGGTGTCGCACAGGTTGCTCAAAGGTCTGTATCAGAGACTCTTTTCCAAGAAAATGTCATTGAGAGACATGATCAGAGTGAACACATAAAAGGTGAAAAGAACATGTCTGGGGGGTTGTCCCATCTGAGTAGTGACTTAGATGAATACCTCAAAGAAAGACCAGTTGTCAGACAAACACTGTCAGAGCAGGATTTAATCCATGAGAGCTACAAGGAAACAAAATTGACAACAAATGATTTAGATGACAAAGAAGGGGGACATGCTAGTGACTATGCAGAAACTGATGAAATTTGTGTTGTACAGGTTGCTCAAAGGTCTGTATCAGAGACTCTATTCCAAGAAAATATCAATAAGAGACAGGAACAGAGTGAACACATAAAAGGTGAGAAGAACATGTCTGGAGTGTTGTCCCATCTGAGCAGTGACTTAGATGAATACCTCAAAGAAAGACCAGTTGTCAGACAAAAACTGTCAGAGCAGGATTTAATCCATGAGAGCTACAAGGAAACACAATTGACAACAAATGATTTAGATGACAAAGAAGGGGGAGATGCCAGTGACTATGCAGAAACTGGTGAAGTTGGTGTCGCACAGGTTGCTCAAAGGTCTGTATCAGAGACTCTTTTCCAAGAAAATGTCATTGAGAGACATGATCAGAGTGAACATATAAAAGGTGAGAAGAACATGTCTGGAGTGTTGTCCCATCTGAGTAGTGACTTAGATGAATACCTCAAAGAAAGACCAGTTCTCAGACAAACACTGTCAGAGCAGGATTTAATCCACGAGAGCTACAAGGAAACAAAGTTGACAACAAATGATTTAGAAGACAAAGAAGTGGGAGATGCTAGTGGCTATGCAGAAACTGATGAAGTTTGTGTTGCACAGGTTGTTCAAAGGTCTGTATCAGAGACTCTATTCCAAGAAAATATCATTGAGAGACATGATCAGAGTGAACACATAAAAGGTGAAAAGAACATGTCTGGGGTGTTTTCCCATCTGAGCAGTGACTTAGATGAATACCTCAAAGAAAGACCAGTTGTCAGACAAACACTGTCAGAGCAGGATTTAATCCATGAGAGCTACAAGGAAACAAAATTGACAACAAATGATTTAGATGACAAAGAAGGGGGAGATGCCAGTGACTATGCAGAAACTGGTGAAGTTGGTGTCGCACAGGTTGCTCAAAGGTCTGTATCAGAGACTCTTTTCCAAGAAAATGTCATTGAGAGACATGATCAGAGTGAACATATAAAAGGTGAAAAGAACATGTCTGGAGTGTTGTCCCATCTGAGTAGTGACTTAGATGAATACCTCAAAGAAAGACCAGTTGTCAGACAAACACTGTCAGAGCAGGATTTAATCCACGAGAGCTACAAGGAAACAAAATTGACAACAAATGATTTAGAAGACAAAGAAGGCGGAGATGCCAGTGTTTACCCAGAAACTGATGAAGTTGGTGTTGCACAGGTTGTTCAAAGGTCTGTATCAGAGACTCTATTCCAAGAAAATATCATTGAGAGACATGATCAGAGTGAACACATAAAAGGTGAGAATAACATGTCTGGGGTGTTGTCCCATCTGAGCAGTGACTTAGATGAATACCTCAAAGAAAGACCAGTTGTCAGACAAACACTGTCAGAGCAGGATTTAATCCACAAGAGCTACAAGGAAACAAAATTAACAACAAATGATTTAGATGACAAAGAAGGGGGAGATGCTAGTGACTATGCAGAAACTGATGAAGTTGGTGTCGCACAGGTTGCTCAAAGGTCTGTATCAGAGACTCTTTTCCAAGAAAATGTCATTGAGAGACATGATCAGAGTGAACACATAAAAGGTGAAAAGAACATGTCTGGGGTGTTGTCCCATCTGAGTAGTGACTTAGATGAATACCTCAAAGAAAGACCAGTTGTCAGACAAACACTGTCAGAGCAGGATTTAATCCATGAGAGCTACAAGGAAACAAAGTTGACAACAAATGATTTAGATCACAAAGAAGGGGGACATGCTAGTGACTATGCAGAAACTGATGAAGTTTGTGTTGTACAGGTTGCTCAAAGGGCTGTATCAGAGACTCTATTCCAAGAAAATGTCATTAAGAGACAGGAACAGAGTGAACACATAAAAGGTGAGAAGAACATGTCTGGAGTGTTGTCTCATCTGAGCAGTGACTTAGATGAATACCTCAAAGAAAGACCAGTTGTCAGACAAAAACTGTCAGAGCAGGATTTAATCCACGAGAGCTACAAGGAAACAAAATTGACAACAAATAATTTAGAAGACAAAGAAGGCGGAGATGCCAGTGTTTACCCAGAAACTGATGAAGTTGGTGTTGCACAGGTTGCTCAAAGGTCTGTATCAGAGACTCTTTTCCAAGAAAATGTCATTGAGAGACATGATCAGAGTGAACACATAAAAGGTGAGAAGAACATGTCTGGAGTGTTGTCCCATCTGAGTAGTGACTTAGATGAATACTTCAAAGAAAGACCAGTTGTCAGACAAACACTGTCAGAGCAGGATTTAATCCACGAGAGCTACAAGGAAACAAAATTGACAACAAATAATTTAGATGACAAAGAAGGGGGAGATGCTAGTGACTATGCAGAAACTGATGAAGTTGGTGTCGCACAAGTTGCTCAAAGATCTGTATCAGAGACTCCATTCCTAGAAGTTGTCATTGAGAGACATGATCAGAGTGAACAGATAAAAGGTGAGAAGAACATGTCTGGTATGTTTTCCCACATGAGTAGTGACTTAGATGAATACCTTAAAGAAAGACCAGTTGTCAGACAAACAGTTTCAGAGGAGGATGTAAAACAGGAGATATACAAGGAAACAAAACTGGTAACGGTTTCTTTAGATGACAAAAAAGGGCAGGATTCCAGTGAATGTCTGCAGACAAATAAAACTGTAATTGAAGGAGAAGCTCAAAGATCAGCATTTGAGACTCTATTCCAACAAGTTACTGAGAAACACGTTCAGTGTGAACAAATAACAACTGAAAATATGCAATCACATCTGACTGGTGACTTGGACAGATATCTTAAAGAAAGACCAATAATAAAAAAAAACATAACGGAGAGCAATGTAGGCGAAGAAATTTGCACAAAAACCATATTGGCCGTTGATAATGTTGAAGATAAAGTAGCGGAAGTGACATGTGAAACTTTGGAGCCTGATGAAGTTGCAGTTGATGAGCTATCTCAAAGCTCAATATCTGACATTCCATTTGATCAGATTGTGATTGAAGGAACATTGCACCATCAACAGTCAGAGAAAGATATGACAGGCATATTGTCCCTATTGAGCACTGATTTGGATGTTAATCTTAAAGAAAAGCCTTTGAATTTGGAAAGATGTGCAGATGAGAGTTTGATCCACAATGAATGTCAAGAAACATTTCTTAAATGTGATAATATAGAAACCCAGATGGAAAAGGAGTTAAATGAAGACCCAGATACTGATGTAGTTGAAGTTGAGGAACTAGTTGCAGGTTTAGTTGCAGACAATGTATTACAGCAAGTTTCTGCAAAGACACAAGCCCAAGACGAATGCTCCCCAATTGAAAAGAATATGTCAAATTTGGTATCACTTCTCAGTAAGCCTGATAAACCTGAGACAAAAGCAAGTCATCCCTTTGAGGACCTTGTTCATGAGACCTTCAAAGAAACAACACAGCCTGAGGACTGTAAAATAGAACAAGACATGGTATCCTCCAAACCATACAGATCTGATAGTGGAGACCTCAATAAAACAATGTTTAAAGAAATTGAAAGACAGACATATGTTGATGAAGATGATGGGTGCAACATAGAATCATGTGAGACATGGGAAGTAGACACATCATTTAGAAAAGCAGCACTTTATACTCACTCTACTGAAGAGACAGTAAACAACAGCAAGTCAAATGCAACATTATATGATGATGAAGTTGATGTCAATGTCGATGGTTTCCATTCAGTTCACAAAACACAAGAACCAAGTAGTTATGTTGCTCTGCAACGACCTGCTGGATTGGAGAACCTTACCTGTATGCCGTTTGATGAGCCAGACAAAGATCTATTTAATCAAGATTCATTAGAGTCAAGTCCTGTTCTGGAAGATCAATCATCAAAGAAATCCCCTGATTCAATAGAACCAAGTCCTACCAAAGATTCTCCATGTCAAGATTCGCTTGAAAGTAGTCCTACTCTGACAAAGGATGCACAAATTCATGAACCCTTTAAGACAGCTGTTTACGAGGACTATGCTTCACAGCTCAAAGCATGTTTTCCTTACGAAACCTATGTTTATACAGATACATGTGAAGATGAAAAAGAAAACTCTCCAAGGATCCCTTTAACTGACTCTACAGATGGAACAAGTTATGGCAATATGTGCTCTATTGAGAGTCTTGAATCCAGGCAAAAGTCACTCAGTGCAGATGATGGCGAGGATGAAATCACCAGCAAACAATTCACTCCAGAAGAGAAGATGTTTAAAATGGCCGTAAAAATCAAAATGTTTGAGGAGATGGAACAGGAGTCTAAAGTAAAGACAGAGATACATGAAGATTCCATTTCTGCTTCTTACGGTGATGCTTACAAAGACGATGACAGAGATTTAAGATCAGACTCTATTGCCTATTCATCCTCTCAAGCTATTCAACAATCAAGTTCTGAAACATCTGAAACTCACCCACAACATGAAAAAATGGACAATTTGTGCTTTAAGGCAGAGACAGTGGATCAGTTACAACAGAGAACTACTCAGTCAGCTGACATTCTACTATATTCAACTACACCATTCAAAGAAAAAACTGATGGGGACAAGGAGGATGCACCAACCCTGCTTGTAAAAAAGGGGTCAGAAATACTAAAAGACAAAACAACGCCAATGATTTATACTGTTACTGAAAAACATTTGTCTGGCTTTGTGGCAAATGAATCTCCAATGATGACCCAAGGTTCAGGTTTTGTAAGTGAATCTCAAACTACAGTTTGTACCACAGAAGTGGAAGAAGTTAAAGAACAAAAGGATCCTGGCCAAAAAACACCAGAAAAATATCCTGATCAGGCTACAAATAGTGAGAGAAGCCCTAATCCATTTCAGTTTCAAGAAGGAAAGCTGTTTGAAATGACTAGAGGTGGAGCCATTGACATGACAAGAAGGACCTTTGACGACAGAGGTGAAGGATTTGGATTTTTTCACTTTGGAGAACATCAAATGGAAGAAAATGTACCAGAAGAGTTTGTTGAAGATTTTACAAAGTCTTCTCAGAGAACTGATTCTAAACCAGGTGCTAAATCTATCTTGACTGATTTTCAACTTGTTTCTCCCAGTGCTGCTAGGAGCCTCACAACTACCCATATTGAAGCTGGAGATATGGAAGGCCTAGGGCTAGGCTACCTAGACACCACTGTAGCTGACCTTCAGTCAGACACAACGGCAGCTACCCAGTTAGATGCTGAAAAGCCTTTCTTAGAGTCTTCCTCCTCTGATGATGATGACTTGGATGATGAAGAAGACCAGTGCTCAGTCATAGAGATGACCTTTTCAGCTGCACACTTTGACACTTTAGGTAATGATCAAGATTCTCCGCAGCCAATCATACCAGGTTCTTCAATTAGTGAGTCAATGAAGGTGAAAGACTTGCAGGTATCCGTGCTTGAGGCAGTTAATAGGAAAGCAGAAAGAAAATTGAAGTCTGATCGTAAAACTAGATCTGAGGGTGGTGATATTAAAAAACAATTTTATAGAAAAGGTCCGAGTTACTCTGATTGTAGTCAGTCTACTGGTATGTCCGAATTTTCCCCCTCCAAAGTCACTCCCCTGATGCAAGAGAATCTTGAAGCTTGCTCTCCCCTTCAAAAAGCCCTCCCACACCTGGATACTACAGATAAGTCTGTTAGGTCTTCTTTTGAAACTGATAACAGGAGTAGCAGTAGTCACAAAAGTTCAGACTCTGTTGTCTTTACATATGACACTCAAGCTTCTCACGGTTCAGATTCTGATAGCAATCAGTTACCAGTTAAACATCCATCTTGTGGGGCAGAGGATGTTTTTGAGTCCAGGGCTACATGGGATGACACAGTGGAAACTCAGATGCAAAGAATCGTTGATGATCAAACTCCAGAACATACTCCAGGTATGGCCTGATCTTTTGTGGGGTTTAATTTTATTTTTTTAATCTCTAGCAGCAAAGCAGCTAATCTCTTCCTGATTACAATTCGTCCATTACATCTAATTTGGTTGATTGTGGCAATTTGTTCTGTTCCAGTGAATTCTAGTCATTTTGTGTGTGTGTCCATACATGTGTGTCTCTCATTTGTGTTATTATGGGTATTGGTATTTTGCTTTGTGGTAAATTATTTCTTCATCAAAGTTTGTGTAATCTCAAGATTGAGTGCTAAGAGCTACAGAAAAATGTGGTCCGTACTACTGAACTGTAGGCATTATCAGAACTAATAAGAGTCTTCTTAATAACAAACACATTGAAAGGACGAAAACTGACAATATTAACCCCTATACTAATTGAAAATTGTATTGCACTTATGATAGACATTGATTATGTGTCCACAGATTAATAAACACCTTTCAATTCAACTTTTTAGTTTTCATTCATGGCCATTATCATAAATGCCCATTCCAGAGATTATCCGGAAAATTGCAATTTTAAATGGACTTCTGTATATTTTACATGTTTATCTTTTTATACAAACTGGTGTATACATAGACAATGATATAGGGACACAATGCAAAAATTGACATTCCATCTATGATGGGATTTTTTAGTTTATTGGCAGGATAATGCTGACAGGAAGGAGGAGACTCTAACAATCATTGCAGACCTTCTTGGCTTCAGTTGGACTGGTAAGATCTCAGTAACCAAATTATTTTAGGTTAAATGAAGTTAAATATTAGATATGTAATGTATTTTAAGCAGAAGTAGTAACTCCAGTTTTTTTCACTTGAATTGTTTCCTTAATTAGGACAACTATAGAAACATTTAAACATATATGTTAATGCTGTGGATAATAACAAATTTAATACTTTGCTTTGAAATATATCATACAGAATTGGCAAAAGAGCTGGAATTCAGTGAAGATGATATTCAACTTGTGAGAACACAAAATCCAAGTTCTCTTCAAGAACAGAGTCATGCATTACTGCAGCGTTGGGTTGAACGGGAAGGCAAGCATGCCACAGGTACTTTGTTTATTATTTTGACAGATTTATCTTTGTGTTTTGTGTCAATGCAGAGCTTCTGTGTTAGTATAAATACGTCAACTGGATTTAAAAGACATTTAATGCTACAAAACTGCCTTTTTAGTGATTGCCTTATTGTTTCCTTCAAGTAGGTGATGTTCTTTGTACTCTCTTTGGCGTAACAGTTCTTTGTCATTGTGTCTTAAGGGAAATATTATTTATTATAAAGTATTTTCTCCAGGTATATAGTAATATGGCAGTTTTAACATAAACCCCATTCATGCTAATCCAATTTACAATGTATAATACCCATGAACGACCCACACAACATACAATGTTTTATTGTATACTATAATGATTTGTTATTTCAAATTTAAACCTGTTTAATTTTTGCAGAGGAGTGTCTGATTAGGAGGCTGACCAAGATCAACCGCATGGACATTGTCCATCTCATTGAAACCCAGATGAATAAGTCTGTTCAAGAACAAACATCTAGAACCTATGCAGAGATAGAGAAGACCCTAGATCACAGTGAAGGTAATAACTCTGCTTTGTAAACACCAGTCTTTGTTGAACTTGTATCACATTCTGTTTTTTTTATTTTTTTTCAGTGTCAGTCGCTTTGTCTTCAGTGCAACAGGATACAGACAGCCCAAGAATTGTCAGAAGAATTGAATCTGATGGTAGACCACCACCAGCTGTTTCTGAGGAGGATCTATCAGTTGCTTCCTTGCTGGATATTCCTTCATGGGCAGAGCCAACAGGACACATCCACTCAGAGAGCATGCATGGAGACCTACTAGAGGATGTTGAAATCACACAGTAAATCCTTTTGACTTTGTTGCAAACATCAAATGAATACATTTTTTCACACTTGTTTGAGAAGATCTGGTTTTGTGTGCAGCACATATTTGCTGCTAAATTTGTTTTTCAGCTCTACCATAGCAAACCAAAAAGTAAGATTTCTATCTTTTGACTCTGTGTTGTTGTTTTTTCTGCAGTGAATTGAGCCCTAATCTGTGGAATCCTGAAGATGATGCATCAAAAGAACATGCAAGTTACAACACCTCAGATGAGCAAGTGAGTACGCGGCCAATTATAAAAGAAGCATCCATGAGAAGCAAAGCAAGACAGATTTCTGAGCCCCAAGTAAACCTCCAGCAAGATTGCAGCAATGTTGAAGGTCATTTCATCAAGTGTCCCCAAGGTGGTCCTCCACACAAAAGTGGCTGCAGTCAAACAATGCCTTGGAAATTAGATGTTTGTCGGGATGACCAAAGCCAGTCACATGACTCATCCATATCCATCAGAGACTTTAGCGATAGCCTGTCGGAGTCAGAAAAAGTGGAAATTGACTTCAGTGAGCTTTCGGACAGGTTCAGCTGCACACCTCATCTGAGGAGAGGAGCAGCAGCCCGTAGAATTGTAAAAAAGATATCTAAACTTAGCCCATCGTGCTTAAAACCACAGGACCGTGAACCTGATATGCTTTTGACTGAAGGTGACACACATGTTCAAAATAGCAGGCTCTCTCAGAGGAGCGCTGATGAAGTCGAAGCTCAATTCCACAAAGAACTGAAGGATCACAACATCCCACATGCTTCTGGTGTGGAAATGGGATTAAAAGCTGTCAAGATGGGAAAAGAAGAAAAGCCAAAAGCTCAACTGAAAAATGATGGAAATAGGGAAAGGATACCCTTCATTGATGATGATGATGACACACAACAAACAATACCCATGAATGTGCCAGCACAATACAGCTTAATAAATCCTAAGCAGTTGGAACCAACAAAGACCATTCTGCCGAACAGGCATGCATACAGCAGCCCTTTTTGTATGGATTGTGACTCAGCTTATGCAAAATACAGATGTGGTCATAATTCAGGCATTGAGTGTATCAAATCAATTTCTACTCTGCCAGAGTATAACCCCTTGCCCCCTGTCTCCTTCACATCAGAAGAACTATGGGGCTCATCTTTGCCTGTTTGTGAAAAGCGCTTTTTTACTGCAAATGAATGGCCACTAAATAGTAAAATGTCTAGACAATTGTCTCCTGAATCAGTCATGTTAGCTGGTGATTGTCGAGCCACTACAACCGATTCCCCTCAGACCATGGAAGACAATGATACTACAATGTCTGATCAATGGAGCTCAACCAAATTTCCACAAAATAATGAACTACATATCTGTGAAACTAAAAACCTTTTTAGTCAAAAATATCTGAATGCAGCTGTACCTGACACAAATATAAAAAGGGAGCGGAGAGACTTGTCACCGCTTTCATTAGAGTTTAAAAATGATGAAATACTTTCTGAAGGTGTTACTTCTGATAGAACAACAACTTCGCCTGACCTAGTGGGGTCTATTGGTGGTTTAGAGAGGGAATGTAGACCATTCTCCCCAGAATCTCAAAGTTCCCAGTGCAGTTTTTCATTTCTCGAACTCTTATACTCAGAATCTTCACGGGCCCAACTCAGGCGCCAATATTGTAACTATTTTTTGCAGTACTCTGGGGAAGATTCAGCCTATCCACCACCAATCTGTGATTCCTTTCTTTTAAATGAAGTTATGCTTCCATATAACACTTCAAAGAAAGAGCTTAAAGATTCTGATTACGGTATATCCCAATTTGAGCAATATGTCATACCAAATGAAAATCTTTTACCAGATTTTTCTGATTCATACAGTAAGTGTCAAGATCATGTTTGCATGGAAAGTTGCATAAACACTCGATCATCCATTAATAGCTTTTCATGTGCAAAAAATACAAATACATCAGAATCATTGAAACATCATGTAAATACAAATAGACTGCTTACTGATGATTCTACAAAAACAAATGTCTACAGTGATGAGTCATCCAGTGGTAATGAGAAGAAAGGGGAATTTCATTTTAAACCAGACTTGGAGCCCACTACATCTTATCTTAGATACTGGTATTCAAAGTTGGAACCGTGTTCTTCAAAGGTTACCTTTTCAGAGGTGCCAGGGGCTGATTTAGAAATCACAGAAAAAAGTGACTTGAGAGACAAAGAAACATCAGTTGAAACGATAAATGAATCAGTCAAGAGAAACTTATATTCAGGTATGAAGTCTCAGCAGAAAACAACAGAAACGCACCCCACTGCACATGATCTACCAAAAGAAACAATGGTTTTTACCCTAGTTGAGCGAAGAAAGTATTCATTAGAATTTCCATATGAAATTGATTCAAAGTCAGACAACAATATAGTACCAATTGACAAAAGCAGCACCGTGACCACCTACACCCAATCTGAAGTTGGAAAGACCACAATACAACAGAGTGAAGCCAATCAACATTCAAACTCTTCAAATGATGACACACAATGCTCGGAAAAAACAGTGCATTCATCTTTACTTCTGTCTGTCAACAGACCACTAACATACGCACAAGTTGTAAAAGGCTTTGTTAATGAGAAGAAAGACAAATCGATTCAATACCTCCCACCTTTAGAGGGGAATGAAGATCTGGAAACAGAAAAAAAACATTACATCTCTTTCACGCATTCAGCATTTTCCGAATCACAAACCCAGTGCAAAGTGTCATACTTGGAGAGTTGGTTGACTGACATAAGACCAGAATCTCCTGATTCCCAAAGTGAATGTAGACCTCTCTCTCCAGACTCTCCTGTTCCTGAGTTCACATGTACTCATGTTGACTACACTAGGGAAAAGTCAGAACAAAAGTCATTCACACCACAATCGACTTTATCTGACTGGGAAGGCACAGATTTGTGTTTGGAAAGTCTCTTTGATCAGATCAGACCAGAGTCCCCTCAGTCAGTCTTATCAAATCTTGAACTTGATCAAATATTTAGCAGTAGAGCGTTGTCCCCAGAGTCGGTGGCTTCTAGTTTAGACTTTTCACATTTGCAAGAGTGGCTGGAGGACTTTAGGGCATCCTCCCCCGAATCTGCAGCATCAGTAGAAAAACACACTTTGACTACAGACGTGTCAGTTGCCCCAATTCTTGACCTTCACTGTAATTACTATTTACAGTATTCAGAGAATAGGACATTGTCCCCTTCGTTATCATCGTCAAATGAAGCTGATCTTGACTTTTCCTTACATAATCTGTTTGATGAGAACAGAGCAGACTCACCAAATTCACATTCATCCGATCTAGATTCCAAACACCTTGAAATAACCTTACCCAGTACATCTTCTCAAACATTGACCAGCAGACCTCTGACATATGCAGAAGTTGTAAAGAGGGCAGCTGGTAAAAAGGGTGCAGAGTCTGTTCTTAGCTCAAGATCATTGGAGCTCAAAGAAGACTCAGAACCTTTTGAACCATCTCAAACCCAGCATAGTTGGTGCTACTTGGAGAATTGGTTGACTGATATCAGAACAGAATCTCCTGATTCCCAAAATGAATGTAGACCTCTCTCTCCAGACTCTCCTGTTCCTAGGTTCACATGTACTCATGTTGACTACACTAGGGAAAAGTCAGAACAAAGGTCATTCACACCACAATCGACTTTATCTGACTGGGAAGGCACAGATTTGTGTTTGGAAAGTCTCTTTGATCAGATCAGACCAGAGTCCCCTCAGTCAGTCTTATCAAATCTTGAACTTGATCAAATATTTAGCAGTAGAGGGTTGTCCCCAGAGTCGGTGGCTTCTAGTTTAGACTTTTCACATTTGCAAGAGTGGCTGGAGGACTTTAGGGCATCCTCCCCCGAATCTGCAGCATCAGTAGAAAAACACACTTTGACTACAGATGTGTCAGTTGCCCCAAGTCTTGACCTTCACTGTAATTACTATTTACAGTATTCAGAGAATAAGACATTGTCCCCTTCGTTATCATTGTCAAATGAAGCTGATCTTGACTTTTCCTTACATAATCTGTTTGATGAGAACAGAGCAGACTCACCAAATTCACATTCATCCGATCTAGATTCCAAACACCTTGAAATAACCTTACCCAGTACATCTTCTCAAACATTGACCAGCAGACCTCTGACATATGCAGAAGTTGTAAAGAGGGCAGCTGGTAAAAAGGGTGCAGAGTCTGTTCTTAGCTCAAGATCATATGAGCTCAAAGAAGACTCAGAACCTTTTGAACCATCTCAAACCCAGCATAGTTGGTGCTACTTGGAGAATTGGTTGACTGATATCAGAACAGAATCTCCTGATTCCCAAAATGAATGTAGACCTCTCTCTCCAGACTCTCCTGTTCCTGAGTTCACATGTACTCATGTTGACTACACTAGGGAAAAGTCAGAACAAAGGTCATTCACACCACAATCGACTTTATCTGACTGGGAAGGCACAGATTTGTGTTTGGAAAGTCTCTTTGATCAGATCAGACCAGAGTCCCCTCAGTCAGTCTTATCAAATCTTGAACTTGATCAAATATTTAGCAGTAGAGCGTTGTCCCCAGAGTCGGTGGCTTCTAGTTTAGACTTTTCACATTTGCAAGAGTGGCTGGAGGACTTTAGGGCATCCTCCCCCGAATCTGCAGCATCAGTAGAAAAACACACTTTGACTACAGACGTGTCAGTTGCCCCAAGTCTTGACCTTTACTGTACTTACTATTTACAGTATTCAGAGAATAGGACATTGTCCCCTTCGTTATCATTGTCAAATGAAGCTGATCTTGACTTTTCCTTACATAATCTGTTTGATGAGAACAGAGCAGACTCACCAAATTCACATTCATCCGATCTAGATTCCAAACACCTTGAAATAACCTTACCCACTACATCTTCTCAAACATTGACCAGCAGACCTCTGACATATGCAGAAGTTGTAAAGAGGGCAGCTGGTAAAAAGGGTGCAGAGTCTGTTCTTAGCTCAAGATCATTGGAGCTCAAAGAAGACTCAGAACCTTTTGAACCATCTCAAACCCAGCATAGTTGGTGCTACTTGGAGAATTGGTTGACTGATATCAGAACAGAATCTCCTGATTCCCAAAATGAATGTAGACCTCTCTCTCCAGACTCTCCTGTTCCTGAGTTCACATGTACTCATGTTGACTACACTAGGGAAAAGTCAGAACAAAGGTCATTCACACCACAATCGACTTTATCTGACTGGGAAGGCACAGATTTGTGTTTGGAAAGTCTCTTTGATCAGATCAGACCAGAGTCCCCTCAGTCAGTCTTATCAAATCTTGAACTTGATCAAATATTTAGCAGTAGAGCATTGTCCCCAGAGTCGGTGGCTTCTAGTTTAGACTTTTCACATTTGCAAGAGTGGCTGGAGAACTTTAGGGCATCCCCCCCCGAATCTGCAGCATCAGTAGAAAAACACACTTTGACTACAGACGTGTCAGTTGCCCCAATTCTTGACCTTCACTGTAATTACTATTTACAGTATTTGGAGAATAGGCCATGGTCCCCTTCGTTATCATTGTCAAATGAAGCTGATCTTGACTTTTCCTTACATAATCTGTTTGATGAGAACAGAGCAGACTCACCAAATTCACATTCATCCGATCTAGATTCCAAACACCTTGAAATAACCTTACCCAGTACATCTTCTCAAACATTGACCAGCAGACCTCTGACATATGCAGAAGTTGTAAAGAGGGCAGCTGGTAAAAAGGGTGCAGAGTCTGTTCTTAGCTCAAGATCATTGGAGCTCAAAGAAGACTCAGAACCTTTTGAACCATCTCAAACCCAGCATAGTTGGTGCTACTTGGAGAATTGGTTGACTGATATCAGAACAGAATCTCCTGATTCCCAAAATGAATGTAGACCTCTCTCTCCAGACTCTCCTGTTCCTGAGTTCACATGTACTCATGTTGACTACACTAGGGAAAAGTCAGAACAAAAGTCATTCACACCACAATCGACTTTATCTGACTGGGAAGGCACAGATTTGTGTTTGGAAAGTCTCTTTGATCAGATCAGACCAGAGTCCCCTCAGTCAGTCTTATCAAATCTTGAACTTGATCAAATATTTAGCAGTAGGGCGTTGTCCCCAGAGTCGGTGGCTTCTAGTTTAGACTTTTCACATTTGCAAGAGTGGCTGGAGGACTTTAGGGCATCCTCCCCCGAATCTGCAGCATCAGTAGAAAAACACACTTTGACTACAGACGTGTCAGTTGCCCCAATTCTTGACCTTCACTGTAATTACTATTTACAGTATTTGGAGAATAGGCCATGGTCCCCTTCGTTATCATTGTCAAATGAAGCTGATCTTGACTTTTCCTTACATAATCTGTTTGATGAGAACAGAGCAGACTCACCAAATTCACATTCATCCGATCTAGATTCCAAACACCTTGAAATAACCTTACCCACTACATCTTCTCAAACATTGACCAGCAGACCTCTGACATATGCAGAAGTTGTAAAGAGGGCAGCTGGTAAAAAGGGTGCAGAGTCTGTTCTTAGCTCAAGATCATTGGAGCTCAAAGAAGACTCAGAACCTTTTGAACCATCTCAAACCCAGCATAGTTGGTGCTACTTGGAGAATTGGTTGACTGATATCAGAACAGAATCTCCTGATTCCCAAAATGAATGTAGACCTCTCTCTCCAGACTCTCCTGTTCCTGAGTTCACATGTACTCATGTTGACTACACTAGGGAAAAGTCAGAACAAAGGTCATTCACACCACAATCGACTTTATCTGACTGGGAAGGCACAGATTTGTGTTTGGAAAGTCTCTTTGATCAGATCAGACCAGAGTCCCCTCAGTCAGTCTTATCAAATCTTGAACTTGATCAAATATTTAGCAGTAGAGCGTTGTCCCCAGAGTCGGTGGCTTCTAGTTTAGACTTTTCACATTTGCAAGAGTGGCTGGAGGACTTTAGGGCATCCTCCCCCGAATCTGCAGCATCAGTAGAAAAACACACTTTGACTACAGACGTGTCAGTGGCCCCAATTCTTGACCTTCACTGTAATTACTATTTACAGTATTTGGAGAATAGGCCATTGTCCCTTTCGTTATCATTGTCAAATGAAGCTGATCTTGACTTTTCCTTACATAATCTGTTTGATGAGAACAGAGCAGACTCACCAAATTCACATTCATCCGATCTAGATTCCAAACACCTTGAAATAAACTTACCTACTATATCTTCTCAAACATTGACCAGCAGACCTCTGACATATGCAGAAGTTGTAAAGAGGGCAGCTGGTATAAAAGGTGCAGAGTCTTTTCTTAGCTCAAGATCATTGGATCTCAAAGAAGTATCAGAGCCGTCTGTACTATCTCAAACCGGGGAAAGTTTGTCTTACTTGGAGAATTTGTTGACTGATATCAGAACAGAATCTCCTGATTCCCAAAGTGAATGTAGACCTCTCTCTCCAGACTCTCCTGTTCCTGAGTTCACATGTACTCATGTTGACTACACTAGGGAAAAGTCAGAACAAAGGTCATTCACACCACAATCGACTTTATCTGACTGGGAAGGCACAGATTTGTGTTTGGAAAGTCTCTTTGATCAGATCAGACCAGAGTCCCCTCAGTCAGTCTTATCAAATCTTGAACTTGATCAAATATTTAGCAGTAGGGCGTTGTCCCCAGAGTCGGTGGCTTCTAGTTTAGACTTTTCACATTTGCAAGAGTGGCTGGAGGACTTTAGGGCACCCTCCCCCGAATCTGCAGCATCAGTAGAAAAACACACTTTGACTACAGACGTGTCAGTGGCCCCATTTCTTGACCTTCACTGTAATTACTATTTACAGTATTCGGAAAATAGGCCATTGTCCCCTTCGTTATCGTTTTCAAATACAGATGATCTTGACTTTTCCTTTGATAATCAGTTTGATGAGATCAGAACAGATTCTCTTAAAGCAGTTGTTTTTTATTCTATTCCTAAACACTCGGACAAAAAGGTTAGGGAACCTTCTTTGATGTATGTAACTTCTGAAAAAGGTCCTGCAGTCAACAACCAAGATAAGTCTGCTTCGAAAGATAAGTTGGTATCCCTTCCATCTTTGTCTTTTACTTTCTGCTCTCAGAGTTATTTTTTACTTCAGCAGTCGCATAACAAGTGCAAGCCCATGTTCATGTCACACTTATCTGATCCAGTTTATACAGGAAAATGTCAGTGTTGTTGTTCACAACTTCCTAAATTTTTTCAATGCTAAAATCTGAAATTGAAACTAAACTTGGTTTTTTACCATAACAGAAATTCACATCATATAAACAATCTAAGTCTAGATTCTATTTTAATTCAACATTTTGTTCTTTACCTAAATTAGTCCAGTACAAATAATTAGTAATTTTGGATTAAAAAAAATACATATTGTCATCTCTGAGAACTAATTTAAATATCATAATTTTATTTTTAAGATTACTCATGTAAGTTTTTTTTGTCTTCATCAACCAAAATAAGATTGGTTTTGTTTATTTTCTACACTTTTGAGCAGAAGGTAAGATAAATGCTACCACCTTTGTTTTTTAAGGTAATATGTATAAAAATCTAAAATCCTTTTCTGACGTAGTTAACAACAGTACTCCTACAACATACATTTTAGACATGATTTGATGCAGTTGGACTTCACTTAGTACCAGATAGCAATATAAGTAAGTACCATATATTTGTGCTATGTCAGTTGGTTGTGTGTAGGACTGTCACATGGAAAGCTAGGGTTCATTTCCTAGGGGCTTTGATGAGCTTAATCTGGTGTGGGTCCTTAGGCAATACCCTTCACACTACTGCCTATTTATGTTGCCACAAGGTGATCTAGGGTCTGGGTCTCCCAGCCAGGATAAAATATGTACAGGAAGAGCATCCTGTGTAAAATATCGTTTTGATAATTTTTTAGCTTTTAAATAGCTTTTAATAGTTGGCACAAAGTTTGATGGAGATTATTAAAGTTTTAAAAAAATGTTTTTAGGAACAGACTAAAAGAAAGGGGAAAACATAAAAGTGAAGAACTTGAAAGTCACTAACCGTGAACTGGAATGTCTGAAAGATAATCCTACTGTTTAAAAATGATACAGGGGTTCATTTTTAGGGCTGCCTAAGAAACAACCTACTATAGACAATGTCAGATTTTAAATTATAAGTAATTTCTGAGTCACATGCCATATAAAGGGAAGGTTTTATAATACTAGCTGGCTTGAAAATGTTGTCCACAAAAAAAAACAAAGAAAAAACCTGACTCCTCCCAAGACAAAACATCAATACCAAATGAAAGAAGAAAAGAGCTCCATGGTGCCGGTAAGGCAGCATGTGCTCTTGCTTGCCACTGAGTGCAGTGTTGGCTCTATTGTTATTAGTGTGGTTATTAACAAGTGTGGAAGTAACAGTTGCTTCAGGTTTCCACCATTAACGGGTTTGCATTTGGGCAAAACATACCTGTTTTTTGCCTGATCTCCAATAACTGAGCATCTTTTATGACTTTTGGCCCATTTTTTTTCATGCCCATAAAATGCAAACTCATGACACTTGTCTCATGTTGTTTTACCTATCTTTGTTTATTAAGCATGTGTTTCCACATTTTTTTTACAATTAAGAAAATTGACATAATCTTAATACCAAAAAAAGCAGTCTTGTGAAGCTTTACTATTTCATATTCTTTATTTTCATATATGTTCTAACTTTTTGTGTTTGCTAACATTTTTTAACTGATTTGTTGTTTTTTTTATTGATGTATTCATTTTATAAATTGCAATTTAGACAAGGAAAAACTTTCAACCTTTTTCATTGAAAGTACAGGAATTCCTGACTTGAAATCAGTAAATTGGATTTTTTTCCCCCCGGACCTAATTGCATTGAATTCCCATGGATTCTTATATTTCCAGTTGTTTTGCCATTTGTCTGTGCATGGTTAAACCTTGTTGATAACCATGACTTGGCTTCATTCCTAACAGTGTTTGTGTGAATTGTGTGTTTTAAGTCATGTTTTAGTTCATCACAAAATACATCAAATTTTTTTATATTCATAATTTGTTTTTCCATCCCATTTCTCTGTTGTATTATCTCTTTCAGCTGTCATCTGCATCCTGCAAGACAGTACATTCACAGTCATCTAAAGAAAAAAATGTCAAATTAGAACAAAATCAGTGCTTTCCCATTGATATGGGAGTCTGGGCTTGTGATTCCAACACATCAGGCACTTCAAATATAGAGTTGGCACCCCAAGGTTGCTTAGTTCAGACGGAAATTCAACCTTACAACTTGTTTGCCACCCCAACTACCTCATCACAGATGAAGGAAAAACATATTTTAACATCTGGCCCTGGTGGTAACTATGACTCAGCCGAACCAACTTCCGCAGCCCCCGACTCACAAGACAGTTCAGATATACTTGCCATCATGTCCTTGGAATCTCCAAACTCACCATCATCCTTGAAGTTTGGATCCCCTGGGAACCTTGAGCCCATTCTGTCAGATCTAAAGGAGGTGAAACTTGAGTTTAGATCAGAGAAGCATGAACTACCTTCATCAAACATGCCTGCTAAAATTAACAAGTTTGAAGATGTTTGTTTTGAAGGCATTGTAGAAGATCCAGGAACTAGCACGTCCTCAGTTGCACAGATGGCAGAGGATAACACGGATGACACGGTTATTCCTGGTACAAGGAAAGCTTCTGGATCAAGCTTTGGTATTTCTAAAGACAGTCCTGAATTATCCTCTATGACCTCCAAGTCCACCCAAAGATTTGAAGAGGAAAAGGAATCAATGTGGAGTTCTGGGACTGATGAAACATCTATTCAAAGGATCCAAGACCAACATTTATGGTATAGAACCTCCACTGACACCCTTTCCTCTCAGTCTCTGTCTGATTTGAGTCCTGAGACAGTCACAACTGTAAGACATTTCAGCTTTGAGGAGCTGATGTCAAACCAATCCTCAGTGAACTCTGAGATTTCTTCAGATGATGACAAGTCCAGAAACTGCACGCAGCATTCAGATGAAACCATGGTAGATGAGGAGGAATGGCATGATTTGGAGTCAGTATCAGTTAAACAAAAAACTGAGAAGACCTCCCCATCTTTTGATGAGGAAAATGGCATCCCACTGGGGTATGCAGAGCCAGCCTCAGCTTCTAAAGACAGACCCCACATGCATCTGGCATACAATGAGGGTCACAGTGACCCAGAGTCATACCTTGACTGTAAACAAAAGGTGTCTGATTCATCAGAGACTGATCCAGATAGGGCAAGTTTAGCTCAGACTTCGAGGCAAAAGGTGCTTTTGTCTTCTGGAAGTGAAGATTATGAAGATGCTTTCATGGTCCATGAGGGTCCATGCGGTGTACTGAAGGAGAGTGGAGCGTACCCTTCAGAGACATCAGATGAAGAAATCCCCATGCGCGTGGCATCAAAACTACCTGGAACTTATGACACTAATGAATCTCTCAAGAGGGTAAGATGAGACCTTGTAAAACTGCATTTGTCCCCAACTGAGCTTTTTCAAGCGTAACATTTGTTTCTAGAAGAAATGGCTGCGCACCCTCCAGTAACACCAAACCGACCTGAAACTCCCTGTGGCTCAGATTTTGTTTCTAACGTATAACGTAGCATGTCTCTTGATGTCACTGCACTCAATCATTAACATTTTGTTTATATTTTTTCAATCGCAATAAACACTTTTATTCCCTTGAAGCACAATAGTAAAAGCATGTTGTTGAGTTTGTTTGTTTTTTTGCAAACACATTTTGAAACTACAGACTGTTATTTTGTACTGTCCAATGTGCCATTTGAAAATATTCAACACATTGACACGTACACTATGGAATTCTGTGGTTTTGCTTGTTCTGCAACAAACCTGGCATCTATGCGTTGCATACAATACATCTGAATGAGTTTGTTTCGCTTGGTTAGGAGATCGACACTGAGCTTGGATCAATGTCTGAGAGTTCGGATGAGGAATTTTTGTTGACTGCCAGAATTGTACGACGTAGATTTGTCTTTCAGGTACCAGGGAAAGTGTGGTTTCAATTTAGCATGAGAAAAAGATCTACCACATGAGGCGTTTACTAATAAATGTCTACATCAAGAAGGAGTGTGTTCCTGTAATAACCTGAAACTTTCTTGCACCGATGGCTAATGTTTTTTTTTTCTGCCGTGATCCCTTTTCATTGATTTAACAAAATAACTCTAAAGAATGTTTGTTTTCTAGTGCCCCTAGTCTCCATTTTCTCCAACATGACTTGCCAGTAAAGATCAAATGAATGACAGGAACATCCTGAACCTAACTATTTTTTGTTTTTTGTTATTCTGTTCTAGGCTGATGAAATGTCCCACCTCACCACTCGCTCTGTAACGGAAGAGACCTACAAAAATGAAAATGGACACGCAATTGTCAAAAAGGTAATGTTATAATTCACATAAATTCCAATAGATCTCACTTTGCTGCCATTATGTTCATGAGAGTGCAGTTGATTAAATAAAACAGCTGAAAACTACATTTAAATGTAAACTGTATGTCTAGTATTGTTACTGGATGAAGAAGATGATTGTTTGACTGAAAAGTAATGTGTATAAAAACACACAAGTTACTGAAAACATTTGTGATCACATCTTCTCATTTAGGTAACCCGGAGAGTTGTTCGCAAATGTGTTTCTACAAATGGAGAAGAGCATGATGGGAAATCTGTTGAAGGAGTTGCTCATGGATCAGATCTCGGATGCAACAGGAAAGTGAAGAGTGAGGGGGACCATGCAGAGGTGTGTTTACTCTTGTTGGTTATGGTGTGATGTTTTCAAATTGTCTTTTTTCTAAGAAGAACCTCAACAACACCTTTCTTTATACCATAATAAGCACATTAAATAAACAATTTTTATTAAAAATAAAAACATTTATTCATGTAGTTATCATTTGATAAATGTAAGGATCTCCCATCGCCGAGGCAACAAACTGCTGATACTGTGAGTCGCAAAGAAACGACCGACTCAAGGATTGAGACGACAACGACTTCCCAAAATGACCAATCCTTGGCTTCTCATTTCCCCCCAACCCAACATGACGTCACAGAGGTTTGAGCTGAACTATTTTAAAAAAATGTCCATGTCCATTTATCTGATGTCCTTACAAAATCTATGTGCAACTCTGCATTTGTTTTGCACTTTTATGATGTACTGCATGTGATGCTACGTTCACATCAGGCATGTGAGGCGCATTAAGCCCAAAGTGTTCACACTGGATGAGCAGGGAGGGGATTCTTCTTCTTCTTTTTTTTTCCAACTGTTTATTAGAACATGTCTGCCACCTACAGTTAGAGGGCTTGGTGCAAATTTGGTGCAAATTTTTCAAATCTTGCTCCAGACTTTTTCTTTCACATCTCTGTTCCGACATATGATATCCCAATTATAAATTTCTGCTCCGTGATCAATTTTCAAATGATTTTCACTTCTGTGAAATAAATGGGACGCTATATATTTGTCACTGCCAAATTCAAGTCCCTGATTGGTTAAAGTTCAGCCTGGTTTAACTTTTAACGCGGCCGTTGAACGAGCCCAAAAACGGTCATAGAAACTTGTGTAGCAACACAATTTTGAACGCGGAAGCCCATTTACATAACCTTTTCTTTGGAAGTAGCCCCTTGAATACACGTAGCCAAAGGCGATGCGCACGAAGCGTTAGAAGGTAGATTACTATTGTGTTGAAGTGGTTGCAATTAATGTTACTAGATCCCACAACATTCTTTATTTGTTATTGATTTGTTGACTGTAAATAATATTTTGGTCTCTTCTTTTCACACCTTTCCAACCAACAGCTGTAAAGGGAGCCAGCAGCACCCTGTAGAGCAAACGAACAACGACAGAGAAGGGTCAAAGTCCTTTGCCCCTGCAGCAGCATCTCCACCAGCTCTCCCAATGCTGCTATGAACAAAATAGGATCAAACACTGAGGAATGAGTAAAAAAAGGCCTCCCCCCCAACTCCAGACAGTCCACGCTAAACTCCCTGCTACTCCTATGCATTTGCCACATGCAATCCTGGTGTGTACTTCTGCACCCGAAAGCTACCACAGTCTTCCCGCTTTAGTTCTGGAAGATGAGCTTGTTGTTCACAAGAAACGAGTTACTGTCCCTGACTGATGTTCTGTTTTCATGATTCTTTTTCATGTTCAAGTGTTTTATTTTTTTCATTTTTTTTTCTTTGCCTTCTTGTGACCAAAGACTCTCTTCTGTTGTTTTTCCCGATTCAGGTTTAAATGTCGTGTTTTTGATTCAGTAGAAGAGCAGGTACAAAAAAAAACCCATGAATGTTATTCACATTAGCCTATTCACACCTGAAGGTTAGGAAACAGAAGGTGCTTTAATTCATAGAGCACTTTCATTGCACTGCCTGTCTCAACTCTGATATTGGTTTAAAAAAAAAAGACACCACATGCTCTTCTGCCTTCAGTCTGTTTTTTTCTTTTCATTTAGATGATCAAGCTGAAAACCTGATCATATCAGCACTGAATTTACCCGCTGCCATACTGTTTTGCATAGACTGTGTGTATATCGTCTTCAAAATTATATATTATCTATAATCTAAAAACCGCTGACAACTGTAGCCTAGAAATGAATAATCACTCGTGCAGTAGAACAGGCATGACTAATGGACATCTGTCAGTTTGATCATAGCTTTGCCTGCTTTGTTGTCCAGTGGTTTGTCCAATTCTTTGCCTCTATGTATCTTTCTTTATGACATTGAATCTGTTTTTTTAGTCCTTTTCCTCTGTAACTGTTGATCCTGCCTCATAACACTTGAGCGTAGTGTGACGGAAGGCACTGAATGTTTGTCTGTGCATGTGTTGAGCGGTGGTTGGTGATTTGCAGAGAGTTTTGTGAGTACAGTATAAAGATTATTTATGATGTCATTGCTTTTGGTTTTGATTTCAAAGGTTAGTTAGACGATACATTTTATTTATCAGGAGGTCATCTCCGCAGTGTTGGAAATGTATTTATTTATGGTAAAGCGACCAGGCAGTAATTGTTTTTTATTTCATGTATAAGCATTATCGTTTCAATCAGGAAAGTGTTACACGAGGTGCACAACATGTTTGAGTGTGAATGGTACTGTCTGTGTGTCGTATGAAGGAGTGTTCTCTGTTCTCTGTCAGCTATGACCTGTTTATTTTAAACAAATCACTTTTGCACTCCTGAATGTAAGGTGGAAATACTTTCATGAGTTCTGTGAACAGAATGTTGGGTGCAGCAGATGTTCGCCACAGGGAAAGTCTCAGCGTGGAGGTGATAACATGCAGGATGACGTGCGTGGTTATTGAAGCATCATACTCTCTGTATTTATTTCACTCTCACCATTTACTTTGTGATTCCAAAAAGAAATCTGATTAGTGAAGGTTCACTGTGACAGGTATGCTTTTTAATTTTGAAAAAACAGCATCCCTTTTCTGTGATGACAGCATATCCAAAATATATATATATATATATATATACATCTAAAAAGGCATGTATTATTGTATTCAAATTTGAAAGGACAGACTCATTGTGCAGTCTATTTATTGCTGACAGAGAATAAAATCCTATAAATGTATAATGTTAGGTTTGTCACACTGTGTGTTTCTTTCTTTGAAACAATATTGTCATTGATGTAAAACATTTAACTGTGGAAAGCAACTATAACTGTAGCTATTCAGTTCACAAGGGAACCACAGGGTGGCTACTTACACACCAAAAGATCTGATCTGAGTAACTCCAATAAAAAATGATCTAACTGTACAAGAACAAAAATACACTAACATTTTAGTTCCAAAACTTTTTTTTTTTTTTTTTTTACATCCGTTAGTTTAAAAATGGGGCATGTTTTTTTTCTTTCTTTCATTTCTATAAATGATTCTTTCAAGCAGAGGTGTAGTCTTTTTACCCTTGTGCTATTCTAGGCACTTTAACATTGGGAGTTGGGTCATCTAGACCCACTAGACAGTGCTCTGAACCTTTTTTTCTTCGATGATTTGTGATTTTCACCGGTGTCCATGGATTACATGAAATTTTTCCTCCTATATCCACCTTTGTCATGGTAGGGAGAACACGTCAATGTAAGGGTGGGATCATCTAAGATAGCACAAGGGTTAAAGTGATCAATGAACTTTAGCTCAGCCTTTCTTGATCATGTTTCAGCAATTGTCAAACCTGTTTTTCCTCTTATTTGGCCACTTTAGGATTGACTGGTGTTTGATCATTTTAAGTCAAGACAACAGCTAAAAAAACTAGATTCAAATCAGACCAATGAGTGACAAAAATAGTCTGTCTTTCTATAGAAAATCATTGGTGTAAATCCGGATATCTGGAAAATTTCTGTAATGTGAGAAGTAAAGATTATTGTCAAGATTTCATTCATACACACACCAGGGACTTTGACGAAAGCTTTATCAACTGTTAATATTTCATAAGACTCCTCTGATGTTCAGTATGTCTGGTTACTATGGTGATGTGGATGGAGCCCGTACAAGAGGCTGCTGTGGAGTTTAGTTCCTGTCTGTCTTCATTTTCTGAATCAAACATGAGCCAAGTAAAAAATATCCCTTTCTTTTAGATGATATATTTATTTCTTAAACGTGTTAAGCCATCCATTGCTATGGTGGCAACAAGTACACACCATATAAGGAGTGGTGCCTTGCACTGACATCATACTTTTTGTCAAAAGAGACCTTGATCATATTTTCCTTAAAAAAAAAAAAAAAGACAAACTGTACAAACAAAAAGGCTGAACAAAAAAGTAAACTGCAGGAACAACAAACACATCAGCCATTGCCCAACTGTGGTAGGACCACGCACTGACAGAAGCACTATTCAAAAAGGAAGACATCCCAACTTAAGTGAAGTCTGAAGAAGTCTTCAAACCGGAGCATCTCACTGGTCCCTCTTGTCTGGTTTCCACTGAAGGTTGGGGCTCCTAAATCTTCACTCTCTGAACCATTTCTTGGTATCTGGCAAAGCATCAGACTTGTATGATGAGGATAGGATGACAACAGAATCCCTACACACACAGTCATACATTACAAGTACAAACATTATGAAAAATTCAGCTTCTTTAGTTCCTTTTTTTCCTCTATTTTTTTTTTTTATTTTTTTACAAAATTTCAGGGGTGCTTCTATAGCTAGTATTTTATTTTTCCTTCTGCTTGCCATAAGATTTTGAAATTAGTGCAAGATGGTACCATAACAGTGTTACTGATTTTACAACAGCTCCATGACACCGGAGAACATTAGAAACATTTGGGACAAAGACTGATGCACAACAATAACCGATGCAAACAAACAAGTCAATGATCAACAAATTAAATAGAAGATAATTTAGTTCCATATGATCTTACTCGGGGTGATACCCCCTCCCTGCGCCATGCACTACACAATTGTCTTGAGTTTCCATATGTTACATATATGCTACATTCTCATATTTCTTATTTAACCAATATAAAAGCAAACATTTTCAATGCAAAGTGTAAGCTGCTCTGCTTAACCTCTAAATTAGTACTATAGGTTTAAATCAGATCATTTTAAACAGAATGACATATAGCTCATAGCAAACAAATGTAGCTCATAAACTGGATTTTACATAAACTCTTAAGTCTTCGAATAGCAAGAATTATAATTTCAATGTTTTGTAATCATTTTCCTTTTTTTAACCAACAATCACAATTTATATATACATCACCAGAACTAAAGCAAGCTCAGTTTTTAACATTCTGATCTTCCAAATGTTTTTGAGTTGCACACACATAAATACACGTAAAAATACAGAGCTAATTTTTGGGAGAGGTTACAGTCATATATTTTAAACATCTCTATTTTATATTTAAAATGCATACCAAAACATCTTAAAAAAGAAACGGAAAGAAAAAAAATTGTTTCTTTTAATATGCTTGTTTCGTAACGTCCAAATACAGTGTGCTGCCACCCGGTGGTGGGTTCGAACAATGTTCTCTCAAAAAAAAAGCAATAACAGTAGAATGCAATAATACTTGTGTCCTGTGCGACGTCATATCCTCATAGAAGGGTCAGGGTCTACAGAGTAGTCGCGGGTTGGCTAGTAGACTGCTCCACTAGATTTTCACATGGGATTTCATTTTCTGTCTCCTCCTTCTACCCCATGTGTTGATTCCCCGTAACTGCATGGAAAGACAAGCAGAACAATGCTATAAGCAAGGTAGATAACACTAACATCTCCAAATAAATCCTTTCTTTTGATTTTTTTTCCTAGTAACCAGGTAAATCCAAGAGACTTTGGGTGAGGCAAAAGCACTGTCTTTGGGAACAAGGACTACTATCTCCCAGCTTGCTCCTATAACTTAAGAAAAATACCCTTAGCAAAAAAAACTGTACACTTTAGGTTTATTTTATTATGTATTTAAGGTATACTTGACTGTAAGTTTAGAAAGTAGACTATAGATCATGTCGTTGTGGTGTAGGAAGTAAATGCCTGATCAGAGTAAATTTGAACCTTTTTTAAATTTACAATGTTTAGCTAGTATATGAAAATTTAACTTCAAATATACTGCCTCATTTGCAGTACACTTAAATATACTGGTCTTTGCTTAGGGCATTGAAAAATGTGTTGTTTAGGTTCATTATCTTGATTTATTTGCATTGATTGTATTGCATAGACATCACACTGAAAGCCTCAGTTTGGTCAATTGGCTGTAATGAAAACTGGACTGAGTGACTCCTCCCCCATTGCGTTTCAAACAGGAAGTACCTGCTAGCTCCAAGAAACCTAAATACCATAGATATCTATAGTGAAATAAACACCTATTACTCAGTCATTCTATTTGTCAGAATAACCCCTCTTGCTGTGATACCTTTTTTGGTACTCCTAATTTTCTTTACGAGACATTTTTTCTGTATTGTCATGTCGAAGGTTCAAAACATTTGAGCGCCAGATTCTCCTGAGTCTGCTTTCAAGTGGTAGGGGTGTGGACTTTCAAGAATCTCACTCCTGACTGGCAAGTGTGATTGCCACAGAAATGTGGCCTTGGAGGTAAGTAATCTGTTTTCTATCACATTCACTCAGTCCAGTTTTCTATTGTGAGTTTAAGGCACTCACTGGCTTTGGACATTTTCTGAGGATGTGAACACAAACGCAGCAACAAAAGAGTAATGCTTAACAGCTTGCATGAGGAAATTGAGATCCCTGCAAATGTTTCACAATTTGGAACTTCCCTCACAAATGCTTTGAAAAAAAACCACCAAAAAAACTTGTATAAACAAAATTTCATTTGATTTTCTTGCATCCATTAAAATCACATATTCATTCATGTGTTGATAATCAAACATGATAACAGCCATATTTCATCTTGGCTATTCTGCTGTCCACAGCGCTTAAGGAAAAAAAAAAGTTGGCAATGATCTTACATAAACATTTATTTCTGAGAAATGTTCGAACTCTATTGACCCCCAAAAACACCGGAGTCGTAATACCAGCACTAAACAGTGAGTACGCTTTTTCAGAAGTGGGAAACGCTGACAGTAGTTGCTCTCAGAAATCAGGACGTCTAAGCATTGTTAAACTGAGACTGGACTGCTCCAAAGAAAAGAAAACAAAGGAAGAATCTACAAGTGAGGGACTCTGAGGACAGAATGGATGCAGTTTTTTCTTTTATTAGGTAACAATCTCAGAAGCTACAAATATAGAACCAGTTTCAATGCAAAAAAAAAAAAAGCACATGATAACAACAGCTAAACTCATATTTAAACCCTCTGACTGTAGTATCAGTTTTTTCTACATAATTTTCAAAGAAAATTGTTTAATGGCTTCAATATTGTAGCTATATACTTTACCCTGGCGAACTCAAAAACAATTTTCTTCAGGGCTTTTAAATTTAGTTTTGATTTTAGCAACAATGGATGGTATCTAAAAGAATAAAAATTAATCAAAAATTAAATATTGAATAAATTTTTATTTTTTTTTAAGAGGAAAAAAGGTGCCAAAGTTGACCCCATGAGTTTTCCTGAGTTAAACAAAAATAAAAATAAAAATTTAGGTTTAAAATAAGGCTGTTGAAAATACAAAGAGACACAGGTTGAGTTTTCCGGATTAAATCTCAGGAGAGTAGTAGGTATAGTGTTCCGCATGCATGCTGTTGTAAAGGGTAAATAGTAGGGGTGTAACAATTATCGACTTAATCGATGAATCCGTTTAGAATCATACGATCCAACCAGATCAATTCTATTATAAATAATCAAGTATGGAACCACAAACATGAGGACTTTTAAACCAGCTTAAATGTTGCACGTATCTTTATTTATTTTTTTACACATTTGTAGGCTTCATCCTTGTTTGATTTGTAATTTTACATTTGTGGGCGTTTCGCGGACTATTTATGGGCAACTATGGGCGTGTCATGAAGCCGCAAAAGCTGCGTTGCATTTAGAATTGGTTGTGATTTATTAAGGGAAAGATGCGTAGGATGTGCGTGCGCACGGTTTTATAAATCCGAATATTTCTGTGCGTACGCATGTCCTATGTTTCATCCGTACACCACTTCTGACGCAAATCCTACGCAGTTTTATAAATGAGGCCCTGGTGTTTATCTCTGAGTCACAAAGAGTTCCTGGATCCTTTTTAGGTCAGTGAATCAAATCATATCAAAACTAACCATGAATCGTATGGTCAACCACAAATTATGATATGAATAAAACCGTTAAAGTGAATTGTTACACCCCTAGTAAAAAGTCAGTAAGCCCTGCAGTTTTTGTCATGTTCATCTTACTCTCTTATGGGGAGGGGATGCTGGGTGAGCCTGAGCGATGGAAGTGAATGTTTTGCCACTTTCCATCGCGGCGGTGCCACACGCGGGTCTCTTCGGACTGCATGGTGCGGGGCATGCCGCTCCCATCCATGTACTGGGTCAGTCGAATATAGGCGATGCAGGCCGCATTCTCCCCAATGAGGTGCACGTGTGGGTTCAGGAGGATGGTGTGCACCGGCTTATTCCCTTTGGACAATGCTGCAAAAGAGAGAGTAGAGAGACTTTTCTTGCTTTCAGACTTCCCCCACTTTGGTGGCTGCTTAGATGAAAAGAAAAAAGATGCAGGCTCTTTCTTGGGAACAATAATTGAGAGCAGAACCTGAAGTCTCTCTATGTTGGTGTTGGATAGCAGACAAGCTCAAGCTTTCCAAGTGATTGAGGTTTCTGGGACATATCTGGTTTATCTGAACTATTTTTAACCAGACTTAGAATATTGTGCCATTTATGGCCATCATTAATCATTAGGTCAGCCCACGCCCTTGTAGTGAAACGCAAATGAGTCGTATTGATTTTAAGGCAACACACAAAATGACCTATTTTTTTATTTAATTCATGCAGATTCCTAAGAATGTCTTTGTTATTAATGAGACGTTCAATCTTTCACCAGTAAGAAGAGATGGAGTAATACTGCCATTGTTCGTCTGTTCACAGGTGATGTGATCTAAAGCGATGTTTACCATCTTTGAATGTGAAACCAAGCCAAGGATAAAAATAGATCCTCAACATTGCGAAATATAGACTTTTGTGGATCAGTAGTGCCGCAACAAGCAGTAGTGGCCATGTGGTGTTTTCTTTTCTTTTACATTTATGGTTTTAATTATGCTTTTATTTGGCAACAACTTAATTTTAATTTCCTATTTTTAGTTAACAATACTTTTTTATATATATCTTTATGTGTTATTTATTATTAAACCTAACCCTAACCCAACCCCATCCGAATGTTTAATCTATCTAATCTATCAGTAAGGGTGAAGTAAGGCTGGAAAATTAGGAACATTTTGATGGAAGAGCTGGACTAACAGTTAATCAAAGGGAAAATCCAATTGATGAAACCCTTTGCTATTTTAAAACTAATCAAGCCTTTTCGCAATTTGGAAATTACTTAGTGGAGAGAAATTTCACATGACTTTTGCATCAAGATACTAAACTCTTTAAGTTGGAGTTTTTCTTGAGTTCATTAGTGACTTCATTTATAATACATGAACACAATTATGAAACACAAACGCTCTACATAAAAGAAAACAATTTTTTAAAAACTTGTGTGGTGCAAGTAATTTGTTGTAAAAATATCTATCTGACCAGTTTTGAGTTGGTAAATCAGGTGCTTTTTTCCTGAACAGTGATGTCAGTATTTTTGCATCCTAAACTAACACTGTTGTGAAAACCTATCAACACAACATATCATGTTTGATAATATCTATATTTCATCAAGAAAATTGTATTGTAATTAATTTGCAGGTTTCATCAAAGGGTTTAAAAACATCTTTACCCCATATCCCCCATCTCTAAAATCCCATTCTCTTTTCTTTTCTGTCCGGTCCAACAAGGAATGCATATAAACATAATTATTATAAATAAAGCTTAGCTTCAAATACAAAGGGGGTTATACCAATATACACTGTCTGAAAATCCATAAACGCCTATTGTAACAGTCAAAGCTGTCCAACACAAAAGGCCTTCAGCTCTGATCTGCTTGCTCAGCTGTTGGACAGGACAAGTTAGGGTGAAAAAGGGTTAAAAACATTGCAAATTTAA
The DNA here is from genome assembly GCF_053564925.1 of Oryzias latipes. Lineage (NCBI taxonomy): Eukaryota > Metazoa > Chordata > Actinopteri > Beloniformes > Adrianichthyidae > Oryzias > Oryzias latipes. Next base: position 31,030,434 of record NC_136237.1, on the reverse strand, counting down.
AAAAATAATAATTTTATGTCAATTCTTTAATGTAGTGGACTTCACAGGGTTAAGTTAAAAAGAAAGTGTTATTGGAGAGTATAAACCTTTGCAGCTGGTTAGGCAACAGTGCAGAAGAAACAAACATGTTTCCAGTAAACCTCTTACTTTGAAACAATAGGAACTGCTGGGAAAACAGACTAAGTTAAACAATTACTGTTAGATTTGGATGCAGAGCTTGCGTTTCTGTTGGACAAACTCAACCTGGGACTCCAACCAATCTAACAAAGCTCAATCACAGTACCAAAAAGTTGTTTTTTTGACATTTTTCAATAACTAAAGATTTGTACATCACCATTCTCAAAATAGAAGCGGTGAAAGTCGTGTCCCTCCACCAGATTTCCCAGGGCCTCAGGTTCAAAAGAAGTCAGACCAGGATCACAAATCTTCCTATTACACCAAAAGAAAAATTATAAAGCCCGTCTTAAAACTAAATTATAAAATTAGGCACCACAGCAGATAGAAATGAACTCACGCGTAGGCCTCAAAGTCTCCATTGTTGATGGACTCAATCAACTGTTCGGTCACCTTGATGATTTCTTGCTTGCGAGCTACAACACAAGATCACAGATCATAATGATTAAAAATGAATACTGTGCATTTTTTAATGCTAATTTCCAGTTAAAACATCTGAGTGCAGATACAGAACATCACATCGGCTTCAAATGAGTTCTACTCTACGCACTGGCAGGATTTTAGAAGTATTAGAAATGGAAGGCGCTCAACAAAAAGTTTCTCCTTTTTTTCCATTTTGCTCTTTTTTTTAAAATTCATTTCTGAGTAAATAAAGAGAAGAAAGCCTCCCATGACTAACGGTGACATCAGGCGGGAAAATGCAAGATGACTGGATTTGTTTCACCCAACAAAGCTCAAAATGAACAGACAAGACCAAGGCTCAATGCAATGCACTTCTTTTTAACTGAGTAACATTAAAATTTACCTTTATTGTTATTGGTGCAGGCTGGGGGATATTGAAAAAATTACTTAAATTGTGAAACATAAAAGACACGTTAAAAAAAAAAATTTCAAGTAGAAACGTCTGTCAACTTCTTCACAATCTACAACAATGCATCTTTGAAAACAGAGGATGGAAAAATAAAAGGGTCATAAACAGGTTTCAGTTTGCCAGAAAGGGAAGAATGAGTGCAGTGAAAGGAGCAAGTGTATCAAAACTAATAGACAACATCATACATCAGCGTTTAATCCAAGGGAAAGATCTTAACATCAGGAACGCGGGATTTGAGGCACCTTACACACAAAGGTCCTACACTAGGTAAAGGAAAAAGGCCTTCCCACCTTTTTGCCGAGGGACTTACTCTGGATTGAGGAGGTGGGAGTCTGTGACGAGTCTGACATCTGTGAGGAACGACTCTTAGAACTCAAGATACCGCCCACTAAGCTGCCCAGTCGAAGGGCTGACAGACGTCGCATGAATGATGGAAGTACAGTGCGGTGTCAAGTATGTGTGTGTGAAGTGGGGATGTAACAAAGATAAGCATGTTTGTTCAGGGGAGAAGAGTTATGGGAGAGAATGGTATTTTCAAGAAAAGGAAGAAAAAAGTCGAAAGGCAGGGATTTAATATTACTAAAGAAAACATGACAACTGAATTTAAAAAGTTTGTTCGTCAAACACTTATGAACTTTAGACTAAAGATAAAGGAGAAACAGGATGCATTCAGACCAGGACAACAGAAAGAGTAAAGGAGGGTTTTGCAAAAGGGGGTGACAGCCAAAGGGGAGTTGCAGTAGTTAACTTTCTATCAACTGTGTGCCAAAACAGAATGAAGAAAAACAGAAAGGAGCCATCAGTCCGAATCCAAATGTAGAGTGCCGTTTGTTGAAACAGTTGTAAAACGTCCGACTTCATCTTACCTTTTACATCTTCATCCTCAATGGTTGTATTGGCACTCTCAATGGACTCCTGTTAGACAACAGTACATACTTTCTTACATGAATTTAGCTTACAATTTCATATAATATTAATGAATACAGATTTTAATGGAAAGCTCACAATAACACCATCTAATTTGGTTTCATTCGTGTTCTTGTGGAAATCATTGAGGGATGAATTCCACTGAACAAAAATATAAATGCAACACCTTTGTTTTTGCTCCCATATGTCGTGAGATGAACTCAAAGATCAGAAAACTACAAACACAAAATAACAATTCATCTCAAATACTCTGCGCTGATTAGACAGCATGATTATTGCACAGGTGTGCCTTAGATTGCCCACAATAAAAGGCAACTCTAAAGCGTGCCATTTGGGTTTATAGAGTTGATCCGGTGCATCAAGTGGCCCGTGGTGGTGGTAGGGTTATGGTATGGGCAGGAGTATGTTATGTACATAAACACAGGGGCATTTGATTGATGACATTTTGAGGAGTTTCCACCCCACCACCCCAATAAAACGACACAACACATTTTAGAGTGGCCTTTTATTGTGGTCAATCTAAGGCACACCTGTGCAGTAGTCTGTTGTCTAATCAACACCTTGATATGGCACACCTGTGAGGGGGTATAGATTAACTTAGCCAAGAAGAAGTGCTCACTATCACAAATGTAGACACATTTCTGAACAATATTTGATTGAAAGTTTGTTTGTAAAAAATGCCAAATAAAAGCAAAAACAAAAGTGTTGAGTTTATTATTTTGTTCAGTGTTTGACAATGAAAACATGAGAATCAGTGTAGTCTCTGGCCAAGTTTTCTTGTCATTCTTTTTTTTTAAATTGTTTTTTGTGACACAAATTTGAAAACATTTAAAGAAATAAATATGGTTGAAAAAAATCAGATAGTTCATTAAGTCACCTTGTTTCCATCCACAGGGTTGTGGATCACAGTTGTCTGTGGTTCCTAAAAAATGAAAAAATAAAGGAGAGAATGTGGGATCAAATACCAGAAAAAATGCACCATCTATAAATCTGTGTCTGTCTGTTCGGGCAGTCTTCTTCCTTAGTAATCAGTTGCTAGGCGTTTGTGGAATCGATGAATTGTGCAGTTCTTCTAATCACTAACACAGATTACAATAGATTATAACATTAGCATCCTCATCTGCGTGTGTGTGTGTGTTTTTATGCAGCGCATGAAGATGAAGATAGAAAAGAGGATATAGAGAGAAACAGGTAGCTTAACATGCGTAATCATACTGACAGCAAATGAGAAGGAGGAAAACATTTTTACATCACAGAGAGCAACAGTCGTGTCGCAGACAGCCAATGAGCAAACACTATGCCAAAGCCAATGAGAGCCAGCCCAGGAGCCAACACGCTCACAGCCATGCATAGGAGAACTGTGTCAGCAACAAATCCTCAATTATGCAAATGTGGATTCTGGTTAGAAATCATACTTCCATATGCTGCTTCTAATGACACAGGGGGTAGACATGCACAGTATGAGGGTGTACAAGAGGGAATTGGAGGATAGCAGAGATGAGGTAGAGGTTACCATAAAAAAGCCAAAGGGCCAAAGGCCGGCGTGGGTTCAGACACTCTTTCAGCCCAACACGAACATCACAAATCTCCAGACAAGCCAAGCTCAATGTAACCAGTGCATGCTCCGCTAACTCAGATGAATAAGTGAAACAAACACAACTGAAATCTGAATACATGTGACGTCTAACTTTATCAAAGAATTTGAAGCTGAGACATGCTGTGCACCCACATTCCCATACTATTTCATTCAGGGATAGCCTGACACTATGCTGCTATTTCACCTCCATGATTTTCTTAATGTTCTATTTAAGAATTACAATCATTTGAAACAAGACCAAAAAAAAATGTATTCTGAGGAACAGTGAAGCTGTGTGCTCTCCACAGTGGGACATTCAGTTGCTTTTGTAAAAGATTGTGCAGGTGTGGATGAGACTGAGTGTGTATACCAGTGCAGGGGCAGGGCCAGTGTCTTTAGGACTGGTCACTGTGTTGGCTTTGTTGTTGACCTGCAGGGGGCAGTGTAGAGGGCACATGACACACATGCACACATTCTCCCTCTGGTCCACTCCATAATGAGAAACCCAACTCATGAGTCCCAAAGACCTGATGTTGCTCAATCTGAGCTCAGCAAGTTGTGCAAGAGCACCGAAGAAGACATAAATTTAAGAGGGAAGTTGACGGGAATAAGGGCTGAGCACTGCATCTGACGTTACCGATGTTAATAATTAATCAAACTGAGCAGTACTAAAGGTAGAATAAATAACAAAACAAATACTTTGGAGGTCCTACAATAAATCATATTTTCTTCTAGGACAAACGCTAATTTGTAAAATCTACTAATCCCACTTAAAAATACTTGTTAAAAGCACGTATTTGGAGAAAAGTCATACTATTTGATTTTCCGAAGGATAAATAAACTAAAAAGGCCTCATTGTAACAAATAAGAAAAATCTTAGAAATATGAGCCATCCAAGGCACAAAGCATGACCTTTTTGAAACTTTAGAGGTGTCAGAAATCCTGCCTTATCTGCTGCTGTTTACTTTGATCAGGTGTGTTTAGCCAATAAGGACCTTCAATTGCAGGTTGGTTGGAAAAACCTCCAACCCTGAATTCTGAGACCCCTGCTTTAACCCTTGTGCTATCTTAGATGACCCCACCCTTACATTGGCGTGTTCTCCCTACCATGACAAAGATGGATAAAGGTGGAGAGGATTTCATGTAATCTATGGACACCAGTGAAGATCACAAATCATTGAAGAAAAAAGGTGCAGCGCACTGTCTTGTGGGTCTAGATGACCCAACTCCCAATGTTAAAGTGCCTAGGATAGCAGAAGGGTTACAGAAAAGTGTATCACGTCCTGTCAGACATAATGGATGATTGTAATTCCTGTCCCTATCTTTGAAATAATCTCCAAGCAGAATGACATGATTATAGACAGGGCAATGTTATAACCAGTTTATGATGAACATAAACAAACCCTTTTTTTATTGGTGCTTGCCCTTACAAATGAAAAGCTTCTGAATCAAAACAGTATTTAGTTTTCAAAGATTTATACATTTATTTCAACAGGTGATTGGGTCACATGGTTAGGTTCAATTCCCTGGACCGTATGGTGTCATATTCTTTAAACCTGAGTTAGACCCAGACTTACTGCAACTGATTCAATGTCTGTACAGTTGAAATGCTCACTCGTGTGACACAGTCACACAAACCTAAACAACCGCACTAAACGAGTGACCTCTAAATTAAATCTCCACTGCACCTTTACATCAGGTGTTGGACTCTGGAGCAGAACATAAAAGATCCGATGGCTATGAGTAAAAAAGGGGATTGGACTATTCCAAGATAAACACATAACTGAGGAAATGACAATAACATGGTGATAAAACTACACATATATTTTTCTATATTATTGTTGTTCCCTGTGCCTCAAAACAAAATTATAGAACTAGCCAATAAATACCAGCCACCTGTAAGAACTTCAAATGACTGTCCCTGAATGATGATGCCAAGTGCACAATTCATTTTAAAAGTAAAAAAAAAAAAAGAAGTCCTGTTGACACTGAACATTCCCAAGAAACGATGCAGGAAACCAGGCAGTATCCGCTTTTTGAAAAGCCACTCACCTTAACGCCGTCTGCCTTCTTGTTGAGCAAACTCTTGGCTGCTGTAGAAAGAAATAGAGGTGGGTTCAGTGTCTTGAGTCCTGCACCTGCGGTTTTGCTAACATGCAGCAGGCTTATCAATCAAATGGGCTTATCTTCAAAGTCTAGGGGAAAAATGTAAACAGCAGGATTCAAGAAGCAAGGCTCCCAGTTATCATTCACACAAGACTTCTATTCCATCTTATACTGAATCATAAGCGAGGGGCTAATGTGGTGGTGGTAGTGTGGGGGGAGGGTTGAATGGGTGTTTTTTTTTATAGACAACAAAAAGGCAGTTACCAGTATCATTTTTATTCTTAGACAAACAAACTCGTGCACTTAAACACCAGAACCTATAGTTGCAATCCTGCAACTGGTCTCTTCCTTAAGTTCGGCGTGACAACTCAGTTGCATTTCAAATTGCATGAGGTGCCGGTGATTGAATTTCATTTCAACATCATGAAGCATCTTCTTCATGCATATTTTACAAGCCACTATGCGAGCAGAGGGGATCTTAAACAGAAAAAAGTCATTGAGCAGACCCAAGCCCAAGTGATTTCCTGTCATTCCAAAAATCTTACCTCAAAAGGATACCCCATCCAAACAAAAAAAGGAAAGAATTTAAAAAAAAAGGAGAAAATGATAAATCAAAAGAGACAGAAATGCTCTGATGTATGTCACTGTAGAATGAAAAGTAAAAGTTGGCTGGTGAGACCCAGAAAATTAGCGACAGGTCAAAAGGAAATGCATGCAAGAAAGCAAGAAAAATTAGATTCATAGAACAGCTTGAGGAAAAAAGATGTGATTCTGCTTACTACCCTTTTTTGGCCTTTGTTTTACCATTTTTTCTTGTTCAAGTGTATCAAACAGGCTGACTTCTTCTAAAAAGGCATCATTTGTCTATAGTTCATCAATTCTGCAGCTCTTTCTTGCCTGAAGCAACCAGTCACATAGGATATAACTACAATGCTCAAACTTAATTAAAATCCTTCAACCAATCAGCCATTTAACCAAAACTCATAATACTAGTTTAGGAAATGTTTGGGAAACCAATTCAGAAACATACCTGAGAAGTTTCTCGTGACCAGCAAAGTGGTCAGTATTGCTCCCTGCAGTGACAAAAAAGAAATAATAGAGAAAATGTGGAAGAGAAAGAAAGGAGACAGGAAAGAAGATTGATTATAAAGAGGCAGCAAATTAAAAAAAAAAAAGCTTGAAAGTTAGAGAGCAAGCTGTCACATTGTAGGTTACACCAGAAAATATCCACAGAAGAAGAGTGGTCAAGTGTACAGCACCTTTCATACACAAAAGCAATATGTGTATGAAAAATGCAAAATGCAGGAAGCCAAGAATACAGTAGAAAGAACAGAACAGATTAATACATTATTTAGAATAATGCACGACAAATTGGTCACCTTGAGTTTCCTCCTGGCATTGAATTTCTTCAGGCACTCCACAGTCTCCTGCCTGTGCATCATGGAAGCTACAGTGGACCGTTGCTGAAAGAGACAACAAGATTCAAAGATTGCAGCAGGTCCTCACCCAGGAAGTCAGTTTACTTTTAGGTCATGTGTCTGACACGTACGCAGATCCAAGGGTGTTTGAGAGCCTCTGCGGCTGTGATCCGTTTACTTGGGTTGATCGTCAGCATCTTGTTTATCAGATCTTTGGCCTCCGGAGTTACAGTGTCCCACTCAGGGGATGGAAACTGCCAGAAAAAAGGGAATTCAGAGCATTTATTAAAAGCTAAAAACAAGCAGTGCCTGTTTCAGTAACCTAAATATTGGCTTTATGAAAAACAAGTCACAAAAGAAATTTGACAAACAACAGGAAGCTGACAATAAGTTGCAAGTTTATCTTCCCCTTGTTTACCCCCACAACTAAAAAATCAATATAAGATTCAAAGCTAAAGTCCCATTTGCAGTCACACACGTGGGTGTGTGAAATTTGTCCTCTGCATTTGACCCATCCCCTGTTGCAGCAGTGAGCTGCAAACACCGCTGCACTTGGGGACCAAATCCAACCCCTTAATGATGAGTGTCAAGCAGGATGTCATTGAGTCCAATTTTTAGAGTTTTTGATGTGAATCAACTGGGAATTTGAACACATGGCTTTCCAGGTCTCAGGGCGGACACTGAGTTAGTCAATGCAGGGTCCCCTAATCCCAAATTGACCGTGGTTTCTAAAGTAACTGTGGAGAAGTTGTATGGCAATGATGGCCACATCCTATACAGTGGTGGACAAAATTCTTGGTACCCCTCAGTTAAAGAAAGAAAGTCCACAATGCTCACTGAAATGACTTGAAACGTTCAAAAGTAACAATAAATTAAAATTTATTGAAAAATAAATCATCAAAATCAGCCATTACTTTTGAGTTGTTGATTAACAGAATTATTTAAAAAACAAACTCATGAAAAAGGGCTGGACAAAAATGATGGTACTCATAATATTTTGTTGCACAACCTTTTGAGGCAATCACTGCAATTAAACGGTTTCTGTATTTGTCAATGAACCTTCTGCACCTGTCCACAGGTATTTCGGCCCACTCCTCATGAGCAAACTGCTCCAGTTGTCTCAGGTTTGATGGGTGTCTTCTCCAAATGGCATGTTTCAGCTCCTTCCACAAATGTTCAATGGGATTCAGATCTGGGCTCATAGAAGGCCACTTCAGAATAGTCCAACGCTTTTCTCTTAGCCATTCTTGGGGTTTTTGGCTGTGTGTTTTGGATCGTTGTCCTATTGGAAGACCCATGACCTGCGACTGAGACCAATCTTTCTGACCCTAGGCAACACATTTCTATCCAGAATGCCTTGATAATCTTGAGATTTCATTTTACCTTGGACAACTTCAAGACACCCTGTGCCAGATGCAGTAAAGCAGCCCCAAAACAGAACTGAGCCTCCTCCATGTTTCACAGTAGAGACAGTGTTCTTTTTGTTGTATGCTTCATTTTTGAGTCTACAAATATAGAGCTGATGTGCCTTACCAAAAAGCTCCAGTTTTGTCTCATCTGTCCAAAGGAAATTTTCCCAGAGGCTTTGTGGCTTGTCAACATCCATTTTTGCAAATTCCAGTCTCGCTTTTATATGATTTCCTTTCAACAGTGGTGTTTTCTTTGGTCATCTTCCATGAAGTCCACTCTGGCTCAAACAACGACGATTGGTGCGATCTGACACTGATGTACCTTGATCTAGGAGTTCACCTTTAATGTCTTTGGAGGTTGTTCTGGGTTCTTTGGATACACTTCCAACTATCCGTCTCCTCAATTTGTCATCAATTTTCCTCTTCCGGCCACGTCCAGGGAGGTTGGCTACTGTCCTGTGGGTGTTAAACTTCTGAATAATATGTGCCACTGTTGTCACAGGAATTTCAAGCTGCTTAGAGATGGTTTTATAGCCTTTCCCTTTACAATATTTGTCTATAATTTTGTTTCTAATGTCCTTTGCTTTCTGTTGTCCATGTTCAGTGGGGTACACACCTTTTACCCAAACAGCAATGGGACTATTTGACTCCCTTTAAATAGGCAGACTGACTGATTATGGGTTTGAAAACAGCTGTGATGTCAATTAAAGGACATACCTGAGTTCATCATGACCCCCTGGGCAATTAGTTCTCAGTCTTTTATGGAGGTACCATCATTTTTGTCCAGCCCCATTTCATTAGTTTTTTTTTTTTTAATAATTCGGTTAATCAACAACTCAAAAGTAATGGCTGATTTTGATTATTTATTTTTCAATACATTTTAATTTATTGTTACTTTTGAACATTTCAAGTCATTTCAGTGAGCATTGTGGACTTTCTTTCTTTAACTGAGGGGTACCAACAATTTTGTCCACCACTGCATGTAATGCATGTTTTCTGTTTAAGTCTGCTTAAACTGATCAAAACAATCATGAAAGGACAGTCATTAATTCTTACATCATATGCGCCAGCCTTGATCTGTTGATAGAGGCGGTGTTGATCTTCATCCCAGAAGGGAGGATAGCCCACCAGTAGGATGTACAGAATCACACCTGGAGGAAACACGGCACCAACTTAAGTTATTGAACAGAGAAACCTAAAAAAAAAAAAAAAAAACATAAGACAACAAAAAAAGTGACTTCACATGTGAAACTGACTTGGCAAGCTCAGTTTCAGCCATGTCCAAACAATTTACAGAGATTTTGCTTTTACCAACTTTATCTGTCTGTTTCTTTGACAGAGAAAGACCATCAGCGTTTTATATTAACAAATACTGCACGAAAATGCAGTTTCCGCTTACAACACGACATTCAGGGTCAATCCAAACACACTGCTAAAATTAGACATTTTCTGTGTTGTTTACCGCAGGCCCACATGTCCACCGGTTTTCCATAAGGATCTTTTCTCAAGACTTCAGGGGACAAGTAGCCTGGAGTGCCAGCAAATCCTGGATGGATAACAAGATAAGATTGAAGAGCAAAGAAACATGGAAAAACTCCATATCTTGGCTTGAGTGGAAAGTTGGGACAAGAACACACTTGTCTTCAGTTACTCTTATAAGACATGTTGTCTTGACTTGAATGTTTATGCTAATGCAGCTGCTCCCTTGATTGATCTAAATGTGTTTTTGAGCTATCCCATATGGTAAACAGTCAAATCTGATTTGGGTCTGTAAAGCAGACTGGTGATACATTTTTTGATAGTCCACAGCTTGGACTGATACTAGTCAGTCAAATGTTCAATACAATAATTACTGTTCTGCCTGTTTTTTTAATGTTTGTTTTCAAATGGCTTCCCGGGATGCAATAGAGTTAAAATAAAATTAGATAAGTGGATTTAAATACATAAAGTACTCAATTAAAAATAATAATAATAATAATAAAAAAGAAGCAAAAAATTATTTTGGCACTTGCAGACTTTCATACATATTGTCGAAATACTTTTTGGAGGCAGTTGCTTCTGGAATGCTTTGTTTAATCTTGCTAATACAAGATTAGCCATTATATCCTTTTACATTTAGTTTATTAAGTTGAAGTAACTGTAAAACGTTATGATGTATTCCTTATATAATTTATAGAATACTGAATTTACCCTTTGAAATTAAAAGAATGTGAATTACATGTTCATAAATAAACAATTATACTAACTTTTACTTTACTAACTTAACTTTTCAACTATGATAACATTTGAAAAGCGGTGTTGCCAGAAAAAAGGTCTTTTAGACCTAGCAGACATAAAGCATCGTGAGCACAATGGTAAGTAACATCATATGATCATTGGAAAATTATCCCAACAGCCGTCAACATGAATAACTAATAGTTTAAATGTTTTTGATACGCCTGGAGTTTAGGATTTAGTAAGATGTGGGTGAGTACTCACCAAACCATGCCTGTTGGTCCCCCTGTACCTCGATAGCCAGCCCAAAGTCAGCCAACTTGACCGCCGCCCCCTTCAGCTTACTGGCCAATAGAAGGTTCTCAGGCTGGGGGGGACGGAGTCAAACAGGTTAGAAGCGAGAGGTCACACGTTCAGGGATCAAGATGCCCACAGACACAGATCTAAAATCAGGTTAGCCAAACCAAATCCTAATCGAAAGTATTAGGGGTCAGTGACACTAAACTGCTCTTAAATCAGTGTCTGAGGCAACTTGCTTTCTGTCACACAACTGACAGAGACACAAACATGTGAACGGGACCAACTCTCTGGGTGACCACAGACACTTGGTAAGCTGGAGCTGTGGACTCGCCCCCTCGGCCTTATGGATTCAGAACGAGTGTCTTGGTCGTGGACGAGATGCAGTCGTCCACAGTAGCACCAATGCACTATTGAAATCCATGTGTGGGAGCAAAGTGCACAGTGAAGGGAGCAAGAGACAGGAGGGAGGAAGGTGTGGTGTCACAAGAGGGGTAATAACAAGTGACTCAGCCATGTAAATGAAACGACACCCCCACAGTGACATAGCTCAGTGCACCATAAATATGTGTGAGCCCAGCATGCAGACGTGCACACACACAGACACAGGTACAGAGAGGTCTCGGCTGACCTGAGGCCAGTGAAACAGTGTGCTCTGATGAATAATACATTTCCTGACATTTGGTAACTCTAAACACAAACAGTCTATGGTGGACAAACTCACAAGAAACGGTCATTTGCCCAAAACTGAGACCTTAAACTAATGCTCCTGTTTATGAAGCCTTTTAAATCATACCTGCATCAGTTTACAACAATGTCAGCAAATGGAAACTGAGCTTTTGTATTCTTTAACTTAATAAAAGGCTCAAGCAAGTATTTGACACAGTCAAAACATTTTCAGTCCACAGTGTTTTTGTTGAGCTGCTGTTACTTGATTGCTTTGTCATCACAGCTGCAGCCACAAAAATCGTAAAGACCCACTCCGATGAAAATTGTGTTTTTTGTGTTTTTAACATGTTTGAGGCATTTTTCCCCTGATGGAGGACATGTGCATGGAAAATTAAGCTTAAAATTGTTTTTCTGATTATTTCTTTATTCAAATCATTATGAATACGGAGAAAATGCAAAATGTCATTGGAAAAAGCTTGTAGCAGTGATGTAGGCCTCAAGCTCCCTGCTCCGCTTCATCCTGATGGATCAACTTTTAATTGTAAGGCTTTCCTCGTCCCAAGCAGGCGTCTGGCTCAAAACTTTATGACTGGACGGCTCTAATATTGCTCAATACTTTTGATGCACAGGTAATGTTGAGTTGTAAGGGGATGTTAACTAGTAGAAGAGCGTAAACAGGCCGAAATGGGGGCGATCTTACTCCCTACCAACAGTCCCGCCCACAACTTAGAGGCGAATTTCTAACTCCTGCCACTCTGCAGAAACTATGTCCTAGAAAACGACACAGGTTTTTGGATTTTGGCTATAAAAAGGACCTCTGAGTACACATTGACAATAGATCAAAAGATGATCAAAGTGGGACTTTAAGAACTACATGCAAGATCAAGCAAATACCAAAAGAGTTTGGCTCACAGCAAAATATGACAAAAGATAAAGAAGAAATATGTAAAAGAATTTGGAGTTTTCCTTATCTCCGCCGTCCGGTGTGGGCTGCAGCAGAGTCTGTCATCATACCAACCTTCAGATCCCTGTGAACAATCCCATTAACATGGCAGTGATGGACACTCTCCAGGATCTGCTGTATGCAGTGGCTGTGGGCCACGGGGGTGAAGGCAAGGAATGACGGGATGAAGAAAGCGCAGAGGAGCAAGGGAAAGACAAAAAAAACATGTCATAACTGTTTTATATTCTCCTTACTTTTCCTGTTAAGTGTCTAGGATTTATCTTGACTGGTGGCATTCAAGCCATGTGGGATAAAAGATTTTTTTGTGTTCAAGGTTTTGTTTCTTTTATGGTGACACCAAAGCTCTACTAACTGTTTTGCAACAATTCACCGACAACTCCCCCTTTCTGCTCCTCTCATTTCTCTCTGGGGAGGCCTTCTTTCAGCACAAAGCCGAAGCTGAGAACTACGCTGTGTATGATTAATATTGCAGGCTTCGTGTCATTAATCATCTGTATAAATAACTCCATAAGATGCCTCAGAGACAAGGAAGCTGGATTTTACTTCTGACACGACCATATGTGAAGTACAAAAATATGCACACGCACAAGAAGTTATCTCTCATAAAAGACAGATGCATCATGGCTGCTGTGTTTGTATGTGTGTCTATGTGGGCGAGTGGATTGGGGGGGTTGGCTGTTACCTGGCATCAGCTTCACTGTAGTATTCCCTGGCTACGATGTCCTCAAACAGCTCTCCTCCTGTCACCCTGCAGGGACAAGGAGACAACACCACTTTGAATATGTACATAGGTTATATATACCTACAAATACAGACTTAAAAGCCTGATGAAATGAAAACATTTTTGATCCTTTTTGTTTTTTCTAAAAAAAAAAATTTTTTTAGATCCAAAGGCTTGAATAAAACAGTCAGTGCTGCAGAGGCATAACCAGAACAAGGCCCTAATTTTCTTCAGCTTTTAGGACAGATTATTTAACTTAGTTTGTTATTGTTGCCACAAAAAAAAATCACCTGGCATGTTGTCTAGAGAGTATTTGAGATAAAGACTTTTCCATTAGGAAATTTTGACATAAACTTCCTTTTAAGCAGAAGATGATAGAAATAATCTATAAAAGGCTCTTTAAGCCCTTGATGCTAAAATTTATTTCCAGCTATGACAAAGAAAATCCTTTATGTTTTTTTTTCAAGTAAATGCTAAATTAAGGTAATTTTGGTTTGATGCATATTTGTATCTTTACGTGTCAAGGGGTTAAGTAAATCTGTGGAGCCTCAAGATGTAAAAGTCATTTTTCACCTCCAACACTCCCTCTGTAGAGTTTTACAGCAAGAATAAGATTGATTTCTCATTCTTTGAATATTTAGACAACTTATTATAGTTTAGAAAAATAAATCAAAAACATATTAGGTAAGATACATGAAATACCATTGACAATGATTTAGAAGAAACAAACTGCAACTGTTATTGTATTATGTGACATAAATCCAACCAGCTATTTTTGTTTTATGTATCTACATGGACATATTTATATTTATTTTTATATTTTAAAAGGCAAAAATGGACCAAAACTTGAATTTTCCAAAGTCAGCTTGGATGTTCATAAACTTCAAACCTTTGGACCTAGTTCATTTATGTTGCACATAAATTTACTTTTTTATGCAACTGTTCAAATTTATGCAGAAGTAGATCTAAAAGTGTATAACTTTAATTGCCATACTTAGATATGTTCAATTAGTTTACATTATGATAAATGAAAGAAAATCATTAAGAGAGCAGTAATAACTAAGATTTTACTGGGATTATTTAAAATCTATTTAAACTTCCTAACATTTACAAAATTTTGACAAGACTAATGGGAAATGTAGGGAAGGACTTCCTATCCAAAACAGAAAAACCTTAGTCATAATAAAAAGCACACAAATTAAAATTTACAAGTTACATGCTCGTTTCTTTCTTTTCTCTGTTAAGCGACTCATCTTCAGTCTTCTGTCCAAGCCATAAACCAGATGGTTGTGTTATCAAGTAAATAGTTCCCTTAAAATGCAAAGATTACACTTTTCCCTATGGCTGCTAAACAAAAGGACATGACAAAGTAATACTCTAGTTAGGAAAAAACTTTAAGGACCAAAAGGATAGAAGACACCTATGGCTGAATTTTTGTCTGAATGGAAAAGTTTTACAATAATGCACATTTGTGGCTCTGAAGTCATTTGATCTATTTTAAGTTTTTCAACTTCTGCTATCCTGAATCTGTGAGTTTAAGAGGTATTTTTTATACTCATCAAATATTAATAAACTCATGTGAAGTCCCTAACTTTGAGATACAATGGGCAATTTTAATATCACACCACATACTGGTAGATATTGAATACTAAAACTTGATGAATATTTAAAAATTCAGGAAAAACATGACGTCTCTTCTGTTTCTCTTCTTCAGTATGCTCTCCCTGCAATTCAGTATTGTAGCTGCAGGGGTAACAAGTTGTTCAGGAGTGCTCCGTCCTCCATGCTGATGCATCTTCTCCTTCTGCACCAGAGACAACATGGCTATCGAGGGGGAAAAAAAGACCAGGTGAGATCTTTGTGCTCAACATGACTTGCTTTTGCACACAGGGTAAGAGAGCAGTGATGAGCTTTCTGGGCTTGGACCTCTGAAGTCAGAAAGTACTTCAGTCTAAGAGATAAATGCAACCACAAATGCTGCACTTTTTAGTGAGCCAAGGAGCCAAACAACAACTTGGAACCAGCGACTGCGATCAGCTCACACGCAGTTTGAAGAAGATCCTTTCATCAGTTATCATAAAATGTTGCAACAACTGCAAACCCGCTCAGAGGCACATGTGACTCTGATCTCACTCCATGTATGTAGCATGTTTGTGATGAGCTCAACAAAATGGGATTTCCGCTCCATGAGCTCACCGCGCCTGTTGGACTTCCTAAAATCATTCACTTTTTCTTACCATTTCAACATAGCAAAAAATTCACTGTTTCACTGCATCCACACCCCCATAAAATTGTGTGGAAATACCAAACATCAAGCAAAAGCAATAACTTCATGTGTGGTCAATATATATATATGAGAAGAAAAAAAAGAAGAAGAAAAAAAGAGTCCTTTGGGGCAGACTCATCCAGATATTAAATTCAGGATATATTACCTCAGATTTTTGGATTTAAAGGGGAATCATTTCAGCTTTGTCAGCATGTTAGCGTATATTTCTGTTTCGGGGCTCAAACCACTCCAACAATACGTATTATTTGATTTTATTAAATCAATATTTACTTATCAAAACATATTTATAGTATGTAATTGATTTTTTTAATGCGTCTGTGCGTATGTGATATAAATGTTTTCAAAGCTACTGACTGCACCTTAAAAATAATTGCCGATACATAAAGTTGATGAATTGAATTGAACAGAATTTTAATTAAACTGATTTGGATACAATATTGAATAATTAGGTGTCATTTATAAAAGCATACATATTTTTTAAAAGGGAGCCGAATCAGTGGTAGACAGGAAGGAAAGGCTGTTGACTAAAGCTCTATTGTGAGCAGATATAAATAACAGTATTTAACGGTGTTAACTGGAGCTGAACAAAAAATGTGAGTGTGTGTGACAGATAGTCTTTTACTTACAGATCAAACACCAGATAGTGGAAGCCCTCCTCTGATATGCTGTCATGAAGTCTTACTGTAGAAGGGATTGAACAAAAGTAAAAGCACAACACAGATGAGAAAGCAGACATGGAAATAAGAGAAGCCAAGCAGTTTTAAATAGCAGGTCATTGCGGGGGGATTTTCTTTTATTTAAATTATTTTTGTTTGTTTTTATAAAACTCAAATCCCCTTCTCTCTGACAAGTGGAGGTTTCTGGAATATTTTACAGTTCAGCATTCAATACTCATGGGACAGAACATAGTTTCTGGAATGATTTCCAAAAAAAAAAAAGCACAAACATAGGATCCCATGGATGCTTCCTTTTCTAAAAGTAGAAAAATATTGAGCGTTTCTGGAGAGAGCTCCCTATAGATTCAAGAACTTGGAAACTGTTAATGACCTTTTACTATTTGGTTCAGTCCAGCTTTGGAGAACATTTTAAATCCCACCCATCGCATTTCAAATAATCTACATACAAGATACTAAAACATGTTGTTTTTGACTAAATGTATTTGTCTTGAGACCAAATCTATAAAAACTAATAGAAGTAATGCCTGGAAAATGGCTTTAAAAATAACAAATAAGTCTGGAGTAGCCCCCAAAATGCAATTGTCCCTTCTTAAATTTAGATGTTTATTAAAACAGTTAAAATTAAATTTAAAATTAAACTTTTGGTTTCATTTGTGTCTCTTGTAACTGTGGGAACATTTGTTTAAATAAGCAAGATATTTCCAATATTATTTATTACGAATGGCTATTACCGTGGTAGAAGAAGAGTCAAGCAGAGAATCACAAAATATGCTGGTCTTGACATTTTAAAAATGTTTTTCATAAGAATGGGTAGCGCAAAGAGATCTCATCTAATTTATTTTTCATTTTTTATAACATAGTTAGCCTGGATTGAATGTCTCACTTTACCTCATGCAACTCAGCATATAACCAGAATAATGTCTTATTTCTCTACTTACTGTTTCTTAGCACTGTTTTCACTCTTAACTGTCACTTTAATTATCTCATTGCCCCTTTTGCACTGACCTATTTAAATTATTGTTATTTTTATAGGCTGGGCTGTGGGTTGAGAGGAAAGAAATTTCATCTGTAATGTAAATATCGTGTATACAGTATATTTGACAAATAAAGCTGACTTGGCTCAACTATTTTATTTATTTAAACTTATTTACATGAGTAAGTTTGTCCTCTAGGTCATCAGTAACAGCTAAACGGGTAGCTTCTACTCCGGAGAGAAAGAGAATATTAGTACAGATTTGCAACTCTGTTACCTGCAAGTTTTATTTTCATCAAATCTATAATGTCATAAAAATTGTACAATCGATCTGTAAGCTGAGCTAATCAGAAAATTTTAGTTTCATGAAAGTTTATTTTCATGAATTTCAAGCCCAAATGTCCTGTAATTCTGGAATAACCCATTTTCAATGTAAGAATTTGATTTATATGCTCTGTGGTTCACTTTATAGTACATCTAAAAATTGTTAAAAGTCAAACCATGATTTAGCTGTCGATGCTCTATGACTTCAAACTATGAATTGTCAACTATCAGGAAGCACAAATTGAGAAGACAAAAAAAAGAAAGTGTTGCATATTAGAACGACAACAAAAGAAAAGGGACATCTTCTATCTCAGGTATAAGGGGGTGTGAAGAGTCAGGGATTTGGAAAGAAGGCTCTTTTCTGATGACTCAGGTGAGAGAACACACAGCTCGCATAAACTGCAGTTGGGATAATTTTTTTTCTTTTTTTTAAACAAGCACACGCACACTTGTTAACCTCTCCTCCCTTCGCTTGTCTCATAACTGTGTCTGGAAGATGAATAGCTATAGCAGGAATCACAGGAGACCTGAACAAAATGTACGTGTTTGCAAGTGTGTTATTGTGTTCCGTGTATTTGGAGATTAAGGACACTTGGCTCACCGATGTTGGGGTGCTTTAGTAAACGACAAATCCTCGCCTCCCTCTCGAGCTTCTGGTGATCTAGACAAGACACAAACACATAAATGGTGAAGGCAGGTCATTGGAACTTTTCTAATTATTCCCTTCTATGATTGACTCCCTAAATCATCCGAGATGAACTTGGCTGCAGTTCTCCTGAGTGGAGGACACATGCGGAGCAGCGTTTGGGCATCACTGTCAGTGTCACAGTGTGTTTTCGTTGAGTCTGTCTGAATGCACTGGCTTTGCATCAGCTCTTTTCCTCCTTACTTTTTTTTAGAGCTAGTCTGTTTGACAGTTTGATGTGACCTGATATGTCCTTGGTAATTTGGCATCAACAGGAAGGTTACAGCGACCACAGCGGGATCAGGTTGACTCCTGATGTCAAGACTTAGTGAAAGCGCCTAAAATAAACCATTTTCTTTGGATGTCATGAAAACAAAGCAAAGACTATTGTTTAGGATTTCTTGGTTTTAGTTTATTTTTCCAAAAATGTCTTTTTTTTCCATTCAATAATTTAGACAAACATGTTTTTCATGGTTTTACAAACATGACCCACATAAGGAAAATTAGATGGCTCTGAACATGCTTTGATGCACAGTTCTAAAATGTAAGAAATAGTATATGAACCAATTGTTTTCTACAAATGTTATTTCATGGCACATCTGCCCTCATAATTGTGCAAAAATGACAAAAATGTTGCATAAATCTTTACTGGTGTAAAGACTTTACAAGCAACATGTAAGTAACAACAAAGAGAGAAAAAGTCAATACTTGAGTACACAATCCAACTGTTTCATATTTATTTCTTTTTGTCTTTGCAAGTTGCTATAAATTTGTACCAGGATGCAGAAAGTCCTCGTATGACCTTGACTTAATAAAAAGGTTTACTCGCTTTTATAAGCATTTGCAGGAATGAACTGACATAAAAACTGTCCGTCAGAAAACCCCAAACTGTGGCCAATATTTGAAAACATCTGAGTCACAAAAGTGGTGATTATAATGAGTTTTGCAATATGCTTTCTAGGGGACCCATTTTAAAAAGAGAGCAAAAGAAAGTGAAGGAGAGAAACAAGAGCACAGCCCTCAGCTTTTTTTTCCTCCAAGAAACAAGAGCAGAGGGCTCTGCTCTGCGTTTTTTTCCCCAGCAAATAAAGTAGGACGCCTGCTTTTCGCTCTCATTTGTATCTTCTTCCTCTGCTCATTCAGATTCTGCGAAAACCTTGTACCGCATGAAGAAAACCAGATGTCCTTTATGCATGGAACACAGGAGTGTTGAGTAAGACCAAATTTAGGCAACCTAGTTGTCAAAAACGTAAATAATGACATTAGGAATACCTAGAAAGGTAAAAATAAAAATGCGGAAAATCCTTAAAGTACCACTCTAATCGTCGTTTGTGCTATTGTAAAAGTGTTTAATTATGATTATGCCATTTTTAGTCAAAATCAAAAACTTCTGTTTTCTGGGATGTGGTATCTGCAGAGCGACAGTAGTTCATAAGAAATTTGCCTCTTAGTTGTGGTTGGGGCTGTTGTCACAGAGTAAGCCTTCGCCTGCTTCCAATTTACAGGTCCCAGCCCCTCACAGCCCCAACCTAACATTAGTGGTGCAACAAAAATGGCAAGCAATTTCTGAGCTATTAAGCCGTAGAGTTTTGAGCCAGATGCCAGCTTAGATGAGGAAAATAAAGATGTACATGGATCTAGTCATTTATAAGCATATGCACCGGAAAGGATTGCTGTACCTATAGTACAGACCAAAAGTTTGGACACACCTTCTCATTCATTTGAATGTGTCTTCAAACCTTTAGTCTGTACTGTACGTCACAGCTACAAACTTTTTACAACTGCCTTTTTTTTATCTGCTCCTGATTTACAATGATTTGAATAAAGAAATACTCTTTATATATCTCCTCCATCATGAGAAAAATGCCACAGGAACATGTAAAAACACCAAAAACCCCATTTTCATTGAAGTGGGTGTTTAAAAAATGCTAACATTTAAAGTACTTCCACATGCAGACCATCAAACAGCTCTTTTAAGTCTATGAGAACATGACAGTCTAAATGTAGTCTGAACAGACTGCCAGCTGTAGAGACATGCACAGGGGCACAAAGACAGGGACAGAGCCAGAAACAAGGGCGACTCAGTCATCATCGCATTATTAGCAAGACCCTCCGAGCAAGGTCACTAATCTCCCTTTCTCTGACGGAGTTTTTACCAGGCTGCCCAATGCCCTGTAATCCTTTTTGTGTCTCTGCCAGTCTGACTCACTCATGTTCATTTGGCAGTATTGTATTATTCTTGTCTCTCCCGCACATCTTATCAGTAATTTGACATTTTAGTTTTGTGACACTCATGTCGTCACTTACTTCTGCATTTAATGTCTGTTGAAAATGATTCATATCTGCACTTATAGATGCTACCTCTTCACTTCATTTCCTTATAAAGCTTTCCTTTTATGCTTTGACCGTATAAGAGAACTGGACTGAGTGATCCCTCCCCCTTTACGTTCCAAACAGGAAGTACCTGCTAGTCCCTAGAGGCCAAAATCCCATAGACTATAATGGAGAAATAAACAGTGACTACTCAGTCATTTTATTTGTCAGAATAACCAGTCTTGCTCTGATATCTATTTCTTAACATATTCTTGCTAATCCTAATGTTTTTGCCATATTACTTTCTTTAGTGCAAGTTATTCAAGTAATAAACTGGCCAAATAAATGCCTGAAAAAAAGTAGGTGGGCTCAAGTCGAACATTTGTTACATTTGATTGACAGATGTCACGTAGCCTGCTTTCAAGTGGTAGCTGAGGCCTTCTAACAAGCTCACTCCTGACTGGTGAGAGTTGTTGCCATAGAAACGTTGACTCAAACCGACTCGGAGCAATCACTACTTACTGATGACATCTATCTCCAACATGGTGGCGTCTGTGTGTGACACAGTCAGTCAGTTCTGTTTTTCTTTTTTTCTTCATTCTTGTGTTGCTTTTTTCTGTGCAGGTTGGCTATGGCTTCGGCCTCTCTCTGGTGGCTCTCCATGGATTGGCACACAGCTGCCCGCATTTTGGGTTAATTTGTTTGAGCTGTATTTAAGTGGCTGTGTTGGAATGTAGCTTATGTTTTCTTATGAAATAGGTCAACAAATTTTCACAAAAGTAAGACAACTACAGTACAAAATGCATTCTGCATTGTTGTTTTAAATAACTGTTTTACAATAAATGTATAATTTGGATTCAGATCAATTTCCTAAGTCTTCACAGACACCACAGTCACCACTTCTTCCTAAATAAGGAGGATGTGGATTTCTCTGGAAATTACCATTTCTAAAATAAAAAGAATGTGTCAGAGCAATTCCTATTTTGTGCTTTTGTGCACCATATTTGGACATTTTTAATGTAATAACAATACAAAACATTTCGATTTGTGAAGGGATTTTTCAAATTTTAAAATACCAGCTAAATGCTTCTTGAAATTTTTTTCTGACCATTTATTGACTCATCTAAGTGTTAAGTTCACACATCAGCATATTCTTGTTATTCTTAGATACAGTCCATTCTGTAACAGCTGTCTGCTTTACAGCAGCACAGGCCTCCAATGCAGCACACCGTGTACATAATGATACTACCACACCGTGCTTTACTGGTTGGTTTGCAGTTTTATTTTTTATCTTTTCTTGCACCTTTAACTTGAAAGACTACTTAACATGTCAAAATCTAAAAGAATGGGCCGATGTTATGAACGTACTTGGAGGTGTGCTGCTCTACACGCTCATCTCATTTGTTTAGTTTTGCTTAAACGTATATATGCTTCCTGGGTTTAATAAGCAGTAAGGTTAGGAAGTTCAAAATCTATTGGGGAAAAAAAATCATATAAAGAATGAAGGGAACTGAATGCCACTCATCAGATCTCAAAAGCTAATCAAGTCAGGACTGGTTAGTCCTCAAGCAAGGGGGTATTCAGATTAGGAAAATCTTTTCTTCTAGATCGAGTCCTCTGAATTTGTTCTAGATCGAGTCCCGAACCTTGCGTTTGGTCTGTATTTAGTCTGGCAACAGTGGCCCATTCTGTTACAGCCCAAAGCTTGTAAACAAAACCACGTGACCAAAGATCTCATCAGTCATTGGCCAATAACCATGAGGGCGGGACCAAACAACAAGAGAAAGATGGACGTGGTGCGCTTTACACTTCTTGACGGGACAGTTAACTTATTAAAACTTTATATTTTGATTACTAGATTTGAACGTTGGGAACACCTTTTGCTTGTTACTTTGGTACGGCGGAGGCATGCTGCAAGGCGGTTAGTGGCAAGGAGACGTGCCATGTGTGCTTTAACTCAGAGGATGCTAGCAACTGCAGTGATGAGGAGCCATTGGGTATAAGGTACGGTGATAAGTGTTTATGACATATAGATTGTGGGGTAAACAGTGAGTAGCAATTTTGTTTTAAAGAGAGTTCTGTTAAGGAAACTACAAGGTAGTATTTAGGATGATGTCACGAGCATGTGCCCAATAACATTCTAAAATTAAACAGTTGGACCCTCTTTTTTTTGTTTAATTACACGACAATCGCTACTTTATATTTGTCCACGGCTCATCTGTTCCTACATTCCTACTCTGTTTACGTTGGCTACGGTGGCCGTTTTGGTTCGGGAATATATTGTATTCAGACTGAGGAATCTGAGAGCGCTTTAGTGTATTCAGACTGAAGATTTGTTCCTGATCATCGGGGGAAACGAACTCTGGTTCACTTGACCCTTGCGCTATCCGATGGGGTCCAGATGACCCGATCATAACATTGGCGTGTTATCCCTACCAAGACAAAGGGTGGATAAAGGTGGAAAGATTTCATGTAATCCATGGACACAAGTGAAGATCACATATCATTGAAGAAAAAAGGTTTAGCGCACTGTTTAGTGGGGTCTAGATGACCCAACTCACAATGTTAAAGTGCCTAGGATAGCACAAGGGTTAAAGCAGACCAAATGTGTCCAGTCTGAATACACCCTAAAAGACAAACTGGAACCAACAGGTGTTGCAACCACATGGGGGCACACTCCAGCATTTCCATGTGCCTGTCACAAGAGCAGTAAATGCAGGGGGGCTGGATCAAGAAGGACATCTACCTTGAAATTGAAGCCAAACACACGTGCTTATTGCAAGGTAATTCGCTGTGGCGACCTCTGAAGAGAATTGTCGAAAAGACAAAAATGGATATTTAGAGAATGGCAGATGGTGATTTATCTAGTAAACACATGTTTTTAAACCTATTCTTGAAAAGTATAGGTGGAAAGTCTAGCTGCACCATATTTGGAAAACAGGAGCTAAATAATATAAATGTGACACAAATGTCAATTTGCGTATGTAATATAAATTATGTTTTTTTTTTTTGTGGTGGATGAAGGATCCATGTACAAAAAAATGGCTCACAAATAGAAACTTAATTTAATCAATGTAAGGCTAATATAACAAATAATTAGGCATAAAGGATGACAAAACTAAACTGTGACAAACTTAACATAGGGGAAGAAAAAGGCCAAAAGAATCAGAAGATTTACCAAGAATAAGGGAAAACAAGACTTTAAAATATACAAGGAGGTGAACTGACTAAGAATAAGCACCAGGATTTTTGAAAACTAACATCTGGTGAGATGTGACTCAGGAGGAAACCAAGCCCCCTGATTTTTTTTTTTCCAATTTTGAAACCAAACCCATACGTATAGCATAATGCAGTTCCTCCAATGACCACTTGAGGCTGGATTTTCAATAGCTCATACCAATGTTCACAGATATTTGCAGAAAATGCCTTAAAATACCAATATACTCACTAAAAAATGTTCAAACTTAAACATTGATGTTCCTAGCTCCTAGAAATACACTCATTTTATTTATTACCAGACTGAGGATTAATCCATTTGAACTTGTATGTCATCATGGAGAAACAAGGAATTTCTAACAAAAAATGTTTCTAATATTAATTGATTTTTATTTTTGCAATTAAGCAAAATAAAGTTATGTAAAGTTGCTTCTGTGCATTTGCTGCATACAACGCCCTCGCTCACTCATTCCAGTCTCTTCCGGTTCTTCTTTTCTTTCACCATGCCTTTCCTTTTTCTCACTCCTTCCTCCACAGGTAGCACACCTCTTAGCTGGCTGGACATCTGTTGTCTAGCAACTCCTGCACCAATCAGAGCGTCAGACCTCCCCTCTCCTCTGCAGTGGAACTAGGCTTGCATGCAAATGGCAGATTTTCAAGAGTTCAGACATAAGTATCAAACTCCACTGAAGAACAGACAGAAAAGCACAAACTGCCAGATCTGACATAGCAATCTAGGTTTCAGAGAAATGACAAATGCAACAAAAATCAGCTCTAAAACAAAATATTAACTTGGAATTGTGGCACAGTGAGTTTAAGCTTCAACTAAATTCAATGAAACATCGCTTTCTGCTACAAAGGATCAGTTACAGCCTGTAGTAATATTATATCAGTAATCTAAAATGTAGGATGGGAAGAAACTGAACTCTTAAGATAAAACGATGCAGAAATATGCAGGCATTGAATTTCCAGTACTAAGAAACCATTCATCACTTAAAAAGAGATGTCCAGAAATGTTTCAAATTTCAAGAAAAAAGTTCATTTCTTTGCTAATCATCTACTTTTTTATTAAATGATTTTAATATATTTTATTACTGAAAACCTATATGTAAATCAGACTGCTCCACAAGTTTGAAAACCTAATCATCATTACTTTCCAAATAGTCAAATGTTGCTTTCACTTTGTTGCTTTCACTTATAATTCTGCTGACAACAAGTAGTTCTTGCACTGACAACAGTAACTTGTAACTGGCTGACAAAAACCCTTCATAGTTCTCAAAATGTGCTTATGCAAGCTTAAGCACTGCTGCCTCAGACACTTGTACTTACGTAGATCAAACTGACGAAAGCATGTCGAGAAGATCTGTACCCAACATTACTGTGCAGACAAATGCAGAGTGTCTGCAGTCAGGTGTGTTCACTCAACAGAGGCTTTAGCTTGCTTCGTCTCATCTAAGTAAATATGTTTGCCAACAGAAAAAAACAAGACTTTAAAAACTCAATGATTTAATCGAAGAAGCACTTCACTTTCCTGCAGCTATGCTCAGCCATGCAGCACGTCTGGTACCAACAATGTCTGGTACCAACATGATGATCATTTTTGCATCATGCACATCCTTTTGCACTTTTTTAATCATGCAGCAGTTCATCTGCTTTGTAGCTGCAGATGTGTGCAGATTACATCAATCAAAATGATGACCTTTTCACTCTTGCATGTTTTCCTATGGAAGCATGAAACTTATCCACAGTGCTTATAATATAGATGGATATATAGGATACATAGTGTGTGTGTGTGTGTGTGTGTGTATATATATATTAGTGAAAAAATATTTTACTCCTTAAAATCTGTTGAATTTGTGTGCAAAGTAATAAATGCATTTTTGCTTTGCCTTCTAAACCAATGTGTTGCTGCAGTGCAACTTAGAACTTAAGCTGCGATCCCACCTCCCTCTGCAAAGCGCGTTCAAGAGGCCTCTTCCGATAAAAAGTCTATGTTAAAAAGTCTCGCGTACATGCGTAGCTACAGGTACTCAAGTTTTGAAATCCGTTTTCGGGGTCTAAGTACAAAACGCTTTTCCATTGAACATGCGTTGAAAGTTAAACCAGGTTGAACTGACATTTGGACAGCATCCCCTTTAATTCACAGAAGTGCCAAATGTTTGAAAATTGATCACGAAGGAGAAATGAATAATTGAGGTTTATGGCCAGCCAATATCATTATTATATAACACCAATTTTTTTCATTTATCGGAATAGAGCTTTGACAGAAAAAGCCAGGAGCAAATTTAGCACCACTTCAACATTTCGAACTTAGCCTCTTTCAAATATAGGTGGCAGACATGCCCTTATAAACAGTAGCATAAGAACAAGAAGAAGAATCCCTTCCCTATTTGTACAGAATACCCTTTTTAACGCATTCTTGAACACGTGTCACATGCACAGTGTGACGTATCTTCAAGTCTGTAGGGGTATATTACAGAACTACACAAAGAAATATCCTCAGTTGCTGGTAATAAATCTAATTGTGAATTCTGCAACAATTTAAAAAAAGATGAACAGTTTTATAAATGAACTACCATCCATGTCTCTTATATCATTAAGTTTGAGTATCCCACAATTGTCAACACACAGCTGTGAGAGCCACATCTCAAACAAAGCTTATTTGTACATGCAAATAATATGTTGTAGGTGTGTCAGCATGCCGCCAAGTAAATTTTAAAGCATTATTATTCTCTCATTTTAATCCCTCCACTCACACCCAAGACACACCTTGATCAAAATGGATTAGACCATGTACTGAATGTAAAAGTGTCCTATTAAGTTATTATTAGTGCATATTTCTATTCCTTCATTGAAAATACATCTATTTGCTTTCTTTCAAACCTTTTTTAAAATGGTCTTTCATGGCTTTTGAAGATTGACGCTTATTTTCAATCTGAAAGGACAAGCTTTCTAGTCTCCACAGACCTTTAGAAACACAAACACGACCCTTTTTTCCCCAACCGATGCCTCCATCTCCTTTATTTTCTGGTGTGTCACGTCTTCACCCGCACTGCAGCAATGTGGCATCTATGAGTTTACTTTGGGTTTATCAACCTTTGTTATTATGATTTTTCTGGGCAGAGAAAAATAAAGTTAGACTAGGAAGGTAAATGGAAAACAATGGAGTTTTACTGAATACTTTTTGCAATCTAAATGCAGAATGAAGTTGTTTTGTTTTTGCTGCAAATAACAATATTAGGAAAATTAAGAAACTGAATTGTAAGACACACATAACAGGTCTTATTGGTGGCAGCAGCAGTCAAAAAGGCCAAAAATGCCAAATGAAATTAGTGTAATCTGATCTAAATAAAATATCTAAGCCTTTTTGGTTTGTATTAAAGATTCATTGTGCAAATTTTAAAATCTTGTATGTGTTCAACTAAAAAAAAGTAAGAAAAAACCCACTCCAATGAAAATTGTGTTTTTGGAGTTTTAACATCCTCTTGTAGCATGAAGGACATATTTGAAGAAAATTAAGCTTGAAACTACACTTTGGAGTGTTTCTCTATTCAAATTGTTGTGAACCACAATGAGATTTTAAAAAATGGTATTGGAAAAAGCTTGTAGTTGGGATGTAGAAGCTACAATCTGCAAGGCACAAGCTCCCTGCTCAGCTCCGTGGTGGTACATCCACTTGTACACAATTAGATCCATGTACGTCTTTGTTTTCCTCGTGTGAGCTGGCATCTGGTTCACAACTGGACAGCTGGATATTTACAATATTGATCACCATATTTGTTGAACCGGTAATGTCAAGTTGGGGTTGTGAGGGCTGTAAGCTAGCTGGAGAAAGTGGAAACAAATGGATGATGGTAAGTGGAGGCAGGCTTACTAAGCGGCAACAGACCAAACTACTTCGTTCTTACAAAACTCTGAGGCTAATTACTAATAAATTGCTGCCGCTCTTCAGAAACTATGTCGTAGAAAACCAGGTTATTTGATTTTGCCTAAAAAAAAACAATCGTAATTAAAAGACCACTGGGAACGCTTTTAAAATAGATGAAAAGATGATCGGAGTAGGACTTTAGCTACCGTAGTTAGCACTGTAATCTGATGTATACTCCGACATAACTGCAGTTTTAAATTTTTGTTTCAAAATGGAAATTGGATGTGATGAATATTAGAAATACATGCTTACAATCAAGATTATTCAGCTCTCCTTAAATTCAGATATGGCAGAAACAAAAGATTGGGAAAAGTTGGCCAGAACAAAAAAACAAACAAAAAAAAAAAATCAATGCCACTTAGCATTAATTTTGGACCATTGTTTGATGAAAGCACTTTATAAGAAATTCCTGGCCATGAAATCCAGCAACAATGATGAAATCAGGGAAGGACAAGTCAGTTTCACTCCATTTATTTTAGAGATACAGTGATCACTCAGTTGCTGAGTGCAAATCTGCTGATCTTCAGCTTGAATGATGATGGATCAGGTCCTTGGAAATTACAGTAAGTGGACAAAACAGAGTACTTTCACTGAATTTCACTGAGATCAAAACAGAAAAGCTATCACAAAAGAAACAGAATTACTGTAGCACGATAACCTGCCAATTACTATAAACAGAATTAGAGGTCTAAGAATTCTTTGTATATATTCCAAAGTACTATGTCAATAAAAAGAATCATTTTCATCAAACTGAATCAGAAGTTAACTTTATGTGCATAAAAATAAAAGCTCCGACTCTCCATTCTACATTTCTGGCTCTCTAGGAGGTTCTATTGGTTTTCTTGGTTGGACAACATGAGCCGTCTGAGAGCATCCTTGGTCATAAACAATCAATAATCCAATCAATCTGACAGAATTAACCCGTTCTTACTCCAACGAAAGCCACACTGACCGTGGGCAACAACAATCAGATTTAATTAAGACTTCTTAGAAGCAGGGAAAATATTGTGGGAAGAATATAAAACCATGTAGAGGTGAAGTTTTGATTTGCTTGGTACTTCCAAAATGCACAGACCTGTTAAACCTAGCAATAGCTATAATGATTATCATATTTTTAGTTACCATGAAAAAAGTTGTAACTACTGTTAACTGACCACTCTTCTGCTTTCCTTTATCTAAGGAGAAACAGCAGACACAGATCAGGGACAATATGCTGCTTATATTATATTCCAAAGTTAGAATAACAACTGAATTGATGGTGAAAGTACAAACATTTTAAAAATCCATATTTTTTTCTATTAAAATGTTAGTCCTGTTGGTTTGGCACCAAGTAGTTGTTATAAAATGCAAAAGTGAAACAAAAACTGAGAGACGGAGATGGCAGGGTCAATAAACATCAACTACGGATATGAGCAGAAAAATGCTTGTCTTTACAATTTTAATGTTGTAAAATTGAATACGCTTTTTGAAGATACTGCAAGCGGGTGGCCTCTCACTGAACGAAAAGCCCATGGTTGTTTGAAACAGGAGCTGAAAACCTGAGTGTGTAGGTGCAGACGAGAACATCTCCATGGAGTCTTGGGTGTGATGTCAGTGTGTTAAAGCACTGCAGTACAGCACATGAGCATTAAAAAGACAAGTGAAAGACAAGATTTAATGCCATCAACCTAAAAAAAAACCCATCCAGCATTCAAGATAGGAGGAAAAACTAGATTTAAAAAAAAAGCAAAGTTCAAACATGTTGTCTTGTCTTAACAAACAATCCAAAAATAGGTCTACAAACTTGTAAAGGAAAAATTGTTTTATTTTAACATGTTTTTCATGTCCAGACTTGATCTATAATGGTTATTGTTGCTTGTGTTTTTTTCCCCTAAGACTTACATATTAGCCATCCACCCATAGAAGAGCATCTCCAACTACAGCGTCCGGATGAATCAAGCCTTCCAGAGTGTTTGCCACTTCAACTTATCCCTTATTTAACTTGATATGAAGCTGAATTCACGTGAATCCCCCCGACACGCTGTGCCTTCACAGCAGCAGCTCAGCCACATGCAAGATATCAAGAAAGGCAGCCAAACTAAATAAAGCAGCCCAATATTCACAAACTTGTTTTTAAAAGCTAATACAAATGTTCATGAAACTTAAATTTTTAAGTAAAAAATGCATATTTTATTATTTCTATAGCATATGAGTTATAGATACTTGATATGTGGAACTAAAATCAAATAAATCTAAGGTTTTAAATTACAAATTGGAATCTGAACCTAAATTTCTAACTTTGCACATATTACATTTTACATCTCAAACAAAATTTGTAAATTATAAAAGCAACCCTTGTTAAAAATTCAGATTTATTAAACCATGAAAAAAAAAGGCCACCGTTTCTTTTTTTACATTTCCCCGTTCTACATAAATGTTGTCAGATTCAGTCTGCTTTGTAAATTTGAAAACATCTAGCAAAACCACAAGCCTGCTTCCTATTATAAGATGGAATATTTTGAAAATTGTGAGAGTACAAGTGTGTGTGAGAAGGAGGCAGCCAGCGGGAAAGCACGACCAGCATTTATTTTTAGCCTTAAAGTACCCAGTGAGTCACGTGATCCCCTTCCTGTCACTGATCCCTTTCTCCTTACCTCCTGTTTCTCCATCTCAAAATCGCTCTCTTCTGCTAGAGCTGCGTTGCCATTTTTTAAAATACACATTTTATTGCACTCCCCTTTAAATTAAGGCGAAAATGTGGACTAGAGACCAAAATGAAACAGTCAGGAGAGAGTGTTAAACAAAAGCAGAGCAGACGACTCGTTTTTATCACTGCTAATGAGGGAAAACCGCCAAAGGTATCACTGC
Organism: Oryzias latipes; assembly: GCF_053564925.1. NCBI lineage: Eukaryota > Metazoa > Chordata > Actinopteri > Beloniformes > Adrianichthyidae > Oryzias > Oryzias latipes. Next base: position 30,999,838 of record NC_136237.1, on the reverse strand, counting down.
AAACAGAGCAGAAGCTCACACGAACATGTGTCTGACCATGGCGAGACAATAAATAACTGAGTCTACAGATAATCTCACAAAACCCATTTCCCACATAATCTACAGCAGCATGTGAATCCTTCAGTATAACTGAATTTACATCTTGTGACCTCTGAATTACCAGGCCTTCAAAAAAAATTCTCCTTCAGGTGAAAGTGTGGGATACTTATTTAGGAACGGCTTTAAAATAATTAGGCTTGGTTAAAGTTCCGGTGGGGCACAGCTGAACTGATAATATACTGCCAAATGCAGTTGCAGACAGGTCAAAGAAATAATCCCCATCGCTTTTAGTTTCAATGCCTTGTTAATGATGTTTTGAAGTTGACAGAGGTATGTTCGCTAAAAAAAAAGAACTATTACATGATCTCACTTTTGAAGAAATTAAAACATTATTAAATAAAAACTGATATAATTGTTGTGCCTTGTTCTACTGGTAATCAATGCATCATTCTCACATAAATATTTTTTTACTTTTTATTTATAAAAGACACTTGCAAAAACACTCAAACAAATGAGGGATTAGAGACATGAAAAAACCCATGCAGAGCCGTGCCCACACTGCAGGCAAAGATAAAGTGACAAGAGCTAGTAGAAGTGACAGGACACTGACACATGCATAAAGGGAGAGGGAAAATATTCAACTGCCGAGAGGAATATGTCACGCAAAACCTCTCTGGTACTGACTTGCCAACATCTTTTTCAATCGCTCCTTTTGTCCCCTTCCCATCCTGTTCATCCCTTCTATCTTCGCTGCCGCTTATTCACTGACTCATCCGCTGTGCTTCATAAAAATGCTGCATAATCAGGACAGTAGATTTTTAAAAATCTAACTGGTCCTATTAGGCCAGCAGCACAAACAAACATGGCTGCATAGGCAGAAACATCCAACCCACACACAGTTCTTTCATCTGCCAACATTCCAGCCACCAATCCTGTCCAAAACCCTTTTCAGTGATATATTCTCACACACGCACATGCACATGCATAAGCAAACACATGGCTGTTGAGAGGGGTTGGGGGAAAGCTCATGATCCTGCCAGAGAGAAGGGAATCAGACTTGCAATTCTAGAGCTTATCGCCAAAGAAGCTAAGACCATATCTGACACGCTAGCATGCACTGTATGTAAACCTAGATGTGCACAATTCAAAAGGGTGCGCTTTTCTCTGCTGCATTTGTTGAATGTTTGCACATGGATTCAGGCAATATCTGCCTGTCGAGATGTCTATTTCCAGCCCTGCAATCAGCAAATAGCAGCGTAAGAAGAAAGAGACTGAAATCAATTGCAAGGTCAATTATCAATATATCTATCTGTAAAATAAGTAATAGTTTATTCACAGTTTTAGGTTTTTATCAAAGAAATTTTTTTATCTAAAATTGGAGCAAATTTTACTTTGTTTTGAGATTTTCAGAAGTAAAAAGCAAAAATGTCTAAATTATTATGTTCATCTGGGATCTTGACTGGAGCCTAATTTGCTTTGGTATGTTGATAACACTAAAGGAAGAGAAAATCTGAACAAACTATGAAAATAGCATAAGACAATGATGCCTCTGAGCCATAAATTTGGATAATCTTTACTCCACAAAACACAAAAGATCTGCAAACAACCTCAGGACTACTGTACCCAGTATGACCTTAGCTGTCTGTTAGAAAAATGTGATGTTTTTGATGTTTTAGCAAAATAATATGTAATTTTTTAAAAGGTGGCTTCTTCCATCTTTACAATCATTATTTTTCCTCAAGAAGATGGTTAAAAACTGGTCTATGCATTTACCACTTTAATAATGGTCTACTGCAAAGGTTTTGTTTATCTGGTCTCTATGTAGAATACAAAGAAAAACTTACCTTTTCATTTAAAACCATTAATTATTACTAACTTGTTCTAAATCAAAAGTTATAAAGTGCTTCTCTTCAACCTTAGGTTATAAACTTTTCATTTGTCTCTATAGCTGTGGCTTTTACTTGGTACAGATTAAGAAAAAATTAAGAAACATGATCAATAAATCCGTTTTTTTTTTTTCTATCGACTTTTATTTTAACTTAATGAAAAAAAGCTTTTTGGCAACACTGTTGAGTATTTTCATACTTGTCTCTACTTTGGTTTATAACTTACTCCTGTGAATTTTTTTTGAGTTGCCATTTTACCCAAATTACTTAGTTAAAGTTAATCTTTACTTGCATTATTCTACCAAATGCGTTTTTGGTGTTTGTGTAGTCTAATACTGACCCCTGATTATCACAAAATATTGTCAAGACTTGACGGTGTCTTAGGAAAAGGAAAAACCTTAGAGGTGCAACACATCATTGGTTAATATTAATAAATAGGTTGGGTCACTTCTGTGTTCCTGCATGCACATGTTTGTGTGTGTGTGTGTGTGTTTGTATAAGTTCGTATGTGTGTGTGTCTCTAGCCTGAGGCAACGAGGCCAGCGGCTACAATTACAATGACGGATGTGAAAGAACTGGGTCGGCTTCGCAAGAGATCTACCCCTGGGATGAGAAGACCCGCCAGAGCCCTGAATCAATACCAAGACACATGCACGGGAACGCACGCATATGCAAGGTTCGCATGAAAACATTTACAAACCAGACAGCAAACAAAAAAACAAGAAAAAAAAATGTGCTTTAAACCGCAAGAAATGAAAGTGAGCAAATACTACATGACAAATTTGACGCATTTACTTGTCTCTTATGAACGTGCAGAAATCAGCGTCATCCAAAATTCAGATGATTCACTCTGTCTGCTTCTTACTCAGTGACATTAAGAGGCCCATGCATGTTCGCAGACACGCACACAGCATATCTCTCAGAGCTTTAATCCAGGGTCAGAAAAAGTACAAGCTGATATTTGTGCAGGGCTGTGAAAGCCACACATGGGTAATGTACCACTCCTGTTGCTGCATGCCACTAAATATTGACACATGCTCTTACCTCTAGCAGAAAGCTTCTTGGTGTTGATAATTTTGGCGGCATATTCTTGTCCAGACGAGATCTTCACACATCTCCTTACCACGGAGAATGCACCCCTGGAATGGAACACAAACACAACAAACTTACTTAATGGTACAAAAAAAAAAAAAAAGAGCAAAATGGTGACAAAATAAACCCATCAAAAGTTATACCAGTTGACTAATCAGGGACTTGGATATGGTACTTATATAGGAGTGGCCTCCTTTTCAAAACACAAAAGCAAACCAGTTAAAAGTTGATCATGAAGGAGATATTAATATTTGCAATTTGCGCCTGGCCGTAAAAGAAATTACACCAAGTTCTTTCATATATCAGTATAGAGCTGTGAAAGAAAAAGTGTGGAGCAAGATTTGCGAAATTTGCACCACTTAGACATTTCGCAGTAAATGCGCTAGTATCGAATGGCGACAGACCTGTGTGAACACCACATGCTAAAAGAGCGTTTGAAAAGTCGCGTCATTAGGCGCATTCTTGAACTCGCCATGGTGTGTACGTAGCAATTGTAAGTTGTCTAACTGACTTCTTAATTTCAACCATCTTTTTAAATTGGGCCTAATCACTATATGAAGTGCACAGAAAATTTGGCATAAAACTTCGAGTGCCACTTAACAGCTAGGATACCAAAGGTACATAACCTTCATTTGTCCATAAAACAAAAAATATTGCATCAAGCATTAATGGAAAAAATCATGCAAACTCCTTCTCCACACCTCGAGAGCATCCAAACCTTCTGACATGAACACTGACAGACCTGACAGCTACTGTTGTTTTAGCGTGTGCTGTTCTGGTGTGTCAGGGACACGAGTGAAGATCAAGGAACTAGGTCAGCTATATTTGAAGAGGAGAGAAAAAGAGTACTACATCTTTCATCTTTAAATGATGCCACGGAGTGGTCCACCTGCCTAAGCTCTGTAACCACGCAGGAGCAGGTTTAGGTTTCACCTCCCACAGCTCCAGAATTTGTCGTCAATACCTTTATCCCATGATAGGAAACCACATGTATTGCCGAGGTAGCTGTGGGTGCTTCTAATTATAGCAATGTGGCATTATGAGAAACAAAAATGTTTTCTACTTACTGACTAGTTGCTATTTACACTGGGATGTGTACCATGAGCATGTTATCTAACATCATGTTGAGTGAGCAGCTTGCCACGGAAAGCTTACCTCCGATTTATGGAGGATTTGTTAAAAAGGAAGAAAAAAAAAATCATAGCATAACATATTACATAAGGATGTTAGTTGACTATTCAGTCTAGCTGGGTAGCACGCCACTGTAGAGCACATATGTTTGAGTCCTTCAGGATATAATTTACAGTAGCTGCTCTTGAACTGATGTTAATGAAAGGGCAATGGGGATATGTTCCAAAGTGAGCCAAGCAAAAGCAGCATGGACAGGATGTTTGTGTAACCCTTGTTCTATCCTAGGCATTTTGACATTGGGAGTTGGGTCATCTAGACCCACTAGACAGTGCGCTGAACCTTTTTTCTTCAACGATTTGTGATCTTCACTGGTGTCCATGGATTACATGAAATCTTTCCACCTTTATCCACCTTTGTCATGGTAGGGAGAACACGTCAATGTAAGGGTGGGGTCATCTAAGATAGCACAAGGGTTAAATATATAATAATTATTTGCAAAGAGGTGCAACATTTAAATTAACTAGCACTTTATTTTATCGTCTGTAAAAAATATATTGGACAAATAACTCTATTGAGACTTATTTTCTACATTATTTTAGTTAGTTTAGTTTATGACTTCATACAGACTGCAGATTATCTTCCCATGTTTGAATGGTGTGTTTACGACAATTCTTGTAGCTCAAATTAAAAAACCAAAAGGTTCCAAAAGTGCGACAGACTGGGGACCTGTCCAATGTGTCCACTGCCTTCGGCCGGGATAGGCTCCGGCAGCCCCGTGACCCCGTAAGGGACAAAAAGGAAGAGGATGAATGACTGAATGATTGAAAGGTTCCAAACTTGATATTAAACTTCAGAAGACTCGGACAGAATAAAAGAAAATGTGGGAATACTTAACCAAACAGTTTTTGCTATTGATGCCAAGTATAATGATTTCTGAAGAACAGCATTAGTTCATTTGAAATTCACCTCAGTTGTGAGCAGGACTGTTGGCGCACAGTAAGCCTGCCACTACTTCCAGTCATCCATATGTTTACACTGCCTCCCACTAGAGCTTACAGCCTCTTACATACCCACCCTAACATTACCAGTGCAACAAAAAAGGCGACCAATATCAAGCCATACAGTTTTGATCCAGATACCAACTGGGACGAGAAAAACGAAGATGTTAATGGATCTAGTCATCTACAAGTGGGTGCATCAGAATAGAGTGGACGGGGTTCTTGTGGCCTGCTGATTGTATTTTTTCCCCCTTTTGCTCCTGATTCACAACAATTTGAATAAAGAAATAGTCAAAAATGCAGTTTTAATCTTAATTTTCTCTAAATATGTCCTCCATAATGAGAAAAATGCCACAACAACATGTTAAAAACAACAAAAACACAATTTTCAATGGAGTGGGTCTTTAAGAATTGTTGGCACTAACTCATCTGGGACTGCAAGCCTGAGTGTTTAGGGTAACTATTAAGCATGTAAAAAATAACAAAATATTGCATCAGGAAGAACATTTAAAGCCTAAATGAACACAAAATCAAATTAAACATAATTTGCAAATATGGCTGTCATGATGGATTTACAGAGTCAGATAAAAACACTTGATTTGCTAAGGAGAGACTCCAGGAAACGGCTCAAAAAGGGTGCTGTGCTGTGCTGGGTAATGTAGTTAAAAGAGTAGGAAAAGGGGCTTAAACCATGTTTCAAAAAACCTCTAATATAAATTATGTCCATGACTCTTATTTGGGTGCAAATTAAATTTTAAACGTCTGCTTGCCGTTCATTTCTAAGCATTTTCTGAACTGGTAAAAAATGATTTAAGAATACAAATGACTATATAGATATAATTTTTGAAAATGTCAATGTAGCTATAAAGAGAAATAATAGACATTTTACAACTCAACTGCACCAGTAAGTCTATACTTTGGCAATATGTCACATATTTGCATAATTAGCCAGGATTAGCCTTGCTGTGCACTAACTTAGTGTCAGAAAAATTGTACTGCAGTGCTAAAGGCTAAAGAGAGCTAAAGGGGTCTATTAAAGCAACATGAATGTATTATTAATGATAGGTGGTGAGAGATGAACACCGCAGGAGCATGGGGGGGGGGGGTAGTACTGATGGAGGAAGTAGTTCCAATGGATGTTTCCTTTAACACTTTAGGCTTTAGGTGGACTGTATGGTTGGTTTTCTAAAAAGAACCAACTTAAATGGGATTTTTTTTTCTTGGAAGCCTAGACGGACCATAAAGACTGCCCATAAAGGAGGCAGGTATGGCGCATGCATGGGCGCGCGCACTAGTCTCAGAGGGGTGAGGAATTCCCTGCCGGGGCCCTGATAATTGACCGCAGCTCGGCGCTTGGCTTGGGAGTGTGTCATCTTCAATTACATGGTGTGCTGTCGCATTATAGTGCATTTCTGTCACGCTGGAACAGGGTTTAGGAACAGGGGCAACACAAGGAGGGATGGGTTGCCAAATCTCACCGTTGCGCACAAAAACCGATGCTGGTAAAGCGTCGTAACGCTGAGGCTTCTTGCCCTACTGTGGCACTTCAAATGCCAAAATGCAGCATCAGCAGCTGTGCACGATGGAAGAAAATGACAGCGTTCGTTCATGAACACAAAGCAGGGCTTCAGATGTGGGATTAAAGCAAACAGAATGCCATTGCACAGATTAACAAGGATGGATGGGTTTTTTTCTCACCCCCGCATCATAGATTTCTGCGCGCGCGCGCGTGCGCGCTCACGAAAACGACAGACAGTGGAGATCAGCTTCCTAAAACCAAAGCTGCCCATTACATAACCAGGCATCTGACATTTCACAGAGGGATGATTAAAAACAGGCGTCCTTACTTCCCCAGCTCCTCGAATAGCTGATATTCGTCGGTGAATCGCGTGCAGATGGTTAACGCCATCCTGGGTCAGGAGCCAAGAGGTGTAGGTAGAAGTGGATAAGGTGCACTCACGGGCTGTATCCCCCTCGCTCAGTCGGTAACACTACCCGGATTTGTCCTAAACCTGCAAACCAGACGGCACAATTCATGCACCGCTAAAGCGCATCAGCCAGGGCTCTGCTGGAACGATTCCTGCGCCAAAAGCTCTCTGCCTGCTGCTCGGGGGCTTCAGTCTAAAAGCGAAAGCTTCTCGTGCTTTTGAATCTATATTTCTTTAAAATAAAAAAAGAATAGTTCGTTCGTTCACATCCAGCGGCTAGTCACAGTTGGAGGACGAAGCATTTTGTGTACATTTCCAGCGTTGTTGTTTTATATCTCTGTCTGTACGCATCAGCCGCCGCACTATTGCACCTACCCCTGACTGAGCTTCCAGACCCGCCCCTTTTCCTGCATCTCCTCACAGGCCAATAACCAGAAATGCCCTCAAAAATAGAAGGACCCATTTTTGATTCTATTTATAAACAGTAAAAATAATAAAAAATTAAGCCAAACAAAAAATATCTACACGAAAATTAAAACGCATTGTTCCTATGCTTAAATATTGATCAAGGGATAAATGACAGGTTGAAAAATATACTTCAAAAAAGTCTTTTTTCTCCCTCATCTCTAGGCTTTTAAAAAAAAAGTTTTTAAAAACTGCATTCAACTTTTTTTATTCTGTGAGCAAAAAATGATCAAGCCATCATTACAGTTCAATGTGTGGAAACACTTTGATCATGCAGTGTGGTATTTTGATGTGGAAAAACTGTGGGATGAACTTCATGAAACCAAAATGTGAATGGATTTGACATTAATTCTTGTTTTTTTGTACACGTTTTGATTTACACTTTATTATCTTGCAAAAACTCCAAGGAATGTGGAAAACTTCACCTGCACTGTTCAGAAACCCAGATATTTCTGTGAGTCACACTGGTTGAGGTTTTGGCTAAAAATGTCCTGGACCTATATTAGATCAGTGAATCGAATCAAAGCTACAGCACATGCCAACGCATATTTTTTTTATATATGTGTATACGTATATATGCATATTGTCAGGTTCAAGCCTGATGAGCATGAAGGACCCAAAATGCAGAGACAGGAGGCACACAATTCCAAAGCAAGGGGTTTAATATCAAATAAAGTGCTGCAGAGCAGGGAACCCAAAACAAAAACTCTGGTAAACTGGTAAATGGGGCAGAAGGCAAACAGGGAAGAAGACGGTCAGGGAAATGACGATATGATCCAGCACAAGAGGAAGGCAGAGACAGGACTTAAATACAGACAGGACTGACAAGACACAGGTGAACATGATCATGAGAGATTGGGGAAGTAAAACTCAAAACCATGACATAACAGAAAACATTTCAAAATAAAACAGGAAACAGAACTCAAACATGACAGAAACAAAAATGAAGCAAAAACGAAGCCAAAGAAACGCAAACCATGACACTTATCTAAATACCGGCCAATTCAGGGATTTATCTAGTATAAAAATTGTCAACACTTCCCTATCTCCATGCGGTTTTTCCACATCTGACGTGTTTATATATGTACAGATCACTCTGTACACAATTACGCACATTTTTATATTTGCACATTTCATATTTTGCATATTTGCTGTTACGGCTATGGCCGTGTTTGATTTTGTTTGTTCTGTGTTTTGTGTATTTTCTTTTATACCAGAGTGGGACTATGTTGTTTTTGTGGATCTTTGTGTGTGTGTGTCGATGTCTGATGATTTCCAGGTGTGGTGCATGAAGGCGTGGCTCCCATTGGACCCAAACTGATGGAGCAGCCTTCAAAAAAGCCATGTGGACCTCCAGCCTGTGAGAAGGGAGTCTTGCAGCAACATGTCTCCATTGCAGCAACATGTCTCCATTGCAGCAACATGTCTCCATTGCAGCAACATGTCTCCATTGCAGCAACATGTCTCCATTGCAGCAACATGTCTCCATTGCAGTTTGGTACTCTTTTCCACCTGTTTTGTTGTGTGTTGCACTTTGTGTTTTCTAGTATTTTGTAGTTTTGTGGTTTTGTGCCCACTCTGTTTAGACTTCTGTTTTTTAATTAGGTTCTGTGAAGCTGTAGGGGTGAACTGCCATTTTCTTTAGTACATGTTTTCTCCTGTTTTATTAGTCTAGGGAGGTTAGTGTTTTGTCATTGATTTCCCTTTTCTTTCATTTACAGGTCAGATGACATGTTTTAGTTAGGTGGGGTTTTTGTTTGTTATTTTGGCCTTGGTTCACCCTGAAGCCTTTTTGCTTCACTTTTAGTTATTATAAATAAATGTTGTATTTGTATGGAGATAATTCGTTTGGTGTTTGTGTTACGGTCACTTTGGTAGCCAAAACTTTACTTTTTATGTCATGCTCCTCTAGGGCCCCTAGACACAAAAGGGGGCGTAACACTTCTGTAGTACACTTTGTACCTATTGTACATATTGATATATATATATATATATATATATATTTTTATTATACCTCGTTAGGTTTTGTCTTTGCACTGTAAATAATAATAAAAAATGTATTTATATAGCTGTTTTTACTTTTCCAAAGTGCTGTACAGTTAACAAAAAGACCAGGATTAAAAACAGTATTGAGGTGTTTGACAGTACAACAAAATAAAACAGCACACACACAAAACAGTGATTGCAATTAAAATCAATCAAATCACTAAAATACGTAATATAAGTTTAAATTTAAGAACTATTAAAATCATCAAATGCACCATAGCCTATAAAGGTAGGTTTTTAAAAGAGATTTAAATACTGGTCGGGACACAGCCTGATCTCTTCGGGGAGACTTTTCCAGTGTGTTGGGGTTCTTATAGCAAATGCCTTGTCTCCCTTGTTCTTCTGATTGTGGGATTTTTAAAAAGCTTTTCGCCGAAGATCTAAGATTGCGACCAGGTACATAAGGGACGAGGAGATCAGCTATATATTTAGGGGCCAGACCACAGCATGCTTCAAAAGCAACCATTAAAATCTTAAAATCGATTCTAAAACGGACAGGGAGCCAGCGCAGAGACGCTAAAACCGGAGCTGGGATCCTCTGGGGCTCTCCCTTCCCATCACAGAGGGGGGAGGGCATTAACAGGGTTGGGGAGGGGGGCTCAGATAATATGGCGGGGGAGGAGGGTTGTAGTGGGTAGTGTTATGGGGGGTGACTGTGGGTGCGCGATGATTTCTGGGATGCTCGGGTCGGGTGTCGGGGCTGGCTCGCGGAGACGGGGGTGGTCGGCGGCCCATGGGTTCTCGGGGCCCTGGCGTCGTCCCTGGCCCTTGTCTCGGTGTCCGGCGCCCGGTGGCCCCCATGGCTGCCGCCTGGTACGGCCAAATGCTCCTGTCCTGTGGCCTGGGGGCCGGACGCCGGGTTCGGTTATGCCTTTGGGCGTCGGGGGGGCCCCTGTAGGGAGGCATTCTCTGCGCCTGGCTGGGTGGGTGGGCGATCCCTTCCTCCCCCCCTCCCGGGCTGCCTGGGTCCGGTGCCGTGGGGGTTCCTGGCCTGGGGGTCTGTCCTCCCCTTTCCTGGTCTGGCTGGTCTGGCTGGGTAGGATCTGGTTCCCCTTATGAACACACGGTTCACTTCGGCAACATGCATGTATCTCCACCCCCACGTGCACGTGCACACTGCTCCCTGTATGCTTCATCCATCCTCCTAACCCACAGTGTATTGATGGACAGATATTTTTCGCTCATCTTAGTGTCAGATTTTCACCTTTGATGTAATATTTGTCTTTCCAGCAGATCTGGCATAATTGTTACAGCTTAAAATAATAACTTATTCAAATCAGTACTTGTATCCCCCACTTTCTCACCTCTTTTCCTTTTACTCTCTTCCACCCCCCCCCCCTCACATTCTTCCCCTCTCCCTCCCCACACACACTAAATGTAACAAATAAATAAAAAATAATACAACAAAAAGGGGTTAATACAAGTCTACACCCTGGTTTCTCGAAGCTATATAACCTCTTTTTGTTATAGTAAAACCTGTCCAACACAAAAAGCCTTCAGCTCTAATCTGTTTGCTCAGCCGGAAAAAAAAAAACGGAGTAATATGATCTCTCATTCTGGTTTTGGTTAGGAGTGTGGCGGCAGCATTTTGGACAAACTGGAGTTTATGCACACTCTGCTGTGAAAGGTATGTGTAGATTGCGTTACAATAGTCCAAACGGGAAAAAAAAAGCGTGAATCACCATCTCAAGACATTTTTTAGATAGGAGAGGGGACAGGTTTAGGAGACAGATTATATAGGATAATCTGTGTATGTGCCAGAAACAAGATTTGACATGTGTCTCCAAATTCAAAGATCATCCCCAAATTTCTGCAGTTTTTAGAAACATTAATAGACAGAGACTCCAATTTCTGAGCAACACTGTTTTGGGGAGTTTTGTCCATATTCAACTGCAAAACATTTGGAGCCATCCAGGTTTTAATTTCGGCAATAGGTTTAAAGGATAAGTATAGTTGAGTGTCAACGGCATAAAAATAAAAATTGAGACTATTTCAGCATATTGTCTCCTCCAGTGGTAGCATGTAAATTGAAAATAACAGAGGTCACAATACTGAACCCTGGGGAACACTGCATGTCATTTTCACCTTAGATGAGCAAGAATTGCCTGATTAAAAACATTAAAAAACCTGTCAGATAAGTACGGATAAAACCAGTTGAGGACTGTGCCAGAAAACCTATCCAAGATTTCAGATGTTGTAATAAAATTGAGTGGTCACCTGTATCAAATGCTGCACTGAGATCTAAAAGAACTAAAATAGATGATTTTCCACAGTCCACAACATTTAAAAGGTCATTCATTACTCTCAGCAAGGCTGTTTAGGTGCTGTGGTTGGCCTTAAAACTACATTGAAAGGTCTCAAACAGCCCATTGTTATTCAAAAAGGAAATTACCTGCTTAGCCACTAGCTCTTCCAGGATCTTGGCCAAAAAAGGCAATTTTAAAATTGGTCCGTAGTGCTCCAAGCAACTTGGGTCCAAAGAGGGCTTTTTCAGTAGTGGCTGAATCATAGCAGCCTTAAAGTCATCTGGGACTGTGCCAGTTAAAATAGATGTGTTAATTAGGGACAGTATGTGAGAGCTAAGGGATCCATATATTTCTTTAAAAAATCTAACTGGCATAATGTCCAGAGAGCAGTCTTTTCAACTGCCAGACTTTAGCTTTTTGCATCACCAGATCATTGAAATCAACAAAGATTATGATCGCAAAAATCCTTTTTCTGTTATGGTGCCTGTCAGTCTCCTCCCCCTCCCCCTCCTGCTCTGCTCCTGACTCCACCAGCTGGGACCAATTCACCTCATCACCTGCTCTGCTCTTAAGGAGTTCCAGTCCCATTAGCCTACGCCAGTTTGTTGCCCTTTATGGTGACTAAACCTGGTCTCAAGTCTAGCTCATGTTTCCATGGTTAAGTCTGGCCTTGTGTTTAACTTGCCTCTCCCTGTCTCAGGATTCCAGCCTCCAAGTGTCCCCTGTGTGGATGTCAGTCCGAGTCCTCCTACAGTCCGGTGGAAACCTCAAGCTCTGCCAAGCTGCGCTCTTACCCCCAGCCACGCCACTATGGCCTGCCATAAGCCGCTGCCCTCCAAGCCACACCAACTTTCCTGGAAGGAAAAATAAAACTCTTTACTTACCGTTCACCTCCTTGTCCTCATTCTGGGTTTCAGCGTCTGGGTCTGTCAATCCTTCAAGTCATGACATTTTCTTTTCATTTTCATGGACAATTATGCTTTAGAAGGTACAAACGAGCCTTTACTTTCACCAACACCACCTGGTTTTGCTGAATGAAACAGTGAAGTCAATGAAAAAGGAAGAAAATAAGTACAGTATGGGAATTTAAGGAGTGAAAAGATAATCTGTCACAACAAAAGAGAACTTTGCAGCATGCATCTCCCACAATATTATTTAAGTCAGCTCACAAATAGGACACATATAACCAAGGAGTAGAAGAGCAATGTATGACCAAACCTTTTGTAGAGAGGGCCAGATTTGGTGAGGCAAAAATGAGTGAGGGCCAACTATTTGTTCTGCATCCTTTCAACCCTTATAATGACCTTAAATGCAAAGGAACTATGTAATTTTATTTAGTTGCACTTTTTTGACACTTATTTCTTCACACATATAGAACACATTTAAATACATTTGATCAAAATTACTGCAAATTTTCAAATTTAAAGACCAGAAACATGATGCAGAAAAAATGTCTGTTTAGAAAAAAAACTTCTGTCAACATTAAATCTGGGCTAATGTGAAATGTTGCATAAATGTTACTATTAAATGCTCACAGTAAACATTTAAATCATGTAAACAGGAAAAAGAACACAAAGGTATATTATTCCTTCGCACTGAGCTGAGCTCACTCACTCTGCCTTCCTTACCTTGTATTTGGACCTGATCTTCTGTCTTCTGACCCTGACTCTGTTAACTTGCCGCCTGCCCCAACTCTCACCTGGATCTTGACTACCCTGTCTCTCCTCTGATGATCTCATGCCTGTCATTGACCCCTGTCTGCCTGACCCTGATTTTGCGTTGTGGACTTTTAGCTGAGCTGACAAACCTGCTGCCTTTGGACCCAGCCATTTGCCTGTTCTTGTGACAGGCATATTATTGATTTTATGACAGTAGCCCACAGGCCAGTGGGCATTAGGGCTGGACTTTGGACAGCCTGGCTTAGATCATCTACTGGGTTTTGTACTGTAATTGGCAAAAAAGTCTTTTGTTGCGACAAATCAGGTTGGATTTCTGGGTATCAATGATTCAGTATATGGCTCCGATTAAGATTTCTTTTTTTTTTTCATTTCCTATTTCTTTTGCTTGGGCTGGTCAAATAGGGTTTGACAAAACCAACACTTTAAACTTAAGAAAGAAAGATATTTAATTTAAAGAAAAACGTATCATTTTTTTTCTTTAAAAAAAAAAAGGAGACTTTAGACTATGCCTTATAGGAAAAAATTATGGAGTCAGATTTTGTCACGCATCCTCCCCCTTACATGTGCAGAAAGCGCTAACGGCAAATGTTTACATGGTGCAGATCAGTGTCATGAAATTTTGGAAAGTTTTTCTTTCTTATCTTCTACTTCCCTTTTTATCGCATGCACGTTGACAGTCCAAATGTATCACATGGGGGCACCTGCACATTCCCAATTGTCTGTTTGTCTGTTGCATTCATCTCTGTTATCATGAGGAGCTTTGATGGGTTCATCAGAACATGCATCTGCACCTCTATTTTTAACTCACATAGTCTCCAGTTTGTCTCAGTTTCTGATTCATTGATGCTATTTCGCCGATTCACCACTTTCCTCCAGCTCAACCAGAAAAGAATGATGTCGGTAGATTACATTCAACACCTTAGTGGTTTTATTACTTAGTAGGGGGTATTTTTCTTCCAGGCAAAATTCTTAATCTCATCTCTTGAGTTCTTTTTTCTATCTTTATTTATGAAAACATGATATTTCTCCAAATTGTTTGTCATTGAGACAATTTAACTTTTTTTTAAGTTATTGTATTTCGTCTTATCCCACAAAACAATCTCTAGAGAGCTGTAATTTTAACAAAATTCTTAAATATTTTTAAACATATTTTAGAGAACAGAATTCTGCTTATGTTATTGTATAAGATTGGTCCATTCACATTAATTACAGTAAAATACTTGGTTTAGTCTAATTGTATTGTAAGGAAAAAAGAATATCAGTGACAGGAGAAAAAAACATCGGCACTACTCAAAACACATTTTACTTTGGATCAAATTTATTGTCATTTTATTTCATTCATAAATTCATACATCAAATATTTATGTCATAAATAGAAGCAGTGCAAAAATAAATAACTTATATCTTAAGTGAAAACGGGGCAAAGTCTCATAAAAACAACTGTACAAATTCATACAAATACAAAGACAAGAAGAGAATAAAAATCCATGTTTGATACAAACAAATTGTGTTCACACTGTTGTCATTTTCAACAAATGAACAAGACGATGAGTTATTATATTAAGGTTTAACGATGTAAGATGCTTTTCGGTGCATGTCTTTAGTTCTTTCTCCTGAAAACCAAAGAAACAGGAAAGAAATTGTTATTCTAAGTTGCAAGGTTTGTTCATCTTTTCTTTAAACAATATTTAACACAAAGATGTCTTATTTGATTCATACCTTGACAAGATCTTCTGAATGACTTTCTTTACCCAGGGAGCCTCTGGGTCCAGGCAAACCTCCTGGCCTGTCTTCAGAGTGGCACTGCAACAAAAAAACATCAGAAGCATGAGAACCTCCTGCCAAAGATTGTTTTTTGAGCACCATAAAAAAAAAAAACTTGCGACAACAAGGCTAAGGTGAAGGTTTTGGGACTTACATGATCTCTGTTTCTTCACAGTGAGAGTTGGGAGCAATCATCTCAATCTTCTGAATGTGGCGGCCGATGCGTTTGCTCTCTGTCTGAATGCAGCGGCAATGCAGCTCCACTCCCAAACTTCTCAGACTCATGGCTGCAGAGAAACAGAAGTGTTAAAAAGTTCCAACTTTGCACACAGGAGCAAAAAAAGTTACAGCGCTGCCTCAGAAACTTACCTTCAGCAATGGCAATAAATCCCAAGAAGACAACAGATAAGATGATAACTTTGTTGGTCGTCATTTTGCTTTTTAAAGCTCTATAGAAACTAAACAAACAAGTTTAAGCAAGCTGTTGCCTTAAGTCCTGTCCGAGGCAAAGCAAAGTTATATTCTTTTAGTGTTATTCTCTTTCCTCTGCTCTTGAAGGTTCTGCTGCTTTCTCTGATTGCTGTTTGAATCCAGCGCTTGCAGACCCCTCTGCTTTTATACCTCAGTGAAGTGAGTCACTTCCCTATCTCCAGTAGGAGTTTCGCAATATCGGAGTTCCTGCTCAGTGGGAAATTTTCTCTGTTGTTGATGCCAGCCCATTGTAATAACTTTGGATTAGCAAAAGTAGTCACATGACTAAAACTGACAGTCCCACAAGGGTCAATGGAGGAAATAAAATCAGTGGAGCTAAAACCTGATTTATATTAAAGGAGTCATATAATGTGTTTCCTTGTACATGTTAAGAATTCTGACAAAAGACTATGGCATGAAACTGGTTAACCAATAACTGACTCACAAATGTAATAAAAGGACAGTAAGATGCAATGCATGAGCCGTTAATTAATCAACATCCTGTAACATTTTGACTCTGTCATAAATATAAAATAAACGTACTTCCTTAATGCTTGTGTGTTATTCCCACTGATTTCTTCTTATTTTTTGAGTGCCTACATTTTTAAGTGAAAGCTATTTAATTGATCAAATGTAAAACAAATCTATGACTAATATGTCATTGACTAATAAATACTAATGTTTTCATGTTTTTATTTTTTATTTAGCATATATTCTAACCTAAATCAATTGTTAAATAATTTAACAAACATCATTGTACGGGGAAAAAGCGCACAACTGGACTAGATTTATCTATTTTTTTTATCATTGCGGACCTTTCAGTTCTTTGAAAAGCCTTCTCAATTCTGAAAACCTTTTAGGGAAGTAAAAATTATACATTTCTGTTATCCGTATTGTGCTGGTCACATGCATTTTCACTTGTTTAAACACATGAATTGGTTTTAACTGAAGCAAAAACTAAAATCCAAAACTTTTCACAGGTGATCAACACGTGTTGTGTGGTGACACCCTTCCTGTTTTTCACTTTCACATGTTGAAAGCCTAGCCAACCAAAAAAAAGAATATTTGTTTATGATTTTTGGATAATTTTACCCATTGTACTTTGGCTTATACAACAAACAGAAATAGCTTAAAGAGTGCCTCCTGTTACCTGCACAAAATGGATATTTAAAAAAAAAAAGCCAAAGCAGGTAATTTGAATAAAATGACACTATAATGATGAATACATTTGTCACAACAAGACCTTTTTGTTTTTGGGGGATGTTGCTCAACACGACTGGGATCTTTGTGAGTGCAACTGCAGTGACGTTGTAACAGCTCCAAGGCATATTCCCATGAAAAGTTTTTGGCATCTTGTCTGGTGTTGTCTTAATGATTTCACACATGCCAGGAATGTCAGAACATGAGTGTGTTCACCGCAGAGCTCCAAAGATATAGATTTTCAAAAATGCATATTTGTATCCATTTCTCAAGTCTTGCCTTGAGATTTGGGCTCCAGGAAATTTTCTAAGAAATCTTTAAACGCCTGATTCAAGGATCCCAAAAGCTAACCGTACCAATATATTCTTTTTACAAATATGTAATAGAAGGGAGTGTACAAAGTCCAAGCCATTACATACATATATTTATTTTTCATAAAATAAAATATCTCAAATATAATCTTTAAAAAAAAGTAAAATCCATGTATATTTTGTTAAATCTATTACCGGATTTACAAGTTACATTTGTTTTACAATCATTGTAACTGAAATAACTGCAAAAAAAGGTAGAGTTGCACAGTATTTTTTTTTACATGGTGTAGATCATGCATGAGTGTACTTTATCATTAGATAAAACAGATAGTGTAACGTATTATGAATTCTTATGAGCTTACTCAATTCCCTTGTCATGTAGGGTTAAGAAAATAATTTCCCTCTGCAGACAAACCCCTTCAGATACAAAGCACATAGGTCTGAGGCAATGATCCAGAGAGTGAAGTTACTTCCATTTTTATGGACTTCTTTTTTTAAATGTTTACAATTGAATCTGTTCGTACAAAAGGGGCCCAAGTCCACAATTTTTCAAAATAGAGATATTATATGTTCTATGGTCTTCAAGGGAAAGGCTATCTGATTATGTGCAAAAAAGTCCCAAGTCTATTGTAATTTATTGACTATGCTTGACATTTAAAATGCATTAAGTGCAGAATTCCTGGACTTGGGCCTCTCTTGCATGGGTTTTGCTTTATCCCATAGATGGCAGCACTAGTTATCCAATATGGCAGCGCCCCTGTTTAATTCAAGAAGGGCCCAAGTCCAGAGACTTTAGTTTACTAGTCCTCTGAAATTATAAAAGTGAGGTGCTTCATATTATAGCATTTGTAAGCTATGAACTGGTGCTAAATCTGGGTAAAGTATTAATAATTTGGTGTAGCCTCCCTTTAAGCTATGCAATTAAAAATCATTCGCTGGAAAAACAAACCTCTTGGACTTGGGCCTCTTTTGAACTAACCGATTCAATTCCTCAAAGGGTAGAAGGGGAGCTTCCGTTCATCCAAAAAGATTTACATGACTGGAGCGTGAGATATTGCTTGGAGGAATGCAGACAGTTGTTGAAAATTCCTGGAAAAGTCAAGGAGTTCAGTGACTTATTGACGGCAGGAGATAAGAAGACAAGAAAAGGGCTCAAACGGACTGCCAGACAACCCACCCACTACACATATACATTCACAGGAAAAATAAAACGTCAAATGAGGTTATCTGTTCCGAGATAGGTGGCCTTGCAGGTTAAATTCCACAATGGTGTCTTGCTTTTAACATGTCTCAACAAGCTGTGGTGTCAGAAATGTTATTATAAAATAATTGTTGGGAATAACATTCAAATTATCCCACAGCTAAGTGCTTTAAGAGAGTTATAATTTAGCTCCAATTAATTTATATTTGAGCTAAAACAAAATACCTTTTGGTGTTGAAAAAGTACCATTTTAATATATATGGACAAAAATACATTTTACAAAGTCACTGAGTGGTACCAGATATATAAGTAAGAAATGGTAAATTGCTTGCAGTTGATTGGCTCCAGATTTTGTTATTATGTTCTCTGTTGGTTTACTCATTTGAAACTAAATCAAATGGGAGATTTCTCTCTGTCAAGTTTCATCAGTTACAACATCCAAAATAATTCTGTGTTTAAAACAAAATACAAAGGAAAGGGGAAAAAAGTAGGTTCTCTTCAATTAAATATCATGCAAGCTCATTTCCAAGGAATTTCCTCGAGCTAATTGAAAATTGACAACATTTCTCAGTGAAAAAGTCATTTTATGAGCTCCCTTCTTTCAAAAGAATGAAGGAGGGATTTATACGCGCATAAGAAGTGTTTGCAGAGCAGACTTGCCCAACAGTTTACTGCTGCAGAGAAAACAGTTGAGGTTTGCAGAAACGAAATAAATTTGGCTCCACATTTTTAAACCAGCAATCTTTTTTTCTGAAGCCGAAAATGTTTCCCACCGTTTTTGTGACACTTTTGGTTGTCCTAAAACTACAGGAAGGTGAGTGTTTACACAGTGCATCCTTACAATTTCAACAGAATATCTTTACATGCATCCAAGTGTTAAATGACCGTTGTTGCAGGCACAGGTGTTGGGGTTCAAGGAATAAATCTGCGATGCCAATGCATCACAAAAGAGAAAACACCAATAGGGCGCCTCATAGGAGCGGTGGAAGTGAACCCTGCAAGCTCCCACTGCAAGGAAGTTGAAATCATGTAAGTCCAAATAATTAGTACATATAAAAGATTTAAGGATGTCTTTCTCAATTTGTATACTAAACAAGACTTTTCATAAGCTCACAAGGACTCAGACTTTCTTTCATGCCTTGATCCTGCAGTGCAACTTTTGCAAAGAACGGAAAGAAGATTTGCCTGGACCCTGAAGCCCCATGGGTCAAAAAAGTGGTGAATGCAATGAGGAAACTTCCTGGGTAAGTATATATGTAAACAGAGTGTAAATAGATATGATCATGAGCCACGTTTCTGAGAAACAACACTGGATTCTTCATAATTAGAACAAGCAGTAAACCTTGCTTTAAAAAAGACTTAGCAATACTTGGAAAGTTTATTAAATTAATGTAACTAGAATATTTATAGTTATGCAAGAGTCCTTCAGTGCAGTGTGTGTGTATGTGTTTTACATACTTCATCTAGAATGTATTCAAAAATGATTTTTTTTTATTGCATAAATGTAATTTATAATAAATAAAAAAGTTCATTTTATGTTAGCAAATAAGTTTTCTTTTCTTTTATTCTAAAAAAAATCCCATCTAATTTCCTTTTTCTCTAGGTGGACACCTTGAAGAGCCGACCTCTGCTTACTTTTCAACATGGAAAAGAAAAACAATTAGAATCTTGGACTACAATACGGTTCCTTTTTTTAGAAACACACATGCGGAAGCTTTGGCTTCCAAGAAAACAGTATGGGTGAAGAGAAGTGACATAAAGTCATAATTGTTTTTTCACAAGAAGATACCAGATAAAGTTAGCAGGAATAGGCTGATGCTTTTGTTTTGATCACAAAGAAGGACATAAATATCTAAATGACTTAAAAATGTTTTGTTTATAAATTTTTTGTCTTTAATTCACCCTGACTTGAGAGCAGCTGAAAAAAATTCCAATGTACCTGTTTTACATGTACAAATGGTAATAAATCTCTTATCCTTATCCTCCTCTCACTTTTTTCTCCCTTCCAAAACAAGTTTTATTTAGTCATGGTTATATCTTTGCATCTGTTTAGGTTATTTCTTCATATAATCTAAGTATGAGCTTTTTAATTTTTATTTTCACTTCATACAATAAAACTACAAAACATTTTTTTCTTCAAACAGCATATTGTTCTGCAAAGTGATCTGTCAACCCTTTTATTAACTGCTAACTTTTGCATGTGAACCATTTGAGTCCTCATTCATTGCTCTTTCACTCGGGTCCTTTTGCGGGTCTGAACCTGCAGGGATATGAAATTGAAAGGTGGTTTTACTTTTAAGAAGCTTAGCATGTCCAACAGAATCCTTCACTTTCCCACTTTTGCATGACGAGTTTTGCAGAAGTGGGAATGTTTAGTGTGTTATTTCCCCTTTTTATAAAGACAGATGAATTAACTGAAAAGCACAAAATGCAATTTTGAAAACTAACGTTTTACTTCAGATTTTGCACTATGTTTCATAAAAGCAGTTTAGTCGAACTGGCTGCAGAGGGACATCGCCATCTGTTGGTCAAAGTATAAATAAGTGTAATGTAAATGTAAATCATCAGAGTTATCCACCTATGTGGCTCCACCGGAGCATTTAAAAATGACACTGTGTAATTTCCTTCAAACTACACAGATATTAAGCTAATTTTCTTTGCATCACTGAAGTGAAATGCTTCCCGCCTCACAGCACAGTCAAGTTAGATATATGTTGAAAGCCAAAAACATTTTAAGTATTAACGTTCTTGTGGATAAAGCTCATTGGCCATTTCTGCCATTTTCAGAAGGACATTTATAAAATTCCACCAGTACATAAGTATTTTTTATAAATGCCTCTGGAAAAATATTCACTTTGTTAATTATGTCTTGTAGTTTTCTTGAAGGCTTTGCCATGCGCCAAAGCCTTCTTTGTATTCCATTACATTTTTTTAATGTTTTCCATATTAGTTTAGTTTAGTTTAGTTTTCCACAATGTGTCACAAACAACAAAATCACCTCACATATTGGAATGGCCAGATCAGTCTTTTCTGATCCTTAACAATATATCCATAAGTATAAACATCTGTCTGTCTGACAGGGAAATCTAGTTTATCTATGTTTTTTATTATTATCATTAAATTTTGAGATACTCAACTAAAGTTGGAAAGATAAAACTTTTAAAAAGTACATTTATGAAATAGTTATTCTCTTTACTATATGTCTCACTAATCTAATCCATATTTGTTTTAAAGCAATTTAACACTATAAGGAATGCTGTGCAGATAAACAAAAATAAAAAAGAGCACATAAACATTAAAAAAAATGTAAAAGTAAATATTAATTAAAATGGGGCTCTAGAAGGCAACGCATAACTAAAACAATTAAAAGAAATAAATAAAATAAATTATAATTTACCATAAATAAATAAAACTTTAATAATTACCACTTATTGCTAAAGGGTCAAGAAAAACAGATTTATTCTAGCTCTTGCTTTAAGTCAGACTCAGATCATCTTTTAGTCTATTGTAAAAGCATTCCAGGGGCTCTTTAATTATGATTATGCGTTTTTTAGTCAAAATCTAAAAAAAACTAAACTGTGTCATTTTGTAGGACAGTTCCTTCAGAGCTGCAGCGGTTCATTTGTAATTTACCTCTGATTTGGAGTAGAGTAAGCCTGCCCTCACTTTCTGTCATCCATCTGTTTACATGCTCTCCCGCTAGCTTATAGCCTCTCACAACCCCGACCTTGCAATGAAATGGCGAACAGTATTGGACCTATCCAGCCGTACAGTTCTCAGCCAGATTCCATCTTAGACGTGGGCAATAAAGACATAAATTGATAAACTTCACAATGGAGCTTGCGGCTTGCCGCAGTAGGTGCTACGTTACATCTATTAGCTATTTCCAACTTCATTTTTTTTTGTCAGCTGCTGATTCACAACAATTTGAGTGAAGTACTAAGAAATGCAGTTTCAATCTAATTTTTTTTTTACATATCTCATTCATGAGAAAATGCAACAAGAACATGTTTAAAACACCAACAAACATGATTTTTATTGGAGTGGGTCTTTATGCTATATGATTGTAGCTGTTCAGAAATCAATAAAGTTCGTTTTTGTAATCTGAACCCTGAAAACTTGTGGTAACAAGGATCGAAATTAATTTTAAAAATAAAAAAACTGATGCTTAAAGGGCAAAACAAGCATCTTCTTACAGTGAGTCATGATGAGCTGACTGGTGTTCATCCAAGAAAACCAGTGGGAGGATTTTGTACACGCCCACTTTTTGGGGAAGCGGAAGATGGGCATCTCTGTTTGCCGTAAACTGGTTCGCTTGGACGGTCGCAGCTCCGCCGCAGACATGTAACGCTGAGAGAAACCGCTATAAACATCGAGCCGACATGCATTAATGTGTCGGAGTAGCGACTGAAAGGTAGTGTTTCCATATTTCATGATGCTTAAGATTCGAAATAATTAGTCCTCTCCTGCTAGCAAACAGGTGGTGACCGCTGCAAAGTTCACGTGAAACGCGAAATCGCTAAATAATAATATGGAACCCGTTATTATTTCTACAGTAAACGCAATGAATTATAGTTGTGACGAAGTGTTGTTGCTGCTTGTTTCCATCCAGGTGCCGTCACGGTGCTTCCCCAGCCGGCGGCTCTGCTGCCATGGAGGTGGGGAGCCTCCCCATGGAGTTGTGGCGGGTTATCTTGGCCTATCTCCCCCTCCCTGACCTGGGCCGCTGCTGCCAGGTGTGCAGGGCTTGGCGGGAGCTCATCCTCTCCCTGGACAGCACCCGCTGGAGACAACTCTGCCTCGGCTGCTCCGAGTGTCGGCATCCCAACTGGCCCAGCCAGCCTCACCTGGAGCCCGCCTCGTGGAGAGAAGCCCTGAAGCAGCACGCCCTGGCCAGCCGAACCTGGACTCGAAATGTGCCAGAGCTCCAGTCCTCTGCCTGTCTTCACTTTTTCCGGCGACGCAAAGACCGTAAGGTCTGGCACGTCGGACCCGGTTGTGAATTTGAGAGCCTGCGTGGGGCTCTTGGGGTGACGGGACCCTATGACCGGGTTGTTCTTCATCCAGGGGTCTACGAGGAGCAGGCTGAGGTGGCGCTGAAGGTGCCCGTGGAGCTGGTTGGCCTGGGGCGGCTAGGTGAGGTGGCCCTCCTGGTGTGCATTGAGCAGCAGTGCCCCACTGCCAGACTGTGCAACCTGGTGTTTATGCCACCATGGTTCTCCACTGTTGTCTACAGGGTGAGGGACCAGCTTGTTTTTGCATTGTTTTTATGCAGTACATGCAAATGTATCACCAGAAGAAAAAAAAGAAAAAAAACAGGTCTTACTTTGCTAGAAAGAAAGAAAAATCCAGCACTAATAAACCAGAGGTTTGCAACCATCAACACTTAAAGAGCCACTCAGATCGATGTCTTACAGACCCCAAAGTCTTATTTAACCTTCTAGAAAAAACAATTTGTATTCATTTTAGTGTTACTATTATGATAACTGATAATAAACTGTTGTTTTTTTTTTTTGGCATAAATAAAACCCACACATAAAGACAAATACAATTTTCAAAGCATTGAACAGTTTATAACTTTTGACAGAGATTTACGTGACTTCCTTTCAAAAAAAGACACCCTGTGTCACATAAGTTTATTTCACTGCAGTAGTAGTACTGTAGTGAAATGTCAGCAGTGATTAAAAAAACAAAAAAAGATTTTTATTTTACTCTTTGTATTGCATCTCAGCTAGAAGTAGGTAAATCTAACAAAATAAAATTGAATCAGAGCTAGTTACTGTTTTTTTAACCATAAGACACACTTAAGATCCTTGAATTTGTTCAAAGATAAAACATATTTTTCGTGATCTGATGCGGCTTACTTGAGGTTGTGCTCACTAACCTTCAATTGATATTCTGTGGCACATGACAAAAATCAGTCAAAATGTTTTAGTTCAACTTGTGATACGTACTTCCCTTCAATTTTTTAAAATCTGTTAAATAAAGTTTGAGTTAATTTACTTTTGCAGTTACTTTGTTAAATTAAAAACGTTTTTTTCTTTAACTGTAGAGCCACAACGGAGGGATTAAAGAGCCTCATGTGGCTGTGGAGTTTCAGGTTGCAGACTCCTGACCTATTCTCTTTTCTTTTCTCCCTCAGACATCATGGGGTCATGTCCAGATGGATAATTGCAACTTTGAGGGTGCTCAGTTGCAAATTCGTGGCCCTGGAACCTGCCAGGCGCGTTTCTGCTCCTTCTCTCAAGGCAGCTCTCTCCACTTATTCAGTGTCTCTCTCAGTTTATTAGACAGCTGTGACTTCTCAGGAAGTGACACGGCTTCAGTGACCGTGGAAGGTCCCCCAGTGTCTGAGAGGAATTGGGCTTGTAAACACTTGGCTGCCCTGGCCAGGACGTTCCCATCTGGGTTTATTAGCTCTCCTAAAGCCCCTCGGGCCAGCTCCACTGGCGGTAACCCTGCAGGAGGCAATGCAAAGAAGGAGCCCGTGAGCACAGAGGAATGGAAAACAAGGATGGGTGGAGATGCGGGGTGTCATGGAACTGTTATCGAAGACGGCTGGAGTGATGGCGATTGCAGCGAAGGAGATGATGAGAAAAAAGATGGCAGGGGAGCCAACACTGCCAAAAAAATGTTTACACTGGATTACAAAATCCCATATGACCATCACGGTCTTGCTCACTTGTTAAAGCCTCTGGAAGATGGCACTCTGCCAGCCGCCTCGTCTCCTTCACCTCCACCTGTTACCCCAGAACCCCTCACCCTTCAAGAAGAGTTAGAGAGGGATCAAGAGGCGCAGATAATGGCTGCATCAATCCTTGGCTGCATTGTCAGACGCTGCCTCTTCAGGGACGGAAAGGGCGGTGTGCATTTGTCGAATTATGGACAAGGTCGACTGGAAGAAAATGTCTTTCGGGGGCTGAATTATGCTGTCCGCTGCATCCAGAACGCCACGGTAATTGTAGTCGATGCTGTTAACACATGTCAAGGAAGTGTTTCACTTCATGATTAATTCAGCAGCTTTTTTGTTACCTGAGCTGTTTTTCTTCCCTCCTTCAGATCGTAATGCTGAGAAATGAGGTGTGCGAGTGCTGTGCGTCAGGAGTGTTTCTCCGCTTGTCTGCTCAGGGCCTGATTGCAGAAAATAACATCCACTCCAACGGGGAGGCAGGGTTGGATATTCGAAAAGGAGCCAACCCAATCATTCTGGTAAATTTACAGGCATTTACAATTGCAGCTGGATTTATATTTGAATTGTGTTTAAACCAGTTTTGGGATTTGAATTTGGATGAGAGGGTTATCAAAGTCCTTTTCTTAAAGACCAACTCCGATGAAAATAATGTTTTTGGTGTTTTTAACATGTTCTTGTGGCATTTTTCTGATGATGGAGGACATATAATAGGAAAATTCAGCTCAAAATTACATTTCTGAGTTTGTATTTATTCAAATCCTTGTGAATCAGGAGCAGATGAAAAAAATGCCGTTTGAAAAACTGTATTTGTGGAGTAGAAATTACGCTGGGCCAGCAACAACCTCCCTGCTCTGCTCTACAGTATTCTGATGCATCGACTTGTAAACCTCTAGATCAGGGTTCACCAACCCTGTTGCGGTAGCGCACGAGGAACAGGGTTGGTGACCCCTGATCTAGATCCATGTACGTCTTCCCTTTCCTCGTCTGAGCTGGCATCTGGCTCAAAACTGTTCAGCTGGATAGCTCCAATTTTCCTCGCCTTTTCTGTTGCACTGGTAATGTTAGGTTGGGGATGTGAAGGGCTGTAAGCTACCAGGAGATTGTAAACAGATGGATGACCGGAAGTGAGGGCGGACTTACTCAGCACCAACGGTTCCGCCCGCAACTAAGAAATGCTCTGCAGAAGCAATGTTCTAAAAACACACAACACAGGTTTTTTAATTTAGGCTAAACTGTCATAATCATTATTAAAAGACCATTGGGTACGCTTTTACTATAGATCATAAGATGATCGGAGTGGTTTTTTTCTTTTTTCTCTTGTTACAGTGCAACAAAATTCACAGTGGTTTGCGCTCTGGGATCGTGGTTCTTGGCAACGGGAGAGGTTCGATTCGGAGCAACCTGATATATAACAACAAGGAAGCTGGAGTCTATATTCTCTTCAGTGGGAATCCTGTGGTGAGGTAGGTAGGATTTCATCAACAGGGATGTTCCAATCACATGGGGCTCATTCAACTTGTAGATGTTTTTTCTCGGTAGGGGCAAAAGACAAAGAATCTCAGATGTCAAATCAAACGCAGCATGCTTGTCAGCAGATTTTTTATACTTGCCATAAAAAAAGGGCAAATGTTTCATATGGAGGCATGTCGGAACCCTTTAAAGATTAAAGTAGGGAGGAAACGAATACGTTGCAGATCACACTGATTTTTGTCTCCCCCAAATCACTTGTCTCGTAGTGGTAATCACATCTTCCAAGGCCAGGCAGCTGGAATTGCCATCAATGAGAACGGCAGAGGGATGATCACGGGTGAGCAATTAGCATTGATCCACCTCGCGGTCCGTGTCCGCTCTTAGCATAACTAAATACGTCCTGGGTGTGAAACTTTTATTCCAGAAAATGTGATCAAGGAGAACCAGTGGGGAGGCGTGGACATCCGCAGGGGGGGCGACCCCATTTTGAGGAACAACTACATTTGTTATGGCTTCTCGGACGGTGTGGTTGTAGGAGAGCGAGGGCGTGGACTCATAGAGGGAAATCATGTCTACTGTGCGTCATTTCGTTATCAATAAACCAAAATGTAGCATAAAGAGTGTGTCTTTATGTAACTTCCTATTAACAATGTATTTTTGTGTGTATTTGCGTTGGTTTTTAAGGTAACAAAGGTTGCGGTGTTTGGGTGATGTCATCCAGCCTCCCACAGCTTTTGGGAAACTACATCATCCATAACTGCATGTATGGGCTGGCAGTGTTCTGTAGGAAGGACTCTGAGAACATGGAGTCCAGGGAGGGGAACTGGCCTGGACGGGAAGGAATTGGTGAGGCTGGAAATGGAGAAAGGCGAGGAGTAGAGGCGGAAGGCAGAGAAGCACACGAGAACTTTAACGAAGAGGGTGAACTCTTTGCTTGGGAGAGCGACTTGGACAGCGAGGATGGCGGGCACTCTGCTCGGCGCTCCATCAGCGTGGCTCTAGTTGAGAGCAACTGCCTGAGCTACAACGGAGGTATTAAACCGATTTTCTGTCTGAGACTGCACCGTCGTGGTCAGTCTCCCAACATCTTTGTCTTTTTGCAGCCGTCGGCCTGTATGTGAAGAGCAGCGAGGCCATGAATGTTTTTGCAAACCTCGTGAACAGCAACCGCGGCCCCGGAATCGCTGTGCTGCAGAGCAGTCAGCTGACACGACTCGTTACAAACTGCATCCTTGAAAATGATCGAGGTGGAGTCACAGTGGAAAAGGACTGCAGGGTGGAGCTCCGCGGTAATGGCATCTACGAAAACAGGGGCCATGGCGTCAGGTTCAGCGGCATTGGACAGATCGTGGAGAATGATGTAGTTGGTAACCATGGCAACGGGATCCAAGTCTCCGCAAGTGCTGACATAAAGGTAGACTTCCAGCCTTTTTTTTTTTTTTTTTCTTCACATTCACTGCTTATCGTACCTCTTTTTACAAATCCTGGGTTTTCTTTTTGTTTGCGTCTCCAGGTCATGCGTAACCGTGTACAGCCAGCTCAAGGCTGTGGCATCGCTCTCCTGGGGGCAGTCAAGGGTCTGATCCACGACAATATATTGTTTGAGGGCCACCCAGACTACAAAAAGAAATTGATTCATTTGGACTCTGGCAATGAGAGCTGCGTGTTGCACAACAATATCCTAAGACACAATAACAGGTGATGTGGTAAAAAATAAAGTGAAACCTATTGATGCAGATGAGCTTCAAACCACCTTAGCTCCAGAATTCCCTTATTTTAGCATCTGTTTGAAAACAAAAACGTGATTTTTTTTTTTTTTTTTTTCACAGCTGGAAATACATTCAGGCATCAAGGACATGCGTTAATTTAAAAAACTAAATATTCAGTATTCAATATTCAGTTTTTTACTTTAAAACCAAGATCAGTCTATTTAGAGATGATTCAGTCTGTACCAGGTAGCAGTTTTAACCCCTTAGTTTACCTTGTAGTTATCAATTTTATCCTGCAGGATGACAGTCTTTGATTTTGATGAATTTAATATTCCTGGTAATTCTTTGGCATGAAAAAGTTTGTAAATAGTGCAGTTAGAATTTCCAGTGCTGAAAAAAAATCCCCAAACCAACGTTTTTGTTAAGTTCTCTGTTGCATTTACAGTTGTACGTCGGCTCCATCCTGGGTTTTGGAAAACCCTCCTCCTCGCCCTGCAGCCAGCTCCCCATCTGGTATCTCCTCATCCCAGTTTCCATCACGACTTGGGCTCTCCATGACCACCAGAGTGGGGGCTACTGTGGAAAGCGGTTGCCACAGCGGCAGCATGTTTTGCTCTATCCTGTGAATGTTGGCAAGCTTTTACAAACCACTAGAATTTGGACTTTTTAGAGGTCAAGTCACATCTTATCTAATTTAATCACTGCATGGAATGAGTGACGTTTTCTGATTTTTGCAGAAAAACTCTAAAGAAGTCAATCCTTCTTGTTTTTTTTAGTAAATACCACTTCTTAAAAAATGATGGACTATTAGGAATATTAAGAACATTGTATACAAACCTTTTCCATTTTTTGGACATCCATTCCACTATGATTCATCTTCTCTTTTTCAGCATAAACTTTAAAGGATTGTAATCGCACATCTGGGACTCTCTGTTTAGGACGTGCACATTAAGAAACCCTAGCAGGAGTCAGACAGATACAGAGATGCCAGCTAAAGCTACACGACGGAGTAAAGCTGTCCCTTTTTTCTTTTGGGGACTTTTAAAGTCGGTGATTGTAGCTTTGAAAAGAACGTTTCAGAAATTTAAAACGTATATGCAAAAAGCAAATCCAAAATGAAGCTTCTGCCTCTTGCACAGAGCTGCTGTTTCCTGCTGAGTCTGTGGTTCACTTACTGACTTCTGTGACATTACGTTTCAGTGGGAAGTTGTCAAGTCATTCAAGACACTTTTGTGTTGCACAATGACAACCACAGGCTTGCTTGGTAACAACCAGACAAAGAAGGACAAAAATGTTCAGTGTGCAATATGTTCTGTCTACAATTAAAAAAAAAAAAATGTGCCTACATGTAAGGTGGTGGTTCTGTCATCTAGACGTTTACAACTTGGTTGCTTTTTTTCTATCTTCAAATGTACGAGTCAAATAATTTCATGTACAACTCAAATGATTTGATTTATTAAAGTATTTTGTAAACAAATACAGAGAGTTTTGTGTCTTTTTTCTCTCCACACATCCTACTTTGAATTTCAGTGCATTTTCTTGCGCTTCCGTCTCTCGACAAACTTATCGTATTTGATCAGAGGCAGAACAAGTGAGGCGTATCTGTGTTCGTCCTGTAGCTGTGCTTCATCTCCTTTACCGCGGGCTGGCTTGCTTATGGTTAAACCCATCGACTTTGCAATCTCCAGCATCCTGTAGGGAAACAAGAATCATTCTTTAGTGGCAGAACAACAATATTACCTTGTTAAAGACCCACTCCAATAAAATGTTTTTGGTGTTTTTAGCCCTAATCTTCTAAAAAAAAAAAAAAAAAACTGCACTCTAAGGACCGGCTCCTCCAAATCCAAAAAAACAGCGAGTGACATCAAGAAGTGAGGAACAGCCCCTTCCAGGAACAGTCTGTGCTGCCAGCACCGCCCCCAGGCTTACAGACACACCCACTTTCTCAGCGGAGCTAGTGGTAAACAGCAAAGCGCTTTCATTTTATGTACAGAATATGCATATCCATCTTTGCAAATGTTGGGACATGCTGCCAAGTCCGACCCTAGGTTGTCATAAAATGTGCGAAACCCACACAGAGAGAAAGGTGGTGCCTCAGAGAGAGTCGTCTTATGTTCGGGTTGGAAAATCAGTTGGTAAAATAACTAAGATGTTTTAAAGGGAGAGAATTTGGGGTTTTTGTACCTGGCCTCATTGATTTCCAGGTCACGGTGAAGCAGTGAGAGGTTAACAGTCATGTCACCCAAATGCAGCAACAGAGCCAGACTGTGAGCTGCTATTTTGGCCCGCATTGATGTCGACACAATGTTCTGGACCCTAAAAGGAGAACACAAAACACATTTGTCAGCTTTTTTTTTTTTTAAACCTTAACAAAAGAGGGGGTACTGTCGCATACACACCTGCCATTATTGTATGTCTCCACTGTAAATGTTCGGAGAATTTTACTTTGAATGACACGAGGACAACCTTCCTCAGTCCAAACTGCAAACAAAAACGGGTGGAATAGAAAAAGCATCATACATTACAAAACTTTAGGGGCAGGGCATTTTAACGTGTTGATCAGCGATATTTAGAATCTACTACTTCAATAACTGAGATTCCAAAATTCTGCTCACATTTGCGAGTGACAATCTTCTGATGGGCAAGTTTGATGAGGAGAGACAGGTAAAAAGCGCAGCGAGCAGTTTTCTCTCTAGGTTCACTTGCGGATGGCATGTTCTCCAGGTGCTTCATCACACACAGATTCCTTTGGTAAGAAATAGAGAAATATTTCAATTCAATAATAAGTAAATAAGGCTAATAAGACAAAAATGCTCTCTGCTACCATACCCTCTTTGGTCTTTCAACTTCTGCAGCTCCTCTTGGCTTAGTGCCGTCATCTTTTGACCGTTCGGCTCCAAAGCAGCAAATTCTACTGGACTCAGTACTGTTGAAGTCAAATTAAGGATGGAGAAAAGTGCTGCTTTTGCTCGAACTACATATGCATGTAATTTCCAATATCTGTTCAAATTGGGGGTGGGGGGGTAATGTTAAAAAGATACGCTCTTCAAAGGGGTAGACATCTTCTTTTTTGTCTGCATCTGCATTGCAGGGAGGTAGGTGTAACGACAGGGCTCCTTGAGACTCTGTTTCAGCTACTTCCTGTTGCAGAGCTAACAAGAAAAAAAGGGGGAAAAAAACATGTAGTAAAAAAAAAATGATGGCAAGTCCAGTATGAATTTGAGTTATATTTTCTTGTCTAGATTACTCCAAAAGGCTGAAAGCTTCACGCTTACCTTCCAGACCCTTGTTATCAATCACAGTGCTGGCAGCTTCAGCCACTGCATGATGCAGAGCATCACTGCCCACCTGGTTGAGCCTGCGAGAGCTCAGAGCTCGTTTCTGTTTATTCGTGCCAAAGGCCTCAATCAAGGAGTCAACCTTGAGAAAGAAAAAAAAAACATGACTTCACTGTGTGCTTGTTTGTTTCAAAAGAAAGCTTGTTTTTCTCATACCTTTTCCCTGTAGGACAGAGTGGTGTCCTGAGGCTTTGCATCATGTGTTGCCTCTCCTGGTGGAAATTAACTGGCATTACTAAATTGCCCTCCTTTAAAAATCGCTTGTTATTGTTTTGGGGATTGCATTTCTTTTACCTGGTATGACAGGTTGCATGTTGAATAGCTGAGCGCTGTGTATCTCCATCTGCATGGTTTCTTTATTCAAAACTCCAACATAATATCTGAAAATAATTGCATCACAAAACTCATTCGATAAGGATACGAAAGGTCTATATCAAATGTTAATGTATATAAAATGTAATGATAACAAACCTGCAAAGATTATTGCATTTCATTAAATCTTCTCCAAAATTCTGCCCGACATAAGACAACCTGTCTGATTCAGCAACCTAAATGGAACAGACAACTGTTACATATTTAATGAATGCGAATCTGTCATTTTTGTTTAATTATTATGGTATAATGTACGTGTGTGTGGTTGTAAATATATGGATATGCATCTCTTATAACATTTTTTATTTTACAATCAAAAAATGACAAACCATCTTAAGTTTGATAAACATATGAGTGGATTTGTATTTCTTCTTCAGTGTGATGTTATATTGATTGCTTGAAATATATCAATTCCATGCAAACTATGGTGTGTGCGAGCACGCATGCGCAATTTCTCACCACGATCCGCCTTATCTTTTTCCTCGGATTATTTTCTTCTATGTTCTTGAATGTGGCAAAATCCAGTTCCTCTGCATTGCTGGTGAAACCATTCGAAAATCGGACTGCAAAAAATACAGAGAATGGCGTGTTAATGTTGATTATGTGTGAGAATATTGCCTTGTAACTTTCACGTGTTCTGATTACTCCTGAAAAATGGAATAGTTTTATACACTTGAATGCAACACAGATAACTCAAATACTGACTGTATGCTCGCCTGCTTTAGAGATTATTGTTTCAAAAAGGCTGAGATGAGAATAATTACCTATGATCGCTTTGTCAGACTCCCTTTCCTCCTCGCAGCACACCATCCTGCACGAGGCGGCCATGATTGTTGTTGTGATCTGTGAAAGGAGCGAGAGGACTCACTCATCTGTATTTACGTAAAACGTAACGCTCAGTGAATTTGGTCAATGACGAATTTTTGTCTTTTCTTAAAGCTGTCTAAAAACATTTTTTTTCTAAATACACGTAAATATTATTCACAACACCTGTCTTAATAAAGTAGATATTTAAAACCATTTCGCTCAATAGTTTTCATCCTAGACACTTACGAACGACAGCGACACCCTGTGGTGAATCATTCAAACTGCTGCGCTTTACCTCAACGAGGTCATTTCAATCAAGGTGCAGCAGCGCCACCCTGTGAGTCTGGATGGGGAAAAAAAGCCGTCTGAATAAATGTTCGTATAGATTAAGCAAAACGTGCTGCTTGGTAAGCGCCGGAAACACACCAGATCATCGGTATTATGATATTGTTCTGAAGTTGTATCCTGCTCATCGGTCATCCTAAAGCTAACGACCATCGCAACTCCCTTCTTCTCGACAGTTGAACTACTACGCCGTTCAGACTGTATTGGAGAACTACGAGGAAGTGGCTTAGAGGAGATGTTATGAACACCGCAATGGAAGGGTTAGCCATAGGTAGCTGCACTTGAGGGGACATTTTGTGGGGGAAAGGGTGTCGGCGGAGACGATCTTTTGGGGAGACCTAATGCACCCGCTGGTGCTGCTATATAGCTAGAAGGAGTTGGCTAGCCGCGCGGCTGCTAACGAGACTCACTACTAGCCTCTTCACTTTTTTTCCCTGAATATTTTCTCAATTTTTTTCCTTCGGGGACACACTTTTTGGAAGACTTAAAGGTAATTTGTGCTATTTGACATTTTTAAAATCTAGTATATGTTATTTATTGTTTATAACCCACATGATTGTCCAGTTTAAACTTGCAAGCTATTCTTTAAGGTCTGTTTTGCAGTAACCGAATTCTCTATCATCAAGTTGCGATAAAAAAATATAAAGTTTGGGGAATTTAAAACGACTAATTACCCAAAGTTTTTGAATGTAATAAATGTTACAACACGGTTATCGCATAGTAAGATATTGAATTCTATTTTAGGCCACAGAATTCTATAAAATTAAATCAATTATTCTGAAAAAAAAATTAGCTAGCTTACTTAAATTTCCTTCTTTTGTGTGTGTTATATGTTGAGTCTTTGGAAACGCTTTTAACCAAAGTGACTCACTAGTTTATTACAATCCAAGGCAACGTGAGGTTAAGTGTTTCGCCCAAGGACACTTTTGACTGTGTAGTCTTGGATTTAAACCCCCAATCTACTGACCTTCAAATTCTTTCCTTAGTTATGTCTATGTTAAATAGTCAAAAGGAAGTCAAATGTGTGTGTTTTGCACTGATAATGACATATTGAAGTCAGCCCAAAAAGCCAGAATGTTTCTAAGACTTGTTGTCTTGTTGATTAACTTAACTTCACATTCTGAGTAACTTCACATTCTGAGTGGCTAAACACACCTGATGATCCAGGGAGCAGGGAGAGCTGGGAAACAGTCAAGGTGGTAGATCTGTTGGGCAGCCCCCTGTGAAATCATTGATGTCCACGTCCTTCTCACTTTTGTCTCCTTCTCCTCCTCCTTTGGACTGATTTGTCAGCAGAGCCATGGACTTCCCGGGACACTTTGAGCAGATATTCCAGCAGCTGAACTATCAGCGGCTGCACGGTCAGCTGTGCGACTGCATCATAGTGGTGGGCAGCCGACACTTCAAAGCCCACCGCTCTGTTCTTGCAGCCTGCAGCACCCACTTCAGAGCGCTCTTCACCGTCGCCGAGGGAGATGCTAGCATGAATATGATCCAGCTGGACAGCGAGGTTTGGACCTGAAGCGAGCACTGGCTCTGCTGTGAGTTAATATCATGATAACAAACTGCCTGTTTGCAGGTGGTCACGGCTGAGGCATTTGCTGCCCTGGTGGACATGATGTACACGTCGACGCTGATGCTGGGGGAGAGTAACGTCATGGATATCCTCCTCGCCGCCTCACATTTGCACCTCAACAATGTCGTAAAAGCCTGCAAGCACTACCTAACCACACGCACACTGCCTGTGTCGCCCTCCTCTGAGAGGCCGGCCCATCACCACTCTCAACAGGAGCAGCAAAGGCACAGGCAGCAGCAGGCGGACTTGGGAGGGAACCCAGCTTCAGCGGGTAACACAAGCCTCACAGGAAACGCTGCCACGTCGAAGGTGCAGCGCTCCTTCTTGCTGCAGCAGCTGGGGCTCAGCTTGGTGAGCTCCGCTTTAGGAGGAATGGAGGAAGGCGGCGTGAGCAACAGAGCGGTCGACCAGCGGGCCTCATTCCCAGTCCGTCGATTCCACAAACGAAAGCCGTCTCTAGCGCTGACAATTTCAGAGGAGAGACCCAGACAAAGGCAGCGGACCTCAGGGGGCGCCAACCTAGGTTTGTTGGAGGAAGACGGCGAAAATGCAGATCAGGATGAAGCAGCGCTTCATTCGCCGGACTCCCACAAACCGGGGGATGATTCTAAGCTAGGCGCCGGCATCACAGGGTTTGTAGCTGTGGCTCAAGATGACCCTCAGATGCCGAGTCAGTCAGACAGTGGACGCTCTGAAGGGGAGAACTCGGTGAGGATTCCAGGAGGAGTAAACAAGGAAGAGGACATGGGTGACCAGGATCAGCAGGCCAGCAGAGCCACTGTAAAAATAAAGTCAGGGAACGAGGAAGAGCAGGGGGAAGATGAAGAGCGGAAGGTAAAAAGGATGCACATAAAGTTTTTTTCTTATTAGTTTCCAGTTTTTCCTTTTTGGGGGGGATTTTAATGTTTCTACATAATATTCGTTTTTTTCCTTCGGTAAACAGCTCAACTTTCATCACAGTGGAAACATTTTTTAATTTTTTTTGTCAGGTGGTGGTCAAGCGAGAGGTTCTCAGCTCACCTGAGCCTGTAGACGAAAACAGCGATGTGACGTCCCAGGCTGAAGGCAGCGACCCGGCAGAGCCCGGCTGCCAGGAGGAAGAGGAGAAGGTGGAGCTGAGCCCAGAGGGCAGCGACCGCAGCTTCACCTCCGACCCCCAGCCCAGCTCCGAGTCTCTGCTCCATTCCAGTTCCCAGCTCCTCCTCAAGGGCAGCATGGGAGGAGGAATGGGTGTCACGGGGGGGTTTGGCAGTAACAATGGGCTGAGTAGCAGTTCTAATTTTAATATCTCGAACTTTCTCAGCTCTAAAGACTTCGGGAGAGGTGGGTCAGGGTTGGTTTCTGGAGAGGATGACCTTCCTAACACAACCACCGGGGAGGCAGTTGCTCATCGCTTCCTGATGAGACACGACGCTGCTGGGCCGTCTTCCTCCGCGTCGTCCTCTCTTATTCAGTCGGGCACGCTAAGTGGCGAGAGCAGAAACGGCTTTGGAGACAACCTGCAGCCAGATTCTCTATTCCTGCAGCCTCCTTATGAGAACTTAGGAGGCCTCAGAGGGAGCAGTGGGAGTGCTGGACGTGGAGGAGTGGATCCTTTTGCTCTGGACTTCCAGCGCTCCAGTTTAGGACTTCACTCCCTGGGGCGACCCTCAAGAGGGATGGGAAGTGCTTCCGCTTCCACCCTGAGTTATCCAAGCTACAGACGTATTGCTCCTAAAATGAACTCTGGCATAGGAGGTGAAGGAAGAGTCCAAGACCCGGCGTCACCTTCCTCCAACCTAACAAGTCCTCTGCTTCTGAACGAGAGTGGGGGTTATGAGATGAACGGCGGCCGGCCCACCTCCCTCCCGCCTCAGCTGACCCGGGCTTCAGCAGATGTCCTGTCAAAGTGCAAGAAGGCCCTTTCGGAGCACAACGTCTTGGTCGTGGAAGGGGCTCGAAAGTACGCCTGCAAGATCTGCTGCAAAACCTTCCTCACCCTGACCGACTGCAAGAAACACATTCGCGTTCACACGGGGGAAAAGCCCTACGCGTGCCTCAAGTGTGGCAAACGCTTCAGTCAGTCATCCCACCTGTACAAGCATTCCAAGACCACGTGTCTGCGCTGGCAGAACATGAACATGTCCAACTCCCTGCTGTAGAGCCCAAGAGGAACCGAAGAACACACTGAAATCCTAATCTCAGTCTCCTTCTCTTCCTACTATTTAAACATGTTATTGTTTGGGTTAGACCAGGGGTCTGCAACCTGCAGCTGCAGAGCCACATGCTGCTCTTGGAGCCCTCCGATGTGGCTCTCTGGGTAAAAAGATTCTAATTTTAAGAAGTTACTGTAAATGGAAAAATTTAGTAAGCAGTAAAGTAAATAAACTAACTCAAACTATATTATAAATTCAGCTCATTCACAGTTGAAGGACAGTACACATAACAAGAGAAAGTAAAACATTTGAACAGATTTTTGTGTATCTGCTGGAAGCACGGCCAGAGCTAAGACAGATTTTCTAGTTTGGAACAAATTCAAGGATTTTAAGTGGCCCTTATAGATTCGGTTACAGTCACTTAACTATTGTTAACAAATGGTAAAACAGACTGTTTTTTTAACTCACTGCTGACATTTCACTATACTACTACTACTGCATTGAGATGACCTTACGGCGACACCAGGTCTTATTTTGAAAGGAAGTCATGGGAACCTCTGTCAAAAGGTATAAACTAAAATAAAAGCAATTTTATTTTCGTTTTATTTATGCCAAAATAACTATAGTTAATTTATATTTATCATAAATAATAGCAACAATAACATAAATACAAATCTGAGTTTTATTGTTCTAAAGGGGGAAGTCAGACTTTGTGGCTCCTTCAGTGTTGAAGGTTGCAAACCCCTCAGTTGGACTAAAAAGTACTAAGATTAGGTCAAATCTCCTGTTGGATTACTGGATATGGTTTCTATAGTACATTTTGTTAAAGTGATGTATGCATTTGTAAAGCATGTACTTCCTCTGCATACTCCATGTGCCTTTTTCAGCGCACTTACTTTTATAAAGATGGTGGGAAAGTCATTTTGATTCGTTGTCAGGTATTTATTAGAAAACTAATAACATATGGTTTTGTTCTCAATGGTTAGAAATCTCCTGAACTGAAATGTTTAACCATCAGGTAATCTATGGGCTTCATGTTTGTCATTGTACTGTCTAAACTTGGCTAATAACCCTAAGAATTAGAATTTTTTATGTCGGGAGCAAAGTTACACGTGAAGTTTTTTTTTTCAGACATAGGTAAAGGTTGTCTGCAGGTTTTTAAAAACCTTTACCATGGCACCCTCATCCCCACTTGAGTCTTAAGTCGTCAAATGTTACTGAAAATGTTCCAGTTGTACTGATGGGGCCTCATGGAAACACATCAACAATGCTCTTGTTTTCTTTAAAAGTCCCGTAGTTTCTGTCACACGTTTTTAGGGAAAACTTTCTCAAATTTCTCCACGTTCCACCTTACAAATGTTCTTCACAAAAAAGTCCCAATAAATAAATCAAGAGAGCTTTGGAGTTCTATTAAAAAAAGAAACTAAAGCAGTTTTGCTGCTGTAATGTGAGTTTGAAAGCAAAAATCATCTGTAAATACACTTTTGCATGTCTTAGTTTGGTGTGTAATGTATACATTTTTTTTCAGATAAAAAAAAATTGGGCGTTCTGTAATTATGTGATGATTTTTAAAACAAGTCGTGACCTTATAAAACCAAAAAGTCCTTTGGTCACAGGTGCTCTATTTTTAATTTTTTGCTAACAAGGTAGTTTAGTTGGTGGGAAAACATTTTCCAATCATAAATCTTGTGCTTTCCTGGTCAGTCACTTTTTTTTATCTTTTTTACTTCCAAGTACACAGAACAACCCATCCAAAGATCCACCACCCTACCTGTTGACTTGGATGTTTCCTCCTTTGGATTGAGCCGATGCAGCTGATCCCGGTAATCAGCAGCAGCAGGGAGAGCAGGAAAACAGGCAGAATGGTAGATCTTAAGGGAGCAGGTTTCTGCCTTGTCTAAATGCGATTTATGTATAAAAGCCACTCCCCCTTCGTGGACAATCAATGCTGCAGAGCGTCCTCTCTATATCAGAGGAGATAGTGATAATATATGTATCACACTCAAATTTGAAAACTTTTACACTTTTTTTGTACAATTTATTTTCTTTTAATTTTTACTTTATTTATATAGAAGACTGGTGTATATGTAGCAGGATTTTTCATACTTCAAGTGAGAACTTATAATGAATAGTGTTATGCAAAAAGGTTATCAAAAGTTGCATTTTATTAATAACTACATGGACTGATCCGCCTGTTTGCTGTAAATAAAAGCAACTTCCCTGATCAACAGTTCATCTGAGAGCATTGCTCATGCAGCGTTGTCTTTCAGTGAAGCTGAATGAGAAAAAAGTCCTTATTACATGTTTGCCTTTCTGTAACTGTTTGATGTATTCTAACATCTGCCATAAGTGAAGTCATCACACTGTTTCTGTGCAGTAAATGTCTTATTTAGAAGAAGAAGAAAAAAACAGGATTCTGCTCTTATTTTGAAATTTGCTACCACTTGGTTTCTGGGTTTCATTGAGCGTAAATAGCATACTTGACTTGCAGAGAGAAATACAGTCTACATAGGTGAGGCTCTAAAATTATTTTTTATCTGAGAGGAACTTTTAAAGACTTTCATTCATAAATCTTGGTAAAGAGAACCCTTTAAAAAAAGACAGCAGCCTTGCATGCTAACTCAAATAAATGCTTAAATTGATTCTGCCTTATTTCTACCAGCTTCACAAGCAAACCTTTTGTTTTTATGCCAAAACTACATGATTTCCATTGTGTAACCATACGATGGTCTATGTGTACTGTTGAAGGCTCTGAAGATTGTAAAGTACTCTTGTTGTTTCAGTTGTTGATAGGCTGAATAAAACAAATTCACAACAGTAGTTTTTTTTTTTATCTATATCACGACAGAACAAATCAAACACCCATTGCAGCTCCTAGAATCCCAATCAAACCCCAAAGATAAACCATTTTTCCAGAAGAATTCATTAATTGATGAGCGTGGCCCCCTACAGCTTGAGCTCCTTGATCATTGGCTCGCCTCGCAGGCCCAAGAGGAGGTTGTTGGCTGCAAGGGCAGACATGGCGTTCCGGGTTGTGTAGGATGCACTAGCAATATGTGGAAGAATCACTGTAGGTACAAGAAAATACAAATTAATATCAGAGAAACAAAGCATGTTGAATCATTCAAACCAAGATAGACCCACCGCAGTTTTTGAGGGTAAACAGTGGATGGTTAGTGGGCAGAGGCTCTGGGACGGTGACATCCAGACCAGCTCCTGCTATCTGACCAGCTGCCAAAGCCTCATACAGATCCTCCTGGTTCACGACTCCACCTCTGAGACAGCAAAAAAGGCGAGGAGAAGCCATCAGAAACCATGAGATCTTTTCAAATTAAAATAATTAGGCCACATCCTTTCCTACCATATTTACTTGCTAATAGGATAATAATATATACATGTGAATATTAGAGATGATGTCGTGTTTGAGGGTGGCGCACCTGCTTGTGTTGATAAAAATGGAGGTGTTTTTCATCTTGGAGAAAAGTTCTTTGTTGCAGATCTCCTTAGTCTCTGGTGTTAAAGCACAGCACACGGCCAGGAAATCCGACTGCTTTGCCAGTTCATCAAACGAGACTAAAACAAAAGAGATGCTACATGAAGATCTGACTTTGGTCCGAATGACGAGTTACAGTCTCTGCAGCCTTTATTCTCTTTTTCTCCTCTGTGCGAAGCTGTCATTTTCATAAATGAAAGCATAACAATGGGGAATCATAAATCTTACCGTATTCTGCGTTGATGGCTCTGGCCAGTTCGGGCCTGGGAGCCACGTCTGTGTAGATGAACTTTTTTACTTTAAAGGGTGCCAGGCGCTCTGCGATAGCTACACCTAGAGACGTATGCACGCACAGAAAACGTAAAATATCCAGAAATAACCACTACTCCATTGTCTAATGTGTAAGTCTCACACTTACCAATCCTTCCCAAACCCAGGATACCTACAGTGCTGTTGGCCAGTTCATGTCCACACAGCCAGAGAGTTCTCCATGTGCCCCAGCCACCACTGTCACAGGCAAAAGGATGTAATAAATGCAATCAAATTTTTGTAAATTCTGTGAGTTAGGAACTTGTTTTTAGAATAAAACCATTACGTCTTGGCTTCATGTGTGGCCTCTATGAGTCTCCTAGAGGTCGTCAGCAGCAGAGCCACAGTCAGCTCAGCAACTGCATCAGTTAGAACTTCAGGGGTGTAACCTACACGGATTCCTCTGCAGGAAAATGCAGAAATGTTATGTGGAAAAATGCAAATCCATGCTGTCAGATGTTTTCATTTCATGTTTTCTGCTGCGAAGAGAAAGGTCACCTTTTCTTCAGCTCATCTAAAGACAGATGATCAAAACCCACTGACATGGTACTGAGAACCTTTAGATTTGGACCTGCAGGGACAGATTTGCAAACTTTCATGATCTTGCACCAAAAAGTCTATTTTAATATATTAAAATATAAATAAAATAAAATAAAAACAGACCTGCAGAATCCAACAGTTCAGCATCAATCTTTTCTGTCAGCACGCAGAGCAGACCATCAACACCTTTGACCTTTTTCAGCAGCTCCGCCCTTGGTACAGGAACGTCGTCTGAGCCCCACAGCTCAAACTGCACCCTATAGGGCAAAACATGAAACCACAGATCTGAAGCAACCCCAATATGTCGTCATCAGCCGCAGAGGTCAGAAGTGCATAATGGGTTGAAATGAACAAACTCAAAAACACGGAGGCCTCATTGTTCTATGTACCATCAAAATTTCTATTTTAAATATTTGGAAATTTAAGATATAGATATATTAAAGAGGTTATGGAATTTGCAATCTTACAATTTCAAATGCAAACATTAAAAGTTTTCCTCTAAAAATGGGGATCTTTACAAAACAAATTTGTTGAAAGTGCTTCAATATCAGTGAGCAGCATGAAAGACATTTCAGAAAGACATATTTTTCTAACTTACTGTCCTGATTCTTTGAGGATCTTCAGTCCCTCAGGCGGGATCTGTCGGGTCACATACACCCGCTGGAGGGTGGACATTTCTCTCTGGACGTTACTTGGTACGCCTTCTTTGATGCTCAGGGGAGCAACAGCGATTTTCTGGAGCCGACGTAGTGCCATGCGACTGCCCCACATTGCCAAAGAAGAGCAAGCCTTTGGAAGATGAACGCAGTTCAGTCTGTTTCAGACTTAGTTTTGGCTGCAGCTCAGGGGGGTGGGGGGCTCCTGTGGGAGTTTGACCAATATGCTGAAAGGGAGGGTGCCTCTCAGACTAAGGTGCCCAGGGTTGAAAAATAGTTTTCTGACAAATGCAAGTCAGGGCTTTTTCTTGTTTAGGGTAAAATAGGAAAGAGGCCTTTTAGACTGAATTATATGCAAACAAGAATGCATTCAAAACTTGAAGTAACAGTTACTATTGTGTGTTCGTCATCGTTGTCTTGTAGAGCAACAGGAGTTGAACGGATGTAAATGTTTCACCAAACTGTTGACCTTTGCTTCTCTAAACAGTACAGCACCCAAACATGTTCTGTTCTATTTCTCCAGCTTCTCCAGTTCATCAAACCCTCATTCTTTACCCAAGTCAAATCAGGTCAAAGTGCAAATGATCATACAAAAAAGAAAGGGTTTTTGATAAAAATCAGTACATAAAAATTAAATAAAAAGGGACAAAATTGATATATCCTACAAAGCACATAAATACACAAATAAACAACACAAAAAAGATACAGTATACCATCAAAAAGATTGATAGACTGACTGAATAGAGCATGTGTGCATCAATATTGTCTTGGCAGCTCTGAATCTGAAAAAAGACAGGTTGTTTTTGCCTGTCATCCTCTATTTGACTGCAAAGATGAACAATCTCCTCCGGGTTGTTTAGATAATTTAGTACAGATGGTGGAAATAGCTGGAAAAACAATATGATCAAACACAATGTAATGGTACGTATTAATACCAATAGGGTTTTTTAAGATGATGCCGTTCTGCTAAAAAAAATATGCAGATTTAGTTTATTATTGTTATTATTAGTATTAGTTTATGTACTGTAATACTCATTTTAATCACCACGACATGATTGGATGACTGCTATCACGTGATTACTGTAACCCGGAACCACTTCAAATTTTCAACCACTCACAGCCATTCATTCGCCGAGGACCGTCGCGCATACTGTCAGCTATTAACGTAAGTCGTTTGGGTTTAGTTTTTAACTCTATAAATAATAAAACCTACATTGTCCTCGCTGAGTTGGAGATCTCTCTAAAAGATTGAACAACCCGGAAAGTTGCATATTATATTAACAAATGTGTGTCACCACTTTTTATGAGTTTACGGTGGCTGTCCTCGCTACCGGTAACTGGGCAGAAGTGAAATCCGTGGCTAGCTTGTGGCTAACGTTGCTTTTTCCTCTCGAGATTAGAAACGAGCATGCGCGATCATTATAAACAATTTGTAGTCGTTGTAACATTTGATCAGAACAAGTCCTATGTAACGAGTTCTAACCGTGAACTGTTACTGTTGACAACTTGCCTCCCATCAAATGTCAGCTAGCCGCCAAGCTATACTTTTA
The DNA here is from genome assembly GCF_053564925.1 of Oryzias latipes. Classification (NCBI taxonomy): domain Eukaryota; kingdom Metazoa; phylum Chordata; class Actinopteri; order Beloniformes; family Adrianichthyidae; genus Oryzias; species Oryzias latipes. The sequence continues at coordinate 30,956,390 of NC_136237.1, read as the reverse complement.
ATAAATAGGGCGTTGGTCCACATTGCATCTATTTACACTAAAGTGTCTCACATCTTCGATATCAACTTTCTATTTGTTACGTGCACCTTCTTCTTAAGGTAGAGTCGCTATCTTTAAACCGGCTGAATCAGCCCTTTTCCTCCCAGCATGGCTGCAGACTTGATGGAGATTGACGACTCACTTTACAGGCAAGTGCAGTTTTTGGTGTTCTTTTTTTCTTCTTCTGATGACCTGAAGCTCCACGTGCAGCTGTCTGTCTCCTTGGTGAGTGTAGCTAACATCTTTATTTATGTGCTTCCTAATAGCCGCCAGAGATATGTGCTTGGAGACGGTGCCATGCAGCAGATGGCCCAGTCCTCTGTCTTTCTTAGTGGAATGGGAGCACTGGGAGTGGAGATAGGTGAGCAAGAGAAGAGGACACACGTTTGCACCACAACTCTTTATCTTTGATAGATTCAAAAAAAAAAAAAAAAATCATACTCAATCATTTCCTTCTTACAGCCAAGAATATAACTCTGGCAGGTGTGAAGGTAAGAGGGCTTTTAAACTTTTCTTGTAATAAAATAGCAAACATGTCTTTTTTTTTTTAGTTAAGGGGTTTTATTATATATATATTTTTTATTTTTAAACAGACGGTTACTCTCCATGACACGAAACTGTGTGAGACTTGGGATCTGGGGTGTAACTTCTTCATCCGTAGAGATGACGTATTGAACCAGAGGAAGAGGTAATAATGCATTCTGCAAGTCCAAGCATTGGTTTCTAAAGATGATTAACTGCTATATGTGATTATGAATTGGTTTGTAAAGAACCACTTCAATTAAAAATCAGGTTTTTGGTGTTTTTAATTTGTTTTTGTGGCAATTTTTCTCATGATGGAGGGCATGTATAAAAAAATATTAGGCTTTATACTGCATTTCTGAATATTTTTGTTATTTATTAAAATGAACTACTACTGCCCTGTAGAAACTGTGTCCCAGAAAAAAAATAGCATGATCATAATTAAAAGACATCTGGGAACACGTTTTGAATAGATCAAAAGATGATCGGAGTAGGACTTTAGGTGCAGCAAAAACTCAGGTCTATGCATGGCTTTTGTCAACTCATTTGTTACTAAATAACATGCGTAGAAGCCTAGATGAGAGAACTTGAAAATTAGTTAATAGCCACTTGATCTTATCGTTACTTATGAAAAAGTTTTTTCTTTTTTTTTCTGTCCTTTTGTTGTGGATTTTGTCTTGTGTACCAATACTCAGCCTCTTGTTTTGCCTGTTACAGGGTGGAAGCAGTGTGCCCTCGTGTTGGGGAGTTGAACCCTTATGTTCATGTTGACATGTCCTCCTGTCCCCTGGATGACAACATTGACCTGAGTTTTCTCAAAAAGTATCAGGTAAGTCGACATATTTTATGTTATGTTATGTTCACACCGAGCGTGTGTGGCGCCTAAACCTGGGTTCTATAACACACATTTGGGTGTTCACACTGGACAAGCTGGCAGAGGCTTCTTCTGCTTTTTCTTTTGCTACTGTTTACTAGCACATGTCCACCACCTACATTTGGAAGACGTTATGCTGTTCTTGGACTAGTTTGTTGAATTTTTCCAGAAAAAACGTCAGATCAGCAAGAAATCTGCAAATGCTCTTGTGCTATTGGCAGCTTTATATTAAATTGTACTGTCAACTTTTATGAAAGAAAATTTTTGTCATAATTTAAGACAAGATTATTCCTGTATTCCTGAAGGTATTACTATATACTGACTGCTGTGCTTTCCCCTGCAGTGTGTGATTTTGACAGAGTCCAGCTTGAGCCTGCAGAAGAGAATAAATAAGTTCTGCCACTCCCAGCAGCCTCCCATAAGAGTGAGTTTACAGTCATTCCCCTGGTTTTACCAAGATCAATATTACTTATAACAAAAACGGTTTATTTAAAATAAAAAATATGTCTGTGTTAGTTTATCTCTAGTGACGCTTATGGAATCTGTGTCCGGGTCTTTTGTGATTTCGGAGAAGCGTTTGAGGTCTCGGATCCCACAGGGGAGGAGCTCAAGGAGATTTTCATCCAAAGTATCACTCAGGTAGTCATAATACTTTCACATTCTGTTCTTCAAATTAAGACTCCTCCCTGTTCCTCTGCTTATGCCTCTTGGAATTTACATAAAGTTATCTAATCAGTTATCCTGATATTTTTGTTTTGTTGCTGAACTTGTCCTTTTCTTCTTTTTTTTCCATATTTTTTTCAGGACAATTCTGGGGTGGTTACTTGCATAGACAACCAACCCCATGGTCTGCAGACGGGCCAGAGCGTTATCTTTAGAGAAATCAATGGCATGGTGGAGCTCAATGGCACCACACGGCAGGTTTCAGGTGGGTCTTTAATCCAGCACATCAATGCCACCACATGCAAATACAAAAGTAACCTAATCTAAGTAACATTTGTCCTGTTTCTGTTTCTCTGGGTGTGTGAATGTGTTTGCTGCATTAGTCATTTCCTCCCATAGCTTTGAAATAGGAGACACGTCGCACTTCCAGCCATATGAACACGGAGGCTTCTTTGTTATGGTTAAAACTCCTCAGATTTACAAATTTGTGAGTACAAAATAAATGTAAAAAATAATGCAGACATATTCAAATAACTACATTTGAGCACACGACTTTACATGTTTTACTTTTTTTTTTTTAGGAAACATTAGAACAGCAGCTGTGTGATCCTCAGGTCCTAATTCCAGATCTCAGTAAACCAGAGGTGAGTTTTTCAAAAACTCAGTTGTGGACAGGTTTGTTGTTTGGCCTTAATTCTGGTTTGCAGCCTTACGAGGTTGCCTCGCTACTCCACACAAATCACCATGGTAACACAAGCAGTGTACCAACTTTCACCTTGGAGTGGTTGGGTTTGATCAGGCCCCAAAATTCCTTGAGTTTGTCATGTGTGAGACATATTTTTGAGTTGTCTGGAAACCTCACTGTGGTTTGAAATCCTCCCATCAGGCTCCGTTACACATTCATGCAGCCATGCTGGCACTAGATGCCTTCCAGGAAAAGCACGGCAGACTTCCCAACATTGGGTAATCAGACTTCTAGATTTTTTTATGCTTTCATTTGGGAAAAAAAAACTGTAATGAGCTGTTTGAAGGTTTCCTCAGTTTTGCTTTGATGTCATCAGATGTTTAGAGGACGCCGAGGCTCTACTAAAGCTAACCGAGGAAGTCAGTGTCACTCATAAGAACAAAGTAAGTGTTTTCCAATTATAGCTTTAAAGTCAAATGTGTCCCGGAGAGTTCCTTATCCATATTTATCTTGCACCTTTTTTAGAACACTATGAAGTTGAACAAAAATTTAAAATTTAGCCAAATAGATTTTTGCCTTTCTTATAACCATTATTTCAGATTTTATTCTGCCACTTATCTATACAAGGTAGCTCTACTGTTCCTCATCTTTAATCTTGCTGCTTTTTTATGTATTTTTTGCTGAAGTTTTAGTCTCCTCTTTCTGTCCCCACAGCTTCCTGTGAACGCTGAGTTGGTGCGCTGCATGTCTAAAACAGCCAGAGGGACTCTTCCACCTCTAGCTGCAGCAGCTGGAGGAATAGCCAGTCAGGAAGTTTTAAAGGCCATCACTGGAAAGTTTGGGCCTCTGCAGCAATGGGTAGGTTACTAAAATTGTTCTTCTTTGTGATTTCTTTTATTTATTTATTTTTTTATATTTAAAGACCTGCTCCGATGAGACCAGAGGTGCCCAAATTCAGGCATCTCTGGTATAAACAGACAGATGATGGGAAGTTGGGGTGGGTTTACTCCGTGCCAACAGTCCCGCTCACAACTCGTAGGCAAATTTCTAATAAACTACAGCCTCTCTGCAGAAACGATGTCCTAGAAAACAGGACATGTGCTTTTGTTCTTTGATTTTGGCTAAAAACAGCACAACAATAATTAAGACTACTGGAAAAGCTTTAAAATAGATCAAAAGATGATCAGAGTCTGACTTTTCACTGTTGATTTGATTTAATTGAATACCGCTTCTCTCCTGTTTAGTTTTATCTTGATGCTCTGGAGGTAGTCCGGCCTCTTCAGTCCCTGTCTGCTGAGGAGTTCTTCCCCAGAGGCGATCGATATGACGGATTACGAGCGTGCATCGGAGAATCAATGTTGCTTGAACTGCACAAGCTCAGGGTCTTCATGGTACGAGCCGGCCTGTATTAACCTTACCAAAGACTGTTGATGTCTGGATAAAAACGTCCATTATTTTCTCCTCGAAGGTTGGTTGTGGTGCCATAGGTTGCGAGATGCTAAAAAATTTTGCTCTTCTTGGAGTGGGCCTGGCTAAAAGCTTAGGAGAGGTGAGCATATCGTTTTATTAATAAACATTTGTTTATTGCGTGTACATTTCTAAAATGATTTGTTGTTTTTCACCTGACAGGTGTGCATCACAGACCCAGACCTGATAGAAAAGTCCAACCTTAACAGGCAGTTTCTCTTCAGACCGCATCATATCCAGGTAAGCACATCTTTCGATTACGGCCCTTTTTTTTTTTTAATCAATGGAATTCTCTTCCAAACATATAATCATACTTTTTTTATTTAATTTCTTAATCGTCTCTCTGCACTCAGACACCAAAGAGCACCACAGCAGCAGAAGCAACGCGTGAAATCAACCCAGAGCTGCAGATAGATGCCCACTTAAACAAAGTGTGCCCGGCTACCGAGAGCATCTACAGCGACTCCTTCTATTCTTCGCTGAACGTTGTGGTCACTGCGCTGGACAACGTGGAGGCACGGAGATATGTGGACAGGTGTGTGAGGAGTAGGCAGTTTTTCAACAATACAGTTGAAAAGGGTTCCTCCAAATTAGCCTTTGGTTCTTGATTCTTTTGCAACAGTCTTTTTTTTTTTCCTTTTTCATTTGAACTCGATGTTTTTATCCAAAGTATATCTTGTGTAAAATGAACGTGCTAGTTCATGTTTAAACCTGTTCATCTTGAAAACGAGATGACACATCTCAAGGGGCTTATCCTACAAACAAATACATGTGAAATGTGAAAAACGTGTCGTTTTCAGCCGCTGCTTGTGCAATCAGAGACCCCTCCTGGATTCTGGCACCATGGGGACAAAAGGACACACCGAGATCATTGTGCCATACCTGACAGAGTCCTACAACAGCCATGTGAGTCCATCCAACTCTGTCTCTGGTCATATGTGTGGCCAAATGTTTTCTTTTTTTTAAATTTATTTTTTATTCTATTACAACACATCTGTCTCTTTGGCTCCCAGAGGGACCCCCCCGAAGAGGAGATCCCCTTCTGCACTCTCAAGTCCTTTCCCTCTGTTATAGAGCACACAATTCAGTGGGCCCGAGACAAGGTGTGACCCTTTGACTTTTCTCAAAGTGTTTTGTTTCTTAAATTAACTTATAATTTTTCCATTTGATCTAGTTTGAGAGTGCCTTTTTCCACAAACCCTCCATGTACAACTCCTTCTGGCAGACGCATGTCTCAGCTGAAGCGGTGCTGCAGGTAAAAGCTCCCCAGACACAAACATAGCTTGGAATCATTCAATACACAGCAGCTGTAAACATTTCATTTGACTGTGTGTGTGCAGAGAATGCAGGTGGGGGAAAGTATGGAGGGGGCCTTCCAGGTCGTTAAGCTGTTAAGCAGAAGGCCTAGTCACTGGGAACAGTGCGTCATCATCGCCCGTTTAAAATTTGAAAAGTATTTTAAGAGAAAGGTGAGCAACCTTAAAATTTAAATCTTTAAATTTAAAGAAAAATGAAAGCCACAACTGGATGTTAAGCCTCACAGTTTCTTGTTTCTTTAGGCTCTACAGCTGTTGCACTCCTTTCCTCTGGATACAAGGTTAAAAGATGGAAGTAAGTATTTTTTTTCTTTGTTGATCACTTCCAAATTCCTAATAGGATTAGGCCTTTAAACATCAGATTATTGCTTTTTGTGCGATAATGTGTCTGCTCTCTTCTGCCTCTCTAGGTTTGTTTTGGCAGTCCCCAAAAAGACCCCCAACTCCAACCGAGTTTGACCTAAAGGACCCTTTGTGAGTGTTTTCTGAAGTTGGAAGTTTGTGCGGTTTTTGCCCTTCCTTTTTGGTTTACACCTCCCTGTTCTGTTCCCGTCAGGCACTTCACTTTCATTGTCAGCGCCGCCCGGCTTTTTGCTGAGATTTATAACATCCCTTTCTCAGAAAAGGTAGGCCTATGACACCCGTGTCTCTGCTGTCAATCAAAGGTAGGATCACTTGTACTCACTGGGCTTTCTTGTGAAAGGATCTCTCCGAGGATGCCGTGTCAAAGATCCTCTCCGATGTCAAGATCCCCGAGTACAGACCCTTAGAGAAAGTAAGATTCTTACTTGATCTGGTCTTTGGTAACTCTGTCAGCTTTATAAATGTTGACGGTTGGGAATCTGCTGTTGACAGAGTATAGTGACCGATGAGACTGCAAAGAAGCCCGACCAGATGAAGATGCCTTTAAGCAGCGAAGAGGAGAGGGAAGCCATCGCACAGCTGGAAGAGGCCATTTCTACTGACGGCGTCACACCAGGTATATAAAAAGAGCCGAAACAGACCAGTCAAATTAAGATCTAAAGCTGATGTCGAAACCCTGACAATGCCTTAAACACACAGACTTGTCTTGCAGCTTTTAAAAACCCTTTTTTGTTCTCGTCTCCTGCAGAGTCGTTACGAATGAACCCCCTCCAGTTTGAAAAAGACAACGACAGAAACGGCCATATTGATTTTGTCACATCGGCGTCCTCCCTCAGAGCCAGGATGTACTCCATAGAGCCGGCTGACAGGCTGAAGACTAAACGCATCGCTGGAAAGATCATTCCCGCCATCGCCACAGCAACAGCTGCTGTGTCTGGACTGGTGAGATCAGGAACTGGGTTATCTTTAATGTTTTTCTCCAAAAAACTCAAAAGATTTCAACTTAGAAATAGAAGTTACATTTTGTGCTGTTTTGTTTTACAAAGGTTGCACTGGAATTAGTCAAGGTTGTTGGAGGTTATGGGTTTGAATCCTTCAAGAACTGTTTCTTCAACTTGGCCATTCCAGTCGTGGTGCTCAGTGAGACTGCTCCTGTTAAACGGACGGTCATCAGGTAGGAGTATTTAAAGGTATTTCCTACAAAACGTAACTAAAATACACCTAGCACAAATTCTCTGCACTCAAAGTTAGGGATGGGTTTAAGAAACATTGTATTTAATCAGTTTTCATTTAGAAAATTCAATTTCCATTCATCAAATCCATAAATTCCTCTTTCTTTAAGCACTTTGACCTTTTTGATACAGGATTTCCTGATTTTTTTTCTTTTTTTTTTACAGAAAGCTCCACTTTAGTTCATTTTTAATCACTAATTTTAGTAAAAGCTACTTTTAATTAAGCACACAAAACGTTTTTTTAAAGGAGAAGTGTATCTAGAAACAAATCAAATTGATCACCAGTACCTACTGGAAATGTGCTGTCTAGCAAAGTATTTTAATGTTAATCTTGTGATATCCCACATTTTATTTTAATTTATTTTATTTTTTAAACTTGTCCTGTCCAACAGCTGGGCGAGCAGATCAGAGCTAAGGCCTCTTGTGTTGGACAGATTTGACTGTTACAATAGGGGTTTATGGATTTTCAGACAGACTGAGTGTATATTTGTATAAACCCCGTTTTTGTATTTGAGGCTAAGCTTTATTTATAATAAATGTAAAAGGAAAGGAGAGGGAGGGAGTGGGATGTTAGAGATGGGGGGGGGGTTATAATACAGAGCCATTACATAAGAGGGCCATAAGTAAATTGCATGACTTACTTCTCACATACACACATCCTGCGTTTTTTACATGCAGTGACAAGTGTGTGACATTTTTCAGGAACAACCTCTCCTTCACCATTTGGGATTGTTGGACCATATTTGGCCATGAGGACTTCACTCTGTCTGACTTCATGAACGCAGTCAGGGTGAGACGTTCATTCACTGTGGAGCTTTAGTGGTTTGGCTACTGTTGTGTTTTGCCAGACTTGTTTATTAGTCAAATAACTCAACTTTCTTACATACCTGCAGGAAAAGTATACGATTGAACCTACCATGGTGGTCCATGGTGTGAAGATGCTGTATGTGCCTGTGATGCCCGGACATTCAAAGAGGCTCAAACTGACGTGAGTGCTTTAGTCTGAGTTTGTGTCCTTCTTTTATTGATCATTTTGATGCTTTATCTAAATACATGTTTATTTGGACTTTCACAGGATGCAGAAGCTTATCAAGCCATCAGTTGACCGCCGCTACGTTGACCTTACCGTCTCTTTTGCTCCGGAAGCAGACGGAGACGAGGATCTTCCAGGTCCTCCTGTCAGGTACTACTTCAGCCCCGATGGGAAGGCGCCCTGACCGCTTGCATGATGTCATCTCCAAGCCTCCTGTGTCCTTATTCCCCCCTTAATTTTTACATAAACTGATATGCCCCAAGAATGCAAGTCCAGGGCCAAGGGTTTTCCCACAGGAAGTTGTGGGACCGGGTCAGAGCTCTGAGCCCCAGCACAACCCCTGCGAGAAAGGTTTAGGTTCTTTTTGCCTCACATCTAGCCAGTGAAACACAAAAGGCTGCTCAAGTAGCACTTACTGTTGTACCTTTTGTACATATGTTCTCCCCGTTCTGTTTTTTACACTCTGGTGAAACGCTTGTGCCGATGCCTTACTTCTTTTTTTTTTTTTTTTTTTTTTCTGTTTGCGGCTCTAAGCCTAAATATAACTGTTTACAGAAAGCTCACATCCTCCCACTCACAGCCCATTTTTCACTTTAATTTTAAATTCTGCTCGAGCCCAAACGACTCTGTGAGCGGGGCTGTTGACACAATAAACACCGATAGTTGGCAGTCACCACATATTTTTGTTTTTTTTCCCCTGAATTTTTCCAGTTAAGGAACAAACCCAGCTGTTGTGTATTTGAACGGTTCAGCATTAAAGCAGTGGCAAAACCACCAAAGATGTTGGTTATTATTGTGTCTTCTAATGATTGTTCTTTAAGCTCTGACTGCCTCACAAAAGACGAGTCTACGTCAATGGCGATGGATAACACCTGAACATTTTAAGATTTCTATAGAAAAGCAGCAGTTTTATCACTTTGCACCTAAAAATATGCATCTGATGGATGAAGTTTTTGATAAGTAGGACCATCAGTAGCTGCTAGCCTTACCCAGTTTTTTTTTTTTACTTGAGTAACAATTGCATTTGACATATTTTGATGTTGTGCATTATTAATTTGTTTCGCACAAGAAAAAACCTTATTTTGACAGCAAGCAACATTTGTACCAACATCTGGGAACATTTATTTCACCAACATTTTCTATTTTAAATCCCTGTTCTTCGTGGTTTATTTGACATATTTGTTTATAAGTTCATGTCTGTGACATTTATTTATTTGTTCTTTTTGTTTTTTCAAATGGAGCCTGCGTTGATGCCCTCTGTCATGGTGTACTGGTTTGTTGTTAATGAATAGTGTCAATTCAGGCAAATCAATTGTCCTTTAAATTCCACTCCAATGTTGTAAAAGGGTCTTTGAGCTAATCTGTATTCTACTGTCTTGACAAAATGTTCATGGAGTTTTGAATGAAATCAATAAACTCTGTACTTCTCTTGATTTTAAAGATCCGTGGTGGAAAAAAAGTTCTTTGCCTTTTAAAAAACGTTCATAAGTTAAAGAAACGTGTCAGATCCACAGATGTTTTTTTTGTGATGGTAGGCTCAATGGTCTGTCCAATGAAATTTGATTTCAACATGCCCTCAAGATTAAAGTCTTAAAACATCACTTTTTCACAAATATTTAATGTTCATAACTGTGGCACAAAATCCACGAAATGTAGCTCCACTCAAGTAAAAGCATTCGTACATTCATTCAACAGGTTATGTACATGTAAATTAAATGCATTTCTTTTCCATTTCATTGCTGACAGTATTTAAAATATGTGCAAAAGACAGCATCTCATGTTACACAGTAAAAACTAAATTGCACACTATGACAGTCATTTCATATATCCAGATCCTGCAGGTCCCCCCAACTGCAGCCCATCTTCACTTTGACCTTTAACTTCACATACAGCTTCACTGCAGACTCCATCTCCCTCTTGACGATCTGTGCAACCTGTTGGGGACAAAGGTTTGGACAGTTCTCTCTGTTAAGGGTGTCTGAAACACATTCAGTAGACATCGTTTACTATTAGGTTGAAAATAAACCAAGTATTTCAAGTACACAAGACTTTGAAAGGATTGATGTCCCACCTGAATGAGGTCTTCTTGTGTTGTTTCATAGATGAGCTCATCGTGCAGCTGCAGGATGAAGTAGGCTCCCCTGACAGCCCTGCGCTGATTACGAGCTGCAAAGATGAGAGTTAGGATTTTGTAACAGTGAACACTTCTTCCTTACGTGAAACTGTTGTTTGGTCACCTGTGTGAAGGTGCTGGTGAGAAGGTGGCGCGGCGGGATACGTTTTCTGTAGCCGTTTCTGGATGTTCACAGTAGCGAGTTTTACTATATCCGCTGCTGAACCCTGCACGGTTGTGTTGACTGCCTGCCGCTCAGCCTATATGAGAAAAAAGTACATGTTTGTAAAAAAAAAAAAAAGTTTTAAAACCTTTGCACCTACTAAAGGGACGCTTACGTGTGCTCTGATGTGGGGGCTAGAGCTGAGAATTCCAGGTAAGTACCTCCTGCGGCCCATCAGTGTCTGGACAAAGCCATCTTTTATACAGTTTTTCACTGTCTGCTTAAGAAAAGCATTGATCCCTGAAACAAGACAAGACTGAAAGTTCTCTCCTCTATCTAAAACTGAAACAAACACTTTTTCCCCTTCATAATCCCAGATTATCCCAAATAGTATGCACTTAGATTATTGACAATTTGTTTGCTGCTCCTCATCAGTTCATTTGTTAGCCTTTGTGTGTCAGGAAGCTGGTTACAACATAAAAAACAATAACTAGAACTGATATTTACCAGCGGCCTTCTATTCCTAAAATATTCATATCTCTACCACTTTTCCTAAATCATCCATGTCTTCATTTTTGTTAAGATTTTAATCAGCTGGTAGTTTGATTTCACTTCAATTTTCACTTCAACTTTTGTGAAATTGGAAAGTGGCAGTATTAATCAAAGGATACAAACTTAAAGACTGATCATCTTTTGATCTATTATAAAAGTGTTCCCAGTGGTCTTTTAATTATATATTTTAATCATATATAGAATATATATAAGACACATTTTAAAAAAACTGTGTCATTTTCAAAGACATAGTTTCTACAGGGTGGCAGTAGTTCATTAGAAATTACAAATCTGAGTTGTGGGAGGGACCACTGGCTTGGAGAAACCCCACCCTCCCTTCCCGTCCCCATTGCAGGGAATTTGTGGCTCGCCTTGTGTATTTTCTGTCACACTTAAGCGCTAGTATTTTTTCGTCAGCTCCTGCTTAAAAACTATTTGAATAAAGAAATTAAATTTTGAGCAGAATTTTCTTAATACCGGTTATGTCATCAGAAATCGGCCACAAGAACATTTTGAAAAAACGAAATTTTTATTGGAGTGAGTCTTCACATGTAGGCATAATAGACTCAAAAGACCATAGCAACAGTTCACTTTATCAAACAGAACAACACTCAATTAGAAATATTCTCAAAATTTTAAGGCATTTGGAACCACATTTAGGATAGTCTTTCTTTGTGTCATAAGGAATTGTGGAAAACAAAGTCTGGAGGGTTTGCATGTAATCTGAATTTGGCATTAGTCTCAAACCCTAAAAAATGTGTGAGAAAAATGAAAAAGGGATAATTTTTTTGTTATTGAAGCATAGGCAGTCCCAAAGTGAACATTTGTCAGATTTCTTTGTTTTGGTGACAGTATAAGTTATTGTCAATAGCCATAAATTGTGTCTATGAAGACTGTCATTCATCCAGGTTGATTCCATCATAGTAGTAGGTTTAGGGGCCATCTGGACCCTAAACCTACTACTATGATAAAGCCATAAATTGTGTTTTTTAGTGATACCTGATAACTCAGTCACTGTGGCAACAGCTTAGTAACATACCTACCTTTGTATCTGGCCTTGAAACTCTCGATGTAACACGCTGCATCATTTTCCTCCACTCCCATTTGCTCCCCCAGAGACTTAGCTCCCATTCCATAGATGATGCCATAGCAAATCTGCCAACAAACACACAGTTAAGCTTACAAGTGGCAATGTGTCATTGTGCGTTATTGTTACTCTCTTCTTTTGTCTGGTTGGACCTGCTTAGCTTGTTGCCTGAGGTTGTCTTGCACAGACTCTGGGTCAACATTTTTCCACTCTGCGGCAATGCATCGAAACACATCTGCTCCTCCATTCAGCACCTTGTGAAAATACACCATTAGGGGTCGAACCTCATCATAAACTATCACGGGTTTTATAGATGTGCTACTGACCTGAAGGAGGCGCTGATCCTTTGATAGGTGAGCCAGCACTCTTAACTCTAACTGTGAATAGTCAGCCGCTAATATCATTCCACCTACGGTTTGGTAGAAACAAATGCAATTCCTGATGCAGTCGCAAGCAAGCAAATATAGTCTTTATTGGGAGATTTGTCACCAAACGAACCTGAAAAAGGAACGAAAGCATGTCTCATGCTGACAGAGAAAGCTGGCCCTTGTTCTGCAAGTCCACGGGTAAGAGCTGGTGTCAAAGGTCGCCTTTTCTTTCTGCAACCACAGCAGCCGAAATCAGTCAACATTTCTTTTTTAATTACGCTTTTCTAATGTTTTTGCAGATAATGGTCTTAATAACTTACTATCTTCTTCCTCTGGGCTTACAGCCCAGCACTATTAGGTTAAATCTGCTCACAAACAGATCAGCTGAACATCTTATAAACTGAGGTTCAGTAAAAAACTTGCCGCTGACTAATAATTCCCAAAAATATCAGACAATCATTCGTTTTGAGAAATTTGTAATGTGATTCTTGCAAATGGATGAGACCAATACTAAGTAATATTTATGACAAAAACAGTTGAGGTAATTACAATATTGATTATAGTAAACATTTAATATTGGATAATTATAATCTAGGGTTCATGCTTAGTTACATGCACAGTTATGTTTAGCAGTCCCCCTGCTGCAGGACAAGTAACTGTAAACTTTAGTTTTAAGGATGAATGTTTCTTGTTGAAATAGTGGAGATGCAGTGAGCCACCGTGCATTTACCCTGGTCTGTGAGGGGCGTTTTGTGAGGGTGGGCTCTCATCTACCATGGTGGGCATTTTAATGTCAAAGTCTTTGGGAACGTTCTGTATGTTGGGCTCAGTGAAGCTTACTCTGCCTAAAGGAAGAGAACAAATTCATTTTAATTCACTATTAAAAAGATCTATTGACTATTAGACTAACATAAGGAAAGGTGGTTTGTGTTGTACCTGTGGCTGTGTGAGTCTGGGCTATGGGGTATATTCTGTCCATCTTCAGTGTGGGGTGATATTGCTTTTCCCTCTGCAGGGGGAACACCACCTTTGTTAAGGCATTGGTGATCCGTCTCCACTCCAAAATGACCCCCGGCAGTGGGTGGAGGGGACGAAGCTTCTCCAGAACATCCTGGAACAGGAAATACGCGTCTTAGTTCCAGGAAGAAGGTTAAAGACTAGGCATTAAAATCATGAACAGTAGAACAATTACTGCTTCAAAAAAAAGTCCTTAGAGACAAGAAAAAAGCTTTGCTATGTTATGTAAATTGATGACACTGTTTTATATAAATGTAAAATAAATGACATTTTTTTAATTCTTACTTATTTTGGGGTTTTAAAAACAGTAAATAAATCCAGTGGCTGTGATTCAACTAGAACTATATACCTTGGTAGTGCTGAATTGCTTCCCAAATCTTACTCTGCCACCGCCTCTTCTGGTGTAGCCCAGAGTCTTCTTAGTTCTTATACCTCCAATCTCCCCATTTGGAGGCAGGTGGAGCTCCAAAAACAACACCTAGAGCATTAATAAGAGTGTCAGTTTATTAAAAAACACATTGTTCACCGTTAATTAGGTATGGCTTAAACATGTTCTCTGTCTGATTCACTATCAGATTCAAAACATGAAGATGGTAGGTGTCAGGTGTCATACCTGTGCTATGTCATCCACACTGGTGAGGGAGAAGCTGTGACCTGCCAAAGTGTACGCTTCAGACTCCAGCGCCGACAGTTTGGCCTGCATCACGTGCTTTTGTCTTTCACACTCTTCGACGCTGAAGCCGAGTCCATTCAGTTCCAAAAGAGCCAAGCAAACCTGGGAGGGCATCTCTACGTTCCTGAATAAATCTGACATGAATGTGGGATTTAATCAAACCTTTAAATAAACGTTCAATTGTTGGCACAGCTCTCAGATGGGATTTGGTACCTAAAGTGCCATCTTTCTCCAGCAGACCGGTGAGGTGGTTCATAACAGTGTGGAGTAGCACGCTACTGGTTGCTGCTCTGACACGAGGACAGTATGAATGCGGATTTCCAAGCCCCTCTAGCAGTGCTAGTTCTTCTGGACAGTAGACAGTCACCATGTTGGAAATAGTCCTCTCCTCGCTGCCAGGATCCAACAGCCAGCATGCAACCTAGAGCAGACATACTGTAAGTCACTTTGCTGCATCGTGAAGGTACTTGCAGTTTGAAAAAAGAAGTGTGTTTATAAATAAGGGATACATTTGGTTGTATGAAATTTGTGATAAATTTATTTTTTGTTATTAAATGAAGGTAACTATCAGCCATATCACAATGAAATGACAAAAAGAAAGAACAACTCATGTCAAATGTAATATTTATTTAGCAAAATTGTCCACCAGACTAACATAAACTTTTGACATTGACATAAAAATAGAGAAAGTTTGTATGTATCTCTTACATAACCTTTTTACAAAAAGAATCTTCTTTGCTGATTCATAAAGGATGTGTTAACATTCCAATTACAGTTTTCTTTTATATTTTAGAAAGTTAAACCAAAATTTGAGATTTCAAAAAAGAATTCAGTTTTATTTTTCAGAGTTGACTGTAAAACTCAAATTATTACACTTTCACTGCCGTACTTCTTGTTATCAAGGTCTTCTCTTTACAGCACTTAAATCTACTAATACTCATTCAGTAATTCATCTTAAAACAAATTTTCAGGTGCTTCATGTATGTTATTTGTCTTTTAAAAGTTTTTTCTTAATCTTTTTGTCCTTGCAAAGGAGACAGTGTACAAAACGAGTCTTGTTCTAATTACATTCAACTTTCTGTTAAAAGAAAAAATCTGTTATGAAATAATAACATTTTTTCGGTTTAGATTTAATAACACCAGTTTGTAAAGGGGTTTGTTTATCAAAATTGCTCTTTAAAGCAGAAAGAGACATAAACAGTTTCATTTTTTCTGATCACCTTACCTTTGGATCTTCACAGTTTCCCTCTAAGCTGATTCCACAGCTTAGGACTAGTGTCTTGTACACCTGGATGATATCATATGCGACCACTTCATGTACTTTATTGTCAACTGACTGTCCACCCAGACATTCCTTCACCTGCTTCAACCGTTCAGTTACGACCAAGTCATCATCCAGTGGAGGAGGAGCCAGACTGGAGCTCAGACCTGATGGATATTTAATAGGTTTAATATAAAAATAAAAAACTGACATTGGCGAACATTGGTGTGTTGATACCTTTGCTCTGCTCCTCTTGTAAAGATATGTAGTATGCGTCTCTGGCTCCCCAGCAGACAGACAGTCCAATTAAAACAAGTCCTTCATTGTTTCTAACTGGGAAGCCATCTGGTCCGTTGGGTTTCAGGTTAGTTACTGAAGAAGCTCAGAAAAAAAGCATGATTTAATAATTGTTCTATTTGTATCATAACCCTCATCAAATTTTCTTAGTATAATGTGAGTCAACATGACATTTACCTCTCCTATGTTTGCCTCCTATTTCCCCTTCCTGCTGCTGGCTGTGCTCCTTCTTTTCACAGGCCAAAGCCAGAGCAAAGCGCTCCTTTGTTTTCCACTCTGTCACGAACGTTTCGAAGAGTCGCCTATCACTCGCTACATCGATGATGGAGAACGTCCCGGGATTGCTACAACCGAGCGTTTCATCCTGGGACAACTGAAGGGAAAAGCCTTCAGGAATCACAGGTGACTCGGCGTCGGAGGGAGAGCGTGGCCCGGGGGAGGAAGGGGAAGTACACTGTGTGGGAAGTGGGATGTTTTGGTCAGTCTGTTTTGCATTGGGTTTTGAGCTTTGGTGTGGAATAGACTTCAGTTCCTTTTTTGGTGAGATGTTTTCCTGCCGTTTACTGGCAGAGGCAACTGCTGACAGAAGATTACCATTTCCTGAAGTCACTTGAGAAGGGTTTGAGGGCGTCGACTGCTTAAGTGGCCGAGGGGTAGATCTTTGCGAATGGATCGACGAAGTGGTCAGCTTTACTCTTGGTGTGACAGGTGGTCTTTCTTGAGTTGGGGGAATGAGGTCCCCAGCAGAGCCTGGCCTATGCATTGGATTTTCATCCCCACATCCTGAGAGCCGTCCTATTTGTGGCTCGGTTTTTGCTGCATCAGTTTGTGGTTGAATTGCTGCATTTGCGCTATTGCCTTGCATTTCAGAGGCTGATAGGCCAGGCTGGTCAGACATACTAGGCCAGCGGTCAAATATATCTTGTAATCCAGGGCTACAATAAAGATATTGTTTATGTGGATTTTGGACATTTGGGTGTTTACAGTTTTCATCATCGGTTAACAAAACAGCTACTTCCTTCTCATCTGACTGCCTTCCCCTGTCATCCCCTCTGGAAATAATGTTCTGCTCTTCCCCTTGTTCTTCATTGACAAATTGTATCAAATTACCCGATTGGTCTTCCTGGTCCTTGATCGCCTGCTGCACCATCTGCTCTTTTTCACTCTGCTCTGAGAATCTCAGCAGATTCTGCCTCTCCAGAAAGTGTTCACCAACCAGGAGGGAGTCGCCCCACTCTGACAGGTTAAAGAAAGACTCGCCCCAGCGGACCCCCTCCTGCTCCTCTGCTTCCTGGTTAGCCAAAAGCTCGCTGCGTCGCCTCTGCTGGGTTGTAGAGGGATGCTCAGCCTCCGTGTTAGGTTCTTCGTCGGACGGTTCCGGCCTCAGAGCTTCTAACAGGGGACTGTCATACAGGCTGTCAAACAGCAAACTGCTGCTTCTGTTGGGGCTTTCAGGGGCAGCCCCTGGATCTTCCCTTTTGTCTATGTTGTCACCAGCAGCTGGACTGGGAGATTTCTGTGGAACCAACATCAGTCTTACATTATAAAAGAAGATAAAGATTTCTGGTTATTTTATCATAGGAGAAGGCAGTCGCTCACCTGATGGCTGGTGTTCAGGATGAGTTCCATTTGGCTTTCGGTGAGAGAAATGTTGAATTTGGGGGTTGCACTGTCTGGACTGTCATTCCTTTTCTCATCACTAGTCTGGAGATGCTTTCCAGCTGCTTCCTCCTCTCTGATGTGTTGAGCTTCTGACTGATCTGTTCCTGCACTGCTCTCATCTGAGTGTTGATGTGTTTGTTGAACAATTATTCTTTCTGTTTGAGTATCCAATTCAAAACTATCACCAAAACTTGCCTGAACATCAACTTCTTCATCTCTATCATCACCTGCATACAACTCGGGTGAGGAAAACTTCTCTGCCTCTTTGGTATCAATCTTTCTCCGCTTGGCTTCGGGGGAGCATCTGTCAACTGATCCTGGGGATACTGACAGGACGGAATTGGAAATATGTGCAGTTGTAGATCCAGGAGCCCTTTCCTGTGCACAGCTAAAGGTTTGAGCAGCGTTTAACACCTCAACAGGAGATTTAGAATTTTGTAAATTGGAAATCACGGTGGTTTTTGAGTCTCCTTTCTCACCAGGGTCTACAGAATCTTGTATGCACTGAATGGATTGGAGGACTTTGCTTAAGGCTTTTGAGTGCCTTAACCTCTCAAGCTCCAAAGGTGATGTAGTTAGCTTTGTGAGGCCCTCTTCCACTGCTATGCTTCTGTCTCCTCTTTGTTGAGACTCTAGTCTGGATATCGGAGCTCGGAAGCGTGGAGGCGGTGCCGGAGAAGGTGACGGCGGAGGTGGCGGCAGCAGCTGGGGTGAAAGGCTGGATATGATCTCAGCCAGCTCCTGTGTTAAGCTCTTTTCAGGCACAGGCTGTTTTGATTGAAGATCATCTGGTTTGCTTGTAGCCCTTCCTGTCTCTCCCTGATCTGCCTTTTCATGCTCCCCATTATGTTTCCTCTCAACAGCCCTATCTGGATTTTCAGTGTAATTTTGGATTGGTTTGTTTGTGTGCGCTCTCATTTTTTCCTCCTTCCTTTCTGTGTGAGCTTTTTTTCTGACATACAATCCATTCGGGTCTTCATTTTTGCCATCTTCTCCTACAACCATCCTTTTCCCACCTTCTCTATCCTCTTTGAGCTGATTAGAAGTATCTGAATCCCTGCTGGAATGACCATCAGGGCTGCAGGCGACAGAAGCCTCTGCAGGAAGAGCAGCTGGATCCCATTGAACTCCTAACTGAGCCAGGTCTTCTCGAAGGAGAAGCCTGGCTTCCGACACTATCTCAACAGCTGCTTCCTGTTCCGTCAGAGCCCGTCCACCAGCGACCCACACGCAGCGAAGGCTTCTTCTCTCAGCTGCTTCCACTTCACTTTCATCCACTGCACGTTTAGAGCTGAGGAAGAAAACAAAACCAAGACTCAGTCTTCACTTGGACTCAGGTTTTATTTAGATGTGTTGTTTAAAACACATTTGGAGTTCAGACTTCTTTTTTTTACTATTCTTTTTCATTGGCCAAAAAAAGTTGCATTATATGATATCCGGCCAGCTGATGTGAAAAAATCTGCAAAACTAAAAGTGAAATATTAGCCTTTTGACTTGATATACCGGTAATTTTTTTCCTGGATCATTATCACTGCACAAAAAGGCCCCTTAGAAATAAGTCAAAAGTTCTTAACCCATTGAAGAGTTCATTTTTTCAGAGAAAAAATGATGTGTTCTTAAACTAAGATTTTTTTTGCTTTTAAAAAACTTTCTTAATAAGATTATATTTCTTGCCAGACAAAAAATAAGACAATTTTTCATTAAACAAAAGTCTTTTTTCTTTCTTAAGATTTAGTTTTTGCAGTGTGCATGAATGTTTTTATGTTTTGTTGCAGTAAATCAACTAATATTCTGGTTTATACATATCATTTGAATCCTCTTATGTGAGTGCAAACCTACCTCTTAAATGGGACTGAGTTCCGCAGAGCTTTCTCCACATCAGCCACTGTCGCCCTGGCTAGTTCTGCAACCGTACAGAGTCCTTGGGCGTACAGCGCCCTGGCACGGGTTGCATTCAGAAGAGAAACCCTGACCAGGTCAAGAAGCTCCCTCTGCACCCCAAAGCTCAGCCTGGTCTGGTACTGAGATAACAGCATCTCCATGTTGTGCCAGCCCAGACGCTTGCAGAACACTGTTACCATACCTGAGGGAAGAAACAAAACAACTCTGAAAAAGTTTCTCTCCAAGCCACATGTGTAACTCAGCACCAGAAAAGCTGTCATGTTTTGCCTTCTCTCTTTTACTTTTTTAAACTTTACTTTTGTCTCCTTCAAATTAAAAATACCAATGATAGGATGCAGAAAAATCCCCAAATCTAACTCATCTCTTCTCGTGATGGGTTTAATATCTCACTGTGTCCTAGTTTATTAGAAATGCATGGGCAGCAATTTTAACACTGATGTTTGCTTTTAAGTGTCTAAAAAACAGTTTGGTAATCAGCTTACCAGCATATGTGGAAGCAGACTGCTGGAGAGACTGCAGCTGCCCACGATTGCAGTTGTATTTAGATGCAACTGTTCCCAAAGGTACTTCATTAACCAGATCCTGGAGAACCAGAGTAGTGAAAAACCTGAAAAGATATTAAATACAATAGTCACATTCTTTCATGAAAGTGTTCCTATCCATTTTTATTTTAAATGATTCAATGATCAAGTACAAAAAGAACTCAAAAGCAATTCTGTTAGGCTTTCCAGAGGTAAAACTGGAGCACAACAGAAGTCATCAGAACAGTGGTGCGTTTGTCTTGAGAAGATTAATAGACTAAAAATCGGTTCTGTACCTTTTATGGATTGCCATTTGTCTACTCTGCTTTTCTGTCTTTGCAACAAGCTTGCCACTAACTGATCGTGCAAGGAAACTCTCCTGCACCCCAACCAGCTCCGCCACTCTCTTCATTGATGATGACAGCTGCTCCCACAAACAGAAGAACTGATACCAGTCAATAGTGGTCCACTCCGCATACAGTGGGGTTATCTGAAAATTCAAGACAAATGATGCTGCTTCTTTTGTTCTTTCTAGGATTTAACAATGGGTCAGCGTAAAATGTAGTTAATTGAAAGTGTGTATGTGAAAACGTGGTTACCAAATACATAATGTGCAGATCATTTTCCAAAACAAAGCCCTTCATGGCACGCTGCAGATCTGCAAATATTCCCAAAGCCTCAGGAGGCGAGAGTGAGGAAGCAAGAGTGGCAGCACCCAGCTGAGTAGGACAGTATCGTTCATCTGGAAATAGAATAGTCAGATTATGCAATGAACTGCATTTTGGTTTTCCATGTCTTGGCCTCTTTTGTTGCTGTTAAGCTTTTGGTTTGCAAAGAAAACATTTGTCATGATTGTAACTGATTCCTGGAGCCTTTTTTGTCAAAAAAATTAAGTATTACACACTAACAAACATACAAATAAATAAAAGATTTCTACTCCTATTTATAAGCCCTTTCTTGCTAAAATGTGACTATAACTTCTGAAATATATATTTATATCCAATTATGTAATGCTGTGACAGGTTTTACATTACCTTGCTCATCTTTCTGGATGTTGATGAATTCATTCTCCATCAGCCATTCAACGCAGGCCTCAATAGCTCCTCTGTTGGACTCTTTGCCAGACGGCTTTTTGCTGTCACATCTCACGCTGGCAGCCAGAAGGGAACACGAAGCATACCGCTGGACATCCTGCGGAGTGCAGGCCACTCCTCCGACAATTATCTGTGAAGGAGCATAAACGCCAACAACTCAGAGGGGATTTTCTGATAACGTCCTGCCGCTCTGCAGAGACTACGTGCTAGAAAACAACACAGGGTTTTTTATTCTGCCTAAAAACGGCATAATCATAATTAAAACAATTTTACAAAAGATCAAAAGATGATCGGCGTGATACTTGTACAGCTTTTATTGCTGTCAGATTCATTTGTACCTCCAGGATGGCTCTCAGCATGCTTGTGGCGACTCCTTCACCTTCTCGTCTGACCAGGCAGCTGCTGATTGGCTGAAGAGAACCTCTTAGAAGACTAGCCCCTTTCTTTTCCTCTGCCTTCTTACATACAAGCAAACTTTCACCTACAATGGAAAGATATGACATAACATACACTAAGCTTAACACATTCCATTTAAATTGTAAACTACTTTAGTTAGTTCCTACCTCTAGTGTCCACTCCTTTTCTTCCTGCTCGTCCAGCCATCTGTTTGTATGTGAGTGGGTCCAGCAAGTGTCCATTGAATGTTGGTGTTCGTATAATGACCCTGCGGGCTGGAAGATTGACCCCCGAAGACAGAGTAGAGGTGGCAGAAAGGACTCTGACCAAGCCCTGGCGAAAAGCTCCTTCCAACACATCACGCTCATCAAAGGTCAAACCTGTAGAAAGGAACGTTGCCATCAGTCTCCCCAAAGCTACGAGACTGATAATGAAGAGTTGGATGAAAGTAATAACCAGCATGGTGGAAGGCCACTCCCCACCGCACAGTGCGCTGCAAGATAGGATCTAACCCAGCTGGAGTTCTTCTAAGCTGAGCTAAAACGTCCATGAGTCCGTCATGATCCAGACACACCGGCAGAGGTTCAGCTTTACCATCTGTGATAAGGACAATGCAACTAAAGATCACGGATGGGCAGAAAACAAAGACTTAAAGTCTTAAGTTAAAAAAAACATTTAAAGTGCATCACAATCTCTTTTCTATCACTATGTGCAATATAAAACCGTATCATTTTATTATTTCACATACCAGAAAGTCTGATATTGTAGAACTCCCTTGCAATGGTATCTGCGAGTTTCTCGCACCAGTTTTTTGACGGGCAAAACAGAAGCACAGAGTGACCTTGCCTCACCGTTTCATAACACAGGCTCACAATGTGGTCATCGTCCCCCTTTGAACAGGAAACAGAATCATATTAGTGTTGACTGTCCTCTCATCTGGATGCTAGATTTTTATTTCGTGCCAAGTAACTATATTGTCCAAAAACAGCCCGTTTCTCAGTTTGACTTTAGATGTTGAAAAAAAACCATTGCACTAGGTTGTAATAAACATGTTGTAACACTTCTCAGTTATCTAACTGAGTTACCTTGACGTGCAGCACAGGGGTGAACTGGCGGACCACAGAGAGGCTCCTGTCGTAGATGCTGCAGCCCACCTTGAGATGCTCCTCCAGAGGAACAGGTCTGTAGTCTGTCTGGTAAAGCTCTGCACCTAACCAGCCAGCCAAGAGGGCCAAGTTTGGCAGAGTGGCACTCATGCCGATTATCTGCACACCTTCAGAGAGAGACCTTTGGAAACGAAAAATACAAATGTGAAATGTTTAAATTTGAATGTGAGGAAGGGCAACAAGGATGGAAAAAAAACACACAAACCCTGACGTTTTCTGCTTCTGAGAGATGTAGAGGATTTTGGTCAAAAGCAATTCCAGTAGGTAACCTCTTCCAGAATCTCCAACCATGTGTAATTCATCTACCACCACCATGCCTGGCCCCAAAACAATCACACATGAATCAACACGTTTTTAAACAACATTTATGGGTATGCAAATGTCCTTTTTGATATCAACTAATCTGTAATAATAATTATAAAAAAACGAAGAAGAAAAAAAACACAAGTTTAAAGCAAAGTATTTAAAACTGGATCTTCAAAATCATATCAAGCCCCAATTATTTAAAAAACACATAAAACACAAGAAAACTGTAAAAAAAACCAACAACAATGACACAATGTAATTTCCTCCAAAAGCTGTTTAAATTCAAACAGTGTGATTCATTCACACTGTTTGATGGGTAAATATGGTTAAATTACCTAGAAGAGCCATGTTGTCTTCCTCAATGAGTCTATTAACTAGAGAATTTGCTTTTTCTATGGTGCAAACAGCCACATCCAGAGTTGTGAACCCTCCTGCTGCTGAAGTACTGCCCATGTACCCCTCCACACGGACTCCCGCCTCTTGAAACACACTCTACAAAGAAAATCATCACAAAACTAAGCCACAAACAGAAACTTTCCATTTGGAAATAAAGTAGAAATTGAAGGTTAAATAATAAAATAGTCCCTCTCCTCACCTGAAGGTACTGCATCTTCTCTTTGGCCACAGAAACAAATGGCAGAATGAAGAGAGCTTTTCTTTTCGTTTCTAACACACGCTTTAGCATCAGAAGCTCAGACACCAGGGTCTTGCCAGCGCTTGTAGGTGCTGAATCCCCCCAAAAAATGTGGATAAACAAGTCATTAAAGTGAATTTCTGTGAGTATCACTGTGCAATAGGTTTTCTTTCCTACCAGAATACACCAAATTTCCTCCCTGCAGCACCTGTCCCACAGTAAGGCATTGAGCTTGCCACTCAAACATCTGAGTCACTCCATGTTTCTGGTATCGCTCTAAAACAGGCTTGGGTAAACCCCAGCTGGAGAGCAGCAGCTTTTCAGCGTGCTCTACAGGGGCACACAATCCAATGCCTGCAAAAACCACAAGTTACTGCCTTCATTTCTAACATTTAAAAGAAGTTATGCTGGGATGTACTCAACCTTCAAAAGGTAAATGTTCATTGTGTTCAACAACAATAATTCAGTTTGAGTTTTTTTTTTA